>NC_072010.1:121893921-122632671 GCF_027791375.1 Indicator indicator | reverse complement strand
AAGTCATAGAGACGAGGCATATCCTACAAGACTAGAAGAAAGCTGATGCCATCCCCATCTACAAAAAGAGCATAAAGGAGGATCTAGGAAATTATAGGCTCATAAGTCTCACTTTGGTCCAACTGCTGAGAAACTCTGTGGAAAGCGACCTGGGGGTCCTGGTGAATAACAAGCTCAATATGAGCAAACAGTGTGCTGCTGCCACAAAGAAAGCCAACAGGATGCTGGGTTGCACCAACAAAGGCATCACCAGCAGAGGGAAAGATGTCATTGTTATCACTCTGTGCAATGCTAGTCAGGCCATACCAGGAGTACTGTGTGCAGTTTTATTCCCTGCTATGCAAAATGAAGTGAACAGGCTAGAGAGGGTCCAGAGAAGGGCCACAAAGATTATCAGCTGACTGGGAGGTCCCCCATATAAGGAAAGTCTGGGAGAATTGTGTTTGGTAAAGCTTGAGAAAAGAAGCATTATGGAAGACTTTATCACTGTGTTCCAGTATTTAAGATATGTCTACAAAGAAGACAGAGACTTACCTGTTACAAGAAGTCACAGGGAAAAGAAGAGAGGTAACAGGTACAGATTATTCTGAGTGGATATGAGGAATCTTTTTCACAATGAGAACAGTCAGCCAGAGTAATCATCTGCCCAGGGAAGTGGTGAATTCTTCTTGGACACTTTTAATATTTGACTGGACAGGGTGCTGGGATATCTTGTCTAAGTTGTTCTTCTGCCAGGAAAAAGATCTTTGACACCCCTACCAACCTGGTATTCTATGATTCTGTGATTCTTTGGCTCATCTATTGCCTTCATAGTGTGCAATATCCTGATTTTCCAGTGCATATATTCACTGAGTTCTTAAAGTGAACAACACAGATGTTTTCTTTATTCCTCAGTCTTATGTTGAGAGTTCAAACTCCTGAAACCAAGACCTGTTTACTTTCTGTATGCACATTAAACTTTGGCCTTGTTTTTGTAGATACAGATAGTAAAAGAGAGCTAGACCTCTGAAGCAGTGAAAAACTGGAGTTATTTCACAGACTCCGTAGATTTTTTCTCTAGAGGTGGATGAGCACCACTGAGAGAAACTGATTCTACATCACAGCATCACAGAATGGCAGGGATAAGAAGGGACCTCTGGAGATGAGCTTGTTGAATCCTGCTGTTAAAATAGGTTTGCCAGAAGCAGGTTGCACAGAAGCTTGTTCAGGTGAGATTTGAAAGTCTCCACAGAAGGAGACTCCACAGCTTCTCTTGGCAGCCTGTTCCAGTGCTCCAATCCCTCAAAGTAAAGAGGTTTTTCCTGAAGTTCAAATTAAGCCTTCCATGTTCTAAGTTGCATCTGTTGCCTCTTGTCCTATCACTAGCCACCTCTGTAAAGATCCCAGCCCCATCCTCATGACCTCTATTCTTTAGATATTTATATGCAATGATAACATCTCTTCTCAATCTTCTCTTTTTGAGGTTAAGATACCCAGCCTCTGTTTGTAAGAGAGATGCTCTACTCCCCTGCTCATCCCCATGGCTGTCTGTTGGGTTCTTTCCAGTAGTTCCCTGTCCACCTTGAACTGGGGAGCCCAGAACTGGGCACAATGGTCCAGGTGCAGCCTCACTCTACACTTGCCTTTGTGGAACTTCATGAGGTTCACTTCTGACCAACTCTCAAAACCTGTCCAGGTCTCAGTGAATTGCAGGCACTCCTTTCAGTTTCATATCATCAGCAAACTTGCTGGGAATATTCTCTGTCCCTTCATCCAGGTTGTTGATGAAGTTGCTGAACATGACTTGACCCAGTATTGATTCCAGAGGAACACTGCTAACCTTGGGCCTCCAACTAGACCCTGCACTATTTTTCATTACCCTCTGAGTTTTGTCATTCAGCCAGTTCCCACTGTACCTGACTGTCTACTCACTGAATTCACAACTTCTAAGCTTACTTATGAGGATGTTATGGGAGGCTTCCCAGGGCAGCTTGTTCCAGTGCTTGACAATCCTTTCTTTCCCTTATCTGCCTCACTTTTTTTCTGATCAGCCTCTCTTAGGTGATCTCTGCTCTGACAAGAAATTAATTTCTTTTGGTTTTCTTTGCTCCCATCTCTTCAGCTGATCTCTGGTCTGTCTTTAAGTTGAGGTCTCTAATTCTTCTCCTTTTTTAAAGTGAACATACAAGTAGTCTTTGTTTGTGTGTCTTTAAAAGTTCCATTTTCTTTTTAAGAGTTTTCAGCTTTCTCTTTTTTTCCTTCCCCTTACTGGAAATGGAACTTCAAAGCTGGAAACAGCCTAAACCAACCATAACAACCTGTGACTGAGGAACAGAGGTTGGTTGAGAGCATGGGGACAGCAGGAAATTTTCAGCTAACGATGAAGAGATGATGCTTTGCTCCTTTAGCTGTTTTTACTTTCCTTTGGTTTTTTGGTTTTTTTTTTTTTTTTTGTTTGTTTGTTTGTTTGTTTTTTCCCTTCCTGGTAATATTGATTTCTATTATTCATGGTTTTGATGTCTTTTCTTTGTTCTATTTCAGTTTTAATACAGGTAGTACTGAATGATATCAGCATCACTGGCCACTTACACTAATAGTCTTGGCATTAGCACACTGTGTCCTTAAATAAAAGGAGGTGATCAGATTGGATTATTATTATAATGTGTGTATATTTTAATGATCACACTTAATGATTTTCTATCTAAGGCAACATTGTTCCTATTTTATTATCAACAATGTTAATATCCACATTCTCTTTATGTTTTATTCCTGTTCCTAAATAAAATTACAGCACTAATGTAAAGATTTTTGTACCACATGAAAAGAATTGTGTAGAATCTAATCTTCTTCTTAAATAAATCTTACAATTATATAGAGTGTGAAGCAGAGGTGCTAAGAATCTGCATGTTCAGTTTATTCTTGACTGATGAATAGGTCAGTTGTAATCAGATGCAGTTAAATCTCTGCATGAGGCATTGCACCATTTGAACAAAAGAAAGAAAACTTGCTGTCACAAATACTTCGTATGACATTACTGGAAGGGAAAGATGGAATTGGCTTCTTAATAATGAATTCTTCCTCATATGAGTATTATTTGACTTGTGTATCCTTCAGCAATTTCAGTACAGCGATAAGTAAGGAACAGGGCTGATTGCTATTGAACTTTGATAATACCAACTGATGATCAAAAATGTTAGTTTTTTTCTCTCTATCAGTTCGTGATATTTATTTTGGTTTAAGTAGCTGATAAAAGTTCAATTTAATCTTACGCTTAAACAGATGAAGCAACTTGTCCATGAGGCTGAGTTAAGTTCATGAGAAACACTGAAGTAAAATGTGTTCTGTAGTGGCCAGAAAGTCTGGTTCAACAAGGCAGGTCAACACATACTCACTGGACTCATTAGGTACCTAGAGTCAAGCAAATGTGGAAGTGATTTGTCAGATATTGGATTAAATCATCTCTTGAGCTATTATCTAAGCTGCTGGAGGACTAAGAACTCTTAAATTCAAGGTGGTGAGTAAGTTGATGTAGGAGGAAAGAAAATTCCTCTCTTCCTCTGCAGGAATGAACATTACAGACTGCAAAACTGGGCTCATTTCTTTAGCAGGATTCATTGCTTTTGAGTGACTTCTGCTAGAGAAATTGAAATATAACCTGTGCTGAAACCATAAATTACTTGAGATTTGGAAAAAGATTATCTGGTCTCAGCCTTCATTTTCTCTTTGATGAAATATGAAATGAATATGCATGGATGTATCAAAATATTTAATACTAGTAAGATATTATTAAATATAATTCTGAAGAAAGCCCTAAAGAATTCCTGCTAAGGCTTGCAGAGGACAAAGCTTATCTAAAGACAGCTATTCATATCATTAGCCAAATTGTCTCCAAAACCAAAACAAGCATTTGATGAACCTAAAAGCAGTAATGTTGTTGCAGCTGTAGTGGTTCAATGGTATAAAAGTGAGGCAAGGTTTGTTTTTTTCTTGGATCAATGAGTTCAGCTGAAAAATTACTGCAATCCCAAATCTCCTGCACTGCAGCCCCAAATCTTCTCTTTAGATAAAAGAAAGCTCACAGTGAGAGAAAGGTAAAGCAAAGCAAAACAAAACAAAACAAAAACACAAAACAAAACAAAATAAAACAAAAAACCAAGCCAGCAACAAAAAAGATACAGGAAAGCTGCTATGGAATAGGCAACATCCCAATAGTTAGATTTGTCACCAGGGACAAATGAGAGATGAATCGTTGCCTATTTTGAAATGGATGAGTGCCTTAATGGCTGGGCTATTCAATATTCAGGTGCATAGCTGTCTGATTTTGATCAGTCTCTACACACAAACAAAGAGCTCACGTGCCCAAGGCTTCTCTTTTATTTTTCTTTTCTCTGTATATATGCTGATCTCCCAAAAGAGATTTCTGCTGACAAACTCAACTGGAGTAAAGCTGAGTACATTGTTTACCTAAATCATGGTTAAAGGATGTGGGACTTTGTCCTGAAAAACAATGATTTTGGAAAGGGATTGGGAGTAATGGTGGATAAATAGTTGTTTATGAACTCTCAGTGCTAAGATGTGCCAAGCAGGACTCCAGCACTCCCTGAATGTGAAACAGGGATGTTAGCAGGAAGGACGGAGAGGATATAATCTCTCATATACAGAGCTAAAGAGACCACCACTGGTGAGCTCTGTGTGTTTCTGATGTCTGTGCTTCAAAGAGAATGCTGCAAAATGTAGCAGTTTCCAAAAAGGTAGACAAAAGCTATTGCAGAAAATACATTTCAGAATGAAAGTTCCTCAAAGAGAAGGACAAGATGTGATTTTGAAACAATCAATATGTAGACTTTACACAAGAAAACCAATATTTACTTTAACAAAAGCACAGTAATAGTCAGTGACTGCCAGTTAAGGCCAGAAATTCAGGCTGGATTTAAGGTGTATTTTTCAAGAGTAGACAGGTAACTATTGGAATAACAACCAAAGAACACAGAGGGGTGGTGGAGGGGTGGGAAAAGATATTATTGGTCATATTGGATGTGTCTTTTCAAAAAGATATCTTCCACTGCAGGTGTGAGGTATTAAGCTTGACAGAAGAATTTTTAGACAAAATTACCTGAACTGCTTTGTGCAGGAATCTTTCAGGTTTCAGACACTGCTAATCTAGAAACCTTGGAACACTTTCAGTCTCTGGCACACACACACTGAAAATAACATCTCATTATAGCATTCCTTTCTGCACATTTATCTCTGAAAGGAACTTAGCAACTGGTAGAACATTAAAACAACCCACCAAAACCCAACCAAACATAAGAGAAAAGCTCACAGACTGATGAGTCATGGAATGGATGAAGGAGGAAATAACAACAGTCCCTGCTCTCAAAGGTAGTCTCAGTTGCCACAGCATCATGAACAACATGAACTTAGCTCATTGTTCATTCTCATTATTAGAAACCTCCAAGAACTGGTGGTCACTAACAGCATTCTCCTTAACAGTGAGGAAGAACGCAGGAATGACACTGAGATACCCATGGTCAAAATACACATTAGAGAGTGCAGCTATTGAATGTATCATCTGTCAGACAGTGCTTCACCACCCTTTATCAGGAATCACAGAGTGTTAGGGGCTGGAAGGGATCTCAAAAGATCATCCAGTCCAACCCCTCTGCCAGAACAGGATCACCTGTATCAGATCACACAGAAATGCATCCAGGTGGGTCTTGAATATCCCCAGAGAGGGAGACTCCACAACCCCCCTGGGCAGCCTGTTCCAGTCACCCTCACAGTCAAAAATTCTTCCTCATGTTTCTGTGGAACTTCTATGCCTCAATTTCCACCCATTGCCCCTTGTCCTGTCATTGGGCATCACCAAGCAGAGCCTGGCTCCATCCTCTTGGCACTCACCCTTTACATATTTATAAACATTAATGAGCTCACCCCTTAGTCTTCTTCTCTACAAACTAAAGAGCCCCAACATCCTCAGTCTCTCCTTGTAAGGAAGATGTTCCACTCCCTAAATCATTTTTGTGGCTCTGCACTGGACTCTTTCAAGAAGTTCCCTGAGGTCCTTCTTGAACTGAGTGGTCCAGAACTGGACACAATACTCCAGATGCAGCCTCACCAGGGCAGAGCAGAGGGGAGGAGAACCTCTCCGGACCTACTAACCACACCCCTTCTAATCCACCCCAGAATGGCATTGGCCTTCTTGGCCACAAGTGCACATTGCTGGCTCATGGTCAACCATGAAGAATCGATAGGAATTGATATAGGAGACTGAGCACAAACCATGCAGTTTTATGTGTGGGTTTCTGTTTCTTATTACAATTGTGCAGTTTTATTAGCCTAAATAATTTCATTCTTTTTGCCTCCAGGTGACCTGGTAACAATTGGCACTAGCCATACTTCAGCAAGAGACTCAAGGGCATAAGTAATACAGAGTATGTGTTTAAAGCTGAACAC
Source organism: Indicator indicator (assembly GCF_027791375.1). Classification (NCBI taxonomy): domain Eukaryota; kingdom Metazoa; phylum Chordata; class Aves; order Piciformes; family Indicatoridae; genus Indicator; species Indicator indicator. The sequence goes on along the minus strand of NC_072010.1, from coordinate 122,626,236 downwards.
ACGTTGATATCCTTTACTGGATGTCACTCAAAGGAAGTTAACCAGGAAGCAGCCATGAGCAGGCAGAAGAAAGGATAAAGTAAGCAGCCTGAAGTATCTTCTAGCTTTTCATTTTCTACAATTCTAAGTAGATTTTAGGGACTGCTGGAGCCCAGAGCCTTGGTTTCTAGCAGACTTGGCTTAAATGTCCTTGCAGTTCACATAAGAGGTTCTCCCTCCCCCTCACTGTTGCAAGGAGCCAGTGTTGCTCTCTCTCTCTCCTATGCTAAGCCGTTATTATCAGCACATGGAATTTCCGCCTTCTCCTCTGTCTGAAATCTCAGAATTTAATACTAGGAAAAAAAACAAAGCAAACACAAACCAACAAACCCATCCTATGACCCTTCTGTGTTATTTAATCTCAATAGAGCTATTTGCCAAGGGCATTTTTCCCCTTTTCTAAGGTCTTCATGCCAACCTTAGCCTCCAGTTCACAAGGTCTGCTCTCATTTTATGGCCAGGAGATGCTCCAAAGGCATCATTCATTCCAGGGTCTGTGCCTGACTCAGCCTTAGGAGCTTGCAGCTTCTTTCATTTGCTGTCTTCTGGTGAAGACAGCTTCTCATGAAACTCGTCAAAGACCCAGACCTTTTTGCAGTGAAGACATTTTTGGTTTATTGCGTGGTGGCATTTACCTTTCATATATGATCTGATCTTCTCACCATTACTTTCAGTAGCAAAGAAGTATTTAGAAGAAGCCACTCCCTATACTTTCTGAATATTGAAAGGAGTGCACTGTGATGAAGTGTTTAAGCTGCTTCTTAGAAAAACTCAAACCTCGGTGAAGGTTATTTTAGCAATAAGAAGAACAGCAACAAAAAACTAATCAATGATTTAAGCACAAGGGATCACATTTGTTCTCAGTTTCAACAGCTCCTGAATAAGCCTAAGGGTACAATTCAATGAGTTAAGGTATTGGACCACCTAAACATTAAGAATCTGGCCCCAGTAAGGTCATTCAAAGAGTAAGAGTCAGGAGTCTGTGCTCTAAGTGCTATTAATGGCTCTGAGTCTAAGCTCTAAAGGCTTTCAAAGCATAATGCACAGGATCTAGTGAGCACCTCAAAAGGATAATAAAAAAAACCCAGGTAATAAACACCAAAAAAAAACCACCCAAAAGTAGAAAAGTCGTAAGAGCAGATACTGAACTCCCACCTTTTTTTTTTTTTTTTTTTTTTTTTTTTTTTTTTTTTTTTTTTTTTTTTGTTTGAAGCTGTGAATCCAAGCTTTATCTCTTTCTGTATAGCTCCAGAGACATGTGAAGGAACTTCATCAGGGAGAAAGGAGAGATACCTTGACAAATCTGTAACCTGATTCTTTATGTAATCTGCAGATCTTCATCTTTCCTGCTTCTAGTCCATTAGATGCCACAAGTTTTTTGGGAAAGGGAAGGGAAGGGAAAGGAAGGGAAGGGAAAGGAAAGGAAGGGAAGGGAAGGGAAGGGAAGGGAAGGGAAGGGAAGGGAAGGGAAGGGAAGGGAAGGGAAGGGAAGGGAAGGGAAGGGAAGGGAAGGGAAGGGAAGGGAAGGGAAGGGAAAGGGAAGGAAAGGAAAGGAAAGGAAAGGAAAGGGAAGGAAAGGGAAAGGAAAGGAAAGGAAAGGAAAGGAAAGGAAAGGAAAGGAAAGGAAAGGAAAGGAAAGGAAAGGAAAGGAAAGGAAAGGAAAGGAAAGGAAAGGAAAGGAAAGGAAAGGAAAGGAAAGGAAAGGAAAGGAAAGGAAAGGAAAGGAAAGGAAAGGAAAGGAAAGGAAAAAGAAAAAAGTGAACATACGTAGCTTTTGGAGTCAGCTCCATATTCACACGTTTTCAGTCTTCTTCTACAGGCTGTAGGCAGACTCCTAATTTCTCTGTATTTTTTTGGGGGTCATCTTTAAGAAGTGCCTGTTTCTTACCAGCCACTGTGAATTTCTCTTTGGAGACTGTTAGAGTATCTTATTGGCTGTGTAGGAAGCCCAGTTACTTCATTACAGCTTTCTGAATCACCTCAACAGAGCCAAGCACAGGATTTTTAGGCACTGAGGTGGCCCAGTTATGAAGGTCAAAGTGATGTCTCTGAATTTTTCATCATGTTAATACAAGAAGAATTGTGATTTTGGCCTTCATTGTGAGCATAACGTCAGTAATTCTGATTAGGTGGTCCCTTTTCAAAGAAGAACATGGAATAAATGGATCATTCAAATGAAGAGTAAATTATACAGGCATTAGGGTAATTTAAGACATAAACAAACAGTTATTATGCAGAGACCGCTCAACAAAATTTTCCCTCTTCCACTGGTTTTAAATCAGAAGGAAAATCAAGCAGAGCATTCATAATGTCTTCCACAGTAATAATAAATAATGTATCTTCTTCCTACACAAAGTCCATTTTGATGCACCTTCCCCACGAAAACAACACAAGAATAAAATTCCCACTGGATTCAGCAGTTCTCTTGCCTGCCTCCATTAAAGTGACAAAGCTGCTTGTGGAGAGGGCTTACAGAAAGTCAGGGGGGAAGAGAATAAAACCAACAATGAAATCATCTTAATATGAAGGTAGCAGACTAATAATTTTAGGATTAAGACAGATGCAGTGCTTTTTAGTGCTCTTTGGGTAATGTGTCCAACTTGAGAGATGTTGCTATTTTTCCTCTTTTTTTTTTTTTTTGATCTTTATTTTTCTTCTGCCTAACAGTACATAAATTTCAGGGCTAAAATGCCATTTCTTGTAGTGTTGACAGTTATACAAATAGACTTTCTTAACACAATATAGATGACACTTAAAATATCCTTATATGGAATTATACTTTGGAATGGTAAACCACACAGTAATTGAGTTCTCAGTACAACAGGCAACATGATTCACACTCACATCTGCTCTTTATCTTGACATTAACAGCTGAGAAAAAGTCCTTTAGTGGCCTACTTGTATAATTCTGTTGGTGGATAGTATTGTTATGAAGTGTGATCTCTTAAGGTAAATCATAAAATATTTGTACTATAACAACAGCTGAAGGATTTAATCTCATCAGTCTATGTTTGAAAGATGAAGAGGGCAAAGTACTTTCCTCACCATACTTTTCTTCAGCTGTTTTCCATATTCCTATTGCTATTCTTTCTTTCTACAGACTTTTGGTTTTCTCTATGCCCTTGGTGTGTTCAGAGACAGCTACTATCATAGAATTGTTGAAGTTGGAAAAGACTTCTAAGATCATCAAGTCCAACTGTCAACCTAACACTACCGTGGCTGTGAAACCAAGTCCTGAAGTGTCATGTCTACATGGTTTTATAATACCTCCAAGGACAGTGACTCCACCACCCTTCTGGGCAGCCTGCTCCAATGCTTGACCACTCTTTTTGTAAAGACACTTTTCTAACATCCAATCTAAACCTTCCCTGGCACAATTTGAGGCCATTTCATCTCATTCTGACACTAGAGAGAAATGGTCATATGCTATACAGTTGCATTAGCAAAAACAGAAGTAAGCAATAAAACAGTTCCCCCCACCCAAGCATTCAGCAGCCCCCAGGCATGCAGCAGCTAGCCCAGTGGAAAAGACCAACACCCTGAAACTGGAAACTGGAAGCAGCAAGTGGAAGAGGAAGCCTCTCATGTTGCAATCTGAACTACAAGCCCCCTGATATTTTGCTCCACTCAGCACTTTAATTTTCACCCTGTCATTGCAGCAGCAAGGCATTGAATATACACATCAGCAGATTCAACTCAACCCATGACAGCAGCCTTCCAGCATCTCTTCCCCCAAGCCTGTAGCATTGCATAGGGTCATTACTACCCAAGTGCAGGACCCAGAACCTGGACTTGCTCAGCCTCATTCAATTGACCTCAGCCTATTGATCCAGCCTGTCAGAATCACAGAATCACAATTACAGAACCTCAGAATCACAGAATCACAGAATGCTATGGGTTGGAAGGGACCTCTGATGATCATCGAGTCCACCCCCTTTTCCAAAGCAGGATCACCTGGGGAAGGACACACAGGAACACATCCAGACAGGTCTTAAAAGTCTATAGAGAAGTAGACACCACAACCACACTGGCCTCCAGCACCCTCACACTTGAAGTGAAAATTCTAGTGTTCTAGTTTGCATCCCTTGCCCAATCACTCTCATCTGGCAGCTGCTCCACACAGATCAAAGCTTCAGAATTAAAGTAAAATGAGGGAGCATCAGATTCTGCTGCAGATCCTTCCTACCTCCAAGCAGATGAACACTCCCATCTAATCTGGTGTCATCTGCAAATGTGAGGGCACACACAAACCCCTCATCCAAATAATTGATAAAATCATATTGTAGTATGATATCTGAAGTGAAGTTAGTTAAACATGGTCTTTCCACAAAGCAGTGCTAATGTACTTCTTTCTCATTGTTTTATGATATCTCCAATGAGTGAAGATTAACTAGACTGCAGAAGACATGACACTAACACTAAAATTCAATGGGATATGTATTAAACATTTGTGACTTTAAAACATTTCTTTGTTATCTACAGTAAGGTTACTTCACTGTGAGGGTCACAGAGCAATGGAACAGGGTGCCCAGAGAGGTTGTGGAGTCTCCTTCTCTGGAGACTTTCAAGACCCATCTGGATGTGTTCCTGTGTGACCTGTGTTAGATCCTAGGGTCCTGCTCTGGCAAGGAGGTTGGACTTGATGGTCTTCAGAGGTCCCTTCTAACCCCTAACATCCTGTGATCCTGTTACTATTGATTTCTAGTTGTATAAACCACAGACAATAAACCACCCCAGATCCCTCTCTATCTTTTTGGTGAATTGTGAATGCATGTTCCTTCTTAAAAGCTTTAGAATAAAGTATAAAACTACTTTTGAGAATAAAGTGCAGTGTCTTTCATCAAACAAGTACTCAAAATAACACAACGTACATAAATACCCCAAGGAGGGTTGGGGGAAATGTATCTCCCACATACAAACTTTCTTGCATTCATAGATTTTTGCTGCATGGTTGCGACCACATGGTGGAATTCTCTAATCCTAAAATTAATCAGATGATAGTTGCACAGACCAGAAGAGAAGAGCACTGAAGGAATGCAGGCAGCCTGCAGAGAGAATTAGGATGTTTCATCCCTTTCCTTTCAGCTTCCTCAGCAAGGCTTACTCTACCAGCCTTGAGATTCTGCTCATATCACTTTGCAAACCAATGACCTTTAAATCTTTTTCATGCTGACAGACACCGCTAATGAAAGAGGCGAGTTTCATTTCAGAGAACTTACGCAGAGGCTCACAAAGGAATTGTGGCACTTCAATTTCATTTTAGGTTGCATTCATGTACTTAAATCTGAGGGGATTCATTAAAAAAAATAAAAACAACAAAACCCTCCAACAACAACAACAAAAAAAACCCAAACCTGCTTTGCTGCTGGAGTGCCTCAGCATGCACAGGCACCACAAGGTTTCAACACAAAGCTTAAGTAGATGCCTAAAGTTTTGCTACTGTGCATACGGAGATAGGCCACCAAGCTGGCTGAGCTGCATGACTCAGTGCCTAAGGCTGTCAGGAATTCACAGCTTAGGCATCCCTCTACCAAAGTCCCCTGAGGTCTTGCCTGGTAAGCTTCACAGTACACCTAATACATCCTGACAGCATGAAGGTCAGCCCAAAGCACAGGAGGCACAGTTCTTTCTGTTCAGAAGAAACAATTATTTCAGGTTCCCTTCCTTTCCAGAACTGGGGAGTCTTTTAAAGAGCTTACCAAGGAAGCAAGTCATTCTAGTTCAGTGACAGTGACTGAGACACTTGTTCAATCTCTGTTCTTTTTCAGAGATTTTGTATAACTTGAAATTAAAGAAATAGACTGATCTGGGAAAAAAAAAAAAAAAAGGAAAGAAAGGATAAATTCAATAGAATATTCCAGTCTCACATCCTAGATTTGTACATTTAATCTCCTGAAATTGCTGTTTGATTAGCATTGCACCTACCAGGTTACCTGTTAGAACACCATATTAGGGAATATGTTTCTCCTCAGTCAGTGTGTAAGCATACTCATATGTAGGTTCATAAGTATGTAAGTTTCCTAGCATGTGACTGTGAAAAGATGTTGATTCAACTATATTTTTACTTTCAAGGTGATACAACATTCAGCATAACTCCTAACAGGCTTTCTGAATCTTTGTGCCTGCTTCTGCAAAGAACTGGAATAAAGACTTGGGTTGATACCTAGCCTCAGGGAGTCTTTGCTGCCAATAGGGATGTGATTTCCTGACATTTCTTTCATATTAGGTCTCCATCACTCATGTCACTGGGTCACTGAACTAGAATCACTAACTAGTCCTCAATTAAAACCAAAACATCTATGAAATTAGACTTTGGTAAAGCAAATGCAGGGAGGAATCACTGAATTGACCCTACTACATGTCTGTAGTACACTGGGGGAGTCTGAAATCCTGATACAAAGAATGACCTGGGAAGTTTATCCTTTGCATCAACTGACATGCCTGAAAACTGCTTTTGCAGCTCAGCTCTGTGCTGACTTTATTGTAACAGCCAGGTGTTGCTGAACATTCATGCATGGAAAACACAAGATTCAGATGACTTGTGATAGCAGCTCAGCTTAAACACTTCTTGTGTGGTGAAAACATAAGGGATTGCACAATCTCACTCAGATGTCTTCTGCAGACTATTTCCACCAGTTAACAGCTTGAGTACCCTCAGTAAATTCCATCATTTGACTTAATTTGACTTTTTATTTAATTGGTGGTGCAGCTAACCTAACAGTAATTTTCCCTTTTTATCTAAAACTTTTTTTTTTCCAGGATATTTCATCATGACTTTTCAAATCTGTAAAGCAGATAAAAGTCCTGCTTGCTCCTGTACACTTTCTACCTTTTAGTTTAGCTTCCCTTAAAACAGCATTACCAAACATCAAGCACAGCCACAAAGACTAACAGCTATTAAAAGTTTTTCTAGCTTATTGGAATCAACACCTTAAGGAACAGAAAAGAGTTTGAAGGAATTCTTTGCCTACTGTCACTGTTTTCTGTAGAAAGGCAATATTCCTCTGTCAGATTTTCTTACACATTGCTTGTGATAACAAAAAGTACCAGTTCTGATTTGTTTTAGAAACTCTCAAATGCTCAGTATAATCCTCTCCCCACTCTCCAAGCTGCAAGTAGTTCCTATGTAGGTCAGGCAGTGCACAACAACACCTTTCAAACCACTCGGCTCTATTACCCACAGCTCAGCCACTTCTTCATCAGCTGCTCCTTTGTTGTCTGCAAACTTATTATCTATGGTCTACAGAGGGAAAAAAAACATCCACTTTTCCAGGAGCTAATGAAAGTCTGTCTCATTCACCATTTTATGTTCCTGAGGTTTCAATTCCTAGCTATTTACAATGCTTTGTAAGAGTTCAGCAAGAACTGAGACATCACAAAATGCATATTCTTAAAGTTGTTCAGTATACTTGCATGGAAGTAGTTTCAAGATCCAGGTATGCAGTGAGACTTAGGTAAAGATGCAGCTTGTAAAATGTCATCTACTTACTTGTTCCATATATACAGTCTTTGGGTTTGCCCTTTTGCTGCCAGCAACTTGTCATCTGTGTGATGGGTTTACACCACGTAGAGTTTGGAAATTTACCCCAAGGAGTAAAATCCCACACTTCACAGAATTTGGAATTACAATGAAATGATTATTTACAAAAATCAAATTACATATAAAAGCATAAAAGTTAATAAACCTGTACAAAAATATATTTACATGCAAAAACTAGACAGTAGCCCAGATAAACCCCCCCCCACCCTGTACAGACCTGGACTCCCCTGCACAAAGGTCCAAAGGGCTGTTATTAGCTAACAAGTTATTACCTCTCTCTCTCATTCCTGCCACTGTTTCTTACTGGTAGCCTAAACAAAAAACAGCAAGGCAGGCAAGCAAACAAAGTCAGAAGCTGAGATGAAGAAGCAAAGCAAGAAAGTGAACCATGCTGTGTTCCCAAACTATATAGAAATTTGCAGAACCTATGAAATGGAATAAATTTATCTTTTACAGTCTCACAGTCTCACAGTATATCAGAGGCTGGAAGGGACCTCCAGAGAGCATCAAGTCCAACCCCCTTGCCAAAAGCAGAATCACCTATGGTAATCTGCACAGGAATGCATCCAGGTGGGTTTTGAAAGTCTCTAGAGAAGGAGACTCCACAACCTTTCTGGGCAGCCTGTTTCAGTGCTCTGTCACCCTCAATGTAAAGAAGTTTCTCCTCATGTTGAGGTGAAATCTTCTATGTTCAGGTTTGAACCTGTTGTTCCTTGTCTTATTACTACTCACCACCAAAAAGAGCTTGGCCCCCTCCACTTGACACCCACCGCTCAGGTATTAATACACATTGATAAGATTCCCTCTCAGTCCTCTCAAGACTCAATAGCCCCAGGGATCTCAGTCTCTCTTCATATTCTGTGTAGCCCCTTTTAAAAGTCCATCCCACAGGACTTGAATTCTCTGGAAAAAACTCATTTACAATTAGGACATTAGTTTCAACCTGTAACAGTACGTTAGTCAACCTTTGCATCTTTTTCAACATACCAACCATATTAAAAAGGAAAAAAACAAACCTGTAAAACTTGACAATAGTGAAGTTCAACGACTTCAATCGTTATTCTTAACACAATGGGAGGGGGTTGAGGCCCCTTCCCTTGGAGATATTCAAGGTAAGTCTGGAGGAGGCCCTGGGCAACCTGATCTAGTTGGGGATGTCCCTGCTGACCACGGGGGAGGTCGGACTCGATGACCTTTGGAGGTCCCTTCCAATCTGGACCATTATACAATTCTATGATTCTATGTTTTTTCTCCAAGGAGTGTGAGACCTTAGGTAGACATTTTCCACATATTTGAAACACATGTCAATAAATCTCACTTGTACAGAAATTACTTGGAATTACAGGAATTACAAATATGGATGTGCTATGAGGTAAGGCTTCACTGTTGGGGTGAGTTGGCTTAAGAAAAATATCTTGGTGGCTACACTGTGGCAGATCAGTTGGAAAAAAAGGATGGTTTGTTTTGTTTTGTTTTGTTTTTCTCTTCCCTCTGCTTAATCAGCATCTTGATGTTCTGGTATTTAGTGCAATTAATTAGAACTTTCTGTTACCAACAGAATGTAATGTGAAATTAATCTTTATTTATTCAATAAAGACTGTTTCCTGTTTCACATCTTAATCACAAAAAATAAACAAACCAAAACAAATTCAAAAAGCAATAAAAAGGAAGAGAGAAATATTAGATGCTAATTTGAGCATCTCCCCTATGAAGGGAGACTGAGAGACCTGGTGCTGTTTAGTCTTGAGAAAAGAAGACTGAGAGGGGATCTGATCAATGTCTATAAATATCTGTGGGGTGGGTGGCAAGTGGAGGGGGACAATCTCTTTTCAGTGGTGTGCACTAATAAGACAAGGAACAACAGGTTCATGCTTGAACATAGAAGGTTTCACCTCTACATGAGGAGAAACTTCTTTACAGTGAGGGTGACAGAGCCCTGGAACAGGCTGCCCAGAGAGATTGTGGAGTATCCTTCTCTGGAGACTTTCAAAACCCACCTGGATATGTTCCTGTGCAGATTACCATAGGTGATTCTGCTTTTGGCAGGGGGGGTTGGGCTTGATGATCTCTGGAGGCCCCTTCCAACCTCTAATGTACTGTGATACTGTAATTTGAAGGGCAGTTTGCAAGATGATAGTGAGATGGCCAGAAACTAAACCTTCAAGAGCTGACCAGATGGCCACAGGTCTTTATACAAATGGCAGTCCTGCGCCCTGTCTTCAGTCTCTCTTGAAGATAGAATTATGTGTTCTTCTAGAGTGCCTGAAAACAAACCAAACCAGTAGGGAAAAAAAAAAAAAGAGAGAGTTTTTTCTGCAAACTACAATTTTAACACAAGTTTCTCTGCTTAAATTAATGATTTAGGATTACTTCATTTCAAACAAGAGTGGTACTAGCCCCCTAAGATACTGCTAAACTCTATAATTATCTTGCTGAGAGTCATATTCACAGACTTTGAAAAAACTGCTTTGAGTGCCTTACAACCTCCAGCAGTTCTACACAGAGGAGTCTCCTTGGAAGAAACAATATGAAATCAGCTATCAAGCTGCTGTATTTGTCATGGATGACCATAAAAGAGTGGTCTGGAAACAGGACAGAAAGCTTATGGTCAGCCTGGCTGTACATCTTTTCTCTGTGGACACAGTGGAAGGTGCCTAATGTTATTTTCCTTTCTGCTGGAGCAGTACAGAAAAACAAACAGCCCTTCAAGACTTCTGTGCCTTCACAGAGATTCTTATGCACACAGATGATACAGCTGCAGCCAGCTAAATTGAGTTTGGGGCAACATTATATTAGTGTTGTGCCATCAGGAGTCTAGTCCCAAAGCTTCGTCTGGATTCTATTTGATTTTGTTAAATAGCTCCAAAAATGCTGCTGTTAACTCTGTTGTGCTTTTTTCAGCATCATGGGGGTGGAAATACTGTTTTTCCACCAGGCTGGATTCTTTCCCTGACTCCTAAAAGCAGCTTTCACCATAACTTCTGGCACAAAATCTGCCTAGATAAACAATGAGAACATGGTCGGGAAAAGTGATGGGGAAGTGCACAGAGGGACATGTTTAAAAAAAAAAAATGAGACTAGGCACAGATGTAGAGGAAGAACCAACCAGGAGCCTGGGAGAAGGTTTCCAGGAGGAAATAGAAAGTTGTGGTAAGAAGCTATTCACAGAGGCCACCCTTGCTGACATAGCCTGAACAACACCAGCTGTTAAGACAGAAACCTGAGTGTGTGTAAATAAACACTCCAAACTGCCTAAGAGCACATTTGGTCCCAAACTGATCCTTTTTAAAGAGGAAAATAATCACCTGTCAGATGAAATAGTAACCACAGAATTACAAAAGAGACTTTGGAAGAAGCAGCATGAAATTTTGTAGCAGTACAGACATCTTGGAGTGTAAACAGCAGCAAATCTCCTCTGACACTGCTGGGAGTCTCCCCACTGATATCACAACTGTTGTCAAAGCCCCACAGAGCAGCCTCCCTATCAGATGCTTTGAGAATCATGCATCCAAGTGGAGGATTGTCCCTATGGGATGTGATGACTGGGTCTGCACAGGTGATCTGGAATAATGGAACAAAAATAGAAATGGGTAGATTCAGATTGGATGTCAGGAAGAAGTTCTTCACCATGAGGGTGGTGAGACACTGGAACAGGTTGCCCAGGGAGGTGGTAGAAGCCTCATCCCTGGAGGTTTTTAAGGCCAGGCTGGATGTGGAAATAAGCAACCTGCTCTAGTGTGAGGTGTCCCTGCCCAGGTCAGGGGGGTTGGAACTACATGATCCTTGAGGTCCCTTCCAACCCTAACAATTCTATGATTCTATGTCAATAAAGACTGTATTACTGGTGTGTGGATTAGCAACCTGTAGGAAGTGGCATGAGTATACATAAACTTAGAGTAGCACTGTCTCTAACAGGAGGCACCTGTAAGTAGGGAAACCCACATCCTCAGGAGGGATGTTTGTGCTAGTGATCAGCTTTTGCTGAGGAAAGGGTTGTGTCCATGTGTGTGTGCATGTGTATATGGTTATAGGTTCTGGACACTGGCTCTGGAAGGATGTTTAGAAGTGTGCAGATGTATATTAACATCTTGTGAGCATCTAGAATTCCATTGGTGCCTTTAATTTGAATGTATAGCTCCTGACCTGTCGTTAATAAATCACTTTGATCATAATTTGATTTAAAGTATGTGAACTGAGAAGTTTTTCACTGAGATATACATTAGGTCTGGCAGCTTCTGTAAGGGAGACAGAAGATGAATAGAGAACAAAGACAGGTTTGGCAAGAGAACAGAGTGGAATGAAAAGAGAGAAGACAGATTTGAGACAGGAGGTGGCTAAAAGAGGGGTTTGGGGTGATGCACAACGTTCTGCTAACTTTCTTCCTTAGAATCTGAAATAAAATCTAGGCTTCCTAACATTTGTATCTACTGTGTGAGAAAATATATATCTGTGGCAGTTTTAGGCTGATGCCTAGGAAATTTTCTACAGATCATGAGTAGAAAGTGGTAGAATGTAAATAAGATACCATTGGATACAAAAGAAAAATAAGGTCTAAATGATCCCATTGGTCTGATAACTAACATCAAGTTAGTTGTATAAACTATTTTCTCTTTTCTTGACTGCTTCACTCTAGCAGATACTAACTGGTTGCTTCTGCTGACTTGCTGACCTTGACTGTGTTTCTTTATTGTGGCTAAGTACTAACAAGCTCCTCTCTGCTTTTCTCCTCTTTCCTTTGTCCAGGGGGAGGGAAGAGGAAGGAGCTATTGGCAACCCCCTGGTTTTGTCCAGGGGGGTTCTTGTGTTGTTTATAAATTGTAAATACATCTAAATATTATATATTTTGTACATATTCATTGCATTTCATATTTCTAGATTGTAGTTTAGTTTTGCTTGTAAATGCAGCTTCATTTGCTTCCATCCCACTGAGCTAGTCTGGCAATTTTATTTTGGGGGTGATTCTCTCAAAATAGTTGGAGGATAATTTCAACCCACTACAGTATCTCTTCCCTTTTTCTTGTTGGTCCAGCAAGAAAATGTTCTGCTGCTGCTGTCATTTACTTAATTAATCCAAGGAGAAAGGAAGCATGGGGTGGGCCTTAAGGTCCCAAATCTGTTAGTAAACCAAGTAGGTGTCAAGGCCAGGCATTGGTTTGATTTTGATTCCTTTACTTTCATATGATATTTCAAATCTTAGACAACATTATTTTGTGAAGTTAAACTACCAAAATTTAGAAATGGACAGAATCAAAGTTATCAGTATGACCTTAATTTACCCACCTTTTTCATAGCAATTGTAGTCTTTAATTACAGGTTCACACACTCAGCTCTCTCAAGAGTACTCCTACCTAACTCAGTGCATCGAAAGGACTTAATTAGCAGATGTTCAATATTTTTTTAGCCTCATTGTTCAATATGTTGCTCTAGGCCTTATTTAAAAAACATTGTTCAAGCCCTGCTCTGGAAAAAAAAAATAACAATTTCCTCCTGGGTGTTTACCCAGAATTTGAGCACTTTGCAGACAATTCATTCATCATTGTAAAATATATATGAAATTTGAGGCATTATCTTATATTTAGGAGATAGGGAGCTAAAACAGAGACTAAAGTAAAATACATTGGATGTCCAATGTGAAATGCTTCAGAATGTCAAAATTATATTTTAACATTACACAATAACTTACATATTAAAAGGTTAGTGCCCATGGACTTTTCTAGCAACTGAAACCGTTCAACATTTTACAAAGCAGATCTAGACACACAGACCAGGCACCTAAAGATGAAAAACATATTTAAGTTTCAAATCATTGCATAGAGTTTTCAGGAGGGACAGGCATTGAACTAATTTTTCCAGGTTCAAGGCAAGGTTGGATGAGGCCTTGAGCAGCTGAGTCTAGTTGAGAGGCATCCCTGCCCATGGAGGAAAGGTTGGAGTAGATGATCTCTAAGGTCGCGTCCAACCTGGGCCATTCTATGATTCTGTGATTTTGTTCCTGCAGTCCCTGCCTCACTATCTACCTGCCAGCTTCTGAAAAGGAAAAGGAAAAGGGATTTATACAAAAATATCCCATTCTGCCCTGCCAGTGACAAGGTGCACAAGAGCCTAGGAGGAGACGCAGCCAGGACAGCTGACCCAAACTAGCCAAAGGAAAATTCCGTATCATATGATATCATGCCAAGTATATAAACCGGAGTGAGCTGACCAGGAGAGACGAGGACTGGCTGAGCATCAGTCAGCAAGTGATGAGCAATTGCATTGTGGATCACTTGTCTTTCTTGGGTTGTAGCTCACTCTCTTTCTGTTATCTTCCTAAAACAGAGCGGAATGGGAGAATGCAGTCTCCCACTACCACAAATTATGCAGTCAAGTTTCCCACATTTGGGGACACCACAGGGGTCAGCACACCTGAAATGTCAGTGCTGAGCCTCACCCTGGGAAAAACACATGCATGGTTATGGTGGCTGCTCTAACAGGTAAGGATGAGCTTCACATAACTTTGTGGCATGTTAGCTAAAGCCAAATTCTTGAAGAAGAAATAAAGAGTAAGCAACCTGTGGTTATGAATTTTGCTATAATATCCAGAGAGAAGACACCAGGGATGCATAGAGGCAGAGAGGTACAGTGTCAATAGAGGCTGTGGCAGTGTAGGCTGGGTGCCTCCTGTTACTGCCACATAAGTTACACCTCTGGTGTCCTGAGTGCCCAACCCAGTCAGGTGGACACAGGAATCAGCCTATTTCTACCCATAAACACTGCACCCTATCAATCCATCTGCAAAGTCATTCTCTTTCTCTTTCTTCCTTCTCGGCTTCTGTGGGAGATGCTCCCTATCAGTAATAGTAGGGAAGTATCTCAAGGCCTCTTAGGTCTGTCCATGCCTAATGCCTGGAGGAGAAGTGGGGAGGGCAGTGTCAGACCTGGCCAGCCTGAGACTTGCCTAGCAGTGGGTGGGTTGTGGGTGGAAGGGGGGGGGGGGGGTAAGAAAGAGCCCTGGGGATTTTGGGTATACCCTCAGGTGGGGAGAAGGGAAGAGTTGGGAGATCTTTGGGTGTTATGTAAGGGACTCTGTATGCTTTGGGATATTTTTGCCACCATGCTTGTAGTTTTTGTAGTTTCACCAATTGCTTTTCCATTTAAACTTTCCATCACTCTTCACTCCGTTTGTGTGAGTGTCATTCTTTTGTCCCTCTGGGGCAAGAGAGGATCTGTCTGGCCTCAAACCAGCACAGAGGTGTTCTGCCATTTCCAAATTTTAGTCCTTTTAATGATATTTTCTTACAGAAATGAATGTGCAATCAAGTATGTGGCCACTTATGTATGCAATACAAAGGATCAGCTTTTTGAGTTCCTGACACTGTTGACTATGAAATGTAACTAGGAAGAAGTCAGTGCCAACTGCTTACTAGATAGAGAAAAGCTTTTGAGCAGTTTCTATTTGATAAGCAATAATATGCAAATCTAAAGATCCATTTTCTTTTGCTTTCAGGCACAACTAATCTTGAGCAGCCTGGACAGCCAGTTCTTCTGGATTACAGAACTGTCAGAAAAATAGAAAAGCTCCACAAATTTCTTGATAGGGCTCTCTGTGTTATTCCAGCTGTGTACTCACTAAGATGCTCAGCAAACTTTCTGGTCTGACATTTGACAATATTCTCACATCAATGCCAGGAACAAATATGCTTTGTGTTTCTAGCTAAACAATGTAAACCTGATCAGTTTTATTGTATCTGCTTAGTAACTGCAAAAAAAAGTAATAATTAAGGAAAGGAGCTACTTCACTGTTATAATATAATACATAGGTCTTCTGGGATAATTAAAACTGTTTGCAGTATCTGGCTTTTCCACCTATGGTTAGCATGTTAACAACACCCAGTCTAGTCAAACTTTAACACAGGCATTGGTTTCTCCAAAGTCTGTGATGCTAGAGAGCTAATGTGTTCTTTTAACCCAATGGTCTAACCCAGCTAATTAATTTGTCGGTAATTAGTTTAACACCAGTTTGTTGAAACAACCTTCAAATTGGAGGCATCTTTGAAAGGACTCAATTCTCAAGACTTAGGGCAAATTTTCAGAATTGAGGGAGAAAGAATAACTGACCATGCAATCTGTCTCTGTCTTCTCTAGCACACCCAGACATTTCCTCTCACACTGTTTACAAGGGTCTTTCAAAAGGAGGCTCCAGTGAAAGCAAAGCCTTGTCCTCTCCAAGAAGAAAACAAAACCAGCCAAACAAACGAAACCAGTCTCCTTACTATTCTCATTGCTTCAGAGTGTAAAACTGGCCCTGAGTAGGACATACATTGTGTCCCTGTGGCAGGGGTGCCAAAGCAAGCAATGGGAAAAACAGAATGTCAGAAGCTGGAAGTGACCTCAAGAGATCATCGAGTCCAAACCCCTGTCAAAGACATGATCACCTAGGAGAGTCTGCACAGGAATGCATCCAGGTGGATTTTGAAAGTCTCCAGAGAAGGAGACTCCACAACCTCTCTGGGCAGCCTGTTCCAGTCTCTGTCACCCTTACTGTAAAGAAGTTTCCCCTCATGTTGAGGTGAAATCTTCTATGTTTGTTTGTATCCATTGTTCTTTGTCTTATTACTGCACACCACCAAAACAGAGATTGTCTCCCTCCGTTGACACCCACCCCACAGATATTTATAGACATTGATCAGATCCCCTCTCAGTCTTCTCTTCTCCAGACTAAACAGCCCCAGGGCTCTCAGTCTCTCTTCCTAGGGGAGATGCTCAAGTCCCCTAATCATCCTTGTAGCTCTCTGTTGGACTCTATCTGGCAGATCCCTGTCTCGCTTGAATTGGGCAGCCCAAAACTGGACACAGTATTCCAGGTGTGGTCTCACCAGTGCAGAGTAGAGGGGAAGAAGAACCTCCCTAGACCTGCTGGACACACTTTTCTTGATGTACCCCAGGATACCATTGTCCTCTTGGCCGTAAGGGCATAAGGGAAGGTGCAGAAGTTGCAGAGGCATGCCATTACCTTCACATATTGAAAAACTTCATTTTGAATAACACTGCAGTGGCTGAAGCGCTCATTCTTAAGTAAAAGAATGACACCTGCTGAGGCATCAGAATAATTTAATTTTCAGTGCTGCTGACTATGTGTTACACCTAAGCAAAGTCAACAGCTGAACTCTGGGAAAGCCCTGTTACAGCACTGCAGACAGCCCCTGGAGCATTCAACATTTAATTGCTTCCTATAATGCCAAGCCTAACTCAGATTTCATAACTTTGGGCCTTTCTAATGTAAGTTGCCTCCAGTGAATCGAAAGTTATGGAAGAGATTAAGCAAAAATTTAAATGAAGGCTTTCCAAATTATTCTCCTTGCTTTTTGTCAAAATTGAAGTCTTTGTACAAAAGTGCAGAATACTCTTTTGCTTACTTCCTGAGAATGAATAATACATTTTAAAGTCACTTCATGGGGGATAAAATTAGGATTATTAATAATACAACATTACTTTGTTAGTTTTTTTTCCTTATTTAGAATTCTTGCATTCTTTCAGTTGAGTTGTTATTCCTTTGCATTTTCTTCTTGCTGT
The DNA here is from genome assembly GCF_027791375.1 of Indicator indicator. Lineage (NCBI taxonomy): Eukaryota > Metazoa > Chordata > Aves > Piciformes > Indicatoridae > Indicator > Indicator indicator. The sequence continues at coordinate 122,609,105 of NC_072010.1, read as the reverse complement.
CACAACAGTTCAGGTGATGTAATTGTCTTGCGCATTCAGTATAACCACTTAAAATATCTACTAGCACAACTTAATTTTTAAGAAACAGTGTGATGTGTTTTTGTTGTTTGTTCAATTAATTATTCACCACTGTTACTAAATGTAATGCACCTGTGGTGCATTTTCTCGACTTTCATTCCATCTTGATTCAGTGCTGAGGTCTCTCAGTTGATTAAAAGGAAGTGCAATTCATGAAGAAAGGTATTAATCTGCTTCACAAGAAACTAGATCATCATTCTAGTGTACTCTGGGGCTGGTCACTTATCATTTAATCTGAATTCCAAGAAAAGAATTCAAACATTTTCTGCCTGCTTTCCATTTCTCTGCTTTCTACTGGAAATGCCAACTCTGTTTATCATGCATGGATGTGTGAGGCATGGCATTACAGTGCCTTGATCTTCCTGTAATAAGAGGAAAAGAATCCTGCCTTCACACAGTGCACACAGTGCACACCTCTGGCACTATATGAAAATGTTGCCGACACTGCTGGGATCTTGGCCTGACCTCTCCCTGTCTTCACAATCACCACATGCAGTGTTTATGCTTTTGTGGTTAATGGCTGATGTTTTGACTCCTGAATATGTCAGAAATGTTTGTAGGGGCATGAAGTATAATTGTAGCAGTCATGTTCTTCTCATGGGCTGCGTGTTATGGTGTTTCCAGGTGAAGACAAGATGAGAAGACTTTTATTGTGGAAGGCAAAAGCATTTATTGCCTATGCAACTAAGCAAAGCACTAAGCACAAGCAAAAGCAAAGCAAGAGCTGAAGCATAAGCCAAAGCCAAAGCCTACCACTCTGTTACATAGTCAACTTATTTACTTTTCTAATACAGAGCTGCCACATCCCAATGGCTATCCTTTCACTGACATGGACCCAAGCAAAGCACACAATAGGTTAATACTGACAAACAAGCTTCTCAACATATCTAGTCACCTTCTGCCTAGTCTTTCTCTTCAGTTACAAGGTGTTCACACTCTTTCCAACTCAAACACAAAACACAGCCTTCTTAAAAGTTGTTCAAAGGTTTGCTGTTTTCCTACAATGGAGTTTATGAATGGTAGAGATAATTGTTTGCAAACAAGCATCAAATTCTTTTTTTCAGAGAAGCTATTGAGTTGGGTTTACTGAGATAAACACATTTTAAGGCCTGATTTTCAGAACTTTAGCTTCTGCCATTTCTGTTGAAGGCAAAACCTGTGGCTGCTGAGCCCCCCAAAACACATATTGTTTTGTCAAGCCTTTGAAATAGCTCATCCATTTTCATAAGGGCAGGTAGACCTTTTGGGTGCTCTGGCCATGCCATTGTGTTTGATCAGGTATCTAAGAAATGTGTTCAGTAGCAAATATCCACAGCTTCCCACACAGCTTGAATATCTCTTAAATTACCTTCCCAAGGATATCTGACTATGCATTTTGCAAAGTATATTTTCAATAATATTACAAAGGAACCTAAATATAATTTTGGCTAGTGATTTGGGGAGTTAAAAGTCGCAGTCTCTCAGAAGGGCTTAGAACTCACAATCACTTTAAGCATGATTTAAAATCTATCTTTATCATAACAAATAGCTGCTACTTCCAGCAGGATTAATCTCTTCTTTAGCCAGAAACACCCAAGTGCTACAGCTAAATGAAAGTGATCCAGCAATTACTGTTAGGTTTTTTCCACTGATCAGCAAAATATATACTGAGCTTTAAAAATATTGCTAAAGATACTGTTCCAGTAGTCTCATATCTAGACTACAACTATTTATCCAAGGACCCCAACATGCACCTAAAAACTAATACCAGAGTGATAACAGTAGGTATAGGGTCAATCATTGACTCATAGAACTTCTACACATAGGAAAAAATATTAATCAGATGGTAGAATTGTTGGGGTTTTTTTAACATATACACCCAGAAATTTCTGAAACCAATTCCAACAGTAACACTTGATGTGGTGGGTTAGTCTTGGCTAACATCATCCAAATGCTCACCCACCCACTGGCTCACTCCTCTCTCTGGTGGGATGGGGAGAATATAGAAGGAAGGCAAGAAGACTTTTGGATTAAGATCATGAGAAGATATGAAGCTATTCCCATAAGAAAATTAAAGCCTTTTTAAAGAAAATATGGAGATTTTTTTTTTGTTCACATGACAGAGACTCTTCTTTAGATCTTCTTTACAAGTATAGGTCAAAGCACTAAGCAATCATTTCCCTGTTTTTTATCTAGAATATTAGGAAAAAGACCATTTTAATGAGCATGCAGAACTAAGAGGATTATTTTGGATCATGTGTTGCCTAACAGGCACAGGGCACAGGATTCTGCAGCTCAGCTCCATGTCACTATAATGAAAACCTCACCAAAAAAATATATGTTTATTACATGTTTCAGTTGTCAACACTAAAAGCATTCCAATAATACAAAAATTAAAAAAAAAAAAATAGGTGCCAAATTTTGTGACTTTTAAAAAGGTTTCCTTCCAAACTAAATGGGATTTGTTTTCCAGTTGGCTGCCAGGTAGTAAACCAATGACTGACAGCTACCTAGGTTGTGTACCAACGTGCACTAAAGTTATCTTAAGGCATCAGTGTTAAGGTATAGCAACAATCCACAACTAGATGTTAAGATCAGACAAAACTGAGGGGAAATTCACCATATGGCATAGACAGGGAAGGACCCTGAACTGGTGGAGGAAGTAGTTACCAAAGTCATTTAAAAAATATATTCCTTTCTGTAACTAAGGAATTTAGGCTGGTTACTTGTCTGCTGACCCATTGACAAGAAAGGGAAGCTTTGTATTTCCTGTACCATTCTCCTACTAACTATCTTAGGGAGGTGCTGATCTTAGTCAATAAACTCATGGTTGTATTTCATATTCAGGACAGATTCCATGATTAGGGATTATGCCTCATGGGATTCTCATGATTTTGAAAGTGTTGGACCGGGGTAGCTGAAAGCTGACTTTAAACAACAGTAGCACCAACTGCCCCAGGCTGTCTTACTCTGCTTTGGAGTATAGAAAGCTAGGAAGAATCAAGGGGACCATAACCTCTGTGGTCTGGAGCATTTGCTTGTAGGTTATCCTCTGCCTTTATCTGCATCAAAGTCCATCCCACCACCAAGCCAGGCACCTTAGTACAGCCTGAAAAGACTCAGGTGTAAGACCTGATTAGGAAATATATATTCCCCTCCTGGCAACCACCTGCAGAGCTATTTGAGAAGTCTGGTTGTTCTTGTTCAGCAAACCAGATATTGCAATGAGAAGAAAATTCTGTGGCCACCCAGCCTGGGGCAGGGATGTCATTAAATGATTGTATCTATACATCACTGGAGAGGCCAGAGGAGACAATATCCAGTCTGCTATTTCTCTGTAATGTCCACGGTGGGTGAGGGCACAAAGGCAAAGATGGAAACTGAGCTGACAGACTGCTGGCTCACAGGCAAAAAGGCTATGAATTGAGCTGGAAGGGTAACAGAGCAGCTTTGTACAGCTGAAAAGAGCTGGAAAGGCAGCATTTAAAGTTCAGTATATAACTGGCTCTGAAGGAGAGAGCTTAGACAGGAATATTACAAGCAGGGCAAGGGACCAGGGACGGTATTGTTTTCATGTACATACACTCTCACAGTTAATAAACTAGCAAGAGAACAAAGATACCAAAGCACAGTAGAAAGTAAAAGCCATAAAGATAACATTATTTTTAATATACATATCTGTCAATCAAACACTCTACTGGTAGTTTTAAAAGGTGACCTGATTTCTTGTCCATTAGCACAGCAAACTGCCTTGTAGGGAAAATGAATCCAGGTCTAGATGTCTGAATATAATAGAAACTTGGCAGGGGAGAGCTAATAATGACTATAACTGTGTTAGGAAACAAGGAAGCAAAAATACCATTTTCCAGTCCACTTTGGAAGACCAATCATTTTTATGTGATTTAAAAAAAAAAAAAAAAAAAAGAAAACCAAACCAAGCAAAAGAATGCAGGGATATTGTTTAGGAATTAGGACAACAATTAGGACAAAAGCCTAAAAAAAAGTATTGATGGGATTTTAGTACCTTCCAACTTCACTTTAGCTCAAAACCTCTACTATCAGTAGCTCCTTTTATTTTCCCTACTCTTACTGAACCTTTTGCACTACTCTGATTGCAAAACCACCAAGTACAAATGAGTCATTAACATAAGCAATCAAAATTAGGATTAAAATGATGTAGCACACTCTACATGTTTTAACCTCTGTGTCTTGGAGAGTGTGGCTGGAGCACCTGCTGGTGAAGCCTGGGGCAAAAAAGTCCTTGAGTATCTCAGCCTTCTCCATATCCCAGGTAACAAGGTCTCTCATTTCCTTCCAGAGGGAATCCACATTTTCTCTAGTCTTCCTTTTATCATTAATGTACATACAGAAGCTTTTCCTGTTGCCCTTAAGTCTCTGGCCAGATTTAATTCTATCAGAGCTTTAACTTTCCTTACAGGAGTCCTAGATGTTGTGACAATCTCTCTGTATTCCTCCTAGGCTAGCTAGCTTTGCTTTCACCCTCTGTAGGCTTCCTTTTTTCCATCTGATTTTTGTCTAGCAACTCCTCCTGGCTTTTACCTGACTTCCTCTTTTTGGGATGCAGTGTTCCTGAGCTTGGAGGAGATGATCCTTTAATGTCAATCAGATTTTTGTGGGCATCATTTGGACATAATTCAACAACTTTAACCTATGGTACTCTACCAAGCAGATCCCTCATGAGGCAAAATCTGCTCTCCTGAAGTCCAGGAGAGTGGACTTAATTCCTCTTTCTCTTATTAAGAACCCCTCTGTGCCAAAGGAAATGCAATCAGTGAACTGAACTTTTGCTCTATTGGTTACATGGAAAAAATAATATTAAACCAATTACATCTCTCCTTTTGCTTTCCACTTTATGACCCCAGAAGGTTAACTACTAGAAGATAAATCACATGAAACTCATATCATTGGGACAATATCACAGTATTGAACCTCTTGGCAAGTAGAGAATTATTTTTATAGAGCAGAGGATAAATTCAATTCAGAGACTTGATTTCTTTAGTACAGGAGGATAATTACATGAAACTGAACTAACTCTTAGCACTTTCTCCATCTTTATCTCATGGGCCTTAACTTCATGTTAATATATGAATCTACTGAATTTGTGATAAAGTTTTGAGGTAGCTGAATGAACTGGAATTAAAAACAACACAGAACTACCACAGAAACCCTAGATGGTCATTTGTGAATCTTTTAGGCTATTTCACTTCTCAAGCCCCAGCAGGGGAGAAAAACCAAACCAAAACATAATACCCACCTCCAACCAAAATCATCTATCCAGCTGTTAACCCACCCAGGAAGCTGGATTTTCTAGCACAGCTGTGGAAAGCAGAGATTTTAAGAAGACACAGAGCAGTTTAACCTTTATGAGCAAAAGACAGTACTTTCTAGATAAAACAGAGCTGACAGATTTGCTGGCACAGTTATGATTAGCAATGCATCACCCATCATTCAAGCTGACAGAGAGGCTTTTATTCAAAGTTAGTGAGTGGTTTGGACTTTTTTTTCTGTTGTTATTGGCATCTAGATTCATCCTGGATGCTATCAGGAGCTCTAAATGTTCATCAGCTGATCCAAAAAGCATTACTCTTGCCTATTTCAGCAGGTCATTACTGTTACTCATAAGGTTTAACAAGGACTTGATACACACTTCAAGAGTCTAGTAAGCAAGATAAGCATTGCAGAACTTACACTATTCATAAGTACAAAACAAAGCCTCCCTATTTTTTATTCTGTCAGTGTAGTTTAAAAGTCAGACCAATGAGAAAGCCAAAAGCATGCAAAAGAGATAGAGTAATAATACCAAGAGTCCAATGCCCAATGAAGTGTAGCTGCAGCTACACTTCATGCTCTGACATCAGTACCAAGTTGAGCAAACTGTAACACCTGGTCACCTCCTAGTCGTAAGGTCTGGCCAAGAAGGCCAATGGCATCCTGGCCTGGATCAGGAATAATGTGGCCAGCAGGACTGGTCAGGCCACACCTTGAGTCCTGTGTCCAGTTCTGGGATCCTCAATTCGAGAAAGATGTTGAGTTGCTGGAACATGTCCAGAGAAGGGCAACAAAGCTGGTGAGAGGTCTGGAGCACAAACCCTATGAGGAGAGGCTGAGGGAGCTGGGGGTGTTTAGCCTGGAGAAGAGGAGGCTCAGGGGAGACCTTATTGGTCTCTGCAACTACCTGAAGGGAGGCTCTAGTCAGGTGGGGGTTGGTCTCTTCTCCCAGGCAACCAGCAACAGAACAAGAGGACACAGTCCTAAGCTGTGTCAGGGGAAGTTTAGGTTAGATGTTAGAAAGCTCTTCACAGAAAGAGAGATTGCTCATTGGAATGGGCTGCCCAGGGAGGTGGTAGGGTCACCATCACTGGAGATGTTTAAGAAAAGACTGGATGGGGCACTTAGTGCCATGGTCTAGTTGATTAGAGAGGGCTGGGTGATTGGTTGGACTGGATGATCTTGGAGGTCTCTTCCAACTGGATGATTCTGTGATTTATTACTGCCCTCTCAGTCCCATAGTCACCATCACTAAGACCACATTTGCCACATATCATGCTGGGTTTTTTACTATATATATGTATGCACCACAGTCAAAAACCAATGTGGTCCTTCTTAAGAGGATTGACAGGAAAAAGTGGAAAATGTGATGGCAAAATCACAGAGAAGCTTGAGAAGAGCCACTAAGTGCTGAATAATTTGTTTATCTTTCTGTTACAAGAGCTCCCTTCCTGCTCACAGGAAAAAAAGGGCACATCTAAAAGCTGCAATTTGTGTTTGTGACTTGTCCCTTATTTGCAAAAGCACAGACAGTTCTGTGACTTCTCTGGGACAAGGTAGAAAGAAAAATCACACAGCATTAATAGCTGACAGTGAGTAGAGAAGGGTTGTGCCTGCTCACTCTCTGTGTGCACAGAAGAGAGAGAATCATGCAACAATGGAGGAGGAGCAGTGTTCACATGTTCTTACTAGAGACATAACCGGCAGGGACCATAAAAGGGAAATGCTGCAGGATTGCAGCATAACTTTTAATTGTGACTCAGAGCTTCTGGCATGAGGTCTGCTTGCCTTTCTCCTTCTCCCCACTCCACCTAATGAGAAAAATATTATTAAGTCTATTAGCTAATAGCACTAATCATCAGTCAAGCTTTTTCATTATTTTCCAGTGTTTCGTGGGAACAATGCACAGATTCTTCTTGCTCCTTGCAGGAGCACCTTCCAGGGCAGAAATGTGAACATTGTTTAGAATATACACAGGAAATTGCAGACATTAAAATTAGAGAAGACTCACTGATCTTGAAGCCCATTTCTCTGCTGAATCCCAGGCTTAATCCCAAAAGCACACCTTATAGTGTGTCATACAGAATAATGTTAAAAATATCAGTGGTGAATCATCCTCCTCGTTTTCTCAGGAGAAAATTCTGCAGCAGAACTTACTTTTGTGGCTTTTTTTTGGTTGTTGTTGTTCTTTGGTTTGGTTTGGGATTTGGGGGGGGGGTATATTGTTATTTTATTATTTTTCTTGTTTGGTTAGGCTTTTGGTTTGTTTTTGTTTGTTTTTGTTGGGTTGGGTTGGTTTTTTTTTTTTTGGTGACTTGTTCTTCAATAACCTGATTTTTAAATTATTTTATTCTTAGCTGTATCTTCTCTTGCAGCATTAAATGCATCCCTTTGCATATAGTTAGCAATTTTCAGTTTCCTAACTCCCCAGATCTTTCACACTCACCATAATACTCATACTGCTGCCCACCTTGTCGTGCTCCCATACAGCAAAGGCATTACTGTGCATCAGGACCAGATGTGAATCTCTGTGCTCACGCATTTGACACATGGGATCCTGGAGCAGGAGCACAGAACTGCAGAAAGCTGCACACCATTCAGCTGCAAAGGCTGCCCAACAGCTGCCTCAGTCCTGCTAGCAAGTACATTCCCCTCCTCCTCTTGGAAGTGATGGCTAATCCTTCTCACATAAGCAAACATGACATGTTTTGATACACATTCTCTGTCACATGAACCACATAGCACCATCCCTGACACTGAATCTGAGGAAATTTGAGAGGTTTCTCTAAACACCACTCCTTGCTTTGCTTAGTCCTCATATACCTAAATTAATACCTTTAATCCATCTCCTAAATCCTCATGGTCCTCAAGTAATTTGTTGCTCTTCGCTAGATTCTAATGGATCAATATCTTTCTAGTTAACATACTGCTGAATGCTGTCCACTCATGAGAAAAGCACTGTTATTGTTTATTGGACTCTTACTTGTGCTTGGCTATATTTATCAGCTACTACTCTCACCAAAAACTCAGGAAAACTATTTCCTAGCCTTATAGCCTTACACCGGGGAATCATTGGAACCAGCACATTTCACCTAAACCCACCAAATTATGCCCAGATCCAACAGGTTAGAAACAGTCTGAGGAAATAGCATTCACCATGAAGTCTGACGTGTTAAAACTTGCTTATATCGCTACTTATTTTAAGTGTGACAACATTAAAACCTCTGAAGGACCTGGCAAAAAAAAAAAAAAAAAACAGCTCAGAGATGATATTCTCAGCCTGTTGACAAGGCACAATAGTATAAAGAGTTTTCCAATCACTCACTGGTTTCCACTTTGCTTTTGTCCCACCACTTCCTCCAAACAGACCCTGAAGTGCTTCTGCTATTTAGGATTTCACAGATAAATAATCCAGGAATGCTGGAAACAGAAGAATGAATTAAAAGTCACTGTTTTTTCCTCTTGTGCCAGTTATGTCTATGCTTATAGAAGGTCATGTAGCTTTCTCAAAGGTTTGGTCTTTCTTCTATGTTAAAAGCCACATAATTAATAGAAACGTAAATACCAAAAACTGAGTGGATAGGGAAGATATTAGACATCTTCCACTTTGTTCTGATGAGACCTCACCTGGAGCCCACAAGCTGTAAGGACATGGACCTCATGGAGCAGGTGCAGAGGAGGGCTACAAAAACAATTAGGGTGTTGGAGCACCTCTGTTACGAGGATGGTCGGAGGGAGCTGAGGTTGTTCAACCTGGAGAAGAGAAAGCCCTTGGGGGGGGGGCTAATAATAATGACCTTCCAGTACCTGAAGGAGGCCTACAAGAAGGCTGGAGAGGGACTGTTTACAAATGCCTGTAGGGATAGGATGAAGGGCAATGGTTTCAAACTAGAGAAGAGTAGATTTAGATTGGATGTTAGGAATAAATTCTTCAGCATGAGGGTAGTGAAACACTGCAACAGTTTGCCCAGGAAGGTAGTTGAGGCCCCATCCCTGGAAATATTCAAAGTGAGGCTTGACAGGGCTCTGGGCAACCTGATCTAGTTGAGGATGTCCCTGATGACTGCAGAGGGGGTTGGACTAGATGACCTTTGGAGGTCCCTTCCAACCTAAACCATAATTCTCTCTGGTTACTAAGAAACACTTCACAGAGCGTGTTATCAAACATTGAAATGGTTTGCCCAGGGCCATGGTGGAGTTGTGTGCTGGTTTGAGGCCAGCCAGAACATCTCTTGCCCCGAAAGGGACAAAAGAATGACACACACAAACGGATTGGAGAGTGATGGAAAGTTTAAATGGAAAAGCGATTGGTGAAACTACAGAAAAACTACAAAGCATAGTGGCAAAGAACATCCTAAAGCATACAGAGTCCCTTACATAGTACCCAGAAGCTTCCCAATCCTTCCCTTCTCCCACCTGAGGGTCTACCCAAAACCCCCAGGGTTCTTTCTTCCCCCCTCCCGCTGCTAGGCAAGTCTCAGGCTGGCCAGGTCTGAGACTGCCCCCCCCTCCATTCTCCTCCTGGCATCAGGCCTAGTCAGGCCTAAGAGGCCTTGAGGATACTCCCCGGCATTACCCGATAAGAGAGAGGACATCTCCCATGGGAGCAGAGAGGGAAGAAAGAGAAAGAGGATGACTCTGCAGATGGCTTTATAGGGCGCAGGATTTATGGGTAGAAATACGCCGTTTCCTGTGTCCACCCCTAGTGGGTGGGCACCCAGGACACCAGAGGTGTATCTCATGCAGCAGTGGCAGGGGGCACCCAGCCCAAACTGCCACAAGTTGCCATCCTTGGTGGTGTTGAAGCAGTGTATGGACCTGGTGCTTAGGGACATGGTTTAGTATTGACCCTTCAGTGATGGATCGAAGGTTGCACTGGATGACCTTTGAGGCCTCTTCCAACAGATGTTTGCTGTGATTCTATGATTCTGTGATCTGCCAATAACTACTGCCTCTATGCTGAGTGTGTTTTTCATCTCAGAGATGTTCTTTTCCAGCTGTGCTTGCTGATTGCTATAAACGCTTTTTATCTTGCACCTCTCAGGTATATTTAGTCAGGGGTGTGTGAGCACATGCATACAGAATCACAGAATCACAGAATCACAGAAATATTCAGGTTGGAAAAGACCCTCGGGATCACCAAGTCCAACTGATAACCCTACGCTACAAATTCACCCCTAAACCATATACCGAAGCACCACATCCAAACCACCTTTAAACATATCCAGGGTTGGTGACTCAACCACCTCCCTGGGCAGCACATTCCAATGTCTGATCATTCTTTTTTTCCCTAATGTCCAGTCTAAACCTACCCAGTTGTAGCTTGAGGCCATTCTCTCTTGATCTATCACTAATTACCTGTCAGAAGAGACCAGCACCAGCCTCTCCACAATGTCATTTCAGGTAGTTGTACAGAGCAATGAGGTCTCTCCTCAGCCTCCTCTTTTCCAAACTAACCATCCCCAGCTCCTTCAGTTGCTCTTCATAAGATTTATTCTCCAGACTCTTCATTGCCCTCCTCTGCACTGGCTCCAGCACCTCCACATCTCTCTTGTATTGGGGTGCCCAAAACTGGATGTTTGTGCATCCATGTTTACATATCCATGCATAAATGCACATCTGCATGTGTATGTGCATGCATGTATATTTACAGGCATATGCTACCCAGGTCAGTTACCTCTGCTATTTTTCTACACAAAGAATTGGAAGTTATTTTTTCAGCATTTTTCTTAATGCTTCAGGTGTTGTGATTGTGATCTTGCTTGAGAAGCACATTTTTCATTTACAATGATTTAAAAAAAAAAAAAAAGTAGATTTCTAACCCTTGTTGGTCAAAACCTTGAAGACATGAAGTAACCCTAGAGACATGAAGTAAATGAACACCAAAAATGAAAAATGCCAGACATGAAAAGAACTGAGCATTCTTTAAAATCTCAGGGGTTTAAACCCCCTTGTTTTTTTTTTTTTTTTTTTTTACTTCTAATTTTTATTAATGCTTGCTTTTCCCTGCCTTATGGTCAGTATCTGTGATATCCTCCTGAAGGAGAAAGCTATTGTCACAGGTGAATACTTCTTTGTCTCCACAGCATACAAAAGTAACTACTGTCATCAAACACAATGCAATTCACCTTTCTCTTTCTCCTAGTAGTCATGACTTCAAATGTGTTCTGAAAGTGATATACATGATCCAGTGTACAGAAGTACAAATTTATCTTTGTGAAATTTATATCTATGCAAGATGCCACAGAGCTGGGGTTGTTTAGCCTGGAGCAGAGGAGGCTCAGGGGTGACCTCACTGCTGTCTATAACTACCTGAAGGGAGGTTGTAGCCAGGTAGGGATTGGTCTCCCAGGCAACCAGCAGCAGAATGAGGAGACACAGTCTCAAGCTGTGTAGGGGAGGTCTAAGCTGGATGTTAGGAGGAAGTTCTTCATAGACAGAGTGATTGCCCATTGGAATGGGCTGCCCAGGAAAGTGGTAGAGTCACCATCCCTGGAGATGTTCAGGAGAAGCCTGGATGAGGCACTTAGTGCCATGGTTTAGTTGATTGGATAGGGCTGGGTGATAGGTTGGACTGGATGATCTTGGAGGTCTCTTCCAACCTAGTAGATTCTATGAATTATTTGTGCTTTGATTAATTAACACCTGAGTTTACAGTAATTTGGATTTTTGCTATTTGCTGAGCAGCATATTTTAAAATCTATCTGGAAAGTACCCAACAAGTTCTAAGGAAGTTTTTAATTATTATGAATCACTTTTCTGTGAACCAGAAATTTCAACAGCTGATGAAATTTAGGTAAATGAAAGTCAATTAAATATTACTTCTATCTCAAATTGTCATGATCAGTCAAGTGAATCTAAAGACAGCTTAATCTTTATAGGATATTCTTTTTTCTCCTCCCCAGTCTACAATGTCCTGTCATCCCACAAACCTCTCCACCTCCAATGTTTTTCTCCTTGGTTAGAATATCACACATCTACATCTTTGTACACAGCTCAAGAGAAAATGCAGAGAAGAAAGGGAACAAAGTCTGCAGCTGAAAAACACCATTGGAAAAAACACATAGGACCACAGGGAATTTGAACTTGCTGCTTCAGAGCTTTGAGACAAATTTTTGCATAGGTTCAAGGGAAATATTGCACAACAGCAGCAAGGTGTGCAGATCCTACTGTTCTGACCTTCCCAGAGAGTCCTGAAGTGCAGATGCAGCTTCATGATACTCCAGAGAGCACGTGACCAACTCGTCACCTTGTCATCAAGTGGCTTACCCTCCTCTTACTTTCTAGATTTATTGACAGGGTATGCTGTCAGCCCACCAATCCAGTCTGTCCAAATCCATTTATAGAGCCTTTTTACCTTCAAGCAGATCAACACTCCCACCCACCCTGCAAATTAACTGAGGGTGTGCACTCAGATTCCCTCATCCAGGCAGTTGATAAATACTCTAAACAGAACTAGCCCTAGTACTGAGCCCTGGGGAACAACACTTTTGACCAGTTTCCATTCACCACAAGACTTTGGGCCCAGCCATCCAGCCAGTTTTTTACCCAACAAAACATCTGCCCATTCAGACCATGAATATTCAGCTTCTCCAGGAGAATGCTGTGTTAAAGGCTTTGCTAAGTCCAGGAAGACATCACCTACAGCCTTTCCCTTATGCATTAAACAGGTGCCCACGTTTAGCCTGTGTCTGGGACTAAACTATAGCAGTTACTGTCACTCAGTGACTCCTCTTCAGTAGAGAGGGGGAATCAGGAAAAGAAGACCCATAGGCTGAAGTGAAAATTAATTTAAGGAAATAGCCAAATTAATATCAGTCTCAATTAAATATATATTGCTATACTCAGCCCAGCAAAATGCAAAAGCTCCAATGTCCTGGAAGGTAGACTTCAAGAGCCAGAAAGGAGTGAGGCAGAACCAAAGCAGGAAACCCTGGCAGGATGCTTCTTTCTCCTCAGGAAACTTCCTCCTTTATCCTGAGTGTGATACACATGGTATGGAACATATCTGTAAGCCCACTCAAGTCAGCTGTCCTGGGTGACACAGAACTGCTAATTGCCTGCAGCCCATCTGGTTCTGTCCCAGCAAGAGCAGGACAGCATTCCACCACTTATCCCATACCATTTACATCACACACAAGTCCTTTTTGGTTTTTTCCCCCTCTCTCTCAGTACATACATACACATAGATATTTGTCCTCTGGATCACAAGTTGTTTCTCAACATCATTCACCGAATTTATTTATTCCAAAGCTGTGGGTTCCATCTGTCAGAAGATGGGCACAACCTGATGATGGAGCTTGCAGCTGCTGTGTCTGGAGCAGTCTGTGTTCATGGCCTGAAGTGAAAATACTGAGGTTCATTTTTTATTAGCCTGGGTGATTCTTACTGTAATAACTAACTAAAAAAAAAAAAAAATGGCAAGCAGGCAGTATCACAAAAGAATTAGAATCATGCAATTCAAATTATTGACTATTCTCACACAAAATCAAGTCTTCTGGAGGCACACATTTACCTTTACCATCCTCCTGCATTATTCACCAAGTGCAACCAGGTCCTTCAGCAAAAGGTTTACCTTTGCTTGAGGCAGGTGTAACTCAGACTGGTTTCCTCAACATCATCCTCACATGCACCACAGGAACTGTATCTCCTTCTAAGCATGCAGAAGTTCCAACTGAGCAGAACCAGCTCCAGCTGAACAGGACCAGCTGAACTGACAGATGCCTTGGTTCTAACTTATCAGGCAGCTTTCACTTAAATGTTTGTCCCAATTTTCAATGTTCCAGCACCCATCGCTTTCAGTGCAGTCTTTAATAGTCCGTTGCATAGCTCAACTTTCCCATCAGCTGGTGCATGATAAGGGATATGATGTATCCACCTTATGTCATGCTCTTTTTAGCCTAGGTGTCTAAGAGACTGTTTTGAAAGTCAGTGACTGTCCTGGCTGGCTCAGAACTGCTAATGGCTTCAGCTCATGGCTGGCTGTGATGGTTTTAAGACTGTCTCTAATTTTTCTTCTCACAAAGTTCAAGCAGAAAAGTGAAAGAATGTAAATGAATCACTATTGGGATGTAAGAAAGCATAATAATGATTATTCTAAACACTTCTAGAGAGAGAAACATTTAAGAATCACTTCTAAATCCAAAGTTGAACAGTCAGGCAGTCTCGCAGTATGTTTGCTGTCTGCCTGCTTCTTCTTTCTCCTGGTTGAAGGTAACATACTGGCCTTGACAAGCTAACAACCTCTCTCTGCTTCTTGTCTTTCTTTCCTTTTGCCTGCTCTAGGGGGAGTGGGGGGAGGAAAAAGAAGCACAGCCCCCTCTCTTTTGGGGGACCCAAAGGGAGCTTGGTTGTCTTTTTTCTGTTGATTGTACATATCTGTAAATGCTGTGAATAGTGTATATTTGTACATATTCATTGTATTGCATCATAGATTGTAGTTTTGCTTGTAAATACAGCTTGCGTTTGCTTCCAGACTGAGCTAGCCTGGTCATTGTCGGTGTGGGACAGGGATTTCAGCTCTCACACTGTGACACTGGCCTTCTTTTCTGTCCCACCAAAACCAGGACAGCAGGTCACCTTGTCGTAGAAGGAGGTTAGTCAAGCAGGATCTGCCTCTCACAAACCCAGTCACAGCAGTAGGCAGAATCATATTTATGTAACAACAGATTAAGTGAGAGAGTCAAATCAGAACAAAAGTGACTCTAAACCGATCTAAAACGGTGACCAAATTGAAGGCAGTGACTGGACAGATGTCTCCAGTTGCACAAAGAAGGATGATTTTTTTTTTACTATGCAAACACTCCAAAGCCTCAGAGAAATGCTGACATGAATAACACTGTGACATGTTTTGACAGTTTTTGTAAAAATCGATGCAAAATGCTTGATGTAGGTTTCCTTTTCTCATACCTTTGAGATCACATCAGATTGGGAATAGACTGGTTGGCTCACTGGTAGCCCTGGAGTAAGGAGTAAGAATACATTAACATTTGTGAAACCAATATATTGAATTACCAGGCCCAACAACTTGACATACTAGTCCTAAGTAAAAATTAAAAACTTAGCAGAAATTAAAGCTTACAAGCTTGGGGGGAAATAAACATTTAACCTGATCTACAAATGATCCTACACAAAATAAAATCATGTTAATTTCATCTTTAGGTTGATTGAGAGATCAATTCTCTGTGTACACTGAGGCTCCCAGGTTTGTAACCTAAAATTCAGCATCAAAAATATTCCCTTAAAATCAGAACATTAAATGTGCAAATGTAAATTGTCCTTTCCACTCTCAGAATCCTAGAATCACAGAATGGCTTAGGTTAGAAGGGAACACAGAGATCATCTCTTCCAATCTCCCCACCATGAGCAAGGATGCCTCTCAACTAGACTTGGCCGCTCCAAGCCTCCTTCACAAGCAGAAGAAACATTTTTAAACTGCAGTTTTGATGTTTCTTTTCAGCAAATAAATAATACCAGCTAAATATTTAAACATTTTATGACAAGGAAAGCATAACTGCCTATTTTTAGGTCTGGTCTTTTGTGTTAAGACTACTTTTAAAAGCATCATCTGCTTGGAAACTAATATAATGGCTGCATCTTAATTCCTGTTCTGCCTTCATCTGAATAGTTCAAGAAGTTCTTCACCATAAGGGTGGGGAGACACTGGAACAGGCTGCCCAGGGAGGTGGTGGAAGCCCCGTCCCTGGAAGTTTTTAAGGCCAGGTTGGATGTGGCTCTGAGCAACCTGATGTAGTGTGAGTTGTCCCTGCCCATGGCAGGGGGGTTGGAAGTAGATGATCCTTGAGGTCCCTTCCAACCCTGACAATTCTATGATTCTAAAACTTCAGGGCAACATGCAAATCTTTCAAAACAATTTCACCTTCAGAAACCAAAATGAGGCATTGCCCACTTCTCTTTCTGTACAACCTCCTTGCCTGTGGCACAAGCAGGACTTGTGTGGGCTACTCTGCCCAGCCATCCAGAGCAGACCATGTGCACTGTATAGCTCCAGCCAGGTGGTGGCACGCAGGGAAATCCCACAGAAATTCATAAAGATTTTCTAGGTGACAGAGTTGCTCCCAGCAACACAATATGGCCATCTGCAATGCTAAAGAAGTCATGGCATTTGAGAAAGACAGGACATTCTCTTGGAAATACTTTTTTCCTCTCTCTCTCCTATTCCCTTTTCCTGAATAGAAGATACTGTTTTACTGAAATCAGCTCCCAGTCACTTCACAGAATCACAGAATTAACCAGGTTGGAAAAGGCCTTCGAGATCATCAAGTCCAAACTATCACCCAACACCATCTAGTCAACTAAACCATGGCACCAAGTGCCTCATCCAGTCTTATTTTAAATACTTCCAGGGACAGTGGTTCCACCATCTCCCTGGGCAGCCCATTCCAATGGCCAATCTCTCTTGCTGTGAAGAATTTCTTCCTAACATCCAGCCTGTACCTCCCCTGGCACAGCTTGAGACTGTGTCCTCTCGTTCTGCTGCTGGTTGCCTGGGAGAAGAGACCAACCCCCACCTGGCTACCACCTCCCTTCAGGTAGTTGTAGATGGCAATTAGGTCTCCCCTGAGCCTCCTCTTCTGCAGGCTGAACACCCCCAGCTCCCTCAGCCACTCCTCACAGGGCTTGTGCTCCAGACCCCTCACCAGCTTTGTTTGAGTAATTCAACGGCACCGCCCTTAAACCTGTCTATGACTACTCAATGTTAAAGAAAGTAATGCACCTCTCTTCCTTTGTCTGTTTTGGGCACGTTGTTCTCCTGAATGTAGGAATATCTATTATTTAGTGTTTTCCCAAGCAATGGGATGAGAAAATATATACTGCCCTTGTGATTTGAATGGAAAAAGTTCTTTTATCAAGAGCTACTCATTTTAACATCCTACCTTGCTTTTCAAAGAGTGAACAGAAAATCTATCATTTGTGAGCAACCAAAAACAACAACAACAAAAAAAGTGGATGAATACATCTTTACAAACACACACAAGCACACACACATATGAAGGTCACAAGTTAGAGAAGGTGTAGCAAATTGACAGGAGGGATAAATGCTTATCTTAATAATTCAAATGATGTAGTGCCTTTATACACTGTTACATCTTCAGATCATTCAGCCATGTAAAAATAAATAAATAATTTAGCAAAGAATGTTATACTTTGATAAATACTCTTCAATTAATTAAAATATACGTAAAATTTTTAATCCTACAGTAGAAATAGTTCTGAACATCTGCTCAAGGTCCAGCAATGTGCTCCTGTGGCCAAGGAGGCCGGTGCCATTCTGGGGTGTATTAGAAGGGGTTAGTAGGTCAAGAGAGGTTCTCATCCCCCCTCTACTCTGCCCTGGTGAGGATGCATCTGGAATATTGTGTCCAGTTCTGGGCCCCTCAGCTCAAGAAGGACCTCAGGGACTTCTTGAAAGAGTCCAAAGCAGAGCCACAAAAATGACTATGGGAGTGGAACATCTTCCTTACGAGGAGAGACTGAGGGAGTTGAGGCTCTTTAGCTTGGAGAAGAGGAGACTAAGGAGTGACCTCATTAATGTTTATAAATATGTAAAGGCTGAGTGCCAATAGGATGGAGCCAGGCTCTCCTTGGTGATGTCCAATGACAGGATAAGGGTCAATGGGTGGAAGCTGAGGCATAGGAAGTTCCATGGAAACATGAGGAAGAATTTTTTCACTGTGAAAGTGACCGAACACTGGAACAGGCTGCCCAGGGTGGTTGTGGAGTCTCCTTCTCTGGAGATATTCAAGACCTGCCTGGATTCATTCCTGTTTGATCTGGTACAGATGATCCTGCTCTGGCAGGGGGTTGGACTAGATGGTCTTTCAAGGTCCCTTTCAGCCCCTAACATTCTGTGATTCTGTGTGATCCTGTGATTCTGTCCTAATTTGGCTCCAAACATCTCCAAAGTTCAGAACTAGTGCTTTAGAAGGTTAAATCTGATGCATTTAGATTTCTCTGCATTTTACCAATAAACCATGAATAGCCATAAATAATTCAAACTAAAGTAGCAAATAAGTTAGGGGTGAAATTTGTGACACAGTATTGTATTTGTTCATTTATAAGCTTAGTAGTAGATCTCCCAATTATTACTATAAATTAGAGACTTTCTGTTAATTAGTGGCTACCAGATGTCTCCCATGTTGTTTGCTCTGTACAATAGGAAATCACAAAGAATCATGGAAAAATCGATGCAAACAAATGAGTAAGAGATAAAAAGTTCAGCCAAGGCATGCTCCTTGATTCATGCCCAAATCTACAGTATGTTTTTTTTTTTTTTTAATGAAACACAAATTACTGTGATTTATTCTGTTCCTTGTACAAAAAAGCAACAGTTGCATGTAATTACATTCTGTCTGCACTGCAGACTGCTTTGCAAGAAGGCATCTGTTGAAATTTATTTATTTATTGCACTATTAGCTTTTTTGGTCTCAAAAAAAAATGTGGCACCCAGAATTACTGTTTAGGTTGCTGCAGTCTCCACATCAATAGCTGACTGTAATCCAAATTCCTGTTCTTCCTCAGCAATTTCTTCCTTTTATAGTGAATAATGAAGGGAGAGAAAACTTTTGCCTTGTTTTTGTTCTCCATATTGTGCATAAACTGGTGGAGAAATGAAGGGCATTCTGAATGCCTTCTCACAAGATGCTCAGCCCCATTTTTCTTTACACCTTTGCAGTATTAACATCTGTTGCAATGCAGTAGGAGTACCTCTGTGGAATGAAACATCTGTCATGCAGGATCAATTGCAAGTGGGAACCACACATGCCTCCTTTAGAATAGCTCCAGTTTGATCTTATGGGCTAATCTCCCATTTGCAGTTGGCACTCATATGGCGCTCTCTCAGAGCAGGCTTTTTTTTCAGTTTAGCTTCATCTAAATAAATGTTGTGTAAGGACTCTGAAACCCCTTCATAATGCAAATCATCTGATGGTAAGTATAGAGAGTCTAGATATGAACTTCAGAAAAGCACTGAATTAAACTAAAATGCTCATGTAGTTGTGCACTTTCCCATAGACATTCTAGAAATCTCCTTTTAGTGGCTGAAGGTGCTGGGGTTGTTTAGCCTAAAGAAGAAAAGACTCCAGGAGAACCTTTCAGCTGCCTTCTGATACCTGAAGGGATCCTACAGGAATGTTGTAGGGGGACTTTTCATAAGGGTGTCTAGAAACAGGACAAGGGGGAATGGTTGGAAGCTGCGGACTGGATCTTAGGAAGGTGTTCTTCAATATGAGGGTGGTGAGACTCTGGAAGAGGTTGCCCAGGGAGGCTGTGGATGCCAGCTCCCTGGGGGCGTTCTAGGCTAGGCTGAATGAGGTCTTGAGCAGCTGAGTCTAGTTGAGAGGCATCCATGGAGCAGATGATCTTTTAGGTCCCTTCCAACCATTCTATGATTTTATGAGTATAGACTGACTGTGTCCTGGGCATGTTTCTGTGTGTGTAACATCAAACAGGCTATGATTATGCAGTCTGAGAAGGTAACAGGGTTGCAGAGCCTACACCCAAAGCAGCTCATCATGGTTAGGAATTTGTGTTTCCACTGTAATTTGTTTCTCCTTGTGTGTATGTAATTGCATGGGTAGTTGCTAACAGGCGATGCATGATAAATTCACCTGAGATGGAAATCATCCTCTACCTGTGGGTAGTTCTGTCCCAACCACTGCTAAAAACACAAGGGAAAATTCATAGTTTTGCCAGTGTAGTCTGACATTTTGTTTTCAGCACTGCATGCCATCAGTCACAGCAACCTGATAAGGTGAGTTGACCACTCCATTTAGAGTGTCAAGGAAATGATTACTGGCTTTGGTTTGAAAAGAAAAGAGCTTTATTGTGAATGCATAGTGTGTTCTGACTCAAATGCCTGGGATGAATGTCTTCAGAGCCTTAAGTTCTGAGGGAATTTTGTCCCCCAAATGCCTTCACAAACAATGTTGTTGCTTTGACATCAGAGAATTCCCCCAGGCCACGACCTCACATATTTTTGTATGCTTTCTGCTTGCATCCCTTATTTGCCACTCTGAATCTTTGTCTACAGGTGATAGACATTCTTTCAGTCACAGGACAGATCAACAACAAAGGCTTGGCATATTTTACAAGCAAAATAAGGCCATCTAAAGTAATGTATTTATATGCAATAGTAAAATTGTTCACCATGCTTATACCTAGTGCTAGCAGCAGCATTTTTTTCCTTTTAGCTTGCAGACTGAAATCGGTTAACCTTTCCTTGGATGCTTCACCAGCTTGCTGTAAGTCTGTTCAGCTCTTTTGCACTTAACTGATTCCTCATTGTCACCTGAATTTTGCTCCAGAAGCAGGTAACAGCTTAAATAGGTATCATGAAACTTATCTAACTGCTGGCACAGGAGGAAAAAAAATTAAACTAATTCTGTAGCAAGCAATTTCCAATTAAAAACAAACAAACAAAAACCAAATGAAGGGAGGGACTGGGAAAGAAACATTATCTCTCCACTGTACTGTAAACACTATGTGTTCCATTTAATGTGAATCAGAGATACTCAGCTACAGAGACAACTTGATATTAAACTATAATCAGTCAGTTATGCCATTGAATTTTGGACCAAATGTCAGTAGAAAATTTCATCTCCTTGTTTTGTTTTAAATGTGGATGTTTTAATAATTTTGGGGGAAACTGTATGAAATTATTCAAAATCTTTTTATGGAAGAGTATGTGCACCTAACTGCATAAAGAAAAATCAGATCTTTAAGTTAGGACATATGGAGTCATTCAGTGTGTCTGCCTAATATATGGATTTCTGATAACATACTAAATTTATAATGAAGCTGAGAGTTTCTGGCATAATAATACCTACTGCTTGGCAGGCTTGCTTGAGAGTAAAAGCTAAAGCTTAATGCCCAAATTGATCTTGCCATGCACTACTGGAGCAGGACCAACCAGAGCTGCATTTCTGCTTTCCTTTTTAAATTACTTTCAGGATTCAAAGATTTAGCTTAAATAATAAAAAAAGGGGAAAAGAAAAAATAGTTATGAACTAATATCCCAATAGTAGTTTGTTTAGGCTATAAGAGAATCTGTAAGAAGTATAGAACACAGAAATTCAATTACAGCTGCCATTAACAACACAGCGTATTGCACTTGAAATAATCCACTCCTGGAGACAGTCTAGTGTATCACATTTATTACAGCATCTGAATAAACCAACAAAATTACAAGTGGAAAGTTGCAAAGAGGATAGGTTAAGTTAATGCAATTTCCCATTCATTTTATATCCTTGTCATGAGGATGGAGAAAAGCACACATTGTACTTCTCATTGTTCTCAGTTTACCCCAGGAGAGCTGATTGTTTTCTGTCTCACAGACCTCTTAGGGGTTTACAGCTGATTTGTTTTCAAACTAGCAAGACAAAAATCTTTCCATTACATTTCAGCAGAAGATAAAGAGAGAAAAAACATTTGATACTGAAATGTCCAGTATTTTAAATGTCAAGCCCTTTCAAGACATCATGTACCATACTTGGAAAATATGTAAATATGTGTGTACTCATAACACAAGCACAGTGTTGACTGCTGAAGGTAGAGATAATGATAGTCTGTTTTCTCATTTCTTGCTACTTTTGCTGCACTCTATAGTGATGTCCTCAAGATCAGTATTAATGTCCAAAAACCACAGCAGCTGAAGGCAGTACATTGCATTGATTTGTTTACTTTCATGTTTTTTTGCTGTAATGGACTTGATTTCCAGGGCAATAGATTGAAACCAAGGTTGTGAGTGCTGCTTAAAGAGTCAGGCATCTGCAGAAAACACTTAGTTTACCACAGTTTACAGAAAATGTCTTTTTGTCATCCATTTCCATTTTCTGAAATGCACCACGCTGTGAGCTTCAGTATCTGTAACATTACCTGATAGATAGAGTCATGGAACCATAGAGTCACAGAATTATTTTAGTTAGAAAAGACCTTTAAAGATCATCAAGTTCAAAGCCCTGCCATGGGCAAGGACATCTATCTCTAAGTCAGGTCGCTCAAAACTCCATCCAACCTGACTTTAAATACTTCCAGGACTGAGGCATCCAAAACTAGGCAGCCTGTTCCTTTGTCTCACCACCCCCATGTTAAAAAAAGTCCTTATTTCTAGTCTAAAGGAAACTTCTTTCACTTTAAAGCCACTACCCTTCTCCTGTCACGGCAGGCCCTAGTACAAAGGCTCTCTCCATCTTTCTCATATGACCCTTTTAAGCATTGAAAGGCCGCAGTAAGTTTTCCCTGGAGCTTTCTCTTATCCAAGCTGAACACCATCAACTCTCTCAGCTTTTCTTCACAGGAGATGTGTTTCAGCCTTCTGACCATTTTTGTGTCCCTCCTCTGGAACCCCTTGAACTGGTCCCTGTGTTTCTTACCCTGGAGAGCCCAGAGCTGAATTCTAGGTACTGTAGGTGTACTGCTGTACTCTAGGTGGGTCTCATCAGAGCAGTGTAGAGGGGGAGAAACACTTCCCTTGATCTGCTGCTCACAGCACATCTGGACTATCGCAATTAAGACATCTTACTCTGAAACAATGAGTGATGAAATCCAGCAAATTTGACCATACAAATATGCATGGGTGTAGAAAATCATAGAGGAAAACTGAAACAAATTTGGAGACTGAACTAGATTTCTTCCATTCCAAATAAGGGTGGCATGCATTCCAGTTTTAAGCACTCATTGTCACATTTCTCACCTTCAGGTAGATTCAGCCTCTTAGCTGTTCTCTGATCTGTGAAACAATAATCTTTGTTGTTTTTTTTATGACATCCTTGTTTTCACTTTACATATTTATATATGGGAGAAAACAATGTTCCTCAGATTTCACATGCAGTGTCTCCCAGGTGGACATCTTTTTCCCATTCTAGCTGGGGTCCTCACTACTTCAGAGAAATTTTCATAGAAATTTTCAGGTAAATTTCCCATTAATCACTTCTTCTGATATCTTGCTAATCATTTTGTAGGCTCATAGAATTGTCATATTGTTCTGCTTTGATCCTGAAGAGATCACTAACAGCATGACAGAGGGAAAGACCAAGTCTGAGTTTGGTTCTCCACACCCATCAAACTCAGATTACAACTTCTCAGAGACATACACCAATTGCTGTTCAAAAGTTACAAAATACAGCCACAAATTATCTTCCATCATGTCATTCTGTCAAATAAATGGAAGGAGATAACAAAAGTGGTTCATGCATATATACAGCCTAGAGATTTCTTGTTAACATGTCTCAAATAATTAAATCCATGCCTGTAATCTGCCACAGCAGAATGCTTTGCGTGGCCTCTGCTCTCAGGCTGCAAACAGATTAACATAAGAGGGCAACTCCAGTCTCATACATAGGTTGCATGTTTAAACTCTTTTTTTTCTTTACCAAAACAAAAAATCCCAAATAGAGACAGATACAACAGCTACTCCACACAGTGGGAAATAGAAGAATGGGAAGCTTTATAACTCCTAGCTCTTGTGGCTGTCCTGCATCATCTCTGTTCATTAAATTTGCACAGGATCAGCCCCTCAGCGGATGCTGTTTGGAAACAAGTGGTTGGTCTCTTGCAGCAGCTACAAATAAACCTAGAGGAAACCTGGAACTTTAAATGGTGGCATTTGCTCATTGTTCTCTGCGTTGGAACCCTGCTACTGCTCTCTTTGGTGTTTTTTTTTTTTTTTTATTCTATAATTTTAAGTCACACCAGAGCACTGGAAACTTCCAGAAAAGTATGACTCATTATTTATATTTAAATAAGTAATGATGAATGTAGCCAAATTGCTGGTCTAATACAATAAATTAATAATCTCCAAATCCAAACCATCTTATTTTAATAAAAAAATCAAACATCAAGGATTACTTGATCTTACTGTGAAACCATAAATCCTTGCCTAAACCACAAAATGTAGTGCCTTAGAGAATCACAACTGAGCTTACAGGATCACATGCATTGAATATAAACTTGAGGTTTTCAGAATCAGCTATAATTTCCCCTTGTAATATATTCTGCTCAGTTATAGCAGGCTTGCACCGAGCTCCATCTTAAGGAACTTCCTCATTACTGGGTTTCTATGAACTGCTCCTTTGCTATTTGGAACAGTGATATGAGCAGGCAGACCCTAGTTATTAGCTGACAGTCTTAATGTTTTCAAGAGTAAAGTCTATTTCAGAGTTTTCTTATTAGACTTCAACTGAAAATCTCATCAGATAAAACAGGCAGTGCTGCTCCTAGCTGAGATTGAAAGAAGACATTGCTAGCTGTACAATGATCTTCAGCTGCTTCTCTCTTTCTCAGAAGCTGCATAGCAAAATAACACCACTAAAATCCTAGAAGGGAGGCTTATTTCATAACACCTGACTTGGAGACACTGGACCAGACATTGTGTTTTCCACTTGCTTGAATTTTTTTTGCAGCTGTTAAAGGCCAAAGCAAAGCACTTTTCTTGATTCATAGCAAGTCAATGTCACTCTGTATCTAAAAGCTTAAGGCAAGTCATCTCTATGTCAGAAAACAAGAGCATCATTAATACAGAGACTTCCACATCTTAGTTGTCAGTAAATTCAGTTTGTGCTTTCTGGCTAAACAAAACCTTATTCATCTCTTCCTTTAAGCCTTGTCATACACAGTGTGTTCCCAGAAAACCCTGCAGGCAAGCCTCCCTAACAGCACTATGTTTTGAAATACCAGTGATGTTAATTGCAGCATGGCATCATATTTATTTTATGGCTTCTAGACACACTACACACAGGCAGACAATGTATCAAGGTTTCAGACCCCACAGAAGATGACAAGTGTAGGGATGCTAGAGTTATGTTACTGTGGGCTACCTCTGTGAGCTGAAGCCCAGTCCACAAAGCTTGTGATCAGATGGTGAGCTGATCTTGCAGTTCTGTCCCAGATTCACTCATGTGTGTACATACCTCCTAGTGACAGCAGAAGTTGTGATTTCAAGTTTGTCAGAGAAATAGCATAAATATCGATCTGGTATCCATGCAACTCCAATTCACAGGGCTGGTATGAATGTCAATGATCAGTTCCTCAGAGATGGGACTGAAATAAAACCAGTGATAACAATGCAAAGAAAATGATTCCAAAGTTGTGCTGAGTGTGGCTTTGCTAGAAGAACAAAGCATGCTTCTGCTTTTTCAAGCATCCAAATGAGCACCAACTCCGAACCTTATCCTGCAGCCAGTAGATCCTACATGGACCTTAAGAGATTGTGTATGGCATGAAACATTTTCCCTTTTTAAACTGAGGATTTCCTGCACTGCTGTTTCTAAGTTGTGGGTTGTTTTTTTTTTTTTTTACCCCTTCATAATTGGGCCAACAAGAAAGCTGGTGAGGGACTTTATAGGGTGTCAGGTAATGATAGATCTAGGGGGAATGGAACAAAACTAGAAATGGGTAGTAGATTCAGATAGGATGTAGAAAGAAATTCTTCACCATGAGGGTGGTGAGATGCTGGAACAGATTGCCCAGGGAGGTGGTGGAAGCCTCATCCCTGGAGGTTTTCAAGGCTAGGCTGGATGTGGGTCTGAGCAACCAAGTCTAGTGTTAGGTGTCCCTGCCCATGTCAGGGGGGTTGGAACTAGATGATCCTTGAGGTCACTTCCAACCCTAACAACTCTATGATTCTATGTAAGGATGTATGGGACACAGTTTAGTGCCTCTCTCCCTATTGGAAGAGTACAGCATTCAGCTGTCCCCTACAATCAACTTCTCACTGCGAGCTGTGATGTGAGCTGAGTCCAGGAGGGCAAACAAAGGAAGATGACAGAACTAGTGAAAGCACAGGGGGAGGAGACATTAACATTTGCTCTGTATTTTTAATAATCATTTCCCCCATTCTTTATGGGCTTTGAAAGCATACAAACTGTAGGAAGAAATAGGGGGCTTTGCAGAACAACTTACACAAGCCATCAGACAAGACAAACTGCAGTGGTGGCAAGTGGCTCCACTGAGTCAACTCTTACCTTCAGCACAGTTCAAATGCAATGCCATGAAATTAAGCTACTGGACTTCAGTTTGATTTTGGTGGCTTATTTATTGCATTTGTTGAAACAAGAAATAGAGGTAGAAAAAAAAATAATTGTTGGGAAACACATAGAAAGAACCACGGAATCGCAGAATGTTAGGGGTCGGAACGGACCTCAAAAGATCATCTAGTCTATCGCCCCTGCCAGAGCAGGATCACCTAGAGTAGGTCACACAGGAATGCATCCAGGTCTTTTTGAATGTCTCCAGAGAAGGAGACTCCACAACCTCTCTGGGCAGCCTGTTCCAGTGCTTTGTCACCCTCAAGAATGAAAATGCTTTTCCTTCTGTTCACATGGAACCTCCTATGCTCCAGCTTGCACCCATTGCCCTTTGTCCTATCATTGGACATCACTGAGAAAAGCCTGGATCCATCCTCCTGACACTCACCCTTCACATATTTATAAACACTAATGAGGTCACCTCTCAGTCTCCAAGCTAAATAGCCCCAGCTCCCTCAGCCTTTCCTCATAAGGGAGATGTTCCACTCCCTTCATCGTCTTTTTGGTTCTGCACTGGACTCTTTATTTTTGAGCTCAGGGGGCCAGAACTGGACATAATATTTGAGATGTGGCCTCATCAGGGCAGAGTAGAGGGGAAGGAGAACTTTTCTCAAAATACTAACCATACCAAATCTAACACACCCCAGGATACCATTGGCCTTCTTGGTCACAAGGGCACATTTCTGGCTCATGGAAATACAAGGCTCTACGCATTAAATTGCTTCCTTGGAGCAAGTATGAATTTTATCTCTGAACCAGAAAACTTCTGCTCTCTTTTTGCACTGGTGAAGTCAATATGAGTTGCAAATTATGACTGCTCCCCTTCCCTGTTGCCCATTTTGCCCCCTGAACACTCATGCAGTGATTCATCTCCTTTGGTCAAAGCATTAAGTTTAAAACCTTTTTCTCTCTCCAGCCACATGCCCTGTTCTGTAGCAGGCTGCATAGAAATAGCATTTCTGGGCAGGCAGTAATGTCTGGAAGGAAGAGCCAAGCTCCTTGGCTTTGCATTCTATACTTCCCAGATTTTGCTCTTTTATTTCAGTCCTACTTTCCTCATAGCTGTGATATGAAAGGAATGAAAAAAAAAAAAAAAACCAAAAACAAACTGAACTCAAGCATTTGGGGATAATATTTAATATTAAAGAGCAACATTGAATTTCAAAATTTCTTTTGTTTTTCCTAGAGAGAAAAAGTGCAAATGATTAAATAAGCAAATCTCACCATTTCCAGCTTTTTATTTACTTAATAGTAAATTATTATGTACAATTTACTAAAATAGTAATTATCTGAGGTGACAGAATTGCTTCCATACTTACTGCTGTTTTTCTATTATTTATTTTAGACTAACATGAAGTGTAAGCACTATTATATGCATTATTAAAGATAAATATTTGCAAATTTTTCTTTAATCATAATACAATAGCCTTGCTTTTACTCACAGTTTTTCTTGAAGTCAGTGAAAATCACCATTAATATGAAACCCAGGAGAATTCAGGCAAGCTGTCTCAGTACCCTTTCATAGAATCATAGAATGATCTGGGTTGGAAGGGACCTCCAAAGGTCATCTAGTCCAACCCCCTCTGCAGGCATCCTCAACTAGATCAGGTTACCCAGAGCCCTGTCAAGCCTCACCTTGAATATCTCCAAGGATAGAGCCTCAACTACTGCCCTGGGCAACCTGCTCCAGTGTTCCACTACCTTCATGGTAAAGAACCTTTGACACATTAAGAGTTGTCTTTCTTCCTGAAATATAGAAGAGAGTGAAACTTCAAGTGTGTTTAGTAGGTAACAACTTGACATTCTGAATAGGCATGTCAGGATTTAATTAATTCCAGGAAAATGCATTTTCCTTGGACACTATATTCAAAGCAGTATTTTTGAGAGTTCTACACTTTGGGGAAAAAAAAAAAAAAAAAAAAAGAAAGGAGAGGCATCCTTTGGTTCCTGAAAAACCACTATGATTTACTATATTCATTTCATTGAATGGTCTTGCACAGTGTATAGAAAGTTGAAAAAGACTCAGTTTGCTGTTTTTCAGCAGATGTATTCTAGTATAGAAAGAGACATAATAACAGAACTGTTTGAAATACAGAGTATTTTATTTGTTTATTTTTCTTTTTTTCCTTTTTTTTTTTTTTTTGCTGTTGAGGGATTGTCCCTTAACCAACAATAAGGACTAGATTGTAAATGGTTGAATGATTCTGTTTTCTTCCAAGTTTTTAACCCTTGTTGAGCTACCTCTTGACAATGTGGAGGAGGTAACACCTCTGAAATGGCAATTAAAACAGCTTGGCCCCCAGAGCGATGCAGGCTATGGGATTTTGTGCCAACGGAAAAACAGACCCATGAAAGAAGTAATTGATACTATGGCTCATCAATGAATAATCATCTCCAAAAGCATTTCTTTGTGCAACTACTGCTGTAGAGTTTATCCACTGCAGTAGCATGTTGCCTGTACTGGTATTCATCATGTCTGATTATAAGTTTCTCCAGACAGTCTGAATATTTGCATATGTAAAGTTATTACTTAAAGAAATGCTGACTGACAAAACAAACTATGCCTCATGCAGACACTAAAGAATATTTTGCCCTTGAAGGTTTGTCATCCCAATCCAAAGGTAGCTGGAGTGGGCTCAGAATAGTAATTCAAGCTAATTCTATTTTATTTTTTTAATTATTATTATTTTACTTGAATGCAACTTGATCTGAATGAAAAGAACCAATTATTTCAGCTGGTTCACACCTATCTGTGTTTCTAAGAGGATGGAGCTAGGCTCTTCTCAGTGATGCCCAATGGCAGGACAAGGGGCAATGGATGGGAAGTAGAGGCATGGGAAGCTCCATGTAAACACGAGGGAAAAAAATTCACTGTGTGGGTGTTGGAACACTGGAACAGGCTGCCCAGGGCAGTTGTGGAGTCTCCCTCTCTGAAGATATTCAAACCCATCTGGACGTGTTCCTATGTGATCTGGTATAGGTGATCCTGCTCTGGCAGGGGGTTGGACTAAATGGTCCTTCGAGGTCCCTTCCAGCCCCTAACATTCTGTGGTCCTGTGATTCTCCAAAGAAGTGATGCAGCTGAATGTGAGTGTGAGGAAAATGCACTGATTATAGATGGTAGGAGTTTAGCATTTGTGTACATGGATGCTTGAATGGTCTGCTAATATGACATTGCCTGCTGTGCTCTAGTTCTTTTGTAATAATACATGAGCAGCAGTAATGAGGAGTTCTGCTCTAGGATATAATGAAATGGGAATCAAATGAATAATCTGGAAAATATTTCAGCTTCAACAATTAGATATGTGGGATAAAATATTTATTCTACAAGGTAGGAAGAAGAGTGAGAGAATTACAGTCTGCAGAAAATGCCTTCAAATTGCAAAATGAAACAGAACTACTTATGTCATCCACTTTAAATCCAAAATTTCATGATGGCATTCCTTCTCTGCATCATCTGTTATAAGTATTATTTATTCACATACCCCTAAGAATCAGCTTAGCATTTGATGGATAAATATAAAAACGTGTATCTGCTCAAGAGAGCTCACAAGGGAAGAAAGCACAGAGTGAATATTGCTTTAGAGTGCTTGTCTTTGCAACCTTAGTGCTTTTTATCACTGTAGCTTGTGTGTAATAAAGCTTGAAAGTACATTGCAGTGACGTTCTTTGGATGTCATCAAAATATTATCCTCGTTTTATAGTTAATATCCATCAAGAAGCCTCTATAGCTTTGTGTTTAAAATGTTAAGTGTCAAGAAGCTTAAGTTAGAATGAAATGGTGAACTAGTCAGCAATTCCTAAATGACATGAACACCCAACCACACTCAACATTTCACTGCCTGATTTACAAAATTCATCCAGCCCTAACTTCATGCTTCTAAGGTCCTGCAAACTCTGTAAGGGTGGAACCCTGAGGTTTCTGCTGAATCACTTGAAGATCAAGACCCAGATAGATAATCTGAAAATTAAGGCCATTGAGAAAGGAGGCACAAAAAGGACAGAGTGGTTGGAGAGCAGCCAGACAGAAAGGGACCCGGGGGTGCTGGTTGATAGCAGGCTGAACATGAGCCAGCAGTGTGCCCAGGCAGCCAGGAAGGCCAATGGCATCCTGGCCTGGATCAGGAATAGCAGGACAAGGGAGGTTATTCTTCCCCTGTACTTTGCACTGGTTAGACCACACCTTGAGTCCTGTGTCCAGTTCTGGGCTCCTCAGTTCAAGAGAGATGTTGAGGTACTAGAACGTGTCCAGAGAAGGGCAACGAAGCTGGTGAGGGGTCTGGAACACAAACCCTATGAGGAGAGGCTGAGGGAGCTGGGACTGTTTAGCCTGGAGAAGAGGAGGCTCAGGGGAGACCTCATTGCTGTCTACAACTACCTGAAGGGAGGTGGTAGCCAGGTGGGGGTTGGTCTCTTCTCCCGGGCAACCAGCAGCAGAACGAGAGGACATAGTCTCAAGTTGTGCCAGCGGAGGTATAGGCTGGATGTTAGGAGGAAGTTCTTCACAGAGAGGGAGATTGTCCATTGGAATGGGCTGCCCAGGGAGGTGGTGGAGTTGCAACCCTGGAGATGTTCAAGAGAAGCCTGGGTGAGGCACTTAGTGCCATGGTCTAGTTGATTAGATAGGGCTGGGTGATAGGTTGGACTGGATGATCTTGGAGGTCTCTTCCAACCTGGCTGATTCTATGATTCTATAACTATGAGACAACTGAGTGGGGATCTAGTGTTAATTATCTGTATTAATAATCTGTGATTTCAGGTACATTCACTGAGCAGTTTTTAAACAAGTACTTCTACAATATTTTATTCATAAAAATGATGTTTCATGGAATCATAGAATGGTTAGGGACCATCTCGTTCCAACCCTATTGCTGTGGGCAAGAACTCCTTGCACTAGATCAGATTGCTCAAGGTGTCATCCAATATGGATTTGAATACTTTCAGAGACAGAGCATCCACAGCTGAGCATTCTGTCCCTGTGTCTCACCACCTTCCCCTTAAAAATTCTTCCCCATTTCCAAACTGAATTTACCTTCTTTCAGCTTAAAACTATTTCTCTTTGTCCTGTTGCTACAGGCCATGGTAAAAAGCCTCTCTCCACCTTTCTTATAAACCTTATATTATATTATATTATATTATATTATATTATATTATATTATATTATATTATATTATATTATATTATATTATATTATATTATATTATATTATATTACATTACATTACATTACATTACATTACATTATATTATATTATATTATATTATATTATATTATAATTACAAGTATTATTCATAATGTATTGAAAGTATTGAAAGACCACAGTAAGGTTTCTGTGAGGCTTCTCTACTCCAAGCTAAACTACATCAACTCTCTCAGCCTTTTTCTTTCTTGCTTTCTTAATAAAGTATTCCCAGGTCCTTCTGTGCAGGTCTGCTGTCAATCCATTCATCATTCAGTCTGTACTGATACTGGTGATTACCCCAGCCTAGGTGCAGGATCTTGCAGCTGGCCTTGCTGAACTTCAGGATGTTCACATTGGCCCAATTCTCAAGCCTGTCAAGTTCCCTCTGGATGAAAACCTTCCCTCAAGCATCTCAACTGAACCACACAGCTTGGTGTTTCCAGGACAATCGCTCTTTCAGGAAGAGAAAAAAATAAAATAACCTCTGCTGTAGCTTGGCAAGCTCTGATGAAGAATCTTTTTCTGAGCATCTGATGTATTTGCATTTTCTTTAATGTTTTTATGTACATTTAATATTTACATTAAAAAAACCCCAACCTACATATCATACATAAACTGTGTTATCATCAAAGACTACAGCCTGTGAAATTCTTAGAAGTGGCACTCATGCTCCAGCAATGTATTTCTAAGTATTTTCCCATCACCTCTAGAAGAGAAATGCAATGGGAGATAATTTTCTGCCAGCATGCTTTGTTGTTTATCAGGCAAAATAAATAACAGTATGGGAGATGAGTAGCATTATAATTTCAAGGACTGACAATCTGAAAACTTCGACCACAGAACCAGAATAACTCAACTTTTACAATAAACCTTGACTGAGTTTCCCATTTTTGATAAATCACCTAGATAAGGTATTCCCTGGCTTCCTTCTGTGAATTCTGGGGTATTCACAAAAAGCAGATCAGGATGGAAAACTCTCCAAGGTCTTTGGAGAGGCTACCCAGTGAATGCAAGAGTGAGGAGAAGGCTTGAAAAGTTCAGTATTTTCTATTAGGTCAGTAAAACACATACATTGGAGATGCAACTTGCTCAATCTGATTGAAAATGGACATCATATCCTGCATCAGCAATCTCTCAAAAGCTTAAGGCATCTAAGGACAAATTGGGAACTGCAGAAAAAACATTTTGTATATGTATATACATACACACACACACACACACACACACATATATATAAAAGCAGGAACATCCCCAACTAGATCAAGTTGCTCAGAGCCTCATCAAGCCTGTCCTTGAACATCTCCAGTCATATGGCTTTCACCACCTCCCCAGGCACCTCCTTTGGACACACACCATCAGGTCCATGACTTTTTTGTGTTAAGAACCCCAGATCTGAGCACAGTACTGCAGGTAAGGTCTCACCAGAACAGAGTAGAGTGGCAAAATCACAGAATCACAGAGTGGTAGGAGTTGAAAGGAACCTCTGGAGATCATGGAGTCCAACCCCCCTTGCCAAATCAACATCACCTAGGACAGGTCACATAGGAACACATCCAGATGGGTCTTGAAAGTCTACACAGAAGGAGACTCCACAGCCTCTCTGGGCAGCCTGTTCCTCTCTCAATCTGCTGGCAGTGTGGGAGGGAGATTATTGAGGAGCAAAGAATGAAGAATAACATCCTGTACACAACTACCCCAGTCTTTATACTACCTATTGCCTCACTGGGAATGATTTGACAGGTGAAAATAAGGGAGGTTTGGGCTGGTGGGGAGGGAGGATGGGTATATAGTGAATGGATGTCTAGTTGTGTACTTTCTAACTCAGTGCCCAAATTAGAAAGCAGAAGTTTTCTTTGAACTGCCAAGAAACTCAGCTTCCTGACCTTAAAATATTTTTGTCCATACCAGTACAGAAGTAGAATTTCTTTTGGATTGTAAAGTGTATTTTTGGGTTTCCACTTCATCTTTCTTGCTTTTTGTTGTCCTCGTCTCTCTTCTGAGTAATTCCTTGAGTCCTGTGGAAATGGGCATTAAACTACCATAAGATGGTTTCTATTCCTCAGTTATTTCTTGATTCAGAGTATTTTTTTCAGGGAGGGAACTGTGGGCAGTGACTCTTGACCTGAAATGATACAACAATATCTCATATTACTTTTATATGGGGTTGAGAAACATCAGTTGCAGTTGCCCTTCTTTACTGAGAAGGCAAACACAAGAGACAAACCTTTGCTTCAGAGACAAAAGGTCTGCACTATCCTTGCTCTCTTCCAAGCTTCCACTGCTTTATGAATTGAATTGAAACAGAAAGGCTCAGAGTATGCACACAACTAAAGCACTAATTGCATGTCCCTGTTTTTTACGTCAGAGGTCTTAACTCCTGAGACACCATGTTGCCTTTTCAGCAGAAGGTATCTCGGCTCTTGGAGGAGGACTGGCTCCACAGCTCATGTGTCAGCCTGTGTAGAGGGAAAAATGGTCTAGTTCAGTAAATCTGGTCTTGATATTTTCTTGCTAAAAGCATTTCTCAGTATGCACATCCCCCTTTATCTCTGTATGGAAGAACAGAGAGCACTGGGCATAAGGAAGTTCTGAGTTTAGATCCTCAATCCTCATTCACAGTTCAAGCATTACTTTTTATAAAGTTTTTGTAGCAGACTCAGCCTCTCCCTGGGATAGAAAGGTCTTTTCTCCCTATTCCAACATCTAGGACACTTGCTAGAGATCGGCAAACAGCTAAACTAAGTACTGCAACCTTCTGCCAAAATGCTTCTAATGTAGAAGACAAGACAACAGATGCTCTCAGGCAGGCAGGGGAGGACAAGGTAAGAACAAGACATGCTTGGGCACTATGACAGGACAGCTGTCTTTACCAAGTGTTTTGAATGTGTACTTGGAAATCTGAATTTTAAGAGAATGTAATTCAAAGCAGATCCTTGAAGATATTTACAAACAGTCTCTTTGGAGCATGAGAAATGGAACAGGGTGAAAAACAAACAGAGAAACCCAAGCAAAAACTACCACAGATACTAAAATATTCACTGGAATAAAGAGTTGGCAGGAGGAACAAATGAAAGGTGACAGATGAATGGCTGCCTAAGCAAAACACTCAGTTCAAGGCTGAGCACATCTCAGCTGTGCATATTCTAGGTGAGGTAACAGAACAGCAAAAACATCAGTGGTGCATTGGCAAAGCTCTGTTGAACGGGACATCAAGTAGGAGGTTGAAATGGTATTAGCATTTCTTGATATTTGGGGATAGTGCAACAAGATCCTGGACTGGACCAGGAATAGTGTAGCCAGAAGGAGCAGGGAAATCGTTCTGCCCCCATACTCAGCACTGGTTAGGCCACACCTTGAGTCCTGTGTCCAGTTTTGCGCTCCTCAATTCAAGAAAGATGTTGAGTTGCTTGAACGTGTCCAGAGAAGGGCAACAAAGCCAGTGAGGGGTCTGGAGCACAAACCCTATGAGGAGAGGCTGAGGGAGCTGAAGTTGTTTAGCCTGGAGAAGAGGAGGCTCAGGGGTGACTTCATTGCTCTCTACAACTACCTGAAGGGAGGTTGCAGCCAGGTGGGGGTTGGTCTCTTCCCCCAGGCAACCAGCAGCAGAATGAGAGGACACAGTCTCAAGCTGCGCCAGGGGAGGTTTAGGCTGGATGTTAGGAAGAAATTCTTCACAGCAAGAGTGATTGGGCATTGGAATGGGCTGTCCAATTGGTGGTAGAGTCACCATCCCTGGAAGTATTTAAAATAAGACTGGATGAGGCACTTAGTGCCATGGTTTAGTTGATTAGATGGTGTTGGGTGATAGGTTGAACTCAATGATCTCAAAGGTCTTTTCCAACCTGGTTAATTCTGTGATTTTGTGCACGGTGTGCTCTACATGAGGACACTAAGTCTCATTTCATTTCACTCATTTTTTAGGTTATTTTTCTGCCAGCATTGTGAGATATCCAGACAGTGCTGCTTGAGGAATATTTGTGTGGTCAGGTGCTTCGCAGCACATGGGAAATGAAAATATTAGCTGAATTTCCTTTTTAAAAATTTGCTCAAAACTTCATTGTTGCTGAAGTGACAATGGGAACCATAGGCCTGAAAAGAATTGTGCTCTGCACCTGTCTGACATTATCCTCCATCTAGTCCCTACCTGCAGAGTTAGAATTTTCAGAAGAAGGCAAAGCAAAACACAACAAACAACAAGAAGATATAAAGGGCATATAATTTCATAATGCCTAAATAGCTCTTAGTGCTATTTATAAATAATTCAAATTAAAATGAGCCACTGCAAACAGAACTGTAGTTTGTTTGCTGTCACCCACCTGCTGATGAATCTGGCATTGAGCTGTAGCAGCTGCTTATCAACTTCAAACCTAGAGGGTCCATTATTATTGCTATTATTGTCATTACTAAAATTCTCACCTGGATGCTTGCCACTTGCAAAATGTGGGGTTTAGTGTATTTTTTTTTTTTTTGTCTAACTGGCACACCAGAACTTTCTCCACTGACAACCAAGACATTCATCTGTAGTCTGACACAAACCTCCCTGGCATGTTCTTCAGAGACAGTCCTAAGGTGAGTAAGAATGCTGCTGACTCTGCATGTAGTTATTTTTACACAAAATATTAGGGATGAAATTCCACAGGAATATTCTTGCATTTGTGTGTCCTTGTATTTGCCATTCACTGAAAGACAAGCTTCTGAAGATAACATATCTCACCTTACTATCTATTTGAATCAATACAAAGGTAATGCCACCACTAATTAAACACAAAATACTCTTGCCAATATCCCACTCATTTCTACCCACTGAGGATTTGACTTTGAAATGCTTCTGAAAATGTGTCTTTTCATCACCTTTCAGATCTGTATGGATTTTCAACATAGCTCTGTCTTGTGAAACTTCTCTTTTTTTAGCTGTGTACCCTGAATAACTGCTAGCAATCCAAGTAAACTAGCCTCAGGATGCATGACAGCTTTCTTGGCTCTGTAACTAGTCACTACCAAAAGAACATTCTTTGGTCCTGTAGGACCTCCTAAGCATATATGCAGAAAAAAAAAAAAAATTCTGCATAGCACCACAAAATGAATTGCTATGAAATTGTATCTTGTCCAAATGTAGGAATAAATAGGTGAGGAAGGAGCTTACCAATGGAAATCTGACACCTGATGTAAAAGGACAGAAAGCCTTAACAGCAAAGTCTGTAATGATCATCAAAGATGACAACTGGCTGTACATCAAATCCACACTCCAGTACCAAGAATCTAAAGCACATCTAACCTATATGCTGTAATGATGACCTTTTTCTGTTCCTCATGCAACTCCATTTTCCTCAAACACAAGGATTAACTCAATTATTTACTTTGGCTAATTGATTTTAATTGGGCAGTCAATTCCAGTGACTTCTTCCACCCCTCTGAGTGAAAGTAGAGTGTGGCTTGCATTCTGGTGCTCTGTTTTCAAAACATCCAGTTGTTGGGATTCTGCTGTCATGCCAGAAATACAGATGGGTTCCACCCCTTGTAGTCTGATGGCCTCAGAATACATTGGGCACCTGTATCTACTAAATCTTTATACTCTTGTGGGTTCAGCTTGCCAAGTCATCAGGTCTATACAGCCCAATAAACCCAGCTGTCCCTCTCCTCCATCTGGTTAGAGGCAGGGCCCCTGTAATTCTGACTGGAATCATTTGTGAAGATGCTATGGATGTCCCTTCAGGAGGATCGGAAGCATTAGCAGTTCTTCTGCTATTTTTTTTTGGGCTATTTTCCACTGGAAACTGTGGCAACATTCTTCAGGGAGAATCTCCTTGTAATTCACAGCCAGGACTGAAGTGGGTTTTCCACCCCAGTTCCATATGTCCTCCCCATGGTCATGTAAGGAAAACTACAGGGTGCAGTGTGGTGTTTACCTTCCAGATTGTCTTGGACAGGCAAGTGCCTGCTCCTCACGGCTGAAACATGGGACCATACAGGTGGGGTTAGAACTGGTTATTTTTATTTAATCCAGCTTCCAGGACAGTTCTTTCACAGATGAAACACAGGCTTGTGCAGAGGGAGAGAGACTTCCCTTGCATGTTGGAGCCTGGTAGTTATTTCATCCACTGTTTGTCCTTGACCATCTTTCAAGGCCAGAGATAAAGACTGAGTGACCACCCCTGGATCTTCCTCTTGTTTCCATGATGACCTTGATTCATCCTCATCCTTTGCCAAATAACCTGTTTCTCTTGCATATTTCTTCTATACAGGGGCAGCTGATACTGGCCCAGGATGGTTCTGTGGTACAGCTGCCATGCCTGCTGTTGAGATCTGAGTAGCCACGGTGCCTACCAGTATGCGTGTAGGTCCAAAGACCTTCTTTTGCCTCTGAACTCTGAACAGTGATGAGAAGGGCTCAGTAGGCTTGGTCCAGGTCCCAACACATTGAAGAGATTCCTGTCTCTTGGGAGCTTCTGGGCTGACAAGAGATTTTTCCCAATATTTCACCAGCTTGTCAGGATTTTGCACTTGTTAAGAGGTGCAATTCCAAACCACCAAAGGTGACCACCATCATAGGTACTTGCCTATGCTCTCTCACACATCCTGCCACTAACAGTTATCCATTCTCAGGGCAGATCTCCAGGTGGTATTCTTTGGAGAGATCTGTATCGCTCTGGAGAAAACCTGCCCCATCAAAGTGGCCAGTGGGATCAAGTGGCCAGTGGAATAACCATACCATAACATGCCAGTGACCAGCAGAGCAGCAACAGTGTAGCTTTAAGGTTTTCCCCTGAGATGATGAGCAGCACCACACAGATCACATTGATTACAAATGCACATTGGCCCCAGCCACCCCTGGAAAGCAAATGCACCAACATAGCAAACATACTACAGGGAAAAAAACAAACAAACAAACAAAACCAAACAAACAAAAAAAAAAAAACCACATGAAAAACCACAAACCCAAACATGTATAAAATTCTCATAACAAGCCTCAAGCCTTAATTGAATCCTTTCATTATCTTGCTTCTAGTTATCTCAAACCTTTTGTCTCCTGCCAAAACCGACTGTCTCAGCCAAGACAGCTACTTTTGACCCCCACATTGAGCACCAAATGTGGACTGTCCTGGATTAACACATCCAACTCTCACAAGCCTCTTTCCTCCTCCTACAGACAAGAGGCAAAATAACACACACACAAATGAAACCAACAACTCTGTGTTGAGATAGCTTACTGAGATGATACACTACACAATTACTTTAACAAAAGCAAAAGCAGCAGCAGAAGTCAGCAATAAAACGTTTTCCTTTGCTTAAGCATGCAGCAGCCAGCACAGCAGAAAAGTCCAACACCCCAAACCAGGAACCAGAAGCCACAAATGGAACAAGAAGCCTTTCATGTTACAATCTGAACGTCGAGCCCTGTGATATTTTGCTCCAGCCAGCACTTTCATTTTGAAGCCAACATGACATAAACATGGAATTGAATATTCACAGCAGCAGATTCAACTCAACCCTTGACAGCTGCATACACAAAGCTGCAAAGCTAAGGCTAAATGAGCAGCGCACTTTTGCCAGGCTCAACTGCTGAAGAAAGAAAATGGAAACAGAAAGGCTCTGCCATGAAGTGGAGAGAGGCTTGATGGAAACAGTCATGGGATGGGTATAAAGATGAACTAGAGTTAGCAGGAAAAATAGAATATTACAAGGAACAGCTTCAGAGACCTGGGGAAGGCATTCATTTCTCCCTTGCTGTCATTCAAGAAATGAAGGGACTAAAGGGAGAGGAGTTGCAAAAATGTACACCAAGTGGTTTCCTGTTTGAATGGGAATGAAGTCAGCCAACTGGTGGCAAAAGTTTGCTTCTTCCTCTGCTCATGGAACATATCCTGCTAATAGTCCAAGCAGAATAAACAGACTTTCTTCATACAAATAAGAAAAGCCAGGGAGGATGAGTGACAGGCAAAAAGGTAGAATTGAATCAAAGCTTTAAATGCTTTTAAAGACTTTTCTATTCATAATCACATCAAAATCAAATTAAATATTTGCCAAGAATGCACATAATATTTAAGAGGAAACGGTGTACCTTTGTAAGAAGTGTTTGCACCTAGAAATTCTAGGAATTTTACTTGCCAGTCTTTTAAAATACAAAAGCTTCAATTACTGTGCTAGCAGATCTTGCCAGCGTTATAGAATCAAAGCTAACTTTGAACAGTAAAATATAGGCTACAGAATGCACAGTAGGGTTTCTTGGGTTAGATTTATAGTTTCCAAACTAGGGACTAACTTTTAGCTATTTGACAGTTGTCTGGAAGATATCCATTTCCTCCAGCATCAGAGAAGAGGGAGTGTTCAGTTAATGTTTCAAGATCCCAACCCCAGGTTTTTCATTTCTCTCTCTCCTATGAACAATTACTATCTTGGGAATTACTGACTTTCCCCAACCCCTCACATTAATAGTCTCAAATGCTAGAGCCAAAATCCAACAAAAGTCCCTTTCAACTGTACATGATTAAGAGAAGATAAAACTTAAAGCAGGATGTTCTGAATGGGAGAACTAAATTGGTTAAATCACTTATACTGCTAAAATAGTAGCTAAGAAAAATTAGGATCTTATTCCCTCCTGGATTATCAGGACTTTTATACTCACATTAAGCACTTTTCAACTTACTTCTGGATACTTTTATATTATGAAGTCATAGTATTTTACAACAACTATTCCTAGATATTATGTGAGTGGTTTGGAAATATGAATTCCTGAGTTTTCATAGAATCACAGAATCAGTCAGGGTTGGAAGGGACCATAAGGATCATCCAGTTCCAACCCCCCTGCCATGGGCAGGGACACCTCACACTCCCTCAGGCTGGCCACAGCCTCATCCAGCCTTAAACACCTCCAGGGATGGGGCCCCAACCACCTCCCTGGACAACCCATTCCAGGGTCTCATCACTCTCATGGTGAAGAACTTCTTCCTCATGTCCAGCCTGAATCTCCCCACTTCCAGCTTTATTCCATTCCCCCTAGTCCTATCACTACCTGATAGCCTAAAAAGTTCCTCCCCAGCTTTCTTGTAGCCCCCTTCAGATACTGGAAGGCCACAAGAAGGTCACCTCGGAGCCTTCTCTCCTCCAGACTGAACAGCTCCAACTCTCTCAGTCTGTCCTCATAGGAGAGGTGCTCCAGCCCTCTGATCATCCTGGTGGCTCTTCTCTGGACAGGTTCCAGCATGTCCATAACCCTCTTGTAATAGGGGCTCCAGAACTGGATGTAGTACTCCAGATGGGGTCTCACCAGAGTGGATTAGAGGGGGAGAATCACCTCCCTTGACCTTGATTCATTTCCTCACACCTTGCTGCCTGGCATTGGACATACTTGCTTTATTTCAAAGGAAATTTCAAAAAGAATACTCTCTTCCAAAAAATGGGAAGGGAGTGGACTTTGGAGTGTTCCCTAGAGATCAAAGAGGGTGGAAACACTCTCTTCAATGGGACTTGTGTTGTGATCATTGGTGGGACTACTGTATCA
The DNA here is from genome assembly GCF_027791375.1 of Indicator indicator. Lineage (NCBI taxonomy): Eukaryota > Metazoa > Chordata > Aves > Piciformes > Indicatoridae > Indicator > Indicator indicator. The sequence goes on along the minus strand of NC_072010.1, from coordinate 122,568,034 downwards.
TATTTAGCAGGCTGACTGTTAGAGGAAACAAGGAAGGGAGAAGGTGGGATCAAAGAATGGAGCTACAGGGAGTCTAAGTGGGGCAGTGCCAAGCATGCATGTGAATTTTCCCAGAAGCAGTGAAATGGCTGCTTTATGAGAGCTCTGTATGCATCATCATGATACAGAGGGACAGTAAGTGAATGATGAAGAGTGTGAACAGAAGGTAGCTTCAGTCCTCACAACTACCAGGTGGTAACTTTATCAGATGGGCTGGTGGCCTTAACAGTACTTTAAAAGCAGAACTATGTTGCTGGGTCGCTGGGTTTTTTGCTGTGCTACTACATCTTGTGCCCAGACTTTAATAGTGCCCTCATCATATAAACAAGACATGAAAATGCCTATGGCACGTGCAACACACAGCAGCACTGTTGATAAAGCACCACAAGTCCTTTGCATTCTGTGATTCAGTCTGGGAATTCTGATGATCTAAACTGGCAGTTGTGAACCACTCCTACATTGTTAGGGATGAAAGTTTGCATAACTAAAAAACAATTATTCCTTCATATGCATTAAGTCTCAATGTTTAAAAGTATTCATTTGCCTTTGGAACTGAAGTGCTACTGAAAATCGGAGAATTTATGGCCCTAAATAATTTTGGAGCTTGTAGAAATCTACACAGGAAACTTACGAACCATTTTAGCCATGAACATTTTTAACATACACTTTTCTTAAAAACAAAACAAAACAAAACAACCTAATATTTATTTTCTAACCTACATTCCTGCTAGTTCCATTCATAATAATATCAGCAATGTTCCATCTAGATGGTCTGCAGTATTCAGTTCCTGCTTCTGCTCTTCTCGCTCTCTTCTGATGGAAATGAATATCCTGATGCTTCATTTTCATGACAAAGACCATCGTAGAGAATAATACCAACTGTCTGCTCCTGACATTGAATGAGGAAAGTAAGGAGAATAGGGTGAAAATAACCCATTTCTCACTCACATTTTAGCATCCTTATCATCAGGAATCCAGGGAGAGCTTTTACAGAGATGACATTGGTATACATCATGTTCAGCAGTGCAAGGGTTGCATGAGTTACACTTCAACAACCTTTTTCATATCTGCAGTACCAACATGTACTTCAGATGTGACCAAGAGAGTCCTGCTGCAGAGAACAATGAAATATGATTACATTTGTCCTAACTGCAATATACCTTAACACCATATGACACATTAACAACAAAGAAGTTCCTTACACCTTTTCCTTCTGTAGAATGATGTGAAACTGCCATTTTTAAGCAAAATTCACTGTAGCAATCCAGTGTGCAAGCCAGTTGCAACAGGCTTGAGTTCAGAAACTCCATTTTCAAGGTTGTGCTGCCTCTTGTATGACCACAATGACTTCTATGAGAGCAGAGAGAAAGAACAGAAGCTCTCCCGGTGCTGCTAAAATTTTCAGCATAACATTAATTACTTTTATTGAACACTTTTAAGAAGGAAGCAAAACATTCAGTACCAAGTTGAGCTTATTTGTTATTCCATTTTTTTCTTCACCACTATTTGTTTGTGTTTGCAGTTAACACTATATACTGTGTAGAGTGTGCAGCTTTCTCTGTTCTGCAAACTAAGGATAACTTGGAAGCCCACGATTGCATTTAGTTTTTGTCACTCAATTCTTCTGTACCTGTGGAAACTGAATTACATTGCTGAATTTTTAGATCACAGGATATGTGAAGATTGTGTTTTAGCATGATTTAAAGATAATTATAACATTCAGATCTTCCAGTTGGAGTCTTTCCACTTTCAACTTTTGGAAGGCACTTTAGAAACTCAGATATTTAAGAGGATTGTTAGAGACTATATTGATATCCCTTAGGGATCATTTAAGGGATCTCTCAGGAGAAACAGAATTCTTTCAGTTCAGATCCTTTTTAGGGATTCTTACTCCTTACCTCTTTTGATAATCTCTCCATGTCCCACCCTGGAATTTGTCGGTAGGAAGAGGAAGTTAGTCCAAGAAGGATGCTCATTAATGACAGCCATTTTGAAATTATGTGTAGAAAAACAAGTTTCTCTTTAAAGGAGGAAGAAAGAGCAAGCAAAGCAGAAGTTTAAGCCTGGTTGCCAAAACGGATATCAGAAGCTGTCAGGCAGTGATGAAAACCCTTGTAGCTGAGGCAACAGAATAAATGGATGATCGCCCAGAAACAACAGAAGAATCTGGCAGTGCAGCAAATGCTGCAAACATCTGCGTAGTATCTGTGATACATCAGGGATCTGCAGTGCTTGGACCAGTTCCTTCTGTCTTCTGAGTACTGATTTTATGCTCTGTCTCTGTGCCCAAATAATCCCCTCCAATGCTTTCCTGTTTTGCATGCCCTAGTCTAACTCTCTTCACTCCTTGTTGCTCAGAGGGGACCACAGAGGCATGCTCCCATACTTTAATGGCTGGGAAAAATGTGGGGAAAAGGAGTCAATGGACTGATTAATGACTCAAGAGCTGCAAATGTTCCTGTGCACTTGCTGCAGTCTGCTTTCATTGGAACTGCTTATCCCTTTGAAGATTCCAGACTTACTGACCTTATTGTGGCTTTTCAGTATCTGAAGGGGGCCTACAAGAAAGCTGGGGAGGGACTTTTTAGGCTATCAGGTAGTGATAGGACTAGGGGGAGTGAAATAAAGCTGGAAGTGGGGAGACTCAGCCTGGATGTGAGGAAGAAGTTCTTCCCCATGAGAGTGGTGAGAGCCTGGAATGGGTTGTGCAGGGAGGTGGTTGGGGTTCCATCCCTGGAGGTGTTTAAGGCCAGGCTGGATGAGGCTCTGGCCAGCCTGCTGTAGTGTGAGGTGTCCCTGCCCATGGCAGGGGGACTGGAACTAGATGATCCTTGTGGTCCCTTCCAACCCTGACTGATTCTATGATTCTATGACTACCAAGACAATCTAAAAATTTCTTGTAACACAGTATTTGACCTCCAGATGAGCCAATAATGCTGAGAAAAACCGCATCAGTGGAAAAGTAACTTAGAAAAGAGGACAAAATTCACATTCATAATTACTTTGTTTTCAGTAGGAAACAAAATCCTGTTCTCAGACTTTCTGTGTAAGATGTAACTTCTCTCATTGCATTAGAAAACTGTCAAAGTAATGCTCCAAACTTATCTTTAATACAGTTTTCATAAGCTGAGAACAACAATCCTGATATTCCTGAACAGGAACACACAAGGTCAAGCCACTTTCTTGAGTTGGCATTAGAATAAAACTATTTCCAGAGGTGCTGCAATAAACTGGCAGGTATTAGAACTGCTCCACCTTGCTTTCTTCTTATGAAAGTGTCCAGCAGTGGTTCTGGATGGAACATATATGTCTTCAGAGTCTGTGTACCATTAGAAATTCTTTCAGAGGATTTTCCATTTATATTAATTATTTCTAAGCTACATAAAAAGAAGCATTCAGTGTTTTCTGTTAGTTAGGATATTCTCTCATCCCTATGTTGCAATTCCTCATTCAGCAATTCATACACCTTCTGCATCCTCATATACTAAGCTCAGTTAACCGAGTCAAGAGATTGATAAACTTAACATCCAAGATTAGCATTTTACAAAGCACCAAAACCCAATTTATTTACCTAGCCTAGGTGTTAGCTTTCTTTTTAATGTGTAAAGTGGTCTTACTGCTAAGCATGCTAGTTCTTTAAAATGATCCAGACTAGTTCCTATTCACAGCATTTAATAGCACTCACCTCGAGCACATGGTCTGGTTTCCTTTATGTACAGAACAGGATTTGTGGGACATGCTGCAAACCTGTACCTTGTCCTCACATAGAACTATGATGTGTCCAGAGCATGCTTTCAGATTCAAGAGCTAGGAATCACTCCTAGAAGCTGTGAAGTAAAAGTAACATTAGTATTGAAGCTATAATTCACATCAAAAGCCCAGCACATAACATCTGTTGCCCAAAATGGATCCATAATTCTTTAGCAGCTTGTATAGAATATAAGCAGTCAGGCTGAGCAAGAGCAGAGGAAGATCAAAAGCAGAGGAAGGCTGGGGTGGTCTACAGACTAACATTAGCACAACATTCTCTATGAAAGCCTCTTTCAATTTGTGAAGAGCAGATAATTTTATTTGAAGTTTTGGGAATATGTGGTGGAAGGGATGAAATGTCATTGTATATAGGTGGTCCTAGGAACTACAGAATTTCTTGGGGAGGAATATTTCATGTTATTTTCCATAAAATGACAGTAAATATTTTACAATAAAAGATGATGAGTAGTGTCCAGGGTTTTTTTTTCTAGAACAAACAGTTGTTACAATTGAATTTAACAGCTACTGAAATCTGGCTAACAGAACACAGAAGTAAAAGCTTGTATCAATACTCCCTTGAATGAAATTGGGACTCACATAGCCATGTCCTTCATATTTGGGCAAATGCCTTATCGCTGGTGTCAGACTCAGGCACCAGACTGGATCCTTTTATCTCATCTTCTTTTAGCAGCCTTTGAGTTCCATCTGATTGCCTGGAATGATATTTTTTTGCAGACCTAAAAGAAACCAAACTGGCAAAAATTAAAAACAAGTCATGTTTGCAGTGGCCTTACTGACCAGGAGCAAAAAAAAAAAAAAAAAAAAAAAAAAAAAAAAAAAAAAAAAAAAAAAAAAAGAAGAAGAAAAAAGAGTCAGCTCTCACATAAGATAAATAGAAAATGGAAGAGGAAACTTTACTTTTACTTCCAGAAACTGAATGAAACCATCTGTATCTCAGATTATTTTTACAACACTGAGGAGATCTGTGAAGTGGATAAGCTTGATACATGTACTCTTCAACACTAGAGATTTCTCCTAATCACTCATACAGAAAACACTTCACACACACTCTGAAGAATCTTGGAACATGCAAGGTCTCTTTATTGAGCATTTTTCTCTTCCTTCCACTCACTACTGTCTTGCAGTTCTAAAAAACTGTGGAAGAATACCATGAAAAAGCTTAGTTCCTTGGACAGGCAGTTCAATTAGATGTTTGAGCACTTGATGTCATTGAGGAAGCCTCATTTGCTCAAGTTCCTTATCATTTTACTTCACAGGCTGAACAGGGTACTGTTTATATATATATATATGTATACATATACATTTTTTATCATTCTGGGACTTCTGCTCCACTGGGACCATTAAGATTCTTAAGCTCTGAAGACTCCACTAGACCAGCATATAGGAACTGATGTTGATTCCTATTCACAACATGTAGACCCTGTTGTATTTTCAAATATAACTTAGCAAAGCTTAGGGTCAGCCAGTATTGAAAATTCAGATTTTGTTTTTGGTATGAATTACTGGATCTATAACATATTGTATATTTCTTGATTGCTGTTATAAAAGAAATCATACTAAATTATAGAAACCTTTTTTCCCTATTGGCCTCACTGTGTACTATGCCTCTAAGTGAGAGAGAAGGTAAACAGCAGCAGGTTTACCTCTGTGGGGCAGTATGCTACCTTCAGCAGTAAGTCAGAGAAGCCCTGTTACTTGGGAGGGGGACTTGCTGACAATAGATTCTAGTCCAGGAGCTTTCCTCTACATTTTTCTTTGCACTGGATTGAAGAAAGAGAGAAGCAGAAAACAGGAATAATCTCTTTCCCCAGACATCACCACTGTCCTGAGCTACCCTCTCCCACAACACTGCCCTTCACAAACACTCATGCCAGGAGCTATGACTCTGGGGGCATCACTGCTTTTGACATCCCTTCTCTGTGGGTATGACCTCACAAGCCTGGAAGTATTACAGTGTCCAGATTTTCCACAATGCCACTTTCTGCTTTCTGTAGAAAAGGACTTTAAGCTGATGGGAGAGTGGAGTACCCATTTTACTTCTTCTAGCCCTGCCCCACATCACCAATGATTTACTCATTCTCTTCTCCCTCTGTTCTTCCACACAGATAGGCAGTTCTTCCCTATTCAGATTTTGTTACCCTGCTCAACTCTTTTTCCCTCTAATAAGCAGCAAGATCTTCCTATATACTAAGGAGGCCCTGGCTTCACTGGTGCACTGGTGACGTGCAGCACAAGGTGCTGGTCACCTTGAAGAATCACAATGACTTCAGGGCCCTTTTCCTACCCCAGAGCAGGAGAAAGAAACACTTGAACACTGGCTGGTAGTGGATTCTTAGATTAAAAAAAAAAAAAAAAAAAAAAAAAAAAAAAAAAAAAAAAAGGAAGAAGGCAAGACTATGGCCATTCCTTCTTTGGCAGAATCTCCTTGTGTTCAACAATCTGCCACCGAGTGAGCATCCTGGACTGCTTGTTGGTGTAAAATGGTAAAATTCCAGCAAAAATCAGTGCAAGTGGGCTGCATCAAGAGAAGTGTGGCCAGCAGGTCAAGGGAGGGGATTCTCCCCCTCTGCTCTGCTCTGGTGAGACCCCACCTGGAGTACTGCATCCAGTTCTGGAGCCCCTATTACAAGAGGGATATGGACACGTTGGAAGGTGCCCAGAGAAGGGTCACCAGGATGATCAGAGGGCTGGAGCACTTCTCCTATGAGGACAGACTGAAAGAGTTGGGGCTGTTCAGTCTGGAGAAAAGAAGGTTCTGAGGTGACCTTATTGTGGCCTTCCAGTATCTGAAGGGGACCTACAAGAAAGCTGAGGAGGGACTTTTTAGGCTATCAGGTAGTGATAGGACTAGGGGGAATGGAATAAAGCTGGAAGTGGGGAGATTCAGGCTGGACATGAGGAAGAAGTTCTTCCCCATGAGAGTGGTGAGAGCCTGGAATGGGTTGTCCAGGGAGGTGGTTGAGGCCCCATCCCTGGAGGTGTTTAAGGCCAGGCTGGATGAGGCTGTGGCCAGCCTGATGTAGTGTGAGGTGTCCCTGCCCATGGCAGGGGGGTTGGAACTAGATGATCCTTGTGGTCCCTTCCAACCCTGACTGATTCTGTGATTCTGTGATTCTATGCTTACACATGTCCTATGCCCGACACCAGTCACTGTTTCTTCTTTCTGTAGTGGAAGAACATTGGTTCAAAACAACATAGATTTATACTCATCAGCATAGCCAGGAACCATAAATTGTACAAAAAGCTTGCAGATTTCAAAGTGCTTTTAGGTAATCTGTGTGCTTGTGTGTAGTAGCTATACTACACAAGCTATAAACTCACACTCCAAATCACAACGTACAGTTCCCAGCTGCAGGAAAAACACTGTCTAAATTAATATGAGGTGAGGGGAAAGACACAGTCCAATGTCATATATAGCTGAAGACAGCCAGCAGTGGATAGAGCAATAAAGCCAACCAGTTCCTGAAAACCAGAATGGTCTAAATAAACTACACCTTTCAGAAAGCTACTCTCCTGATTTCTTCTTTTCCTGTTAAAATAGTTTGCTGATTTTTTTTTTAATTTATTTTGCCCCAATATCCCAAACAATTTTATAAACTTCATTCAATATGTGGAGAGAAAATTCTATAAGCTTTAAAATCTAGCCACTTCTGCTAGAGAAGAAACGATAAAATATTATAATAAAAATGGTAAGAGAAGTAATTATCTGAAGCATGCAGCTCACAAGAAGAACGAAGTCATGTTTTCAACAATTACAGAGATAATCAAAGTGAAAGAATAAGAAAGCCCAGGACATATCAAAGCCATTTTTAAAAACTCTAATGAAACACTGCCACAGTCTGCATCAATAGCCAGCTCCCCTCACTGCTTTGTACCTTTACAACCTATTCCTAAATCTCCCTTACTGCGTATTAAGTCAGTCTTTTATGGCCCTACCCTGCAAGACCATCACAGAGAACAAGCATTTCGTTACTGTGCTTTTTAGTATAATGTGTTCTATAGTGGAAGACTACATGGCCTCCTCATTTATCTTCCCCTTTGTAAAACTCTTTAAATTTGTCCTCCTTTTCTCAAATGTCAGTCTTACTGAAACTGTTATCCTTCTACTCTCCTCTGGATTTCCCTACATCTACATTTCTTTAAAGTGTAGTCATATGAGGCCTCATCAGCACTAAGTAGAGCAGAATCATTTCTGTCCACGTCTTACATGTTGTAACCCTGATCTAAGATGTGGTTTCTCCAACAGTTCAATATTTATAATTCATTTTTATCTCATCATCCATTAGATCTTTTAGAAGCTTTTTATACAACAGAAAAACCCTAACTACTATATTTTGGTAATTTCACATTTGATTTCTCCTGAAAGGCAGGACTTCTCCTTACTGCATCTCATCATTGATCTGGGGAATGTCTTCAACTGACAAAGACATTTCTAAGTTCTGTGCCAGTTCTTAAAGAGTTTGCACCACCTCCTGTGGTGATGTCTATGCATTTTGTAAATCACACAGCACATTACTGGAAGTATGGATTAGAACCAGGTCTAAAACTGAACTCTCTGCTGAGCTACATGAGAACTGCTTCCTTTATGTTATGATAAGCACAAAATTTTAATCTTAGGAAATCAATTGAATTTCAAACAGATTCTATTTCTATGTTTCTGATTTTACTTTTATTGTATTGAATATTTTTTTAATATAACTTCATTCTGGAAACTTTACTCAGGAATAAAGAAACAAAAAAAGACAATGGAGATGAAAATTTGTCAACAATTAAGACACAATTTAATAGTCTTTGATGTTCACACAATATATGAAGCTGCTATGTAAAGGAACAGTAACTACCAACATAAATATGCTTGGCAGATGTGTTTATCTGTTTGCATGTGCACTCTTTTGTTTTGGAGTTCCTACTTGAACTTATGGATACAAATGCTACTTCTCTTACACAATTTGAAGGAGGATTCTTTCCAAGAAAACAGTGACAAATTTAAAGGAAAATAGGAATTTTGCAAATGCAAAAAGTCTACAGGTTTGTTTTTTGGTTTTGTTTTTTTTGGTTGTTTGTTTGTTTTGTTTTGTTTTTGGGGTTTTTTTGCTATTCATCTCTTTTCTTTCTAAGAAAGTCAATCAAATGTTTGCAGAGTTTGCATTCCTACAAATAGGATATTTCATTAGCAGTTATAGAAATTTCTGGTATTTTTTAAAATCCTGACAAACAATTGACAGAAATATAGGAAAGAAAGGTCCCTGGGCGGATGGACATCAGCATAGTCAAGTACATATCATATTCTGTTTTTTTTTTTTTTTTACCCCAATAAGATTATATTATTTTATACAGGAAAAGAAATCTGGTATCTAATCTCTCTCTCTTTTTTTTTGATTAAAAATCTCATTGAATTTCTTTTGTGGAAGGCATTCGTAACTAAACCAACCAACCAACACACAAACAGACAAACTCAACGAAAACCCCAAACCAAACAAAGACAACAAAACCAACCAAACAAAAACCCAAACCAAAATAAAATCAAACAGACAAAAAAAAAAACAAAAAAACAAAAAAACCAAAAACCTTTCTTGACATAAAATTCCTATGAGCTGGTTCAATCCATTCATTTGAAAAGTTCATCTTGCTCCCTCAGGTTTGCTGAAGATGTGTTGCTTTTAAAACAGCACTCTTGAATTTTCCCTGTAATTGTTTACTTTTTCCCTCCCTCACAATCCCTGCTTTTAGTCTCCTGTTTTAAGTGCTGTGACATCACACTGCACCATTTGAAAGCACACAGCAATCTGTTTAGACAATATTGCCATGGGGGGAACATTTTATAGAGCTGTCTGTGCTCAGAGTATCTGCCATGGAACAAAACAAACTCTAATCTTTTGGGGATCTACATGATCAAGTCAAATGCCAGCACTGACACTTGGTGTGATTAAACAGGCTGCTGTATCTTTATGAGCTGATTACACAGGGATACAGACTGTTCTGCTGGAGGGAGGTGGCAGTAATGCTGAGTCTGAGAACAGTTCCTTTTATCCTCTAAGGTTAGGTTATTTCTACCACTGATGTCAAAGGGAAAGCTAACACTACCACCACAGAAGCTCAAACTCCATGAAGACATCAGTGTTTTTAATCACCTATAACAGTGCCTGTTGAATTAACTTGCCTTTCTGTCATACATCACAGAGAGCACTGTCATCACACAGACCTTTTCTGTGTGACAGAAACAATGGCAGCCATGGGAAGACTTTGCAGGAAAATTAATTGAATGAATATTTTGTACCTGATAATGTTGACATCTGTATTGATGTTTGATGGCAGCTGAAAAAAGGCTTCCTATAAATCAAAGAGTGCAGAATGCCGAGGGTTTGTCTAGGATTTTATTATCATTAACCTGTATCTGATACTGGTTGAAGGCAGAGCAAAAAAACTCAGTTCATTGCATGTTTTTGAGAAGGAAAAAATCATCTGTTGGAGAACATGTCTTTTTACAAAGTCCCTCTCCACCTATCTGTAGCTCCCCTGCAAATATTGGGAGGCTACTATAAGGTGACCCCAGAGCCCTCTCTTCCAGGCTAAACAACCCCATGTCTCTCAGCCTTTTATCATAGAGGAGGTGCTCCAGCTGTATGATCATCTTTGAGGCCCTCCTCTGGATCCACTGTAACTTTTCCATGTCCCTTTTTTTTTGAGGGCTCCAGAACTGGACTCAGTACACCAAGTGGGGCCTCACCAGAGAGGAGTAGAGGGTGAGAATCACCTCCCTCAGCCTGCTGGCCACACTTCTTTTGATGCAGCCTAGGCTTTCTAGGCTACAAGCCCACACTGATCTTCTCATTAATCACAACCCTCAAGTTCTTCTGCTCAGTGCTGTTTTCTATCTGCCTTCTGCATAGTCTGTATTTGTGCTTGAGATTACCCTGACCCAGGTGTAGGACTTTTGCTTTGTTGTACTTTGTGAGCTAGACACTGGCCCACCTTTCTAACCTGTGCAGGTCTGAATGGCATCTCTTCTCTCCAGCATATTGACCACACCACTCAGCTTGGTGGTGTCAACAGACTTGCTGACAGTGCACTTGATCCTACTGTCCATGTCACTCACCAACAAAGATGTTAAAGCAGCAGCAACATCTGACCAACCCCAGAGGTACATCACACATCTCTTGTCTCCATTTAGACAAGCCATTGACCACTCTGAGTGTGATCATCAAGCTCATTCACTATCCACCAAGTGGTCTATCTATCAAATCCATATCTTTCCTCTCTAGAAACTCTCAGGTCCCTCTCAAAGTTGCAGCTTTAGTGAAAATCTCCTTAGAACAATTGTTTTTTTACCTCATAGCATCACCAACTACACGTCTTCATTAAGTATTTGTAAACACTTACAACTTCCTTTTTGACTTTTCTTTTTCTTAGAGAGTTATCTTGCTGGTATCCTGAAAAGATCTTAGGAATAAAATGTAAGAAAAAGTTTTGTTGGTGAATGTTGGTACAGGATTTCTTAACATGAGCACTGCCTTCTTTTGACTTTTGCTTTCTGATGGGGAACAGCAAATGCACTGTGTACTACTAATTCATAGGACTTTGGCTGAAACAAGGTTCAAAATTTTCAGACACAAAATACCTGTTGTTGTTTTGCACAAGCCTTACAAAACTCTAGTCCAGCTCTTTCTCAGATATCTGCTCCTCAGAAACTGAGGAAAGCCTCAGAGTAATTAAAACTGTGCTCAGGAGTGCGTAGTGACAAACACATCTATCACTGTCCTGAGCTCTTGCAATCTGCAGTACCTGTCACAGTTTCTGCTGGTTTTTCCATCAAGAAATCTCTGATCAGCACTTTAAAAGTTAAAATACCATCAAACTGACCAAGGTTGTTCAGAAAACCAATATAGATGTTTTACACATGCCTGGGTTAATAGTAGTTGTCTTTTAAGGATTTGTTCCCTAAGTGTTGGCACTTTTATGTCCTCCTCGGAGAAATTCCCACTATGAACAATTTTTTTTTTCCTGCCTTTGCTACTCTGCCACTCGTGTTAAAAGCTGATCTGTGGTTTCTAAAAATAATCAGTAAGAAGTAATAAAACTCTGTCTAATATAACTGCCATTCCATCTCAAGTTGGTGAGCTTAGTGTTATTTTTACATGAAAGCCTGGCTGAGTCAGAAAGACACCAATAATGAGGGGAAGATTCTTTTTCTGTTGCAAGATCAGTGAGAAAGCTCTCTGCTGAACACATAATGAAGTTCCTCATTAAACTCCTTCTATTACTGCATCACATTTTGGAAAATGGGCTTTAAATAAATCTATAGTATTTTTTTTTTAACTGTTGGAATCCTTCCAGAAAGGGGAGGTGGTAGGAGAACAAGGAAACGAGGTGAATAAAGACTGGTGGATGATTGCAAATAGAGAGCAGGCATTTCTAGATGGATTTCAGTCAAAAATCTATGGCTTGAAATAACCTGGGTTCTTCACTAGCTGCATTAACAGCTATTATTCCAAGATGAGCAGTGATTTTGATTGTAAATTAAGGCATGGTGACTCACATGTCTGTTTTTGAAAATCTTTGCCTGAATCCATGTGCTGGTGCAGCACACCATAAAGGCATGCAGTGTGTAAGACATTCTTCATTATTGCTGTGAAGTATGCTAAGAAAAAGCTGGATTTTTCCATATGTAGTGGAAATACATGGGACAAGGGGGGAGGTGGGTGGCAAAAGAAGAGAGGAGAAAATAATGTGTACCTTGTTTACACCTCAGCTAAGGGCAACTTTAAAAAAATCAAGTGATGGAGCATTTTCTTAGGCATCTTCATGACTTCATTGTCACCTTTCCCACATAATTATCCCATAGCAGAAAACACGGCAACAGTTTTTTTGATTTTCTAGTGTAACTCTTTAGTGACTAATATAACACCATTAAGGACCACTGCAGTGTTTGCTATTCTCACTGCCTTCATAAATCTAAATATTACCTAAATCATCACTGATTTATGCAGAATTATGATATACACACAGGGGTACACTTATGCAGATATATAGCAAGATTCAGGTTTTTATTTCTGGATTCTCTGTTCACACACAGTAGTTACAGTTGTCAGTGTATCAGAGGAAATTATACAGACCATAGAATCATAAAGATTGGAAAAGACCTTTAAGATGATTGAGTCCAACTATAACCCAACTACCATGACCACTAAGCTATATGCTGACCACTTTGCCTTTCATTTTCTCATTTATTACTCAGAGGGCTATCACTACACCCTGGCTGCTTCTCACAGAAGAGATGTGTAAATTCACAGTGTTTAGACTTACTAAAACTAGTATTAGACTTACTAAAACTAATATAGATATATTTTTTCTATATTTCTAATTTTTGCTTATGTGATTGTCCACCAAAGAATCTTTTAGACAGGTTCCTCTTACATAAATACTACAGGATCATCGTGCTGAGGTGTTGCTGTATAGTACATGACTAAGTACAATGTGAAGGATAATAATTTGTCTTGGGTAGAAACAAGGGTATACAGAGTGCTTTATGGAACTGAAACAAATTTTTATGATTAGACAAAATGGAAATTTCAGGAAACAATTACATAGGGGTGAAAAAATAATGGAAACATCAAGGAGAACTGATAATGTTCATCTATTAAAAAAAAAAAACCATGACCCAACACATAAAAAGTAAACAATGCACTATCTTCTCATTTGCGTTCACACTGTGACTTTCTGATGGTTGTTGAAACTGGATTGAGGTTTACCACATGCTAAAATGACTAATTTTTGAATATTTTATTCCTATTTATTATATAATATTTTCTGTTCTTATCAGTTATATTCTGCATCTGTTTCCTTTACAAATATATTCTGTAGTTTATTAAAGACTTAAGAAAAAAAAAAAAGAACTTCTGAAGGATTTCCTTGAAGAATCTAATTCTTCAACTTTTTGGTCATCAGCAAGTACCTAATTTTAACATAATTAGTGTTAATAAATAAATTAATGAATTAAACAAAAAAATTCAAAATGCAAAGCCTGCAAAATGAATGAAGTGCTGGATAAGAAGGACATGGACCTCATGGGGAGGGTCCAGAGGAGGGCCATGAAAATATGAAAATGAAAATAATCAGGGGGTTGGAGCACCTCTGCTACAAGGACAATCTGAGGGAGCTGGGGGTGTTCAGCCTGGAGAAGGGAAGGCTCTGGGGAGACCTGATAGCAGCCTTCCAGTTCCTAAAGAGGACCTATAGGAAGGATGGGGAGAGACTGTTTATAAAGGCCTGCGGTGACAAGACAAGGGACAATGGCTTCAAACTAGAGAAGGGCAGATTTAGATTGAATATCAGCAAGAAGGTATTCACTATGAGGGTGGTGGAACACTGGAACAGGTTGCCCAGGGACGTGGTGGAGGCTCCTTCCCTGGAGACATTCAAGGCAAGACTCAACAAAGCCCTGGTCAGACTGATCTAGTTAGGGGTGTCCCTGCTGACTGCAGGGAGGTTGGATTAGATGACCTTTGGAGGTCACTTCCAGCCTGGACCTTGCTATGATTCTGTGATTATCTGTACAGCTCTCCCATGATATTAAAGTAATGAAGGGGCATATTTCTAAATGTACATTATGGTCAGTTGTTTTTCTTCAATAGTCTTATTCTTTTGTTCTGCCACTATTAGAATGCTTGGTAAGGCAGAAAACAGGCTTAGAAAAGATCTTCAAAACTTAATTTTGCCATCCTTATTGGAACAGTGCGTGTTAATAAAATGCTACTTGCATCATACAGAACTCATCAACAACTCTGAAAGACCTCATAGATAGGAAGAGTGACTACAGGTTGATTTCCCTAAAGGCATCTAATAAACCCCTGACAGGACTTAGAGTAGATCCCAAATATGCAAAAAAAAAAAAAACATTCTTGTGCTTCCCTAATTAAGAATCTTTCCTTTTTTTTTTGAGAGAGAGAGAGAAATTAAGCTGAAGAGGTTTATACACATCAAAGACAAGCTGCAATAACCTTGCATGATGGAAGTGATTCATCTTTGCCAATGAAAGTGGTTTTTCTTTATCCACACAACAAAATTATTAAGAGGAAGATAAGCAATGTATTTTAAAGGTATTAGAAACATAGTTTAAAGGTATTAGAAACATATTTTAAAGGTATTAGAAACATTACAAGTGACTACAGACTGCTTAGCTATGCACCGTATGTGCACCTAACCATAACACCTTCTGTTCATGTGCTTGAAGGGAATGAATCTGTAAATGTAATTCCCTCTTTCCTTTACCTTAAAATCTCTTTTAGAATTAGGGAACCACTGACTCGGTGCTTGCATTTGAGCTTAAGTAAATTCACAGGTCTCACTGGTGTGTTAAAATCTCAGCTGTGCCATTTCATTTGCCATTTCTTGCATCTGCTCTCCTTTCATCAGTACTTGACACAAAGAGTCCTGCATTTTTTAATACACATGTCTTTTTACTGTCTGTGCCAAGATCATTGCTTCAGGTCACATATAAATTTGTCACTACTTCTTTTTCCCTGGTCCTAAAAAAATAAATAAAATGAAAGAAAGACATCAAACAATTAAAACAAACCCTATGAAACTCCTGATTGGCAGCTGTAGAAGGAGCACTCCAACAAGTGACTTTTCTATATGGGTGCAACCATCTGAGTTTCAGTCTGAAAGCATTTCAGTTAACCTTGAAGCTGTTGTTTTGGTTTGTTTCCCTTTGATTATCTTAGTGACGTTAGCACTGCAACAAATTGACTGTAGACAACTAAAGTAAGGGCAATATGATGTGGATGCCCAGCTATGTTCTGCATGTATGTAGAATTTCTCACCATTGCGGCAATATCTGCGTTTCATTTTGAGGAGGACCCCAAGAATACCTCTTGAACCTGCACTTGGGAACATGTGGAACCACATAATCATAAGTGGTAGTTAACTGGTCCCCCAGGAAATGAGACAATCATTTAGTAGAAGGTGAAGATCAAGGTGAGGCAGACTATCCCGTACTCAAGCTTACTTTCAGAATAACTAATTGGAAGTGATGCACTCATAGCAAACTAGGTGATCTCTTCCAAGAGTAAGAAAGATAGTTAAACCCAACTGATAAACATTTTAATAATCTCTATAAGATCTAACATGGATAAAAGCCTTACAGTGCAAAGTAAACCTCTGGTCTACAGAACTCTCAGACAGGCCTTGTTACACCATTTTCTAGAGGAAGAAAGAAAATGTTGAAGCTATAAAGAGGACAGAAAGCCACCATGGCTGCTTCTAAGGGAAGGAATGAACAAAACCTCCAACACGGCAAAGGAATTCTCATTTTCATCTAGATTTTAGCACCTCATAACTGCCCAGAAGTCTATATTGAAATCAGTACTGTGGTCACCACTAGAAGGAAGAGTGCCCCACAATTACAGCATATGTCTGTCTCATACCTATCAATAATTTTTATGATCTGGAAATTAGCATAGATGAAGTGTCTTTTTATGGTAGCTGCTGCTAAATGTAGCAACAACTTTTTTTTTTTTTTTCCTTTTTATTTCAGCAACTTTGAACTGGAAAGTTTAGTAACTTAAATGCTATCCTATATGGGAAGAATAAATCATAATATCATTCTATAGTATTACACTGTATTATGTGTTTCAGCATGCAGTGAGGTAGAGTTAAATCTTGTCTGAAAGTAATTTTCAGAAACAAATACACTTTTACCTGTAGAAGTTAATTTCTACTGTAAATGTTATCTCTAAACTTTCATTTCCCCTCCAGTCTGTATTGCATTTAGAAAAACCTTAATAAAAAAGCCTACTCTGTTCTCTCTCAAATGTGCTTTCATTGTCTAGATAATATTCTAACAAATAGCTGTAGAGCATGACTTATTTAGTAACTTATTTGGATGAATTAAACCTATTGCTGAAATGTGAAAACAGTCAATTAGAGCAAAGAAGATTAATCAACATTTGTAAGAAAGGTTTATTAACATTTGTAAGAAAGGTTTATTAAATGCTTTTAAAATCTCTGTTTATGAGCAATTAAAACTCCTTACTGTTCCAAAGCCAACAACTTTGTTCATTCATGTCCCCTATCAACATGCCCCTTCCTGTGGAAGCAAGTGCTACAACTTGCAGCATCTCTGCATTCCTACTTGGGATCATGCTGGGGTAGGCCACATTTTAAGCCTTTATTTCAGAACTGAACACAGGATTCCGAAGGTTTTAGAGGACCTGGAGGAACTGAATTTTCCTGTGATTTCATCCCTTTGAGGAGGTGGGAGACAATGTTTTGAAACCCTGACACTGATTGCTTTACTGTGAGGACAACTCAAAAGAAATAAACCCCAGAGTGATAAACTTTACCTTCCAACAATAAAGAATTTAAAAAATATTTAATAACTCAATGCTTGAAAGCTAGAGGCACAAATTCTAATGGGAATATGGAGTCAGTGATGAGAATAAAACTTAACATTGTTTTCACTGACTGTGACTTTACAGAAAGATAAACATTCCTTCCTCCTAAAATGTCAGCATATTAATTATGTAAGAGGTACAGTTTGGGAGCATTTATGCAGATTACTGAATATAAATTCTATTTGATGACACCAACGTTCATAACCATAATTCCCCATGAAAAGACATTAGGAAAATTTATTTACACTTAAAGTACAATCTCTGATGGAGCTGTGTTACTGAGAAGTTGCTTTGGAAACACAGTTTATTCATATATTCAGCAAGGAGGGAAAAGACAACAGACAGAGATAAAAGAAACCAAGAAACTTGGCTACTCTTAAAAGAAAACAAACAAACAAAACCCCCCACATTTACAGTTACACAGGTTTAAAAGCAAAATTAATCTGAAAAGCTAAAAAAAAAAAAAAAAAGACAGCTTTTCTTTAATGAATGAACTGAAAGCAGCAAATTGTATTTACATTGCCTAGCATAGAAAAATCTTTAAGCACAGTCCCATAATGTGGAAGAGCTTAATAGCTTTGTACTGTGTTTTCAGCTTCCCATTTTGGTTACACATCTTGTTGTCCATCATGCTATTCTCTAAAACCATACCAAGAACTCTACACTTCTCCCTCACAAGCAACATTCCAGTGCCAGGGAGCTGGCTCTTTGGGTCTAGCAATGTTGTTGTTCCACAGAGGTTTCCAGTGCTGCTGATTGAAGTATTGCTGCTCCTGCTGTTCATGTTATTTTGTCCTGTTTCTAAAAGCAGTGGGACAAGTTCTCCTTCTACAATTTAACAAGGGAGAATTATTCTGTGAAACAACAGAAAGAAGCTAATGATGAATTGGAAGCTATTCACTAATAATGGAAAAAAAGTTGTTAAACCAAAAAGCCCAAAGGCATTCAATGTTTTAACTGACGAATGAAGATTCCATTCAATTTAGTGTGTTTAGGTTTGGCCTGCTTCATACAGACAAAGAACTGAAGAAAAAAACTGCAGGTTTTGCTGGTGTGTTTGAAATAGTTTGCTCCTAAGTGAATAATGAGTGCTGCAGCTTCCCTTTAAAAAACAAGTCCACTTATCCTGCCAACCCAACTTCACTCCCTTTTTCTGTGCTGACAAGCACTGCTTTCATGCCCTCCATGGAAAAGATGGGACCTCTTTTCTTCTTCTTTTTTTTTTTAACAACTGTTCTTTTCTCAGTCCCAGCTTCAAGCCAAGTAGCTGTCTGGCAGCATAGTGTTTTAAAGATTTTTCTTCTCCATTGTCTTCCTCAGCAGTAATTTCACATGACTAAACAAACCAGACTTAAGGAACAGAAGTAAGATTACATCCTCAGTGAAGAGAGATCAGACACTGACTGTAGGAGGGGATGAAAAGCTCAAGACTTGACTTGCTTTTAGCAGGTGTCAGTCAAGATATCAAGCTTTTTACACTGTAACTGGAATAGATGTCCCAAAAGACATTAAATACAGAAATATTTTTTTTTAGTTCCACTAATGGAGGTGTCTTGACTACCATCACACATAATCATCTTAAAATATCAGAGGAAAGAACTTTTCCAGCAGAGTGCTTACTATAATTTTGTGGGTTTTATTTGAACAAGAGATCTTGAAAGATTATTTCTTGCTGAAATACTTTGCTGGAATATCAGATGTGAGATGATGGTATATTTCATTCTCTCTTATTGCTCACAAGCATTGATAGAACTGTGCAAGTGAAGGTGGTGCATATCTATAAATATCCATATCTGTCTTTTTCTCTGTCTTTTTACCAATTCACATCTGTTTTATCATAAAGTGTCTCAACAGATCACTTATCTAAGGATGGCTTATAAGACTACTTGAGTGCCTATTTGAGTTGAGAATCAAGGACAAATGCTGAACTCAGTTGAACTGAATAATAAGTGAAAGAAATGCTGATCAGAGTGCTGAAACAGCAGTTCAAAATGAATAACAGTGAGGCTGGGGTGGTGCATGGGAAAGGGCCACTCTTTGAAGAGCTGTTGCTATGCAGTTACCAAAAGAGAATCTTTGTCTTCTGCAGAAAAGTTTATGTAGAGTCACTCAAGGTAAGCAAAGTAGCACTTATAAACTGAAGTCCAGTGTAGAGAAATTAATTATTTGCTGCTTGCTGAGACATAAGTGGTCCCCTTACAAGAGCAGGGCTAGGCTAGGAGCTTTTCTTTTCCATAGAGAACAGAAGACAAACCCTTAACCTTAACCCTTATCAAGCTTGACTTTTCTTAGCCCAATAACAGCTATGGGCATGACTGCACAAACACTGCATTCTAGTTTTCTTGACAGTCTTCATTCAGTATTTGTCACTTTCTATTGTAAGACACAAAGTTCCTTAGCATTCCTTTACTAAGCACAACTTACCAAAACCCAAGTCATTTAAATCATTTCAAATATGGATTTACTAGACACTAGTTGGCTTAGGAGTGGCTGACACTTTTCCAGGGATACCCACTATGCCTGACTTTCTGATGGGGAAACTAAAAGCAAAACCTTCAAACAGTGTGTCTTTAATGGGGAAAGTGACCAGAAAGAAATTCTGTGGTGATCCAGTGTGACTCCTGAGTATTGCAGAATATTCAAGCACTAAATGCAATCCATATTATTATATTCACCTGATTGCCCCAGGTTTTGCACTTTTGTTTTACTAGCTGGTGTTAGTGTAAAACATGGTTCAGTCTCTTCCCCATGGACTAAAACTGCAGGTAGTACACAGGACTGAGGAAAACTACTAAAGGAATCTAACTGCTTGAGCTGAAGCATGAAACACAGCATATAAAATGACCTCCTTAAAATGAGTGAGAGGAAAAATATTCCTAAATAACAGAATGACAGCAATGAAACCCACACAGTAACACAAAATCACCATTTCATTCATCCATCCATCATCAGACAAACATTAAAGGTATCAAATCAGGGTCTGTAGAATGCTAAAAGCATCCTCTGTTCCAATATGCTCCTAGTCATAAGACACAGGGAATAAAAATCTAGATTTGAACAATGCTTTTCAGCTTTTTGTCCACATCAATGCAGTGTCTGTCAGTTTCACCATATTTTTATGGATTATCAGAAAAAGGAATGAGTAAATTATCTAAACACCTTCCCCTTCAAGAAAGAAACCTCGAGAGACACATAAATATTCTGTTATACCATAAGAACTTTCTCCCTGCTATCATAAGCAACAGTTACATTCCAAGGTGACCTTTCTGTTCCCTTCAGGACTCTCAAATTTCTTCCAGTTAGTAGCTTGTTGACTCTGTCTGTCTTTCTTTCCTTTCTTGCTTGCAATACAGATGATTTTAGACAGTTGAAACAAGTAAACAAAAGCCCTCAACAAAACACAAAACCTAACAAAACACAAAACCCAACAAAACAAAAACAAAACCAATAAAAAAAATAACAAACACCCTAAACCCCCACAACAAAACAAAACAAACAAAAAATCACTGTAAAAATAATATTTAAAAGATACCAGTCTTCTTTTGCTTTAAGGAATTTTGTGTAGCTATATTGCCAGATGCTTATTAATACCAGCTTCAGCATTCATCTTTGCAGATTCACAGGTTGCAATCAGGTTGCAAGGGACCCTCAAAGGTCATCTTGTCCAACCCTCCTGCAATCAACAGGGACATCTCCAACTAGATCAGGCTGCCCAGGGCCACATCCAGGCTGATCCAGAGATGGGGCCTCAGCCACATCCCTGGGCAACCTGTTCCAGTATTCACCACCCTCATTGTACAGACCTTCCTCCTGATGTCCAAGCTAAATCTCTCCTGCTCCAGTTTCAAACCATTGCCCCTCGTCCTACCCCCACAGGCCCTTCCCAGCAGCCCAAATGTGTTACACAGAACAAGCCCCACCAGCTAGCCTTCTTGGTCACCACATAGTTCATAATTTTCTGGTGGATGTCAAAATTAGTCATGTTGCTGAGTGGCCACATTGATGATCTGTAACAAGGTGGATTTGTGGTTTTCAGGGAGTAGTTAACCCCAATTTATTAGAAGCTGCAGGAGGACTTAATTGACAGGAAATATTAGGAAAAGAATGCCTGAGAAAGAGTGCTTAACCAACACAGCAAATTCATGAGACACAAATTGGCAGCAGACCAGGGGATTGTACTTACTTTGGGAGGTTTAATTTGAATTAATGAAGAGTGTCCTATGAGAAGGGTCAAAAGAGGAATTTCTCTGTAGTCTTATTTCATTTGAGGTTCTTAAAGAAAAAATAACTGACCTACACGTTTCCTGTATCCCCATTTTGAGTTTTCTTCTTTTTTTACTGTTTCGTTCTTTCTTTCTGTGTTTTTCTGTCTCTGGTATGATTGGGGAGTGGGGGTAAGGGGAGAGGTGTCCCTTTTTTTCTGTTTGTTTATTAGAAACGGTGTATTTTTTTATCATTTCTGCTCCAAACTTTGCAATCTGTTTTCCAAACCACCCAGTTCCTGACTATGGATTGCTTGTGTATCTGCTACCATGCAAACAGCCATGAAAATAAGCATCTTGGACTAACTCTGTCCAGTCTGAATGCCCGACACAGAAGCTGCTTCAGCAACTGGCTGGCTGAAGCAATACTGTGGAATGAGGATTATGATAGGTTACTTTCAAGGAGCAGCTGATAGCTTTTGCCAGCAGCTGCTGGAGCACATTACAGAGTAGTAGTTGGAATATTTCCAGGGTCATGCAGATTTATCCACACCCACAGCATTTCTCTACTGCACTGCACATTACTCTCATCTTTCAAACCTCCCTGGAAATGCTGAACTAGCTTAAGAAGGAAAGATCTTACTGCCAGTGTAAGTGAAAATTCCATGTGTGATTTTCATTTCTTTGCAAGTGTGTTTTGTTCAAACTCTGAGAAAATCTTACAGAAAGAGAAAAAAAGAAAGAAAGAAAGAAAAAAGGCCAAATAAAACCTTCCTTAATCTTTATACAAAGTAAGAAATGCATTTTTTATGTACATTCTGTACTTGCACACCTATGCATAGATAGATCTGCTCATAAATATGTACAGATGTGGATCACTGAGCCACTCAACAAAACACAGCCACTTTGTGTAACAGAGCACAACAGCTCTTCACCAGTGCAGAAACATTTTGCAATGATATTTTAGGACAGAAAGCTAAGACAGAAGGGGAACTGCTTGGAGAGTTACAGGCAGAATGATGTACATATTTTAAGCTACCTTCAGCATTATAATCTAATCTGAAATCAGTGAAGAATGTGAAGACTAACATTTTTCTCTGAAGAACAAGAGCTTGTTAGAACAGAAACACTAAAGGTATTAAGCCAAACTCATTTCCCACAAAACTACATTTCTTTGCATTTATTCACCTGCAGACGTGCAGATGAAACTCAAGGGAGCCAGAGAGCAATCCATTGGATTGGGAAACAGAGGGTTAAGGCAGGAAACTTCATGTATTATAGATGCACATGGAAAGGGAAAAAAGAAAAAAGATTAATTCTCCAGGCTGTATTTTGTAATCAGTTTTTCTATTCAGCTATCTACAGTGACTGTAAGTGAAAATGGAAATTTACGCCACTTTTATCTCCTACTGTGTCATTACTAGCGTGTAGGAAAGAAGATAGAAATACCTGTCCTGTATGGGATAGGTATTCTGTCCTGTTACACAAAGATGCTGTCTGCGTCTTTGGTCTTAATCAGCAGCAAACACTGATGCAAGGTGTTGTGTAAGGAATTCATTGCAGGTCTGTTACTTACAGGGGTTTTGTAGATGAAGCTGTTTCTTGTATGTCCCCACTTCCTCACCCACCCACCTTCTCCATCCCTCTGAATTTCCATGCCCGCTTTTAATGTTCTTAAATATTTCCCTACAACGTTTTTCCCCATCTTCCATTTACATTTTAACTGAAATGAAAACATAGGCAATGAAGCCAACTCATTTCCTGACGTGACATTGGGAACAATGAGCTTTGAAATGTGCTTGAGTTAAAGGAGAGGGACAGAACATTTTAGAAAAAGCAGTCACTCTGCAAAGGCAATAATAGATCCCAAGATGGTGCCACAGTCAGGATGCAAACAAGCTAGAGGAGGGTAGGTCTGAAAAACATTGGGGTGGAAATGATGTGAGACAACCATGGTGATGCTGAAAATGTTCATCTGATCAGGACTCAGGAAGGGTAAAAATGAAGGATGAGATGGTTACCAATAGGGTATCACAGTATCACAGTACATCAGAGGTTGGAAGGGACCTCAAGAGATCATTGTGTTTAACCCCCCTGCCAAAGCAAGGTCTCTTAGGGTAGTCCATACAGGAATGCATGCAGGTGGGTTTTGAAAGCCTCCAGAGAAGGAGAGTTCACAACCTCCCCAGGCAGCCTGTTCCAGTCAGCAGTGTGCCCAGTGGCCAAGAAAGCCAATGCCATCCTGGCTTGTGTTAGAAACACTGTGGTCGGTAGGGACAGGGATGTGATCATCTCCATATACTGAGCATTGGTGAGGCCACACCTCGAGTATTGTGCTCAGTTCTGGGGCTGTCACTGCAGAAAAGACATGGAGGTGCTGAAGTGTGTCCAGAGAAGGGCAATGAGACTTGTGAAGGGCCTGGAGCACATGGCCTGTGAGGAGGGGCTGAGGGAGCAGGGGTTGTTCAGTCTGGAGAAGTGAGGGAAGACCTTATCACTCTCTACAACCACCTGAAGAAAGGTTGGAGCAAGGACTGGACTAGAAGAAGTGGTTTCAAGATGCACCAGGGGAAGTTTAGGCTGGATATTTGGAAATATTTCTTCACAGAGAGGATTCTCAAACATTGCAATGGTCTGTCCAGGTTAGTGGTGAAGTCACCAACCCTGGGGGTGTTCAAGCATCATGTGGACCTGGTGCTTAGGGACATGGTTTAGTGTTGACCCTTCCGTGCTAGGTTGAGGGTTGGACTGGATGATACTTGAGGTCTCTTTCAACCAAATATATATTCTGTGGTCCTGTGATAATAATAATACTGTCGTTATGATTGTAAAAAATTTACTCTGTATATGTTGCCTACATCAGAATGTAGGTTATTGAATATATATGCACAGTATCAACTGTGTGGAATTCTATGTTGAGATGATATACTATATTTTCAAATTATGGAAATAAAAATTAATCAATTTTCTCCAAAGATTAGTGTTTCATAACATTTTTATAGTAGAGGGAATGAACACAGAGGAAGAAAAAATATTTCTAGCATCACAAGGGATGGATATCCTTGACTCATAGCTCCACTGACATTCCTCCTCAATCTCCTTTTTTCTCCAGCTGAATATAAATCAACATTTGAATTTGTGAACAAATCAAGTGCAAAACTTTACTCATTATTGGATTTTGGCCACAAGTTGATGCATCACTTAATTCTACCTGGGCTACACAAACAAGAGTGTACAAAGCCTCCATGCAGTAGATCCTGGGGAAAAAAAAAAAGGGGGGGGGGGGAGGAAAAACTGAAAAGTCTATAAAAACATAGTTTGAATTTTCAGCCTGTATCCCCAGTTGTGTGATCTTTTATACTGCCTATAACTTTCCTCACTTTGCTTAAATCAAATAAAGATACAAATCTTTGAATGAAATATTCCTCTACACTGGCTGGAAAAAAAAAGATGAACTAAGGGTGGTGGCTTTTATCAATTTATTTCTTCAAAATTCAGCAAAAGAGCAGTGAAAGTCTGGCCAACTGGTAAATCTCTTTTAACTTTTCAAAACTTCCTTCGTTATTTGTTGCTTCGGTGCTAAGCAATGAAACAGAGCACATATTCCACAGCCTTTGTTTCACATCTCTGCTCTAATGAGCCCCAGCCTAACTCATTGGCTTCTTTCTATTACTGTGATTTATTTATAATTTCCACAACAGGTAGGCTGAATTTAGCAAGCCATTTGCTGCAAATGCATGAATCAATAGATCGAAGTAAATTCTGCTGAGGCCTCGCACATACCCCACTACACAGGGCACTAAGTTTTTATTTCAGATTGGATTTCATCACCTGAAGAGAGGGTTTCAACTACTCGTGAAACGAAGCTTTCTGAAGGCAAAAGGCAGCAGCACATACTGGAGGGCTTAGTCACAGTACCACCCACCCATGGTTTGGATCTTAATTTCCACGTTAAGAATTGGAGTTTGTTTTCCTCCAAAAGGAACCAAGTTTTGACATACCAAAACCATTCTGGAAACCGAGGCTACTCTCAGTAAATGGCAACAGTCCAGGGATTCATTTTCAAGCAGAACCACTGCTCTGAACCAGCTCATTAATGGAAACATAGCTAATAGCTACACAAAAACTCTTTCAAAGCAAATTCTGCCAAGGCCGTAAACCAGATCCAAAACTAGAGCAGAACCTACTTTTATTCTTTGAAACTGCCTCTTTTCTAGGGCCTGCCAGGACTAAGTTCAACTCAGGCAAAAGGACTGTAAAAGAAAGGACCTTGAGGGTCTCAAAGAAAACACTCCTCTTGATTAACGAGCCCAAACCACGCAGTCTCTAGCAAAAGCAATTGTCTTTACAGCATTGACTGGCTTCTACAAGCACATCAGCAGTAAAAGGAAGACAAGGTTACAGTGGGCCTGCTGCTGAACAAACAGGGCAGGGACCTGGTGATAAAAGAGAGGTATGAGCTTAAGGTACTCAATGTCTTCTTTTCCTCATTCTTTACTGGCAAGACTGGCATTGAGCAATCCCAGGCCCCTGACACCAGTGGGAAAGTAGGCTTGCCCTTAGTGGATGAGAATCAGGTTGAGGAGACATTTAAACATTCGGGACACATGCAAGTCCTGATGAAACAAATACAAGGACCTGATGAGACAGAATGTGCCCAAAACTGCTGGGTGAGCTGAGCCACTACAGAGAACCTTGGAAAGATCATGGTGATGGCAGGAGGACCCTGAAAGAAAGCAAATGTCATTTCTATCTTTAGAAGGGACAAGAGGGAGTGTTCTGGGAACTACAGACTGGTCAGTTTCACATCAGTGGCTAGGAAGGTGAATGCTTGGAAAACAATTCTAAACAAATTAAGGATCAGCAAGCCATTAGGAGCAAACCTCATGGATGTGCAAAAGCAAAGTCATTCCTGCCCAACCTGATATGAGGTAAAATTTCTTTATGAAAAGAGTGGTCAGGCATTGGAATAGGTCTCCCAGGTGGAGTCACTGTCCCTGGAGGTGTTCAAGAAACATGTGGACATGGTATTTCAGGACACGGTTTAATGGCCATGGTGTTCTTCAGTTGGCAGTTGGACTCCATGATCTTAGAGGTCTTTTCCAATCCAAACAATTCCATGATCCCATGGCAGCAGTGTTGGAACTAGATGATCTCTGAGGTCCCTTTCAACCCTGACAATTCTGTGATTCTGTGATTTTATGAATGAGGTAACTAGCTTAGTAGACAAGGCAAGAGCACTTTATCTTTAGCAAAGCTTTCAACACTCTCTCATAACACCCACAGACACATTGATAAAGTAAAGGATAGTAAATGAGCAGTGAGGTGGACTGAAATGAATCTGAACTGCCAGGCTCAAAAGGTTGATCAACAATACCAAATTTAGCTAGAAGCCAGTCACCAGCAGTGTACCCCAGGAATTACTGCTGGCATAAATACTGTTCAGCACCTTACTGATATAGATAATAGGGCAGAATGCTCTCTCAGCAGATTTGCAAACACAAAACTGGACAGAGTGCTTGATAGGTCATATGAATGTGCTGCCATTGAAAACCCTTTGACAAACTGGGAAAATGAGTAAACAAATCTCACAAAGTTCAGCAAAGGGAAATGCCAAATCCAGCTGGAAAAAGCTTTGCGAAAAATGATTTGAAAGTCCTGGTCAAACATGTTGACCATAAGTCAGCAGTGTACACATGCAGCAAAGAAAGCTAGCTACAGCCTGGGCTGTGTTCTGGAAGAGTATCACCAGCAGGCCAATAGAGGGGATTCTTTCTCTCTGTTCATTCCTTAAAACACGCCTGGAGTGCTGGATCCGGTGTTAGTCTCAGTACAAGGGACATAAACACATTGTAATGAATCTAGCTAAGGACCACAAAGAGAGTTAAGGGACTAGAGCATTTATCATGTTAGAAGAGACAGTGAGAACTGGAACTATTCACCCTGAAAAAGGAATCACTAAGGAAGGGATCTTGTCTATGAATACCTGATGGAAGGTGCAAAGGCAGATCCAGATTCTTCTTAGTGGTACCTAGTAATGGGACAAAGGATGATGGGAACAAATTGGAGTATGATAAATTTCATGTGAACAAAAGGAATTTTACTGATGATCAAACACAGAAAAAAGTGGCCAAGAGAGGTTGTGGAGTTGTCATCCTCAAAGATACTTAAAACTCAACAGGACACAACCCTGAGTAAACTGCTTTCTCTATTCCTGATCTGAGCAGAATAAAAATACAGTAATATTTCTCCTGGTATACCCAGAGTCAGATCACAGAAAAGTCAAACAAAGCATATGAAACACTATCTTAGAAAGGGACTGTAAAATTCCATTACTGAAAGAATGGAGAAAGGGAGGAAAAAAAAAAAGATGGGTTAAATGAGCTGGAATAAACTGTTCTGACATGGCTTTCAGCTTCAGGTGGGTCTCAGAGCAGATAAGGTTTAATAGTGATAATATCAGGCACAACCAAATCAAATGAAAGTCAGGAGGAAATAACTGGCATGTCAGAGATCAGCCATTTCAAAATCTGGAGAAAGACCAAAAAAGTGGGGAGTGTTTTAGAATAAGAATAAATGAATGTGAAGTTTAAGTCACAAATAGTCATTTCACTTCAAAGGATGACTTACTCCATGGCTCAGCCTCTAAATTTCAGTGTCTTGCACCTTTCGTGACGTTTATACATAGAAGAATAGTGAATAATATAATGTTTTTCAAAGCAATTAAATATGTTTGATGAGTAAGACTGATTTCAAAATACACTATTATGAAGTAAATGTACAGATATAGATACACTACCAGTAAATTACTAGCTGCAACATGAATCCATGCTCTGTTTTGCTGTACTCTTTCTGAAAGCAGCACTCACTGATAGTAATACTAATAAAAGTTTTCACTACACTTACCAATTTGTGTGACAACAGGCTCCCAGATTTTGTCCCCTTGGTCATGAAAACAAGCACACGGTCAGACTGATATCTCATGTGAAGCATATTCCCTTTTCCTTAGCATGCAAACTGAAAGGAAACAGCCAAAAGAGCCAGCATGCATCAAGCCTTGCCTGATACAAAGCTATGATGTAGCAGGGCAGGCAGTAAGAACATTGCAAAGTACTCTTAGGCTGAGACAGAGACAGAAAAATAGACCTGTTTGTCCTCTGTGGGCCTCTACACTCTTTGATTAGCAGAATTTGTCCCATCAAATCTTTTTCAAAAGAGTTCTCAAAAGCTCATATCTGAAACAGAATGCCTTTAAAAACACCCCTGGTATTGGCAACCATCTTGGACGTGGTACTCTGGATGCCTCAAACTACTCATGTGCTGTCTGCCACCTTGATGTGTTTGTGGAGCAGGGGCTTCATAGCTTCTGCTGGACTCACCCCAGTACTTTCTGTAGTGTAATTCACTAAACAGCAGGCCTGATTGGTGAAGTTCTCAGTATTACCTGGTGGGAATTTTCTAATGCTTTTAGATGTTCTGAATTAACATGTTTCCCTTGCAGCATGCTTAACAGTCAGAACTGAATGGACTATAATTCTTGTCACCACACCACTAAAACCCTAACTAACTAACCCTAACTAACCCAAGTTTCTGCACTTGCATATGCAGTTAGGACTATCACCCTTTTTAATTGCCCTCTATTAAATAAGCCATTCTCACTTGATCTAGCATTTTTCTTCTGGGACTTTCTACTGGGTGATACTGACAGAGTGCAGCAATCTCATCACACTGACACAGAAGGGCTGCAGGAATATCACTTGTGACTGCCATTTCATGCTTCATTACAGCCGTGCATTTCAAATCATAACACTAATTAGCAAACAAGTCTCTTCTTCACCTGCCTGTGTGATGCAAAATAAGATCACTTGCAGGCTGAGCACAGCCAGATTAAAGCACTTTGCCATACTGTTGAATGGTCAGTACAGCAGACTTGTTCTGCCTGTCACAACTGCACCAGTTTGCTCTTGTAAACTCACCATTTTAGATACATCTTGGGATAATGTTGTTCCTGCTCCCATTTGCCTCTAATAGCATCTCTGCAAAAGGTAGTTTTGCTTGAGTATATTATTAGCTACTATGTAACATGATCTTGCTCCTGTAGTCATATATTCATCAATACCCACACATTTCCACTAATTTTTTGTCAGGAGCAGTTAAAATAGGTCCACAAGCACCTCTTGTGTGCATGTTCATATAGCAGAGAAGGAAACTGTTCCTACTATCTTTACCTTGTCCACTGACTGCTGACAGATAAGTGATTTTCCTCACATTTTGCATATGTTAAAAATGTTACTCACTCTCCATTCACCCACCCATCCATTCAAGAATGTGAAATGTATCCTACAGTCTCAAATAATTTAATTTCAGCATGGCTGTAGGAAATGACATAAGTTATCACTACCATTTTTCCTGTTAGATTTGGGGTACAGAGAGTGTGACTTGTCATAGATGGCAAAGCCAGACTCTGAGACAGAGCTGGGAACACACCTTAGATTTACAGTCTCACAGCCCAGTGCTCTAGCTGAATAAATCTCTACTTCTGATAAGTCCACAGCAGGGAAGACTACACTGCCCAAAGCTGCAAAAGGATATTTTAGAAGAAACAGCATCTGTTAATTATTAGCTCTTATGTATTTTTTTCCACATCTGTGGTTAGAACCCATTTCTGTTGTAATCACTTTCACAGAACACTACTTCTAGAAATCTCTCGATCCCACAGTGCCTGTGATAAGGATATAAAAAGGAAACAGATTAATCTAAAATATCAAATCCTTTCAAAAGCCAAGGACTTCTTTTTTTTCCACTTCAGAAAAAAATAACCTTTCGCTTAGAACACAGCCAATATATGACCAGTTTCCATGCAGTTCTGGGGGAAAAACAAACAAACAAACAAACAAAAACATTCCAAGTGAAATCATTGCTGGATGTCTCATGCTTTGGGAATTTTTTTTGTTTGCTTGCTGGGTTTGTTGGTTTGGGGTTTTTTGTTTGTTGTTGTTGTTTTTTTTTTTTTTTTTTTTTTGTTTTTTTTGTTTTCTGTTTGTTTGTTTACCTGTTTGGGGTTTCTTTTGTGTTTTTTCATTGTTATTTTTGTTGTTGTTGTTCTTGTTTGTGTTTCTTTAAATAAGGTCCTTGATCAAAACAAAGAAAACCAAACCCAGGAAAACCTAAACAAAACCCTGAAGAACTAACAGTTTCCTGTAAAAGGTGAAAACTGGAAAATTTATCATTTCTGATAGTTACCTCCTCAATATTTCACATCTGGGAATCCTCACTGTTAGATATGGTCTCTTCTCACAAGTAACTAATGATAGAATGAGAGGGAATGGCCTCAAGCTGTGCCATGGGAGGTTTAGATTGGACATAAAAAATTCTTTTCATGAAAAGGGTTGTCAGGCACTGGAATGGGCTGCCCAAGGAGGTGGTTGAATTGCCATCCATGAATGTGTTTAAAAGTTGTTTGGACGTGGTGCTTGGGGATATGGTGTAGTGACAGACTTGATGGAGTGGGTGAAATGGCTGGACTTGATCTCAGAGGTCCTTTCTGGCCTGGATGATTCTATGATTCTATATCACAGAATCAACCTGGTTGGAAAAGACCTCAAAGATTGTCAAGTCCAAGCTATTACCTAATACCTAACACCTTCTGACAACTAAACCATGGCTCCAAGTGCCACATCCAATCTTTTTTTAACACCTCCAGGGACAGTGATTCCACCACCTCCCTGGGCAGCACATTTCAGTGGCAGATCACTCTTTCTGTGAAGAACTTTCTCCTCACCTCAAGCCTAAACTTCCCCTGGCACAGCTTGAGACTGTGTCCTCTTGTTCTGCCACTGGTTGCCTGGGAGAAGAGACCAATCCCCATCTGGCTACAACCTCCCTTCAGGTAGTTGTAGACAGCAATGAGGTCTCCCCTGAGCCTCCTCTTCTCCAGGCTAAACACACCCCCAGCTCCCTCAGCCTCTCCTCACAGGGCTGTGCTCCAGACCCCTCACCAGCTTTGTTGCCCTTCTCTGGACACGTTCAAGTATCTCAATGTCCTTCTTAAACTGAGGAGCCCAGAACTGGACACTACTCAAGGTGTGGTATAACCAGTGTTGAATATAGGGGCAGAATGACTTCCCTGCTCCTGCTGGCCACACTATTTCTGATGCAGGACAGGATGCCATTGGCATTCTTGGCCACCTGGGCACACTACTGGATCATGTTCAGCCAGCTGTCAACCAGTACCCCCAAGTTCCTTTCAGCCTAGCTGCTCTCCATTGACACTGAAGTCAATGGATCACCAAAGGCAGATGCTGTCCTACAAAACACACAGATAGCTAAAGTTACCTATTGCCTCCCCATACCACACAGTTTAAAGAAACATTCCAGCTATTAAAAATGGTAGGGACCTCTGTGCCTCCATAACATTAACGAGAGAGTGATCAGAAGTCCCTTCTGTTCGTCTTCGATAGGACTCATTTGTTTCTCTGAAGCTTCATCAAGCTCCTTTGCCATGCATAGCAGCAGCCATAGCCCTCTCCTTCTCTACCCCTCGAGCTGCTGCTTTCATCTGTTGCAGGGCTCAAACACATTAATACATCTGCCCTGCCTCAGTGCCCAGGATGGCAGAGGGAACAACCTCGTTAAGACCCCCACACAGCATAGCACAAGCACTCCATCACAATGCTGAGGTCGTAGCAATGGACATTTTCAGGACATTGCCTTGTAACTTTTGGCTGGTGTAAGAGAAAGAAATGTGGTTTCTTAATTTCATGACCCTAAGAATGGGGAAACTGCTAATACTGGGCAAAATGTCCTGCCTTTTTTAGGAAAAGCAGGCTCCTTTGTGAAGTTGTATTCTATCCAGAAAAATTCATTCACTTAGCCAGGTGACAAAGTAACACATCAAGAAAACAACAGATTATGGCAGCAGTGGTTGTCTTCTTGTATTTTCAGAAGGAAGTACACCCATGTTTGTACACCATGGATGTGTTTGAATTTGGATTCACAACAGTCAAAAAAACCTTTTTTTTTGTTTAAATTAAGAACATAAAGGGATCAGGAGTGAATAGTTAATAAGTCAATCCATAAATCAAAGTATTTAAGATAGACAACACAATCCCTCTCTTAACTGGCTTTTCTCCTTGAAAACAATTTGGAAGAACAGGAAGTCTTCTTATTCCAGCAGGATCAAGGAAAAGTAGTCCAAAACTAAGTCTCCCATTTCACAAGAGTCTAACTACATCCTAACCAAGGGGGATGGGGATTTGCCTGTGAATGAGGCACGTTCAGTCACGTTAGTGGAAGTCAAAAGGGAACTGCTGTTCTTCTGGAGGTCTCTGGCCCTGGCTCAGGTGGTTTTGCCTCTCACTGAAAACCTGTGGAAGTCCTTGGTATGCCATGAAGTATGCTGCTCCCTGCACAGCAGCAGGTCAAATCACACAAAGATGGCTTACATCCCTGCCCCTGTACATGTGTGTCCCCACTCCCCCTGATCTAGGGTGGGGGAGTGGTAGTGTGAACAGCCACGATAGCATAGCTGTGCCTGGGACCCTGCAACATGACCACATCATGACTGCAAAGACCAATGACAGTAAGAGAGGGAGATTACACTTTGGTCATTTTTATAAACACTTCCCTTTCCAATTCACTCTATCACAACAGTTGTATCCAGCCACACAGTATTTGAATGCATTGGCATTGTCAGCATGACAGCCATGACAACTTCAACTTAAGATTTTCAGTACAATAATACCTCCACTGCTGTCATACAGGAAGCTATTCATTATCTTCAGTGAGGTGTTCAAGAGGCCAGAAAGCCTGATGCTGCAGGGCTCACACTACTCAAGCAATGAGGAAATAACAGCAATAGCATTTTACAGCTGCAAAGCCTCATTTGTTTGGGAAAGAAAAAAAAAAAAGCAAGCATCCACAGGATGTTGAAGAAGCAATCCCCATCAATATTTCTTTGAGAAGAGATATACTGGTTCGTTTTTATGCTGAAAAAAAGCTGGATTTTCCTATGCTACACAAAGGTAAATCCTTCATTGGAAATCTTGCTCTGTTTACCTACAAAACCCCCAGCTGATGCAGTGCCACTTGATAAACGAGGACAGATATTAGATTTGTTACAGATTTGTTCTCTTGTGGACTTAGTCTCCAAATGCTGTAATTGACTCTATCCTTCAGCTCTCCTTATAGAAAGCCAGCCTAGATCAACTCTATTCTCTATAGCAATATGTCCTAGTTTTGAGCCACGAGCTGCCCAGGGCAAAAGGACAGAAAAGGTATTTTACCCCTTCCCAAGGAGTGAAAGAATAAATCCTCCACACTGGAGTGGAAGTTTAAATGGAAATTCTGTTTACAAATATATACAAAAGGTATTCATGTAAGAGGAATACAAGTTAGGCTCAGTTCTTCACCTGTGCCTATCAGGCCAAAACCTTCCAGAGCCTTCCAGAAACCTCTGCCACACTCAGCCTCAGCAGGTCCAAGAGCAGCCAAACTGCCCCACACTGGACCCAAGCCTGCCACAGGCTTCAAGAGTGGCAGAGCTGGAAATTCACTGCCAGCCAAGGCCAGGAGAAAGCCTCTCCCCAACAAACCATAAGATAATGGCACTCACACATCCCAAGAGTGAGAGAAGAGAGAGAGAGAATTGGCTGTACACTCCCTTAAACAGAGAGATACAGGAAAACAGAATAGAAATACAGATTACAATACCCTGGAACAAGTTCCCTTCCCCTTGGGACTCTCTAGCCTCTGGAGGACTTTTCTTTATGGTTATACCAATTAACTCTTAATTTCCCTTATCCTACAAGACAATATAATAAATAGAATTAAAAATAGTTTGGCTGTAAGGGACACAAGTAAAAAAAAAATCTAAATAAAATATTTCTGTAGCTAATGCCTCTGAATTTCCTGGGGAGGCAAGAAAAATTGGTATAAACTTAAGATTTTTGACCAAACCACTTTCACTTCTTCTAAATGTCTTTGTACTTTATTTATGCCATCCTGGAACTTTGTCCCTGTCACTGAAGCCAGAAATAAAATATAGTATTTTGTAGTCACAGTTTCTGGCATGTCTTTAATGAATCTGGAACCACTGCAAAGATTTCAGGGAAGCAAGACAGTCCTTTCTATCCTACCAGGATTATTCACCACATTCTGAATTTTGAAAATAAAAGATCATCTGGTGGTTAAAGGAATAGTGCTCAGATAATTTAGTTTATTCTCAGACATGACCATAAATGTCATTGGTTAGGCTTAGATCATTACATAGTTCCTAAGGGGCTTTAAACCTATGAATATGGGAGAAATTTGTAATACCAGAAATTTGCAATCGACTCAGTGTAAATTCATTTCATATGTAAAAGCTACAGTGCAGAACCTCTGGAAATTGTATGTTTGTTTTATTGTAAAGGAAGCCCACAGATTATCAATTCTATGCTCATATGATGTGAGAAATTATATACATGCAGAAAAAGTCAAAGTTGCTTTTGCAACCTGTGTGAAAAGGAATTAAGTTATTTCCTAAGGCAGAGTTCATTAATGTCACTGTTGCAGCTGACATTCCCAGGCAACTTTGAGACTTTGGAAGCTGAAACACTTCAAATTTTTTTTACTTTAATAACTTTTCCATCTTTGTTTCCATTTGCCTGAGCTTACATTTGTTTATTAAGTCCTTTGAATTAGTTTTCCTGTGGAAACCTGATAGAAATTTTTTTACCTTAACAATGACTCCATTCCAGCAAGTTGCAGATCTTATTTTTAGATCTCTATGATGAAGGTCTTGACAAAAGCCAAGAACTGATTCATCCTGAGCTATGCAAAGTACTGGCACAGACTAACTCACCAAATGCTAGGAGAATAGAAATCATGCCCCACGCTTTAGTAACTCCAGCTTACTATATATTATATCAGGGTGAGTTGAAGGTATTTTTTTATCCAAGAATTCACTGCTCTGTTTGCACTAAGCATGTTACTCATCATGGATTTTAAATAGATTTTTGAGTGACCAAGCTAAGAGCACAAATATATTTTTCAAAATAAAAGGTCTACACAAAAGTACAAATGTTGCCTATCAGCTGTTTGGTTCTACTGAGCCAGTGTCTATTTTCCATTTGCCTGCTTTTCTGTGCAGCTTTATCCACTAAAGCAGAACTGAGTGAGTCCTAGTAGAGCATTCCCACAGCAGTACTGTGACTGGACAGGTTGCAGGCAACATTGCAGATATTTTTTTATTGTTGTTGTGTTTTTTTTTTCCCATAAAATATATGAAAACTTTTATCAAGGAAAAATATTTCAGGAAGTGAATTCTTTTTTTCTTAGGTCAGGAGTACAGGAGTTTCCCCCCATCTTCCCAGCCTTGCATTTAATAGATTCAGTAGACCTAGGACAGGTCCCCAATTCACAAGTGCTCTGTCCTGATGTAGAGCTGTTTCAGCTGCTTGTCTGCACATTTGTCCCTGAACAGTCCTTGTTAGCCTGACTCTAATTACAGAATCATTGAATGGTAGGGATTGGAAGGAAGATCCAGAGATCCTCTCGTCCAACCCCCTTGCTAAAGCAGGTACACCTAGATCAGGTTGCACAGGAATGCACCCAGGTGGGTTTTGAAAGTCTCCAGAGAAGGAGACTCCACAACCTCTCTGGGCAGCCTGTTTCAGTTCTCTGCCACCCTCAAAGTAAAGAATTTTCTCCTTAAGTTCAAGTGAAACCTCCTTCAAGTGTTCTAGTTTGTAGATATTGCCTCTGGCCCTGTCACTGGCCACCACTGAGAAGGTGCCAGACCCATCCTCATGACCTCCAGTCTTTAGATATTTATATGCATTTATAACATCCCCTCTCAGTCTTTTCCAGGCTAAAGAGCCCCAGCTCTCTTTGTAAAAGAGATGCTACATTCTCCTAATCATCTTTGTGGCTCTCCATTTGGCTTCCTCCAGTATTTGCCTGTCCTTATTGCAATGGGAACCCAGAACCAGACACAATACTCAAGTGTGTGACCTCACCAGAGCAAAGGAGGACAAGAACCTCCCCCAGCCTGTTGGCTGCACTTCCCTTAATACACCCCAGAGTACCTAGACCCTGCACCATTAATCACCATCATCTCTACTCCATTATTCAGTGAGTTTTCAATGTACTTCACTGTCCACTCATCTAACCCACACTTCCTGAGCTGGTCTATGAAGATGTTACAGGAGACAGTGTCAAAAGCCTTGTCAAAGTCAAGGTAGACTACATTCACCCTGCCCCCCTCACCTACCCAGCTGGTCATACCACCACAGAAGGCTGTTAGATTGGTCAAACATGATTTCTCCTTCATGAATACATGCTGACTATTTCCTCTTTTCCTCCACATGCTTAGGGATGACCTCCAGAATGAGCTGTTCCATCACATTTTCAGGGATGGCGGTGAGGCTGACTGGCCTGCCATTTCCTGACTCCTCCTTCCTGCCCTGTTAGAAGACTGGCTTTCCTCCAGTCCTCAGGAACCTTCCCTGTTCTCCATGACCTTAATTATCCCATTTACAAGTTAGTCTATAGTTATCTTCACTCACAAAGCTCCTATTTTGTTTTTCAAAACTTCCACGGGCATCATTGGAATTTAAATCACCCAAAATGTGATATAAAACTGCACCTCCACAGAACAATCTCTTCATTGATTGCAGTAAACTGGTACATCTCATTGTGACTCAATGAGTGACTATCAGCATTTATGAGCAAGGATCCTATCTCTGCTCTTTCTTATATGGATCTTCTACCTTTCAGGGATTTCTTATTCCTTTTCTCCTAGAGCAACAACAATGTTCTCTGAAGGGGATGGAAAGCAAGATCAGAGTCTTGATTTTTCATCCTAGACAAGTGCCTCACTTGGTATTACTTTAAAAGAAATGCAAGTAAACATTTTATTAATGTGCTTTTGTATAAACTAGGACAAGATGAAGTGGAGAGTTCTATGAAGGAGAATGATAATTATAAATAAAATCAATTTCCTTCTTCTTAGCAAACACCACAGACTTCTT
Source organism: Indicator indicator (assembly GCF_027791375.1). Taxonomy (NCBI): domain Eukaryota; kingdom Metazoa; phylum Chordata; class Aves; order Piciformes; family Indicatoridae; genus Indicator; species Indicator indicator. The sequence goes on along the minus strand of NC_072010.1, from coordinate 122,530,615 downwards.
CAGCACAAACAAATCTTGGATTTTTTGCCACAGAATATTTCAGTTTACATCTTTTCCTTCTTTTATTTTTTTTTGTCATCTCTCTTCTCCTTCAATAATTTTTTGTATATTTAAATAAAATTCCCATCTCTACACTCAAAACATCTTACACTGCTGCTAACTCATCAACTAGCACATCACAAATAATGGTTTTCAACTCAATTGGTCATGCTGAATTACTGTAAGCCTACAATGTTCATGACTGCAACCTCAAAATGTATTTGCTCCTTTGTTACATATTTCATGAAATAAATCAGACTGCTGCAGAATGTGATGCAATTGTTTTATGCATCATTGTGTTCTTTGTATAGATTGCACTTGTCTGAATATGAAGATATTTGGTAAGTTAACAGCCTCAGAATCTGAAAGCCTGCAAACTCATTTTTATACACTGAAGTAATGCAAAATGGCAAGGAGCAGGAAAAGAGAAACTTCAGACAGTTCTAAGGGAAACAGCTCACTTTCTGTGAGCTTCCTGAATCATTAAATGCAAAGTGTAGGGTTTGATTTTCTTTTTTTTTTTCTTTTATTTTTTCCCTTCTTGTCTGCCTTCTTGAATCTCTGGGAACTTAAATGGCTGCAGATCTGCTTTAGTATTTGCAAGGTGACTGCTGTAACTACCACGAGGCAGTCTCGGAGGTTCATTTAACACCGCTGTAGCAAACAGTAAATAATTAAACATAGTGCTCTGTCTCAAAATCCAAAGCTAAAGAGACAGGGATAAGAAGAGGCTCCTTGAGCTAGGACAGAGCTTACATTAAATCATTGTGTTCTGTTATTTTCTAAGTGGATATTTCTTACTTTCATTTCAATTATTCTCTTGTAACTAAAGCACAGAGACAGACAAATGGAATGTACATCCTAATTGTTGATGAAATACAAGACCAAGTGTAGGGTCCTGCATCTGGGTCCAGGCAATCCCAAGCACAAATCCAGGCTGGGCAGTGACTGGCTGGAAAGCAGCCCTGAGGAGAGGGACTTGGGGGTGCTGACAGACAAGAATCTCAACATCAGCTGTCAATGTGCACTTGCAGCCCACAAAACCAACCAGATCCTGGGCTGCATTAAGAGAAGTGTGGCCAGCAGGCCAAGGGAGGTGATTCTCCCCCTCTACTCAACTCTGGTGAGACCCCACCTGGAGTACTGTGTCCAGTTCTGGAGCCTCTATTACAAGAGGGATATGGACATGCTGGAAGGTGTCCAGAGAAGGGCCACCAGGATGATCAGAGGGCTGGAGCTCCTCTCCTATGAGGACAGACTGAAAGAGTTGGGGCTGTTCAGTCTGGAGAAAAGAAGGCTCCAAGGTGACCTTATTGTAGACTTCCAGTATCTGAAGGGGGCCTTCAAGAAAGCTGGGGAGGGACTTTTTAGGCTATCAGGTAGTGATAGGACTAGGGGGAATGGAATAAAGCTGGAAGTGGGGAGATTCAGGCTGGACGTGAGGAAGAAGTTCTTCACCATGAGAATGGTGAGAGCCTGGAATGGGTTGTGCAGGGAGGTGGTTGAGGCCCCATCCCTGGAGGTGTTTAAGGCCAGGCTGGATGAGGCTCTGGCCAGCATGATGTAGTGTGAGGTGTCCCTGCCTATGGCAGGGGGGTTGGAACTGGATGATCCTTGTGGTCCCTTCCAACCCTGACTGATTCTATGATTCTACGAAATGAAAAAAAGGCTAAGTTCTGCATGTAGAGATATACTGAGCATTGACACCAGCTAGGGGAAGTTTGGGGGTAGACATAGCAAGGGCAATTCAGCTGACAAATGAAAAGTGTTGTAGCTATGCGATCTAACCTGCTTTGCACAAAGTCAGCCATGTAGAGGATCCACTGTTAACATGATTCTTTGCTACTGTGGAAAGGAGGGCTGTATTTGTAACCAGAGTCACTCTTTGCATCCACATTGGCTTCTGTTAAGCTGGTGATCCCAACCACCATGATTTGTCTTGTCTGCAGAATGCAATGGTGGTAATTCAGAAGAGAAGTGCATTTTGGTGTAGACTTTGGCCCCATTCTTTGTGGGCAAGAAGTGCAAGTACATAAAAGCTACTTGACTTCAAAATGAAAGTCAGCTGCTCATTAATATATATCTTTGTCCTTGTGTCCATCCAGCAAAGTGCCTTTAGTAACAGTATTAGAGATTGCATCTGTCCTGAAGGAAGAGTTACCTTCTCTGCAGCTCTCTGGAGAGAGGAAGGTATGGGGAATAGCAATACCTACAATCATGACTGTCTGTTTAGCATGTATCTCAGGCTAAACTATAGCAGTTACCCTGTCACCCCATGTCTCCCTCCCCAGTAGAAATGGGAAATCAGGAAAAGGAGGAAAACTCAAAGGCCAAAATGAAAATTAATTTAAAGAAATCAACAAATGAATACCAGTCTCAACACAAGATGTATAAAGTTATACTCAGCCCAGAAATGGTGCAGCAGTCACAACAACCAGGAAGGCAGTGTTCAAGAGGAGGAGAGGAAAGAGGAGAGGAAAGAGGAGAGGAAAGAGAAGAGGAAAGAGGAACCCAAGAAGGATGTTCTAGTACAACACTTCCTTCTCCTTACCAAACTTCTTCCTTTATACCAAGTGTGATGCTCATGGTGTGAGCCAGCTCAAGTCAGCTGTCCTGGCTGACTCAGACCTGCTAAAGCCCCACAGCTCCTGGCTAAGCTGTAATTCTGACCCAGCAAAACCATGATAATGGTTTCAAAGAAAATTAAAAATCAAAGTACAGGATAATTATTAAACAGTTTCCCAGTGTTTTTTACCCTAGTTAGATTGCCAGGACAACAAGGTCAAGAAAGGTAGAGGTTTAGGGGATAGAGTTCCTAAATGCACAAGGTGGTGGTAGCAGCATCCCCTTAGAAAAGTCAGAAGCAATAAAGGAGTGTGCTTTTTGACAGCAAGAGAAGTGAGTCACAGAGATTCAGCTGAGATGCATTTAAAGAGAAGATAAAAAGATGTAGTAGTTTTTAGCATGCATTTGATTTCTACATATAACAAGTTGAATTAAACTAGAGTAACATGTTTAAAAAGAGATCCAGTCCTTATTTTTCTCACAATTACCTGCTAAAAGGAAAAAAAAGTGTAGTTTTGGAGAAAACTTTTGTCCTGAAATCCCACATATTTCATCCAGTGACTCAGAAATAAAAGCAAAATGGGAGATAGGATAAAGCATTTTAAAATTACTTTCTAAGGGTAGACCATTAAGGCTTACTGCAGGCTCACATGATTTTTCTTAATAGATTGTCAGTTTTCCTGCAACACAAAATTTGTCAAACATTTTCAGTGGGATGATGTGCTCTATGCTAAGAATCTAGAAGCAGGGCAAAGAAGACTTTTTATTTTTTCTTCATAGCAGAATTGGAAAGGAAAACTGAGATGGACTCCACACTCAGAGGAAGATGCCATTTGCTACAACTGCCAGAACATCCTGCACACAGCCTGAGTTTGAGATGCTGAAGAAGGTGCAATGCTGCTGCCAAAGGAACAAAAGCAGCTATCCTAGTTTGTGGATGACAACCAAAAGCATATGCAACACATTAGAATATTGCACCTCTGGAAACATGTTACAGTGGCTGTTGACTTCTGTTTTGCTTTAATTTACTTCATCAAAAGCTGACAGATTGATTGCTTAGCATTGGTTATTAACTTTCACAATTCCAGCAGCTTTCAGGGCCAATCATGTAATTCAGAAACCTTGAACACTTCAGGGTTCTGTTTGTCTTTAAGGAAACAAAAACAAACAAACAAAAAAATGTATGGCTTGCCCCATAAGCTAATGGCATGTCGACAGCGTGACATCTCACCAGCGAGTGCAGGGATATAATGGATAGGTCTGACATTCCTGAACAACACAATCACTGTCAGAGTGTTGATGTGTCTGAAACAAAAGAGGTCCACCTAAGCACATATAAAAAAGAAGCCATTTTCAGAATTACCTGCCCATGCTGATAATTTATAAGTAAGGCCATCTACTGATGGCAAGAATTCCGTGTCTCTGCTGTACACAAATGAGACGGTAACCCGAGCCTCAGGGCTTAACTAAACCTGATTTAGCAGACTTGAACTTCAGAAGCAAGACATTAGACATCTGTTTCTGCAACTCAGAAGGCCTTTAGTATGCTTGTATGCTGTTGATTCTTTTGCTTTTTCAGACATCACAAGAATCCTAACAGCTTTATGGGATGCAGGGGAACGTTGCTGAAATGCAGTTTCACACAGGGAGCTTCCTGCACAAGTAGCAACTACTAGGTATTAGCAGCCAAGCTGTAAAGGAAGGTATTTCTTCTCATGTATCATGGTTTGGTCTCACTTTGGTTTTCATTTTCTTTTAATTATTACACAACCCAATTTTTTTCCACTCATTTTCATCTCAGGTGACTCTCTTTGCTGATAGAATAGATTGACATGCTGCATGCAATGAAGTAACATGTCAGAAGAAAATAGACTAAACGTGGATGAAAACCTGAGGGAAAACTTGTCTACTGTGAAGTATTCCCACCGGATGTCACTCAACTGTACAATACAAATCTCTTTTATGAGCCTTACAATGTGAAATTTGCTTTAAAAAAAAAAAAAAAAAAAGGGAGCTAACATTTTCTTATATGAAGATCTTATCTAAATCTTGAAGGCTGTACTAAAGGTACAGGGCTGCCTAACCATTCTAGTGCCTAGAAAGGAAGTCTTGATCATTGTGGGATTGTGAAATGAAATTAAAGAAGGAATGAAACATTTAAGATGATCTTCACTAAAAAATGGAATTCATTCCTCATTTCATTATTAATTCACTAATAAGCATAATTAATTTATCAGCCATTAATGCTGCTATTTGCATTTCTATTAGATGCTCTGGATACAGGCAGAACATGACTTTCCCATTTGCTAATATAACACATTTCAAACACTGTAACCAGATAGCCAACTGTTCTTCAGCAGTGCTATCCAGATTTATGCCACTGGATTATATGGTCTCTCTAAACTGCTGGCTGAGGCTGGTAATAACTTATAACACAGCATGAATTACTTGGAACAGGGCAGATATAGGACAGCACCAAAAAAGAGCACGTACAGTCTAAATACATCCTTTTCTTTATAGGACACCCAAGGGTGTTTCCATTTTAAGTGACTTGCACTCTTTACACTGCCCCACTGCTTAGAAGACATAGTACTCTGCATCAAATTACCTCAGAAGCTCCAATTTCATTATTCAAGAGGCAGATACATTTGTGTGACACTTATGCACACAGGTAAATTTCACTCTTAGAAAAGAAAAACCCAAACTGCAAACAATGCTTAGATTTGTTTGGTAACATCTTCTTGGCATTGCCTTTCCATTTCTCAGTATCAGTGTCATTATGGGATGCCATGGTTCTCCCACTGTTAGAAAGATTTCTATGCATTTCAACCAGAACTGATTTCAGTTTGAAGTTCAGGCATTTGCCAGTGCTCCTTCCTTCTCCCAGGCATTCTCAAGCCTGAACTATAGCCTGTGGAGTGTGCTAATGCTACACTGCTACAGTCTTGTCCAAATGGGCTCACTGAAATGCATGACACATTGTCATTCATAAGTGAGAAGAAAAAAAATGAAGTTCAGTGTTTCTAATCAATGCTAGCTTGGCAAGTCCAAGGAGTCAAACAAACAATCAATGGAAAAAGCTGATCTATGTCACTGCAACCAGGTGCAAACTGCATCTGAATCAGAAAGCACAATTTTTCCATGGCTACTTTTGAAAGGACAATCCTAACAGGTAATCTTGTACCATGTATGCAGAGGAAATCAATTTAAAAATCCAGAGAATGAAGAATTCCATCATCAGAAAGTTTTAGGACTTAATTTCCTTGCATTACATTTAAAACCCCCGTCTTTTCCAAGCAACTTTTAAGATCTTTCAAAAGAGGGAGTCGAGCTCACTCCTTTTAGTTCTGTTAGCCATTTCACAAGAGAGGAAAGATATTTTTTGCCACAGATATTTTTTGCTACAGCCTAGATATTCAATACTGAGTTCTATTATTTCAGAAAACCTCAAAGGACAAGGGCATCAGGGCACAGTAAGATGAAAAACGTGGGGGGAATTTTGAAAAGAAGTTTAATTTACGACTAAGGGAAAATGTCTTTAAAAAAATTCTTTAATTTTCTTTAAAAAAAAAAATCTTTAAAAATGCTGGTGACAGCTATTTTATAGCACCAGTGTGCATCCTTTCACTGTTACATCATGCATTGAAAAGAAGAGTTAGAGGCCAGATGATAGTTGTTAGGTGAGCTTAATCTGTCTCTCACTGTCTGCCTCAACTCTGTTTCTTTATGACACAAAGGCATTTGAAAGATCTGACTGTTAACATTTGACATAATATCTAAAATGATAGACTAAAATTCCTTGTGCTTGTTTTCTAGCTTCTGTCTGAATGCACAAATCTTTAAGAAACAAGAGCAGACTCCTTTCCCCGAGGATTTTTGTTGTGTGGCTGTTATGCTACGGCAGATTGAAAAAAATAATGAGAGAAACTGGATTCCTCCCAGGACCAAGACCATTAAAGAGACAGGAAGCATTCACCTTTAAGTCACTTTCTGAAATACCACACAAGATCAGTGCTCAGGTTTTTCTATGAACTGATGCTCACTTCCTAACCTTTGTGAAATGAGGTGCTGGCTCAGCCCAGCAAAGTGATTTGGCATGCATCACCTAACTTGAGATACAAAGTCCAATTCCCGTTGCTTGCTTGCCTGCTTTCAGGGGTGTCTTCGTCCTTCTAGACTAGAGCACTACTCACATTGTGGCCACAGGTGAGATGCATTCCTTAGAGTCTTTTGAAAGTGTGAAAGGTTCATCCAAACAAGACAAGCAGGGACAGCACACAGCTACAACTCCAACACACAGTCACATACACATCTGATGCCACTAGTGCCATCATATAAGGCTTTTCCTTTTTGTTCCACCCTTTCCTTCACAATAAATCCATACCTGGATTAGAGTAATTGTAGTTCTCTGGAGACTAAGCCTGAGATGTTGATGGAATATGTGTTCTGCAGTTGAACATCAGTTTGGAGATTCTGGACTTCTGCTAGCATAGTTTCTCAGGCATTAAACAAAAGGTGTAGTCTATGAGAATGATATTTTAATAGGCAGTACTGCCAATACAGTATCCTTTGTTCTTAAAACTATTCTCAGCTGCTTAAAAAATATTAGCTGATACACAATCCTTTTTAAGCAGTGGTAAATCATACTAGGAGTCCTAGAAAGAGCTACAAGAAGATGTTTTGCACATATCAGAAGAAAGAGCTTCTGAAAAAACTCAAACGGAAGAAGGAAATTCATAGTATGTGGGAAAAGGGACTGGCCACTTGAGAGGAGCACAGGAATGTTGCCAGAGTATGTAGATATGCTACAAGGAAATCCATGCCCCTCTTGGAATTAAGTCTGGCAAGGGATGTGAAAAACAACAAGAAAGGCTTCTTCAAGTACATCAACAGGAAAATGAACACCAGGAAAAATGTGGGCCTGTTGCTGAAAGGAGTGGGTGACCTGGTCTCAGAGGATACAGAAAGGCAGAGTTACTGAACGCCTTCTTTGTTTCAGTCTTTATGACTAAGGCCAGCCCTCAGTCCCTGGAGGTAAGAGAGAAAGTCTGGAGGAAGGAAGACTCTCCCTTAGTTAAGGAAGACTGGGTTAGAGATCATTCTGACAAGCTGGACACCCACAGATCCATGGGCCCTGATGGAGTGCTGAAGGAGCTGGCTAAGGTTAAGGTCATGGAGAGCAGGGGAGGTGCCTGAGGACTGGAGGAAAGCAAATGTAACCCCAGTCTTTCAAGAGGGCAAGAAGGAGGAGGGCAAGAAGGAGGAAGGCAAGAAGAAGGGCAGGAAACTGCAGGCCAGCCAGCCTCACCTCCATCCCTGAAAATGTGATGGAACAGCTCATTATGGAGCTCATCCCGGAGCTCATCCCTAAGCATGTGGATGAAAGAAAAACAAAATATCAGGAACAGGCAGCATGGATTCACAAAAGGAAAATCATATGTGACCAATGTGACAGCTTTCTATGATGGTGTGACCAGCTGACTAGATGGGGTTGGACTAGATGACTTTTGGAGGTCCCTTCCAACCCAGATCACTCTATGATTCTTTGAGGGAAGAGCTGTGGATATTTTCTACCTTGACTTCTAAAAGTCTACCTGACTTTTAACACTGTCTCCCATAACATCCTCTGGCTAGTCTTGTTCAACATACTTATCAATGATATGGATGAAGGAACTTTCAGCAATGATGATACAAAACTGGGGGGAATAGCTGAGACACCCGAAGGCTGAGCTGCAATTCAGAGAGACCTGGGCAGGCTGGAGAATTGGGTGGTCATGAAGTTTGACAAGGGCAAGTGTAGTGTCCTGCACTTGGGGAGAAATAACCCTCTGCACCAGAACAGGTTAGGGGTTGACCTGCCGGAAAGTAGCTTTGAGGAGAAATACCTTGAGCCAGAAATCTTTATTTTAAAGGTGATGGAGCACTGAAACAAGCTGCCCAGAGAGGTTGTGGAGTCTCCTTCTCTGGGGACTTTCAAAACCCACCTGGATGCATTCCTGTGCAACCTGATCTAGGTGTACCTGCTTTAGTAAGGGGGTTGGACTAAAGGATCTCTGGAGGTCTCTTCCAACCCCTACCATGATTCTAGAATTGCTGTAATTCTATGATACCCAGACAAAGAGGAGGCAAACATGCTTTGTACATATTCCAACATGAAACAAGTGGAAATGTAAAGGGTACAAGAGAAAATATCATGGAGGAAGTACAAATTAATATGAAGATAATTTAGCAATGATATTATGAGAAAGGAGAAAGACAAAACAAGGAGCTAGAGGGAGCTGAAATGTGAGAAGTCAGTAAGAAAGAGATATTGAGATGGACAAGAGAAGAAAAGGAGCAACCAGATGGAGAACAGGACCTCAACAGAGACACAGTAGTGTGTAAACATTGGATGATTTTGACGTGTAACTACAATCTGAGTTTCACAGAATCATAGAATCAGTCAGGGTTGGAAGGGACCACAAGGATCATCCAGTTCCAACCCCCCTGCCAAGGGCAGGGACACCTCACACTCCCTCAGGCTGGCCAGAGCCTCATCCAGCCTGGCCTTAAACATCTCCAGGGATGGGGCCCCAACCACCTCCCTGGACAACCCATTCCAGGCTCTCACCACTCTCATGGGGAAGAACTTCTTCCTCACGTCCAGTCTGAATCTCCCCACTTCCAGATTTATTCCATTCCCCCTAGTCCTATCACTACTTGATATCCAAAAAAAGTCCCTCCCCAGCTTTCTTGTAGGCCACCTTCAGATCCTGGAAGGCCACAATAAGGTCACCTCAAAGCCTGCTCAGTTTCAGGCTTTTCCTCTGTTCAACAAGTAGCATGGAGCCCACAGACTAGTTGTACATTTCCCCAGTCACGACGATGAGCTCACTAATTCTGCTCTGATTGTCCTGCACATTAGCAATTTTCTAGCATTAAATTGATACTCATAGGTGAGCAATCAACAGAATTTACAGAATTTGGAGGATTTCTTATGTGAGATGAAATCATAGCTAAGTTTAGGACCTTGTATTAAAGTACAAGCTGGAAAAGAACATTGAGCTTGTTAAGCTTAACATTCAGAGGATACCATATATATCCACCTTGTAAATTATGAAATGTTTTTTTTTTTTCCATGATCATACAGGTTTTTTTCTCTTCCGCTTTATCCCTATCTCCTCTAGAAGTCAAGAGTTCCTTTTCAAGGTAATGACAGAATATACATACAAAAAATGCTGTCTTGGGTCACACAATTTGTCTGTTATGCCAAGTGTTTTACAACACTAGAGTGCTGGTGAGGTAAGGGTGTAAGCAAAGCATTTGAGGCTGGTGACTTTCTGGTCCCCTTAGCTTCGTTCTCCCCCAGTGTGTTGGTGCATTAGGGGTATTTCAGAGCTCAACCTTAGCTTTCTATTTAGTAGTCATCTACAGACTTGCTGTCCACAGAGTGGAATAGACATCAGGAAATCATCTGTCTGAGGACAGGATGAGCTATCTTGACAGATACAGATCCAACATATTGAAAAAAAAATCCCTAGTGAGGAGCTCTCCTGTGCCTTTTCTCCTTGTTTTCAGAAATCTTTCCCTGATATTTAACCTAAGCATCTTTGCTTGCATTTTAAACCATTCTTTATTAACTTTAACATCATCAAAGCAGCAGTAAACTTTTCTACTTTTCCTTGCAGTCCTAAGTAATTCATAGCAAGCTAAACACACTGTTGTAGCATAGTAGCTGAAACGAGCATCATCAACCAAAACTACTGTACTTAAGATGTCTACACCAGGAGTATTTTTCCTACACCTACATGAGTACATGAAGGACTGTTCTCTGCCACTGAGGCCAGCTGGGATGGAATGACTTGCAGGGGCTAAATACTCATTCTCCAAATTAGAGAATCATAAAACCGTAGAATTGATTTGGTTGGAAAAGACCTCTAAGATCATCAAGTTCAACCATCAACCTAGCACCACCATGGACATTAAACTGTCCTGAAGTGCCATGTCCACACGATTCTTGAACACCTTCACAGGGACAGTGGCTCCATCAGCTCCCTGGGCAGCCTGTTCCAATGCCTGACCACTCCATCCATAAAGAAATTTTTCCTAATATCCAATCTAAACCTCCCCTGGAAAAATTTCAGGCTATTTCCTCTCATCCTGTTACCTGATAGTAGAGAGAAAAGTCTGATGCCCACCTTATTGCAACCTCCTTTCAGGGCAGTGAGCCTCCTCTTCTCAAGACTAAATAACCCCAGTTCCCTCAGGCACTCTTTGGAAGACTTTTTCACTAGACCCTTCACCAGCTTTGTTGCCCTTCTCTGGACATGCTCCAGCTACTCACAGTACTCAAGGTGCAGCCTCACCAGTGCTGATTACAGGGACACAATCACTTCCCTACTCCTGCTGGCCACACTATTCCTGATACAGTCCAGGATGCTGTTGGCCTTCTTGGCCACCTGAGCACACTGCTGTAAAACAGGAACCACAGGTCCTTTTCTGCCAGGCGACTTTCCAGCCACCTTGCCCCAAGCCTGTAGTATTGTAGGGGATTGTAGTGACCCAAGTGCAGGACCCAGCACTTGACTTTGTTAAACCTCATACAACTGACCTCACCCCATCAATCCAGCCTGTCCAAATCTCAAGCAGACCACCACTCCCCTCCAATTTAGTGTCATCTGCAAACTTACTGACTGTGTCATCTTCAGACTTACTTAATACCCTTGTCCAGATCACTGAGAAAGACATTAAAGAGAACTGGCCCCAATACTGAGCTCTGGGGAACACCACTAGTGATTGGCCACCAACTGTTCTCCACCATTCTTTGAGCCTAGCCATCCATCTAGCTCTTAACCCAGTCTTTGCCAATCTCCAGTCAGCTGGGACCTCCCCACTTAGCCAGGACCACTGGTAGAAGATGGAAATGGCTTGATGAGCACTTCCACCAGCTTTCCCAGTACCCTTGAATGTATACCATCCAGCCCCATAGCCCTATGTATATGTAAGTGGTGCAGCAGGTCACAAACCATCTCCTCTTGGATTACAAGGGGTTCATTCTGCTCCCCATGCCTATCATGCAGCTCAGGGGGCTGGGTATCCAGCAAACAACCGGTCTTGCTGCTAAAGACTGAGACAAAGAAGGTATTGAGTAGCTCAACATTTTCCTCAGCCCTGACCACTACCTTCCCCCCTGAATCCAACAAAGAACAGAGAGCATCCTTAGTCCTCCTTTTGGTGCTAATATAAATGTAGAAGCATTTCCCAATCTCTTTAACAGATGAAGCCAAATTAATTAGCAACTGGGCTTTGGTCCTTTTAATTTTCTCCCTGGGTAGTCTCATGACACTCTTGTAGTCCTCCCAAGTGGCCTGTCCCTTCTTCCAATGACCACAGACTCCTTTTCTCCCTAAGCAGCAACCAAACCTCTCTGTTTAGCCAGGCCAGCCTTCTTCCCTACTGACTCATCTCTCAGCACACAGAGACAGCTTGTTTCTGTACCTCTAAGAGCTCCCTCTTGAACAGTGTCAAGCCTTCCTGGACTCCTTGGCTCCTCAGGGCTGCCTCCCAAGTGACTCTGTCCACCAAGCCAAAACAAGCCAAAGTCTGCCCACCAGGAGTCCCAGGTGCCAGTTCTGTCAGTAGTATGGTCATCAACTAAAACCAGACTGGTTACTACTGTAACATCTAATCAGTATCAGTAGTCATATTCCTTGCCGTGGTGTGATTTAATTTATTAGTATATAGTCTAACCTATGCAAATCAAAATAAGGCATCAAGCATTACTGCAGCCAGCTGGAGTATTGCAATTCTTTTATTATTTGTCTAAGAGTTACAGAAATCTACTTTTTCATCTAGTGGGCCTGTAAGTACCTCCTGGCATGAAAGAGCATTAGCTTATACACAGAAATATGTCTTTGTGTGAACTTTCTTCCCCTCCATTACTCATAACAAAGCTTTTATGTGCTCTGCAGTCTCCCTTTGGTTTTGAGCTCCTTGTTTTCCATCACTTTCCAATTCCAGTCTCATATAATTTTTATTTCTTATTTTTGCAGCTTTTCTGATAATTGATCTTTCAGCTGACCTTTCTACTGAATCCATGCCAGACACTTTTGCCTCTATAGCTTTCACAATGGACTTTTGACCCTTTGATAACTTCTGACCATGCTGGTAAAATGCAGCATCATATATGATCTCTCAGCACCCAGCAATGTCACCTCACTCTCTGCACCTGTCATTAGCCTTAGCACCTTGTTTATCCAGGCTGAATACTATTTTCAGCCAGTGAACAGTTTTTCTGAACGCATGTCCAAGTTTCTCCCAGCAGTCTCTCATTGTGTCCAGTTCCAGTGACACAGGACTCTTTGCACATGTCTCTTTTTTTTTCTGTTTAAGCATTCTACCTCCATGCTCTCAGCAAAGCCCCTTTCCCATTATATCAGTGGGTAGTCATATTTCTCCATGACCATGTCTTCCATTCACTTTACTAAAATTTCCTTTCCCAATCACCAGACAGTGACCACACATTCAAATATGTGAATAATAATAGAAATATCCCATTTTGGAAACAGAAGCCAAATAGCCAAAATTAAGTTGTTTCCTTTGATGGGAACTGCTTTCTGTACTGCCTTGTCCTTCAAATACCATTTCAACCCTAGTTTAGCTTTTCTTACCAATTGATGATTTTGGTTTTCTACCAATTGATGATATGAAAGATTAAAAACTTTTCATATCCATCCAAGCTAGTAGCTTATAAGCAATCTCTTGGCTAGGAAGAAAGCATCAATAGATATACAATTTGTCTTTCACTCATAACCCAGAGGCCCTTCTCAAGCACTTTGGAAGCAGATTGGCAGTCATGGGCCAGAACACCAGCACCCAGCCTCAGCAGCCAGCAGTGCAAGGGTGTCCAGGCAAAGTGTGTTTATATGGGGAGGGATCTGGCAGGCATAGACACAGAGCTCTTCAGAGCTAGGTACACATCTCTTCTCTACTCCAAATATAAACTCAAAGCTCTGGCAGAAAATTGTAATTGGAACTAGAAGTCAAAGGAATTTTTTTTTTTTTTTTGCAATTTCTCCTCCCTCCTTCCTCCCAAGTACCTGGACTGTTGTAGTGTTTGTGAGCAAAGGTAACTTAATTGTGTTATTTGATGGACTTTCTTAACTCATGACTTCTCTCCAGTGCCCTCTGTGCTCAAACCCACTGAGCTCAGGAGCCCAGCTGGCACTTAGCACCCCATTTCCTTATCAGGCCCAAGGCAGCATGGATATTTCTTCTCATCACTTACACAGATTTAAGTAAACTGGATCATATTCCACTTTCATGTTTCCTCCCTAATGCAGGAGTTATGTAATTCACACTCTTGTGTCCACTTTGGAAGACTGCACAGAGTAAAATACTTTTACACATCAAAGCAAAACTTTGCAGGCTGCTTGTAAATATCTCTGCAAGTATAAACAGACAACCATACTATGCCACTACGAGAATACTTTGTTTCTGTACAAAATCTTCAGAGGATGAGCATAACTTCAGACTTATTTTATCTTTGTTTCTTGCAGATGAAGACCTAGGAGCACAGACAGATTATGGCACAGAAAATGCAGGAAGACTTTCTCTTGGCTGATTAGGTTACTAAGGCACTATTAGGGATGAGGAGGAGATTGACCCAGAGGAATCAATTGTGCTGGAAAAGGTTATATGTGTTTTCAGAAAGAAAATAGAAGGAGGAGGAGGGGAAATCACAATACAGGCAAAAATAGCTTTTGATGAGCTGCTCTTGGTTGCCATGGTTCCTTTTATTTTACCTGTCAATAATAATTATGAATAATAATGCCTATATGAAAATCAGATATAATCACACTGCTTATTGTTACCCTCACAAACATGCAGAAATTGTTATTCCCACATCATGCTGAGCCTTCCTTCCTCCTTGCATGGAGTATGCCACACTGTGGGACCACTTCAAACAGGTCTTGAAGTTCCCAAACACACTGGGACCTCAGAATACAATGCTATGGGCTCCCTTTTCCCCTGAAGTCAGTGATGGTCTTTTGGTCTTTTCCCCTTCAGAGTCCAAATAGTGTCTTTTACCCAGTACATGTCCCTACTCAGGGATAAATTTCCATTCCTTTCACAAGGTCTCTCCTGAAACATTCTCTGCAAGGATGTAAGCCTGGGGTGCCCTTTGCCTACCTGATTCAGCAGAGGCATAGGAGAGCAAGGTAGGAAAATGGTGTAAAATTGTCCCTGTAAGGTATGTCAGGACAAAATTTCCTGTGGAAGAAGCAAGGGCTATGGAGAAAGCAAATGATCTTTTTTTCTAGGGCAAACACCTGAGGCTTTCACACTTGGTTAGATATTGATCTCTACCTGCATTGCAGTGAATCCACATCAGATCACAAACTGGAATGCCTGAGAACAGGAACTGAACTGCTACATTTCAGTTGTTCCAGAAATTAGTAGAAACACCAAAATTGCTTGGTTGCTGGAAACTGTGTTTAAGAAAAATCTAGGGCTCAACTCCTTTCCTTCACGCACCTGCCACACTTGAATTCCTCACACAGGTTGAACAGGTGTGACCTCAAGGACAGGTGCTCAGCAGCATCATGCCTTTGGCATAAGCTCACATTTTACATTGAGTTCTAAGCTGCAAAAGAATCCAGAATTTGCTATGTTGCAAGCAAGTGGTAGTGTCCCAAAGCTTTAAGAAGCAGCAAGCTGGTACATAACTGCTAAAGATACCTTTTAATGTCAAATTTCCCGTTTATTTTTCACTTCCATTTTATTAAGTGCTCATGGACTAAGTTTGCCTCCTGAAAATATTTAATTATGGATTATATTTTATATGCAAATAATTATACATTAAGTTAAAAATTAATATTTTTAACAAATTAATAGCAAATTAACAAATACCATAGCCATGTATATTTTTTTTACATTTTATTCAACATCCCTCTTATCCAAATTTCATATTATGTCTCCTGTTTATCTAAGTTTTTCCAGTGATGAAAGTTGGTCTAATAAGAGGTATTGTTCTCCATATTTCTTCCATGACATCCTCAGGCACTAGCATAGCTGTGGCATTATTGCTACAGACTTTTCTTTCCTTTGTACCAGAAGACTAAAAAATTCTGGGCTGTTCTGCAAAGTCCTGAGGAAGACTCATAAGGTAAGATGCCAAGAGAGGCTTCACTACCATGGCCAAACTAATAATTTTGTATTAATTTAGGGTTTTACAGAGTAACTGTAATTGATTTCTGTCTGCTTTTCAATTTCCCTGTTTTGGAAATCCTTCATGATTTCATCATCTAAAAACAACGTGCTTTAAGATAACTAAAGTTTAGGCATTTGCAAAATTAAAATGTGTCCCTTCCCACTTCTCAAAGAATAGGCTCAGCACATTTTACAGCATATACAACAATGAATGGTGTTATTAGAATAAGAAAGCAAGACCTGAGACAATACCCAAATATTATGGATGCAGCAACTCAAAGCCTTTGATCCCAAACAGATTTTAGACCAAATTTTAGATGTTGTCACTTGTGCATTCATGAAAGAAGGGAGCAGGAGAGATTAGAAGCAGTAAGGTATTGGGATAAAACAAACATGATGTGTTCTGTTTATCTTTCAACAATGTAAGCACACTCATGCTGATTTATATACTTTCTTTCATCTGCAAAATGTGTTGAAAGGAGCAGCCAGACATTTAAAAAAAAAAATTGCTTTCAGACAGCTCAGGAACAGCTCTACTCCACTCTGGTGAGACTCCATCTGGAGTACTGCATCCTGTTCTGGAGCCTCCATTACAAGAAGGATCTGGACCTGCTGGAATGTGTCCAGAGAAGGGCCATGAGGATGATCAGAGGGCTGGAGCTCCTCTCTTATGAGGACAGACTGAAGGAGTTTGGTCTGTTCAGTCTGGAGAAGAGAAGGCTCTGAGGAGATCTTATTGCAGCCTTCCAGTATCTGAAGGAGGCCTACAAGAAAGCTGGGGAGGGACTTTTTAGGATGTCAGGTAGTGATAGGACTAGGGGGAATGGAAAAAAAAAAATAGGAATGGGTAGATTCAGTTTGGATGTTAGGAAGAAATTCTTCACCATGAGGGTGGTGAGACACTGGAACAGATTGCCCAGGGAGGTGCTTGAGGCCCCATCCCTGGAGGGTTTTAAGGCCAGGCTGGATGTGGCTCTGAACAACCTGATGTAGTGTGAGGTGTCCCTGCCCATGGCAGGGGGGTTGGAACTGGATGATCCTTGAGGTTCCTTCCAGCCCTGACAATTCTGTGACTCTATAACATCTCTCTCTATAGGAAACTGGATCCATAGTCAGTCTCATTTTTGCTGCTCATCACATTCTACGTGATATTTAGTTTCATTATTACTCTAATTACAATACTAATGATTAATAGTTGACTTTATTGCTTGCTCTCAAAGTCCTCGGGGGAATGCAATGTAACATAATAAACACAAATACAACATAGAAGCGTATTCCTTGAAATTTGCAATCAGAGGGAAATGCTGAATAATTTAGTATTTGAAGTTTATTATTAGAAGGATGAGATCATCAACTTTTTTTCCAGATCATAGAGCACTTACTTCAGGAACACAAATGCTAGATATGCACTCAACTAGATATGAGTTTTTTAAGCAACACTGCAGATTATCTTTCCTCACAGCTGATAAGAGAACCTCTTTGTGTGCACCCTGAGACAAAAAGAGCTGTTGCTGTTTGTATTTTTTGTCTAGATGAACAACTTGACTTTACCTATCTGCTTCCTAACTTTCAACAAATGCTGAAATATATCTTCCTTTCCAAAGAGCCTGTTCTAAAAACTCATCTTCTAAAATATCCTGAGTAACTTGCTTTTTCAGCACAAGGGTTAGTTCTTCTGGAGAAGGTTTTTTTTCCATATTCCAAGTATTTTTCTGATTTCAGTAAGCTCTTTTTTCCTCTATCTAAAAAAATATGAAATAAAAATCATGTGTCAAGATCACTTGAAAAAGAGAAGACAACAAAAGTGAGCACAAGATCACCTGCTAATGCCTATATTTCTGCCCTTTGACTTTATCTACCCTTATACAGCATTGAAGAGTTTGTATATGACACAGGTAGGGCTTTTTACACTGGGAAACAGAATTCTTCACTCTGTCATCTTAAATTGTTACTGTACAGAAACAGTTTGTTAAGATCTTTGGGGCCTTATTCTGTCTCATGTTTTATGCTCCACTTACAGCTAAAAAGCTTCCTGGAGAGCAAGTGGTTGAATAGCACACATCACATATCAAACTGCATCTATAATTCCACTTTATCAGGCCTTTGTAAAGTCATAGTCATCTGTACTGCAAGCTTCTTGTGGGTTGTTTGTTTCTGACCTTGTAGTGGTGGAAGTCTTACAAATACAAACCTGTGCAGTATGTTGTTATTGCCACATTGCTGCTGATATATCATCACTCCACACATCTGATGTCATTGTGTGCTATTTTTTGCATTGCAGTTGACTGTCAGATGAAATACTTGACTGCCATTGCATTCATTTTTTTTCTTGGTAATAAATCTTCAGCAAAGGAAAGACTGTGGTATTTCCTCTATCACTGACTTGACAGGAACCTTCAGCTACCACAAGTAGTGGTGACACTACTGCACAGTATACCAGCAGTGCTCATTGGTAAACTGACTGGTTTGATTATTATGTTATTTTTCACAGTATGACAGTATATCAGAGGTTGGAAGAGACCTCAAGAGATCATCAGGTCCCACCCCCCTGCCAGAGCAGGATCACTTAGGGTAGTCTGCACAGGAATACATCCAGGTGGGTTTGGAAAGCCTCCAGAGAAGGAGACTCCACAACCTCCTTGGACAGCCTGTTCCAGTGCTCTGTCACCCTCACTGTAAAGAAGTTTCTCCTCATATTGAAGTGAAATCTTCTATGTTTTAGTTTGAACCCATTGTTCCTTGTCTTATTATTGTGAACCACCAAAAAGAGCCTGGCCCCCTCCACTTGACACCCACCCCTCAGATATTGATAGACATTGATCAGATCCCCTCTCAGTCTTCTCTTCTCCAGACTAAACAGCCCCAGGGCTCTCAGTCTCTCTTCAGAGGGAAGATGTTCAAGTCCCCTAAGCATCCTCCTGGCTCTCCGTTGGATTCTCTCCAGCAGGTCTCTGTCTCTCTTGAACTGGGGAGCACAAAACTGGACACAGGATTCCAGGTGTGGTCTCACAGGGCAGAGTAGAGAGGCAGAACTTCCCTAGCCCTGCTGGACACACCTTTCTTGATACATCCCAGGATCCCATTGGCTTTCTTGGTCACAAGAGCACATTATTGTTCTATGGAGAACTTGCTGTCCACCAGCACTCCAAGGTCTTTCTCTGTGGAGCTGCTTTCCAGCAGGGCAGCTCCTAACCTGTCCTGGTGCCTGCTGTTATTTCTCCCCAGATGTAGGACCTTGAACTTGTCCTTATTAAACTTCATGAGGTTTGCCTGCACCCAGCTCTCAGCCTGTCCAGGTCATGTTGGATGGCTGCACAACCTGATGGGGTGTCAGCCAACCCCCCCAGTTTTGTATCATCAACGATGATATATCCTGCATCAGACATTTCTGGTTATGCACTATGGGGAATAAGCACTTTGAAAAGAAGGAGAACAGGACAAGATTACCCTTAGGAAGATTAGAGAAAGCAAATCCACAATGTTGTAATTATTTCTAATTATAATTCACATATCTATGAAATTCTAGGAAGCTTACCCTTTTTGCTAGACACAACCCTTTCTATTAGCAGATGCTGATCCTACTGACTCACCAGGGATAGCAATTTTCCCCATACTGCTTGTATGCAACAAATTCAGTTCTAAATAATTTCTTTTGAATAAATCTAGTATGTCAGAGAAATGTTGCAAAAAAAAAAAACCTTACTTTGTTTATTGATATAAACTTCAAACTCTGTATACAGGCATAAGGGCAAGATAGTAAAACAGCAGCTCACAGACAGCAGAATGAAGCACAGGGAAAAATGTAGGGCTTGTCTGCAAGTGGTTCACATATGTTCATCAGGTAATACTTCAGCTTTGGATAAAACAGTTAAATAATAAATAGTTAAACTGCACTATTTAAATCAGAGACAGATTTGGAAGAAATGTGAATAATTCCAGACTCAGAATCAAGATTATGACACACACAGCAAAGGGGACATATTTATTTGTGTCCCTTTGGTAGTGAACGGTTTTCTACTTCCAGAAACTAAAACAGCATTAACAGCAAATCTTGTGTGTTGTTTTCCTCATGACTTTCAGTGCATAGTGCACAGAAAGCAAGCTACAATTGTCTGGCAAATGTATAAATACAACAAGGAACAAGTGGGAAGAAAATAAAAAAAAGGCTTAAAAAAAAAAAAAAGGCTTAAATTCACATTTCTGTGCACCCTTAGGCACATGGCTTCAAAACATTCAGCATGGGGATCCTGGTTGATAGTAGCTGAACATGTGCCATCAGTGTGCCCAGGCAGCCAGGAAGGCCAATGGCATCCTGGTCTGGATCAGGAATAGCGTGGCCAGCAGGACAAGGGAGGTTATTCTTCCCCTGTACTCAGCACTGGTCAGGACACACCTTGAGTCCTGTGTCCAGTTCTGGGCTCCTCAATTCAGGAGAGATGTTGAGATACTGAAATGTATCCAGAGAAGGGCAACAAAGTTGGTGAGGGGCCTGGAACGCAAACCCTGTGAGGAGAGGCTGAGGGAGCTGGGGGTGTTTAGCCTGGAGAAGAGAAGGCTCAGGGGAGACCTCATTGCTGTCTACAACTACCTGAAGGGAGGTTGTAGCCAGGTGGGGGTTGATCTCTTCTCCCAGGCAACCAGCAGCAGAACAAGAGGACACAGTCTCAGGCTGTGCCAGAGGAGGTTCAGGCTGGATGTTAGGAGGAAGTTCTTCACAGAGAGAGAGATTGCCCATTGGAATGGGCTGCCCAGGGAGGTGGTGGAGTCACCATCACTCGAGACGTTCAAGAGGAGACTGGATGAGGCACTTAGTGCCATGGCCTAGTTGATTGCTTAGGGCTGGGTGATAGGTTGGACTAAATGATCTTGGAGGTCTCTCCCAACCTGGTTAATTCTATGATTCCATGATTCTAACCCGAGCTTTGATTATGAGAGTCACACTCTGCAAAACAGCTTCATTTTGGTAGCCTGCAGGTTAAAGAGCAGCAGGACACTGCTTCAGTAAGATGCTGGTGAATCAGCACCACTATGAAACACAGCTCAGCAACACTGAGGAGCATTCAGATGATCAATAAATCCCAAACAATAAAATAATAAAATAAACTTAGTGCAAAGACTGGCTTTCTGTCACACTTCACTAGAATCTTGAGGGAAGTATAGGAAACATGCAGCAGGAATAGTGTGGAAACCTTACTAGATACCACTCTGGTGTCTTATGTGCTGATAGAAGAGGATTAATATGCTTTTCTAAAATGCAATCATCATACCCTTGATACCTATACTCCTGTACTGATTGCTTCAACAGAGTCTTTGGCCTTAATTTCCTGTGGTAATGCCTCTCCATTCCGGTTGAATACAGTATGGAGATATGTTTGCTTTTATCATGCTGGAATTTTCTGCTTCTCATCTAATAGTCTTTCACCTTATTTTTTGTGCATAGCAAGGCCAGAAGAGATGAAGCTCCTGCTTTTCTTTCACCATGTCATTTGTCATTTTTTACATAATTTTTCAGGCTTGTTATTGGTTATTTTTTAACAGAGTAATCAATCCTAATCTAAAACTCCTCTCTGGCCGTTTTCATTGACTCGTTTTTCATCTGCTCTGACACCAACAAATCTACTCCAATTCTGCTATATTATTTTCCCCATGGAAAAGCAGTAAAGAATACATGCATAAAGACTGCACCACTGATTTATCTAACATCACTGAGTTTATCTAATGTGCTTCTTTTTCTTGGTGTTAAAGGTTTTTCTTTTACACACCCATTGGAAGATGTACATAGTATTAATGCCCCTATAAAGCCTAAGCCCTCCATCAGAGCTCCAACACTCAAACACACAACAAGAGGGAGACGTTTGCCCAAAAGCTGAAAAGGGGAAAAACAAGAAAAGAGCAGTCAAGTGATTTACTAGCACTGCCAGGCTAGGTTACAGTACTGTGGCAGTTCTAGGCTGATGCCTAGGAAAATTTTCCACAGATGGAGTAGAAAGTGGTAGAATAAATTACCATTGTATGTAAAAAGAAAAATAATTATAAGGTCTAAACAATCCTATTGGTCTGATAACTAACACAAAGTTAGTTGTATAAACTAACTTCTCTTTTTGGCTTCTTCACTCTAGCAGATACTAGCTGGTGCTTTTGACCTTGGATGTGTTCTTGTGGATAAGTACTAATAATCTACCACCTGCTCTTCTCTTTCCCTTTTCCCACATACAAGGGGGAAGGAGGGGAAAAGGAGGAATCTGTTGGTAACCCCCTGGTTTTGTCCAGTGGGGTTCTTGTGTTGTTTATAAATTGTAAATACCTGCAAATATTGTATATTTTGTACATATTCATTGCATTCCATATTTCTAGATTGTAGTTTTGCTTGTAAATATACCTTAATTTGATTTCCAACTGAGCTGGTCTGGCAAATTTTATTTTGGGGGTATTTTCTCCAGATTAGTTGGGGGGGTAATTTTCAACCTACCACAAGCACTCCATCCATTAGATTTTGGTAGTACTTGCATATATGTTCCATACACCCACACAAGTGTTAACAGAGCTGCATGTTTCTGAGACACAGCAGGCTGAACTAGCAAACACAATCCTTATGGTGTTGCTAATGGCACAGGCTGAGATTAAACAATGTGTTTGCCTTGGGTTTAAGGAGCAAGATAGAGCTCTTTAACCCTTCTCAAAGGAGTTAAAGAAAACGCTCCACACAGGATTAGATAGAATTGAAAAGGTTAAATGGAAATGCTATTCATAACTGCACATTACAGGGCAAAGCATATAAAATACACAAATCCATAATACATACTACATACAGGGGAAAACCTTCTCCCCAGCTATGCCTTAATACCCAGACCTAAGAGCTCTTTTCTCCCCACTGCCATGCTTACATTAAGCACAAACCCCTCATGGCTGCAGATAGGCTCAAAATCCTTCCCCTTATTAGAGAGAAAAGCTCATGTGTTCCCAGGAGCAGAGAGAAGGGAGAAAAGAGGAAGAGCTGGCCCTACAGCCAGAATTATGGGATAGTGTGATGGGTTGAAGTTATCCCCCCACATAAAATTGACAGACCAGCTCAGTTGAAAGTGAATGAAGCTATATTTACAAGCACACTACAATCTAGAAATATGAAATGCAATGAATATGTACAAAATATACAATATTTACAGGTATTTGCAATTTATAAACAACACAAGAACCCCCCTGGACAAAACCAGGGGGTTACCAACATCTTACTCCTCTTTCCTTCCTTTCCCCCTGTACATGGGAAAAGACAAAGGGAAAGAGCAGATGGTAGCTTGTTAGTACTTAGCTACAACAAATCACAGAATCAACAAGGTTGGAAAAGACCTCAAGGATCATCAAGTCCAACCTGTCACCCAAGACCTCATGACTACTAAACCATGTCACCAAGTGCCACATCCAATGTCCTCTTGAACACCTCCAGGGATGGTGACTCCACCACCTCCCTGGGCAGCACATTCCAACGTCTCACAACTCACAGTGAAGAACTTTCTCCTCACTTTGAGCCTAAACCTCCCCTGGCACAGCTTGAGACTGTGTCCTCTTGTTCTGCTGCTGCTTGCCTGGGAGAAGAAACCAACGCCCTCCTGGCTACAACCTCCCTTCAGGTAGTTGTAGACAGCAATGAGGTCTCCCCTGAGCCTCCTCTTCTCCAGGCTACACACCCCCAGCTCCCTCAGCCTCTCCTCACAGGGTTTGTGCTCCAGACCTCTCCCCAGCCTCGTTGCCCTTCTCTGGACATGAAAGTATCTCAATGTACTTCTTAAACTGAGGGGCCCAGAACTGGACACAGGACTCAAGGTCTGGTCTAACCAGTGCTGAGTACAGGGGCACAATGACTTCCCTGCTCCTGCTGGCCACACTATTCTTGATGCAGGCCAGGAAGAACACATGCCAAGGTCAGCAAGCAACCAGCTAGAGCGAAGAAACCAAAAAGAGAAAAAATTAGTTTATACAACTAACTTTATGTTAGTTTTCACAAAATCACAGGCTCAACCAGGTTGGAAGAGAGTTCCAGGATCAAGTCCAACATATCACCTAACCCTAACTAATCAACTAGACCATGGCACTAAGTGCCTCACTCAGTCTTTTCTTAAACACCTCCAGGGACACTGACCCCACCACCTCCCTGGGCATTCCAATAGGATTATTTAGAACTTATAACTATTTTCCTTTTCATATCCAATGATAATCTATTTACATTCTCTCACTTTCTGTTCAAGACCTGTGGAAAATTTTCATAGGCACAGCCTAAAACTACCACAGATAGAATGACAATTTACACTTTCCAGTCCATCCTTGGAATAAACCAGGTTGGAAAAGACCTCCAAGATCATCCATTCCAAACTATCACCCAGCCCTATCCAATCGACTAGACCATGAATATCTCCAGAGACAACGACTTCACCACCTCCCTGGGCAGCCCATTCCAATGGCAAATCACTCTCTCCATGAAGAACTTCCTCCTAACATCCAGCCTATACCTCTCCTGGCACAGCTTGAGACTGTGTCCCCTCATTCCGCTGCTGGTTGCCTGGGAGAAGAGACCAACCCCCACCTGGCTACAGCCAGGGGAGGTTTAGGCTGGATGTTAGGAAGAAATTCTTCCCAGAAAGAGTAATTGGCCATTGGAATGGGCTGCCCAGGGAGGTGGTGGAGTCACCATCCCTGGAAGTGTTTAAAGTAAGACTGGATGAGGCACTTAGTGCCGTGGTTTAATTGGTTGGATGGTGATGGGTGATAGGTTGGACTCGATGATCTTGAAGGTCTTTTCCAACCTCGGTGATTCTGTGATTCTGTGAACTGAGACATCTTCAATCATGTGTTGAAGTATCTATTAATCAGTGATGATCCATACTAAAACCTCTGGTTAAATTAATTTAGAGAATAACACAGGGTGGCTGAAAAATAAACTGGCATGCTTAGGATAAAACAGTTTTGAAATGTGTGCTTTCATACTAATGGTATAAAAATGTGCCACAGGACTCAGCTCAAATCATATATACAATTTGAGAAGAACAGTTCAGTCACTCAGAAATTCTATCAGCAGAGGTATGGTACAACTAAGTGGATTATGTCCAGCATCAAGTTTGGAAACACTTGGAAGTCAGTGCACTGAAAGTATCCACTGATGGAGTGTTACATACCATAATATGGCTGTGGTGGGAATTCTGTTTAGGCATGACTTGCAAACTGGATATTTGTTCTTAAGTTACAATAACAGAATTCTGAGAATTCTAAAATTATTCAGGTGGGACAGGCCCCAGAAATTCCATGACGCTGCCTCCTGCTCAGGGCAGGCCCAGATCTCACTGGGGCTCACACTCCAGGGAGCCTGCAGCCTTACTGGGCAGCTCCTCCAGGGAATGCCTCTCCTGAGATCTAGCTTGAACCTCCCAGAACTAGGGTCTGTGGTCAACCTCTACCAGTGGTCAACCAAGCAACAGGCAGTTGTATGTCTTCTGCAACCACCCCTTCTCTGGGCTGAGCAAGCTCTGCTCCACCAGCACCTCTTCACAGGGCTGCTGCTCCTGCCCTGACCATCCTGAGGGTTCTCCTGTGTGTGCCTCTCCTCTACTGGGATCCTAAACTGGATGCAGCAACATAAATTTTTTCCTTCTCTGGTACCAACAGTGCCTCTAATCACTTTTATGATTTGCAGGCAATGTGGACCAGACCTGCATGCATTTAAGAGATTAATTTCTATTGATGTAGGCACTGAATATGTTTGAGAATCTAGTCTCAACACCTTGTTTGACTGATATTTCAAAACAGCATATCCTGGAGCAGGCAGAACTGGCAGGCATATGCAAAGCTAGACAGAAGGTTGCATAAAGCCTGCAGCATATCTGATTCAAGCTAGAGCAGACAACTCCTCTATCACTTATCTCAGAAGACTTCACACTTGAATTTTGATTTGTGTTGTCTTATATTTCAATGTAAAGGGAACATATGGAAGTTATCACATCTATGAAATACTTTTGTCTGTAGCAGAAGCTTTCCATTTCCCTAAGCTGTATATTTCTAAGTTGTTGCAATGATGATATACAAGTACTTTTGAAAAATCCAGATCTGTTGATTAGACAGAGCACATCAGTTTTTCTTTCCTGCATCTCTATCTAAGTAGGGCAAGACATGCCAAAGACCTCTGTTCCAGGAGCACAGCACTGCAAGAGAGTACTCTGTACTGAGAACTAGGTCAAGATGTAAACTGAGATGCCATATTCACTGCTTCATTATCTGTAATTACTTTAAGTGACTTGCTAAGCATTGTAATGTGTTTAGTACAAGGTTTGGTTGAGGATATTTGTGAAGAAAAGAGCACAATGATGGCAAATGCCATGAACATAGCCATTAGGAACTAGTATTCCATTACTTCCTCACTGTGCCCCACTTAATTGAGGAACAAATTCTTTACCATGAGGGTAGTTGAACACTGGAACAGGTTGCTGAGGGAGATAGTTGAGGCCCCAGCCCTAGAGAGATTCAAGGTGAGGCTCGACAGGATTCTGAACAACCTCATCTAGTTGAGCATGCCCCTGCTTACTGCAGAGGGGGTTGGACTACGTGACCTTCAGAGGTCCCTTCCAACCTAGACCATTCTATGATTCTATAATTTGTTTTGTCACTGAAGGTTTGTACATCTGCTCTCTCAAGTTATGGTAAAAAAAAAAAAATCAAAAAATCACAGATATCTGATAAAAAATCACAGAAGAAATGCTGGTAACAAACTAAAGGCCTTAACAAGTCTATGGCCACAGCAAAAAAACATCCAGAATAATAGGAATGGATCAGCAGATGGAGGCTATGGATGTTAGGACCTTACATCTCCACTACACACAGCTTTCCCTGTTTTATTTCAGACTAGATTTATTCTGGTCATCAGGATTGAAAGTTCCCACTCCATGCATGTGACCAAACAGTTCAAAGTAGCACTCACTGCTTGAAACATATCTGCAGATGGACTAGAAGTGCATTGGGATGCACACCTGCAGCAGAATTAAAGGTTTAACTTCCTCTGCAGAGACTAGTTCCCAGATACCAGAAGAGCCCTTCAAGAAGTGGGGACAGTTAGAGAACCTGTTTTGAAACTGCAGTGCTGCTTTAAGGAAAAATGCAGATTGAATCAAGTATTCCTCTGCCTAGCAGGACAAATACTTGAAAGCATTCCAGCTTTAAGCACTGAGCAATCACATTGTTTGCAATTGTATACCACTGCTGGTGACAAGGCTAACTAATGCATGCTCAAGGCACTGTAGAATCATCCTGCAATATGTTCCAACATTTAGTAGGATCATACAAAGAGTTTATTCACTCTGCCATAGGATGCTTTCATTGACAGCATGGAATGTTTGATCTAACTGTGTCAAAGTCTTGCTTACTGTACTGCATTTTATGTTGGAATCTCATCTTTTTCTAAAAATAGAGAATACTATACACACACACACACACATATATATATATATATATATATATATCTTGATTTGGAATAGCCCTCAAGCTTTTGAGCCTGAAAGAAGAGGTTCAGAGGATCCAGAGAATCAGCAGAACAAAGACAGTACTCAGAACTATTTCCATTTATGAGCAATACACACAGCTGCTTCTGTAGCTTCTGCTATAAAACCAAAACACTGTCGTATTTTAAAAGAAATGGTCCAAGATTATATAGCTGTGCAAGCACAGAATAGCTTTCTACAGTGTTTCAAGCTGTAATATTTTTGTAAGCGATTAAGAGCTCTCTCCTACACCACTCTAGTCAATGAGAAATTTGCATTCAACCAGGATTAGGAACAGAGGCACTGAATCAAAGCTCTTAAGAACTTCTAAGTCTCTTTGAGGTCAAGGTAAAGCCAGCTTGCACTCCAGTGCTTTGCTAGGAGGAGAAAAGAAATGTTCTTTATTTTTATGTTTTGCCTGCTTGGCTAAGTAAACAGAAAAGGCAGTGGAAGTTGATTTTTAATTTTTGCCAGTGCAGCTCTGAAAGAGAACTGCTCAGCTGGAAGACATAGAAATTAGCCTGTGGCAAGAGGCTGTAGAGACACCACAGCAAGTGAGAAAGCAGCACAGCATTTATCTTCCCCATAAGCTCAAGCTCTACTTCTGGTGCCTAGTGGCTGTGAACTGACTCCAAGTCTCCATGTTGTCTGATTTATACAGCCAGAGTATTTAAACTTACCAGTGGTATAGAGGTTTTTGCACAACAACAAATAAATACTTTTTACTTGCAAAGTTTTCTTCACACAGAGCCTGATAAATGCTGACATATGTCAGTCTACCAACTGTAACAGCACAGTAGCACAGTGCTAAAATGGCATTATGAATGTGGAAAAATTTCTGGCAGAGAATGAACATAGCTCAATCTGTGCAGACAGATAACCCCCCCCTCCCCCCCAGAGTAAAGATACTCATCATTGATTCTCCTAAGTAAAAGATCAACATCATTACATATGTCCATCCTTTATCAGATACAGGGGGAAACCTAGTGACAAAGGATGAGGAAAAAGCTGAGATATTTAATGTCTTCTTTGCTTGAATCTTCAATTGTAAGACCTGTTGTCCTCTGAGCAGCCAGCCTTCTGAGCTGGAAAACTGGGACAGAGAGGAGAAAAACCACATAATCCAAGGGAAAATGGTTAGCAACCTGCTACATCACTTAGACACACTCAAGTCTATGGGGCCACATGGGATACACCCAGAAGTGTTGAGCAAGCTGGCAAAAATGCTCACCAAGCCACTTTCCATCATTTACCAGCCACTTTCCATCATTTAGCAGCCACTTTCCATCTGGCTAACCAGAGAGGTTCCAGCTGACTAGAAGTTAACAAATGTGATGTCCATCTGCAAGAAGGTCCAAAGGAGGACCTGTGAACTGTCAGTTCAACTTCAGTTCCTGGAAAGGTTATGGAGCAGATTGCCTTGAGTGCCATCACGTGGGATATGCAGGGCAACCAGGTGATCAGGCTCAATCAGCATGGCTTTATGAAAGTCAAGTCCTGCTTGACTAACCTGATCTCATTCTAGCACAAGCCAACCCACATCCTGGATGTTGTCTACCTAGACAGGACTAAAGCTCTTGAAATCATTTCCCACAGCATTCTCCTAGAGAACTGGCTGCTCGTGGCTTGCATGTGAGTGCACTTCAGTGAATAAAACAATTGGCTGGATAGCTGGGCCCAAAGAGTGGTGGTGGATGGAGTTAAATCCAGCTGGCAGCCCGTCACAAGTGGTGATCTCCAGGACTCAGTATTGGTTCTCTTTAGCATCTTTATCAGCAGTTGGGAATAGGGGATTGAGGGCACCCTCAGTAGGTTTGCAGATGACACCAAGTTGGGTGGGACCTGATCTGCTCAGGAGAGGAGGGCTCTACAGAGAGACCTGGACAGGTTGAATCAAATCAGATTCTCAGCCTAGATTTGCAGTAGAAGGCAACACTCTTCTGAGCAGACACAGAACTATTCTTAAGCTTTGGTAGGAATGGAACAAGTGAGATTGTCAGAGTTAATTGCTGTACTTCAAAGCAGTCTGCTATTTCTAGAGTCACTGAGTGGCTGTAGTTTTGCTGATTTTTGAAACTTCAGACTCTTAGTACTACTTGAACTTTTACATGCTGTGTTAATGCCTGTGTGCACAACCTAAACAACTGACCAAGGTTCATTGCAGAACACAGCATGGGCAGTGGAAGGTCATTTACACCAAGAAAGTGTGCTGCTTTTTAAAAGGAAAAGGAGTGAAGAGATGATTTTAAAATAAGAAATAAAGGTAATAGCAGGGGGGAAATAAAGAGAGGGAGAAAAAAATAAAAGGAATTTTATCAAAATGAGAGGGACTGAAATACACAGGTTTTGCTTTTATTCTGTTTTTTTAATTAAATATTTTGTCAGGCAAATGTCATACTTTTAACTAAAATCATCTCTTGCTTGCTATTGGTAACAATTTCTCCAAAACTTTATGTTCAATGTGAAAGCAAATTTCCTAAGCAGTAGCTATGCACCAGCAAGGCCATGCTGATCATATGAGTCTTAAAGAAACTGTCTCTGAAAAGGGAAGTGTTGTACAATTGAACTTGCTCTCTCCTGAAAGATTTTTCCTGTATACAAACATTTGACTGCAATTTGCATACCTGCTGCCTAAATTATCTTAGGGTACAGGAAAAGAATGCTTTTGAGGAAATCTGATCTATGCAAAGGGTACCTTTTTTCCTAGATAAAATTTCACAAAATGAATTATGATGGATAATTTCTTGACTTCCAACTAACCAGTTGACTAGGCTACAGAACTGCATGAATGTAAGTAACCAGATTGCACAGAGACATAGGAAAGACTAGCATCCAGAATCCAGGATTTCTCCTTTCCCTGCCTTTCATTCATATTTTCCATGATGGCACAATTCTTTCTGATCACAATTCCAACTCATTTCAGTGAAATACTAAATATATTCCAAGCCTCTTCAACCAACCTGCTGCAAAACCAGAATATTGCCCCATTACAGAACTCAACAATAAAAATCTCTTTCTCCTCTCCATTATCCAATCCATTCCCTATGGTGGTGATGAAAGCAGCTCCCCAGACAAATTTGTTATAATTCTTCTGCTTCCCAAATCCTGATCAATTTTACTCAGCAAGAAGAGGGGGCACATTGATAAAAATTAATAAGTCCTTCAAATACACAAGAAAAATTAGTGCTTTTTGCTCTTAACCTCACAGGAGCTGATTCTCCCAAGCAAAAGGGGAGGACTCGAGACTGATGTAAGACAGAGAACCTCAAACTGATGGAACTGATTTCCTCAAGCAAAGGCAGAGGCAAGACTCTTTTATAGACTGAGTAATTCCTAGGATCACAGGATCACAGAATTCTTGAGGCTAGAAAGACCTCAGAGATCATCAAGTCCAGCCTATGATACAACACCACCACATCAGCTAAACCATGCTGCCAACTGCCACATCCAATCTTTTCTTAAAGACCTCCAGTGATGGTGACTCCACCACCTCCCTGGGCAGTCCATCCCAGTGCCTAATCAGCCTTTCTGTGAGGAAGTGCTTCCTAATATCCAACCTGAACCTCCCCTGGTGCAGCTTCACACCATGCCCTCTTGCAGCACATTCCAAGCCCTGGCTATGCTCCATCTCAACACTGTTATACCTTCTGTCAAAGCATTCATTTTCAATGTGGCCTTTGTTTCATACATATTTATAGTGGGAGTGAATCATCCAGGTGGTAGCAAAGGTGGTTTTGGCTGGATCTTGGCCACCCACTGTGTGATGTGGGATCCAGACAGTCTTCCCAGTGACTTCCTTCCTCTCTCCATGGCTTCCCACTGTGGGCTCCTATCCTAGTTCTTCCCAAGCACAAGGTGGACTTTTATCCCCTGTTTTTGGGCAAAACCATCCATCCTTCAGGCTATTTTCCCTCTTTGGCACACTCACCAGGGATACAACTGCTCACTGTCTCAGAAAGACAAAAGTAAGAATCCCCATGGCTTACCCAGTAACGTGCTCAGAGCAATAGCCTGCAGCAGCCATTCTGTGATGAGTGCAATTACAAATCCACACAGCAAAAAGTTGTCTGCTTTTTTTAAGTGAAGAGAGCCTCCCACATTTGCAAAGTAAGGACAAAAATGGGCTTGTGTGGAATAGCAGGCACAGAAATTCATAGGGCTGGCCTCCAAGGGGTTTGGAATCATCCATATCTCCTTTGAATTGTTAACATCATTTAAGTGAACAAGACGGCTGACAGCATGTTCTGAATGTCTTAGGAGGATGAATATTTTATTTAACTTTCAAGCAAATCCATCCACCCACCAGTAATTTTTCAGAAAGTTAATTCTGTATTCACCACAAAGCCAAACAGCAGGGTTCTGCCTTCACATATTTAGATCAAAAGAGTTTACAAAGGAAACTGAATATGGCCACAGTGCACAGATTCCCAGGCCAGTGCTTTAAGCCATAAAAGCAATCCACATCTCTGGATAGGTTTGACTGATGGCAACTCCTATCCTTTACCAGAGCCATACTATCTCTTAACTTCTCAGGAGGCAATAGCTACCTTAATACCGTGGTGTTCAAATCACTGCTTAGGCCAAGTCCAAAGCACAAAAAAGATTTCTGGTTATGAATCAGATCCAGCTCAATCCCCTCTCCCTCCAGACAATATCACAGCCCAGGAAATTGTTGCACAGGTAAGTTAAAATCATTTTCCATCTCCTACTCCCCTCCTCTATAACCCCATACAGTCCTGCCTTTCTTGCCTCTTGTTATTTTCACAGGAGTCAATAAATTGCTTTGCAGCAATTTTACAATTTCTTCTATTATTCCCCTGTTTCTTTAGCAAGCAGTAAATAACTCCACCTATTACAGAAGTGTTCTGCAGAGGCTAATTGCAGGCACAGGCTAGAATTCCATACATGTCTTAAAACCTGGAGATCCATAGCTGCATTTTCTCTATTCTAGAGAAGAGCACTGTGCTGTTTTGTTGCCTGGTTGTTTCACACCTCCCCCCCACTCTATGATTTAGGGAAGCAATATAGAGCAAGATTGTTCAATAATGAAACTCAGTAGAAAGCTAAAACGTTTATCTTTATATTATCAAAAAAAAAAAAAAAGAACAAGACTGATAGTCACAAGTAATATGCTCTGATTTCAAAAGCATTGCCCCAGATTTGCATCTATATAGGAGAGCCTCATTTCTCAGGCTTGCCTTTCTTTAAAGTGCTAGTAATTATTACTCACATAATGATTGCAGGTTGAAATACAGAGGTACTCAAGTAGGACAAATATTTTAATTCCTTTCATTATGCAAGATATCATATGTGCAAGCAGAGGTATATTTTTTAATAAGCAAGATTTGATTGAAAATTTATACCATATTTTGAGCACCTTTTAAAAATCAGTATTGCATTCTCCATAGCTATTACCTATAACAGACTCATCAATCTAGTGGTGCTGAAATAGCTTAAGTGACTGTAAAATACAACAGCAAATGTAGGTTTCAATGTAACAGAAAGCTCCACACAGAAAGCATTTGAGAACTTTGAACATACCTTATTTTGAGCTATTTCCTCCAGTCCTTCACAGCTGTATATTTCACTACAGTTCTTGAGCTCAAGTGGTGGAGATTTCTTAGTTGTTAGGCAGCGTTTTCATAACATTGCTTATTAGCCCTCTGTGCAGGCCAGAGAAAGCAACACCTGTGGACTTTCTGAAGGCCCTTTTGAGCAGGTTGAAATGACCACAGGATGACTAGAGGGGGAAAAAAAGAAAAAAAAAAAGGTGCATGTGAAGGAGGAGCAAAGTGAAGGCTTAGTTTTAAACTTCCCACCTTGCTTAGGAGACTTACAAAATGCCAGAGTGTAGTCTACATTTAATGATGCCTTTATAATGTGGGGGTTTGGCTTGGTTTTGTTGTTTTGTTTTGGTTTGGTTTTTTTTCTGTGCTACACAATGAAGTTATTTACTTATGAGAAACACTGCTCTGTGTCAGCTCCAGCCTAGGAGACCAACTCACACTGACCTTGGCTACATTACAGGACCTGCCACATCAAAATGAACTGTTCTTGAATGTCTCCAGTGTATTATGTGCAAATGTGATTTCCTTTAGTGCTGGGCCTGTACCCTTTCCTGGCTTCTCTTTTTTTTTTTTTTTTTCCTGGAAGACACACACTTTTCTGGTACCAAATAGCTGGTAAGGACCTTGTTTTCATAGAAAATGGGACCATTACTTTGACAGCTGACAAAGTTCTGGGATGTATTCTCTCTTGGTAATAACTTTTCAGGTACTTAATTTTCTCCTGTTTGACTACAAAGATGATTTACAGAGCCAGGAAGGATAAGGATAGAAAGTTAACCAAATTCAGCTTCAATCCACTCTTTTGTCTGCTAAAACTTTGGGGACAGATTCATCAATCATGTCTTTCGTGTTTCCAGGAATGATAGAGCTGGTAGTTGGTAGGTCTCAGTCATGTCTCATTAGCACTGAATTTGCAGACACTTAGAGTACAATCAGAACTAAGAAATTTCCTGCCTTTCTCTGTCTGATATATCCTGGAGTGTAAACCTGAACAGCAGCAAAGGCATCAGGAGATCTTCCAGAACCAAGTATGACAGACTCTGTAAAAAGAAAACCCTGAAAAGGAAAATCAGTGGACCTGGGAGGGCTTACTGGCCCCTCAGTTTCTATATATCCCTAGTCACTTCTAGAGCCAAAATGTGAGTGAGAAGTAGGTCTACACCAGCTCTACTTACACTCCTGTCTTTCCATACTAACACTTTACATTATATCAAGTGAAAATATGTGTGCGCAAGTTTGAAGAGACATGTGGCAAGCTTCAACCATGTCTTGAAGGCAGAAGAAAAGAGAGCAATGTCTGAAGTACTCCACTGTAATCTATAGGTGCAGTTGTATTTCTATTTCTGGAACCCACCTGCTCTGGGCAGAGGATTTCACCTCTGTGTGCCGTCTTCTGCAGTTTGCCTTTCAATGTCATTGAGCTTGAGCACTGAGACAACTGTGCATATATATATATAGATAGATATATACACACAAAAATGTATGTATGCAAGGATGTGTTTCTATGTACAGACACACTTCAGAACTTCACATAATAGCAGCTAACCTTATTTAAGACTCCTGGCTACCAGTCCAATGCTAAAACTCATGATTTGGAGGAGGGAGGTACCGAGTCATGGGCTGGTGGTTTGGGGGGTTTATTTTTTTTATGTTGTTTCTAAGAAAAGAGAGGTAGCTTTTAAGTATTGCCTGTGGATGCATGCAGCCATGGCTCTAACAAGTTTTCTTAATCCATCTTAGACACAGTGAGGGTTACTGTATGGACACTGCACACTGCTCCCTGTTTCAGTATGTAGTTCTGGATCCGTTTGTGCTTCTGGGCTTGATGTGAGCATGTGCACCACTTGCGCTCAGTGCAGGAGGAAAATAATATTCTGAAAGAGTTTTCGGATAGAGAGTTTTTTAAGTTCTAGTAGTTCTGGACCCATGCTATCCCGAAGGTGTGTATGCAAAGAGGAATCAAAAAAATACAGTGATGGAATTGTGAAAGCTAGCAAGCTCAAGGGCACTTTTCCTGTGTGATTGCATTCCTCTAGAATTTTTCTCTGTGTTTTTTAAACAACAGCTAAAGGAAAGCCTTTTGGAGCAAGGAGACAGTTTAAATGAGCATTTGTTTAGATCTTTGGGGCCATAGTGCTGAAAGGGATTTAAAGTGTTATGATATAGTTAAATGCTGTCACAAGAGCTAAAGCTCCCTATTATAACTGCCTGTGTTGCATTCCTTACAGTTTCCTTTCAAGCTGACATTCTTTCACATATGACCTTTGCTTAAATCTATATGTTTGGGGGGACGGGAGGTTGTGCAAAGGCAATCTATTTTTTAATACACTTTTCCTGATCTAAACCATTTTCCTGAACAGTTCCCCAGTAACTATAGTTAGCAATAGAAATTTGTCAGGGTGATAAACCCCATGCAGAAATATACTTGAGCTTTCCATTGGAAAATAGCTGCAGTGGAACAAGGAGAAGGCTTACAAACAGATTTTGAGTGATTAACCAAGGACCTGTCATTTTTTTTTTTCACTGTGAGGGTGACAGAACACTGGAACAGGCTGCCCAGGGGGGTTGTGGAGTCTCCCTCTCTGGAGGTATTCAAAACCCACTTGGATGTGTTCCTGTGTGATCTGGTCTAAGTGATCCTGCTCTGGCAGGGGGCTTGGACTGAATGATCCCTTCCAGTCCCTAACATTCTGTGATTCTGTGATATTTTAACAATATTCATAAAATAGGCAACATTACTGTCATTATAATCAAACAGCTTAACTGCACAGTAAGAGTGCATACATCTCACTGTGAGAATGGAGAGATGTGTCTCGTTCAGCAGTGCCTCTTTCTTTTTTAATGGAGGGAGTCTGACCTCTATGTATTGAGCAGGGTGCACAATGAAAGACAAAGAAGTGTCTGTCATGACAATTATTTCCTTGTTTTGAGGTGACAATGTTTTGTTAGCTTTTTCTTCATCATTATAAAACACTAGATGTGGCTTTATTATTATTATTATTATTATTATTATTATTATTATTATTATTATTATTATCATTTCTCTATTTCTTAAATAAATAAATTTAAAATTAATATGATGGATTGGGGGGAAAAAAATGATTTTTGAACTGACTCCAACATGAGTACTAGTGGCCAAAGAGGCAAGACTTCAGCCCTCAGTCAGGTAGAAGAGGTAGGAAAGTATGGCACTTAATATCTGTTTAATATTATTAATTTCCCTCTTGGTTTTGTCCCCAGGCTGCCTGATGGCCATCTCACAAGTCATCAGCAATTATCAGTGTTGAATTTGCAGAAGAAGGGTGAATGCCAGGCACTTAAAGAAGGAAAAGGCAGTGCCCATATTTCTGGCAAAAATAGGGAAAAGAAGGAGCCAGAGACTTGCAGATATACCAGCTTAGCTTCAGTTGCAGAAAAACTTCAAGGAAAGAAATCATCAAGTCAACTATTTTTAAGTGCCCTGAATTAAAAATAAAAAAGGAAAAGAAAAAGAAAAAAAGCTAAAGGAAATGTGGATAAGTCTGACAAGTCTTTCTTTTGCCAAATCTAATTGCCTTATGTGACATGGAAACACTGTGATAGAAGGGAAGAAAAAGATGTCATGTCTTGGCTTCTAGCACTGTTTTGAATGACATGTTCATCATCAAACTAGGGGAAGCACAAGAGGGTGAGAGCAAAGATAGCTGGAAAAAATGTAATCAAACTGAAGTTATTCATGAGCCACTGTCAAAATGAAAGGGTATCCTAAGCAGACTCTCTGGAGTCTGCTAATATTTAATATTTTCTTTACTGTTAGATGACTGGACAGAGTATTAAAATTGAATTTCCAGACAACAAAAAGAATTTAATGGGACTAAACAAGAACCAGTCAGTCTGCCATGTGCAAGCTTTATATCTCAAAATGTTCTTAACACTTTTATATGAAGAAAAAGTGTAATTCTGGGACAAACACAGAGATTTACATTTAGGAGAAAATAGCTACATAAATACACATAAGAGAATTGCCAAATGGTTGCACTTGATCATTTTTGAACCATATTCTATCTGATCTGCAATCTCAGCTTGCTGCAATAGCTTACTGGGATGCAGAGGCAAAGTCAAGCTTGTACATCATGTGAAAAGAGTCTCCTGCTATACATGGTACTGATATGGCCATAGTTCAGTTGCTTCTGGTTTTCAGCTTCACATTCCTGACCAGTTGCCAAAAGATCAGAGGAGACAGTAATCAGAGATTTGAGGAAGGTTTGCTCTGAGGAAAGATAAATGGCTCTTTAGCCTAAAGAGGATAAAACAACACAGGGGACTGAAGTCTTGGAATATGTAAAAAAAGATAGCTTCAGAGGAGCAGGGATCATCTGTTCTCTGTGTTCAGAGCTGGGAAGACAAGTAACGAGCTTAAATGGCAAGAGGACATATTCCCAAGCACCATTAAGGATGGTTTCTAAAGGTAAAAGTCAGAATCAATTGTCTGAGAAAGTTGTGGAGACCCCTTTGAAAGAACTGGTGGGACTGCCCCCTGCCAAGAGTGATGAGAGCATGAATGACTCTCCTTGGTCAGGAGAAGGGACTCGAAGCTCCATCACTCTAGGCAGGCCCATTAGGAATGTTAACAACTGATTCCTGCCTGGCCCTCCTGGGTGATATAACCACTGCACACTTCCTGCCTGGAGCCCACACTCTGCCAAGGGATGGACAGGTGGCTGGTGGTGGGTCTCAGAAGGGCAACTGAGCCAGGGATACCAATGTAACAACTTCAGCACTGCTTTTTTTGAGCATGCTTCACTCCAAACAAACTTCCAGCTGGTAAAACTTTGCGTATGCTCTTAATGTGTCTTCTCCTGCTTCCTTACTCATGTTTATCAAACTGTTTCAACTTCTCTTCCGTTCTTAAGATAAATAGCACTTATTGCTTCCTGACTGAATAGCCAAGCTAATAAAAATCCAGTTGGCAGACTTAATGTTTTTAAGCTTTTATGAACTCAAACAGGAAAGACAATGGTTTTATGCTGATGCATAGCCATTGGTGGTACATGAACGTAACCTCTATCTCCTCCTGCCAGAAAATACTTTGTTGTTGCCATTTATTCTTTAGGTTAACAGAAAATGCTGCCACTGTTTGTTAAAAATCAAATTAAGTAATCCTACACCAACCTGGAACAAAACTGGAAGAAAACTGTGACATTTGCAGCAAGAGCAAAGAACTTCAAAGCTATGCTAATAAACTCTCCTAGACTTCTCCCCTTTCAATGAATGTGCCTGTTGTTTAGATACATTATGTTATTGTAATACACATGCAGAAACCATTCTGGAGCTTAGAGAAAAGCTCTAAAGTATCATTAAATAGAAAGCTGTGAAGTATCACTTGCATACAAAAGCAGAAAAAATGTAGATGGTTACCAGAAGCTTAAAATCTAGCAGCTCTGTCACTTCTTAAACACACAGGAGTCAGTAGCACATGGCTTAGAGCAGTAATTCTCAGAAACCAGCACCACTCCACACCATGATAAGGTCAGAAGTAATGTTTCTGCTATGAGAATGCCCTGTTCAACCCACTCTCTATTGTTCTTTCTGCATTGTGACAAAAACTTGAGGCCTTCCCCAAATGAATTTTCTTTGTAGCCTTAATGCTACACCAAAACTTTGCCCCAACCAAGAAAAGGTTAATGAGGCTGAGGTAGCCTTGGCTGTTCCACTGCCTGGACAGAACAAGGTCTCAGACCTTATCTGATGTGTGGGTGGCTTGACTTTAACCTGAAAGGACTTTTCCATCCATTGAATAAGGGATTTCTCGAGTGTTAAGGAGTAGAGAGAGGGAGAAAAAAAAAGTCCACTCAGGTATAGTCACAACCCCCAATTCCCTTCCTATTCAGAAAAGCATTAGCAGCTCCACAGCCTCAAATGCCAGAGGGTTTCAGAGCTACAGCAGAAGACTGGAGAACATGTTTAATAAAATGTGAAATTTGATTTTCCAGCATTGCCATGTACCTTCAACAAATGAGTCCTTTAGCTTGTAGCCAATGTACTGGTGTCTTTTTAGACCTGTGGCTACTGCAAGGTCTTTGGGGTAGATTTTTTTATCTCCTTGCTAAATTGTCTTCCATGTTTTTACATATGATTTAAAAAATAATGATAATGTGTCCAAAGGACTTGAGTGCTTTCTCAGTTGTGCACTCTTAGAACAGCTAAGTTTTTATTGTCAGAGTTCAAAGCAGAATTTGATCCACACTTCACATTCTTGTTCTGGGAAAGGATTCTTGTTCTGAGCTTAAAGGGTTATTGCAGAAAAGCATGGTTAGTTAGCTATGATCCTAGCTGTCATACAGGAAAATCAGACAGCAAAGACCCTCTAGCTATAGGAGGCAAGTAACACTGCAAAGGAGACCGACAAACTTGTCATAATGGGGAGGGCAATGAGTGCAAGGTTCAGTCTCTAGCAGCCTCTGGTGGCTATTTAAATATAGATTATTTTTAGAAAAATGGTTATGCAAACAATCCTTATTTCATTGGTTTTGCGATCTTGATTTCATGCATTAATATGAACAGTGTAGGGTTGGGAGAAAAAAAATGGTTTTGCTTGCTGTAAAGTCTTTGGTTATCTCTGGAAGTCTTCGTTAGTTTGTTGGAAGCTTTTTAATGGAATGGATCATCTAAATACCTAGGTTAAGCTAGCAACACGAGGTTAGAGGTAGTCATGGTAAGTGACTAATTCCAAAGGTTAATTCACATGTTTTGAACATGGAGTATTTTTGAGTTGACTATTATCAGTGTAAGCTGTATCAATGCACTGCCTTGTAAGTGGATAGCCCTGCCTTTTCCTTTTAATTTTATTGAATACTACTGTTTCATAATAGCAATAAAAAACTATGGGCAGTACATTCCTAGAGGATTATTTATCCACTTTATACCTCAAGTCACTCCTAGAAAATGTAGCAATTTTTGCTGGGCTGTATTTCTTAATCATTACAGCTGCCACCCATTGCAACTGCTGTAGTTAAAGGTGCAAATCACTATGCATTGCAGCTCCCTGTTTTCACAGACTCATAATTTTCCAGCACAGTCTCCTTTTGGTAGTCAAATGTTCCACATTTGGTCTATGCACACAGAAGTGAGTGTCTGGAAACAGAACAGCACCACATTAATCTATTTTGTTCCTAGGAGAAGGTTATAGCTGACCCAAGTGTTTAGACACATTGCTTGCACATTCCCACCTGGGAGTCCTCTATACTCCCCCAAGACACTTACACTGGTGCACTGTTCTGTTCATTTGAAGAAAAATTAGAAAGCTGTAAATCTGTTCACCACTAAAATTATGTCTTTCAGTTTTTTGAAGTATCATCAAAATCCCCTCTTGATTGGGATACACCCAGTGCTGGATCCGGACAGATCCAGGGTCACATCCTTTTCATTGTAGCCCTAAAAACCTAAACCTAACACATGGTCTAACTCCTCTGCCCTCTAAAAGAGGCATCTATCACTCCTCCTTACACACTGAAATTTTTATGCTTCTGTTTATTACCTGGACATAGAGAGTGTCTTAAGTTTTGGTCACTAAACCAACCTAAGCTCCAAGTTAGGTTTTTACAAACAAAGTATTTCAAGTAATACCTCTCCCTAAAAGTGTGGTTCAGATGATTAATAAAAGAAGGATTCATGGTCTTCTTTGCATCATCATCTGATTTGGTTTTGTGTTTCCTTTGCCTCCAAGGACAAGGTATTTTCAAAAGTGGCCAAGCATTTCAGATTGATGTTTTTTACATTTGCAGCTGACTGAACAGGAAGTCTTTCAGACAATCTTAAAAGTACTTTCTTGTAAAGCAGTAAAACTGAAAGTTAGAAAACATACCCTTGCATGACATAGTGAAAACCATTCAGTATTTTAAATAGGAACTACAAAGACAGATATGCTAGTTGATACCTGGTTTTAAAGATTCTGCTAGGAAAAAAACATATGGGAAAAGCAGGCATTAGAACAAGGCAGGAAAATTAGCTGCCTGCCACATGGATCGAAGGAGACTCAAGCACCCAGGCATTGGAATGGGCTGCCCAGGGAGGTGGTGGGGTCAGTGTCCCTGGAGGTGTTTAAGAAAAGCCTGGATGAGGCACTAGTGAGTGTCGTGGTCTAGTTGATTGGATAGGGTAGGGTGATAGGTTGGACTTGATGATCTTGGAGGACTCTTCCAACCTGGTTGAGTCTGCGATTCTGTGATCCTGTGAAAGCCATTCAGTCATTTCAAGACTGTAGCAGCAGATGGATAACCCACACTGAGACAGAGACAACCCTTAGCAACCCAGATAAGAGGAAAATAGACCTGTCTGGATTTAGGTTGGAAGCATTAAACCTGTAGGTATGCCTACAGCCTGGCTGCAACAGCACATAGAAGGGAAAGCTTGGAGTATTATCCCATGGTTGACCTATCATTTATTAAAGTGTCTTTCATTTTTAACAACTGATGTAGGATAACATTTCCGATAAGATTCTGTAATGAGTTTTACATACTCAAGGTCACCTTCTATGCTGCTCAGTGCTGGGAGAATGATTCTATGATATGCTGTAATAGGGATATATGGTGATCTAGTGGGTAAAGCCTTAGAAGAAACCCACTAACCCTATAACTTAATTTGCAGTCACACAACTCATGTGCTATTGTTCAACATCCAATGGCTTTTTTGTTGTTACTGCCTAAAGCCTGTGCAAAAACCTGTTCTATTTTCTTTTGTTTTAGTAAATCACAGAAGAAAAGGGAGAGGTCAGTGACTTCTACATCCTATTAATGTCTTGTCTGATGGAGGATATGAAGCCATGCTTTAAGTATCTGCAGAGGAGCATCCTAGTTTGAAGAAGCTTACTATTAAGTGTGCTCTGAAAAAAAAAAAAGAGCCTTAGCAATTAAATGTCACAGAGAACAAGTGCAGGAATAACTAAACCAGTTTTTCTTGACATGAAAAATTTCCAGCAAAAACATGTTTGTCTACTGGAGGTATAAGCTAGAAGTGTGAAACTCGCTCACAGGCAGCTGTGAGTGTTGGAAAGATCTCTGCACAAAGGAGCTGCTCTCATTGCAGCACTGTCCTGCCAGCGAGTAAAATTACTGCTCACATGAAGCAGCCCCTCCAGAAGACTGTCACAAAAGGCCTTGCTGTGCATGCATATACAACAAAGCTTGTCTACTCTGCCATCTGTTACTGAGACCTCCTCTTACTGCTGAATCATTTTCTTGCCTCGGTTATTTAAGCTGCTTAGCTGGTGTCTTGAGAAATGAGGGTTTACTCGCCTGCCTTTGCTTAGAGTGTGAACAAGCATTAGAAACTGGCATTTTCTAACACAGTCAGGCTGGAAGAGACAGATCCAAGAAGACAAATGTGTCATGCCTTGGTTGGTGAAGGTTTTGGATGGAGAAAGAAGAGGCTGACAATAATGGGAGTCTTGCAGAGAAGCCTTGAATAAGAGCGGGACCAGAAATTTGAGAGCTTGCAGCCTCTATTTTGCAGGCAGAGGGAGAGGAAAAACAAAGTGGCAGCTGATGGAGACAGCTGAGTAAAGAAGCTACAAGGTAAAAATAGCAGCAGGCTGTCAAATAATCTGCCAGTGCTGGGCATGAGTGAGAAAACAGCATCAGGGTGTAAGGGGAGCCAAGCCAGGGATGCTGCATGGGGAAAGGGAGGCAGCTGCCAAAGAGCTTCACTGTGAGCCATGTGGA
The DNA here is from genome assembly GCF_027791375.1 of Indicator indicator. NCBI lineage: Eukaryota > Metazoa > Chordata > Aves > Piciformes > Indicatoridae > Indicator > Indicator indicator. The sequence continues at coordinate 122,488,042 of NC_072010.1, read as the reverse complement.
TCCCAAAGGAAGAGCTGATTTAGGGCTGGATTTCTACACCCAGCTACAATTCTGTACAGACAGCATCAAGGTCCACTTTATAACAACTTCAAATTGAATATTTATGTGAATGAGGCCCTTTCATCACTGATATATCTGCAACTATTTTATGCACTTCCTTAAAAGGGACACTTGCAGGAGTCTTCTGGAGTGCTGTCTGCCCTGAGGAGCAGGGATGTCACCCACCACTCCCTTGCTACAGCAATTGAAACAGGTCACTTCTAAATCATAGAATCATAGAATGGTCCAGGCCAGAAGGGGCCTCCAAAGGTCATCTAGCTCAACTCCCCCGCAGTCAGCAGGGGCATCCTCTACTAGATCAGGTTGCCCAGAGCCCTGTTGAGCCTCACCTCGAATATCTCCAGAGAAGGGGCCTCAACCACTTCCCTGGGCAACTTGTTGCAGTGTTCCACCACTCATAGTAAAGAACTTGCTCCTAACATCCAATTCAAATCTGCCTTTCTCTAGTTTGAAGGCATTGCCCCTTGTTCTGTCACTGCAGGCCTTTCTAAACAGTCTCTCTACATCCTTGTTGTAGGCCCCCTTCAGTTACTGAAAGGTTGCTATTAGGTCTCCCAGAGAGCCTCCTCTTCTCCAGGGTGAACAACCTCAGCTCCCTCAGCCTGTCCTCATAGCAGAGGTGCTCCAACCCCCTGATAGGTTTTGTGGCCCTCCTCTGGACCTGCTCCATCATGGGAGGTACAGCACGGTAAATGCTAAACCCACTACAGTATTGCTATGTGATAGTGTTGAGTGCCAAGGATTTTCCAGGAAATGCTTTTGGTCATTCAGCAAGGACTGTAGTTCACAGGCATCTCTGAAGAATAGCCTGCTCAGCATGCTGATGGACAGGGGGCTGAGGTCTGCCTGGTTTTGTTTAGTCTTTTTGAATGCCAATGCTAGTGAAGGCCACTGCAGTGAGAGTCTCAATCTGTTTATTTATGCAGTAAGAATAACAAAAACATTTTGAACTGTGGCACAAAGCAGCCTTCAGCAGAGAAAGTAGTTAGGTTTGGCAGACAAACCATGGCATGACCAAGCAGGGTGTCATCTGTGCTTGACTTCTGTTGTGGCTGCTATCAACTGGGGTGTTTGAACCAGTGATCTTAATTGTGCTGCACATAATCTTGGATAAAGAACACCACAAAAATGCCAGGAGTACCTATGCTGGATTTTGAGCACTATTTTGTCTGCATCTTTTTGCTTTCATCCTCTGTCCCTGAACTGCCTGAGGTGAAAAAGTCATCCTGTGTCTCTTCAGAGGAAAAAAAAAGAAAAAAGCATAACTGTGGTTGTTTTTGAACTGAAGTTTGTAACTTAAGAGCAGGGTGTAAGGCTGGAGTGGGTAGGTCATTTCCTGAACCTGAAGCTCTGCATGTGGGATGGCTTTGTAGCTATGTCCCTGATCACTGATTCACCATGCTGCAGTTCTGCTCACACTGGCTGCACTCCAGCTTCCCAAAGCCCCCACATCTCCCTGGAGCTGCACCCGCCCAGCACCAGCACTGTACATCAAACTTCTGCAGTCTACCCTGGGACCAAGGGCTGGACTTACAAGGGAACATTGCACACCCAATGAAACATCCCAAAATCAGATCTGGGCAGTGAAGTCCCCTGTGGACTGGGGGTGATGGCTCTCAGCAAAAAAGTCCCTATCCATGGGCAGGGGTGGGGATGATGGCATGGCAGCCAGAAGGTGAACACCTACTCTTTCCATAAAAATCCACTCATCCTACTCCACTGAGAAATGGATGAATTTCTGCACTTTTAAAAGGCAGAAGCAAAAGCTGGTGATAGGGATCTGCTGGGCTATGAAGATCAACAGGGTTGGTTTGGTTTTTTTTGAGCATGCCCATCCTTAAAATCCCCCTTACCCAAAAAAAAGTCTGAAGCACTGTGGTCAAGCAGGAGGCTAGCATGGTGGCATGGTCTCTTTATACCTCCTTCCTAAACTAGGCAGCACAGAGCAGAAAAGCACAATTCTCAAGTCCAGACATTAAATCAGTTCTCAGTCCTCCTTGGGTTTTTTTCATGACTATTTAAGAGCTGGGCCAGCAGCTATCTGTTTGGTTGGGCATAGCTTTGTTGTTTAGGGATTCAGCTCAGAGGTGGGGAAAACTTATCATGACTGTCAGACTGAGGTACCAGAAGCTCTCCCCTCCTGGCCTCTGCTCAGGTGCCTTTGAGAGACAGCTGATCTACTGATGGGATGCCTCTTAGAAGGCTGTGCTTGGTAGAGCAATGTCCTGCAGCAGATGGCAATCAATGACCTAAGTTACATCAAAACATTGAGCTGAAAAACCCAAGAAATCAGGAGCACTGAGAGGAGAGATCATTCCACTCAGGTGCTCTGGCTGTCTCATGGGATATGTACATAAGCCAGAGAGATGTAATCTTAAGAATGTCAATGAAAAAAAAAAAATCAATCACTCTGTTATTCACCTGCTTGTTGCAATAATCAAAAAAAAAGAAAAAAAGAGTTCATGTCTCTTACTTGTCCGTACAGAGGAGACATGAACACTGAAGTATTTCTGTTTCTTCTTAACCACAAGAAGCACTAAACACAGAGATAAGATGCCATGTACAGAATTTAGAGATTACTCCCAGTGGCTTCCCAGACACTCAATTATCTTGAGGATACTGAGGTCCTGCATGAAAACTCTTATCACCAACACAGGAGGATTGGTGGCCCTAGTGAACTCTTAACTTGATCATGTCAATGGTACACATGAACTGGCTGCTCTGCTGTGAAAATCTGTGTGAGCATCATGACTTAAACTGCTAGTCTAGGAGCTTTGGGACACTTCAGACCTCAAAAATTGGACTTCTTTCTCTTGAACTTTGAAAACCACAGCCTCCTTGTTCAACCCTGTGTAAGAACTCATGCAAAGACATGCCAAAAAGACCAGAGCACAAGCTGGTGTTAAATTACCAGTGCAGAGTGCCCCATCTGCCATTGAAATGCAGCTGCATGATGCAGAACAGCGATAAGAACTTGGTGGCTGCTTGCTAGCACAAATGTCCATCAGAAATCGATCACAAAGATATCTTTTTCTTGTCTAAAAGGCTGTAATTCATTGGTTATTAATCTTCCTGGCCAGTGGTCACAGGTTGAATCCTACAGAGCAGCCTGTTAGTGTCAAGTCACTGCTTGGAGAAAAGAACAGGAAGGAACATGGGCTGCTCAGGACTCTCTAAATCTGTAGGCAATAAAGAAGTCCAAGGCCTTAAGTCAGACATGCTGTCAAGCCATAGGAACTATGTTATATTTACAAACTTCCTACAAGTCTATCTTGATACTCAAAAGAATCCTTACAGCACTTCTGCCACTACTTCACTTGTAGTTGCCACTTAACAGAGATTGAAGTGGAAGAGCCTCCAGCTCTAACCCCATTTATTTTTCACTGCCAGGCAGTTAACTGAAATACAGAGACTTGCAGGATTTTTCCTGATAAAAGGAGGAATCCATGATGAACTGGGGCATCTGTGACATGAAATCCAATTTCTCTGAAGACAAAAGGAGAAAGAATCTCAGGTCTTTAAGGGCCTCTTTAAGCCAGGACCTTCATCCCTACGGACTCACTCCACATTGCTCTGTTAATGAAACTCTCGTATCTGCTTTTGCCATGTCTTGCTTTCCACTCCTCAAGTTACACCTGGGAAGGTTTAAATTGGATATTAGAAAACAATTCTTCACTGAAAGGGTTGTCAGGCACTGGAACAGGCTGTCAAGGGAAGAGGTTGAGTCACCATGCCTGGGAGTTTTTAAAAGGCTTGTAGATGTGACACTTAGGAACATAATTTAGTGGCTGACTTGGCAAAGTAAGGTTTACAGTTGGACCTCAAAGGTCTTTGCTAACCTAAATGATGCTATGATTCTTCAGCCTGGTAGACTGTTAGTGTGAGCAAGCCATTGCACAGAGTAACAGCAACATTGCATATAATAAGTTAGAGTATTTTTAGTTACTCTATAAATGAAGGACAATGGTCCTTCCTCTTCTGCTTTGACCTCCAGTTGTAAAGGAACCCATTTTCCCATTTGGAGTCAGGTACTGGTCAGTCATTTGACCTCAGCAACTGCAGCACAGTTGCACTCCTGCCAAATTCCTTGATAGCAGCCTGCCTTGCCTCATTGTGCTTCTATACATGGGAACCATATATGCACAACCTTCTTCTGCATCCTTGTTTTCAATACTCTTACACCTTGTTCCTCAGTCTCTTTTGAAGTCTATTTTGGTTTTGCTTCCTTTTCTTAATTTAAAATTACAATAGTTTCAAAATGGAAATTATTCAGAGTTTGCCACTGCAGCATGACTCAGGAGGAGAAAAGTAGGCAGTGATCTGTTGTGCCTCCCAACTCAGGCCTCATTTCTTCTTATTTGTTTCAGTGTGATGATTAGTTGTCTAGCTGAGCAATTTTATTTTAAACTCTTGAAAACACCAAGTTTGCCAGGAGAGCTGACCAGCATAGCCCTGCATGTGACCAGGAAGCAAAAGTCACTTGCTGGTGTAGCTCAGGACCATTCTTAGAATACTCCATGTCACCAAAGGTGTTTTGCCAACAAACAAAAATAATTTGAGGCAGTTCTTGGGCATCTTGTTTGACCTTCTAATGAGAATAGAAGCCTAAACTGGCCACAATTTTCTACCTGATATTCAGAACATTTTCTTTTATAGTTGAATTATATGAGGATATGGTGAGATTCAGTCTTATGTGACACTGAGAAATGAATCACTCATTAAATTTTGTAATTTTATAATTGAATTATATGAGGATATGGTGAGATTTAGTCTTGTGTGACACTGAGAAATTAATCACTCATCAAATCCTACAGAAATATGGGATACTGAATTCTGACAGAGTCCAGGGTAGTTTCTGTTTCTTCCTTTATTCTGTTGTGAAGCTGTACCTGTGATCTGCACCCCTCTTAGCAGAAAGTGCTACAAGAAAACCAGGCATGCTGACCTCTCTGGCACCCACAGCTGATGGTCATCACCTCCAGGCACATTAATGAGTTGTCAGAGTAAACAACTGGAAGAGCACATAATCAATGCCAAATGTTTTGGAGGTTGTTTTTGGGATTGCAACTGCTGCTGGGTTCCCAAACTTACAATTCTGTCTGTTTTGCCCAGAAAAGGTCAAACTCTCTGCATCCAGTCACCAGTTCATCAGCACCTGCTTGTATGCTTCCAGCCCAAAGCTGGACCATCACCTTTCCCATTACTTCTAGTGGAGAATGCACTATTTTGGGGAGAGACTAAAAATTAATGGTTAACTTTATATTTCTCTTTCTACAGCCCAATGCTTCTTCCTCAGAGAGATATTTTTGCCTGGGGGAAGAAGCAAAGTGATATGTCAGAGTTAGTGTATTTACATGCTAATGTTTAGATACATGTAATATTTATGTAAAGGAGAACAGTGAGGGATGGAGGAGGATATTTGTGTCACTAACTGTGACTGGCATCTGGGGAAGAAGCTGGACTGTTTCTTCAGGTTTTATTGAACATTGCAGAGTGGAGATATCTCATTTTTACCCTATTTATGTGATGATCATTATCTGCTCACCAGTTCTACACCAGTTATTTCTTGATGTTACTTTCACACTATGTTAAAAATAGTACCCTCTTGAATGCTCTTGAACTACTTTTCTGAGATGCAGTTATATAGTGTGTCAAGATAGAGCTTTGCTAAATGTATCCTGATATGGGCTTTAATTACCTGCTATACTCCTTGGAAACAAACCAAATGCTGTGAAATTTCATTGGGCAGCCGAGTTCTTAACCACTTGACTGTCTTTTGTCCATCAAGTGCCATATAGGTCTGTCTCATTTAAGGAGGATGTGGGGGTTTTAATTGCCCCTCTTCAATGTTATGAAGACAGTGGTGGTTCTTCTGAACTGGTAGCTGGCAGTGTTACGCTGTTAATGTGCTTTCATTCTTGGGAGCCATTCACTCCTGCACTTACAGACTCTACTCACTGACCCCTTCACCTCCAAACACTCCCTCAATCTAGTTTTATGGAACTGTGCCACAGCCACAGTATTACACTGCAGTTAAGGGCTACTCTGTCTTTTCTGCTTCACAACCAGCATTACAATAGCCCTCCTCTCAAAGTGCTGTTCCTTGGCCGTATGGTTCTATTTTGTTTTTTTCTAGGAGAAATTCAAACTATGTTTGGTATTTCTTTATTTTTCTTCTTGGACAACAACAAAAATTCCTCGATGCACTGCTAGGAGGGAACCTCACTGTTCCTTCTCCTAATTTTACCACAGTTTTTCTTACTTTTTCCTTCATGAAAGAGATACTGTCACAGTGTTGACAGCCCTGGCAGATGTCTGTGACTGGCTCAAGTGTTCCTTAACACCTGCTGATTTTTTTTCTCCTGTTTCTAGTTTAAATAATCCTTCATAACCTTGTCATTTTTCTATGCCAGCCGTCCACGTTCTTTAAGGTGGAGCTACTCCTCACTTACAAGCTTTCTCTTCCCAGATAATTTCACTGAGCCCTCTACATTTATACTTTCCCTCTTCATGCTGCTGTTAGCTCTTTCAGACACTGATAATCTACCTAGCTGATTCTGTCATTAATTCTCTCTGTTAATAATCAGGTTGGGTTTTTTTTTTTACATTTTGAGAAGTGATAGAAACTGCAGCCAACCATGATTTTAGATGCCCTAGGTGATAGGTAAAATCTCCTCCCAAGAGCAACATCACAATTAACTATCACCTCTCATCAGTAAGCTAACTAAGCTAAAAGCAGATTTCCTATTTGTAATTTATTCCAGTTAATACAAGCCCAGGGAAAGGGTGCAGAGATAATTTGCAGCATACTCTGAAAGTGAGAGAAAGATTATATTGGACCACAGATTGATTATATTTAGAGCCATGAGACCCCCAGTGACAATATCACCCAGCTGTTCCCTCTTGTTTACAGCAGCACAGCCCTGACTTAAACACTGCTACTGCTCTTGGCAGCTGTAGCACCACAGCACAAAAGGAGGATGAGGGAGAGGGAACCTCCAGACAGCTTCATTGCAGCCTTTTGTCCTCTACTGTCCAAGGTAAGAGCACAGATGAGTATTGTAATTCCAGACACTTCTTGCCTCTGAACTCGAGGAGTTCGACTTCTCTGACCTGCAAATGGCCAAACAGCTCTTACAGATGTTGCACCCTCAACTAATAATATTTTTAATGAGCTAATCTAATATTTCTGCAGCCTATTTGTGCGTCAGTACAGTTGTCTAAGAATTCATTCTTGACAGGGCAATGATCATAGCCACTGTGCTTAGGTACTGCTCTCTAAAGCAAAAGAAGTTTCCTAAGAATTAATTTCTATCCATTATGATTTAATTTTGCAGCTGTGCACTTGCTTATCTGTGCCTCCCCTTTATAATACCTCCCCTATGTAATTGAGATTCAGTTTCACTAAGAACTATTTTATAATGGTGAATAACTGGTGAGACTCAGACTTGGGCAAAGTAGCCATTTTTGGAGCTTTGGATTTTGTTGTTTGTGTTTTTTTTTTAAGACAACAAACATTAGTGCAGAAAAAAGACAATGGTGAATGGGATGCAAGTACTAATTAACATTAGCCAGGTAGCTGCATGGCTCAGAAAAACACTTTAAACCCCAAGGTTTTGTATTTGATTGCAACAGTTTGTGCCAGGAGAGATGCAAGGCTGCTGAGTCAGTGCTGTCTCTGTGCTTGCCATGCATTCAACCCACTACCCATACAGAGGTTCTGAATGTTGGAGCACACACTTGACTGCCTTGCACATTCATCTTGACTTTCCATGTGCACAGTTTTGCAAGTTTTTGCAAGAATAAAAATAATTATCTTATCCCTACACTAGATGTATCTATGTTAACTGCATAACATACTGCACACTTACAGACAACTGTTTGTAAACAGACTTTGTATGTTGACAGCACAGGTTGGGGACCTAAAATCATAGCATTTATTTTCTCCTTTGGTATTAGCCAGTCAGGAGTGTTTCAGATTGTTGTCAAGTACCCAATATATTAAATGCTTGATCACATGTATCAGTCAGAGGTATCAGGTTTTACACTGATAGAATTCTTTTAATGGTTTTTTTTGACCATGAGAAACTGGCTACTTTGCAGAAAATAGGTAAATCTTGGAATAAAGAGGGGAAAAAAACCCTCAAAGATACTCCTGACACTGTGTCTTTCTCTTTATTTCTCTAACCACCAAGCAGTGCTATTTGGACAGACTTCTGTGCAATGACCTTGGCATCCACACCCTGCCATGCCCTCCCCACATTGTCACTGTGCTATGGTTTCAAAATGCAAAATACCCTACCAGAGGCAATTTGACACTCTGGGTATTACAATAGCTGCAGTAAACTGCAGAAGAATATGTTTCATGTCAGTGGAAGCAGAAAAGCTAGTAGATGAATTTGATTCCTTTTTAGATGAATCTTCTATGGATCAGCAGGTTTATTCAGAGTTACTTAAAAAGCAGTTAACATTCTATTAGTAACAAACTGTGATCTGTGTCAGCAGTAAAGCACTATTCAGTCATTTATTTTAGAATGAGCAGGCACTGCAGGGAGAAATAAAATTATTAAACCTCTCATAAACAAATAAATAGTAAGGCAGAGCCTGGGATTTTCTTTCTTGTTCTAAATACTAAGCCTTCCTCCTAGGAATATTTATTAATATTGAGCCTTTTTTTTTTTTCCTGGTGTTTGCTATATGCAGGATGAGTCAGAAGTTTCCATTTCTTCTGACAGTGTAGGTCTGTGATTAAAGAGAAAAAAAGTGCATGCTCAGATTTGGCTACTATCATGTTATGTCACTCAAGTAGGGACATTGTTGGTTCAGCATTATGTCCCCTGGCTCCAGTCCCAAAGGGCTGTCTTAAACTTAAACCTTTCCTTGCAGCTAGCAGTAAAAATGGCCCAATGTCAAAATGTGCTCTTTACCTGACCATGATTACTTTGTGTACTTTAAAAGCAGTCTTTACCTCTCAATTCTCCAGTCAGACAAAACCTGCACTGTCACAGGAGTTAATGTTAGGCTCCTAGTATTCCTGAAGGGTGAGTTTGAATCTCTAAAATCTTTTTATAACTAGTGAGATCAGGTTTAAAACTGTCTCCAAGCATCATTGATACCATGGCTAGCCAGACATGGGTAGAACAAGCAATCTTGAAATCTGTTATGTGGCATCAAAACCCACCCCAAGCTCAGCTGACAGTAGCAGGCATCCTGAAAACATTTCTGTCTTATCCTTGTGTCATTCTCCTGTGTGGTATTGTGCCAAATAAAGCTCAGCTAAAGATCAAACAGAAATTTGATTGCTATTGTTTTGAAGCTAGTGCTCTGCCTGTACTCTTCTGCAACCCTCTAGGGCAGGCTGTCCTCACTACTGGACATGTCACATTAAACCAGGAGCTAAATAGTTGCACAAGCTGCACAGGATTTTAGTAATAAATGTAAACGTGGACTCCATTCCCAGGGTAGCCAGTTCTACATTGCACAGAGACATAAAGAGACAAGGGAGAAAGCAATAGAAATAAACAGGTGGTGACTGTGCTGGTTAGCCAAATAGTACAAGCAATGTACAGCTTACTCATGTGTCATGTAAGACTATGATGAAGACATCATCTCTAACTATCATATGGACTGTGAGAAACTTCATTTTGATATTTATATATATATATATATATATATACCAAAATACATCAGTGGTGTCAGCACAAGCACTTTGAGATCTCCACCCCAAATTAGCAATTATTTACAGTAATGACCAACATCTCCCCATTTACCTGAGATTCTGCAGTACCTGCACAGCTTAATGTGAATTGAGATACTCCTTTCTGATTCCTTGTCAGAAGAGGTTCTTGAAGGGTGCTCTAAAAAATGTGGAGAAACACCATCAGTTTTTTTCTCTCTCCCAGTTTCTGCTAGTTAGTGGCTGCTCTGATGAGGCACAAGAGCGTAGAAGACATTAGAAGAGCTTCTTCAAAAGCCATAAAATCAAGGCTGTGTTCATTCTTTCCCATTTCTTTGTAAGAAGATTATGATAACAGCAATTGAGATGAATTCTAAGCTACGTCACATGGACTGCTGTTTTTCAGTCCTGAGACCTAACTACAACAATTGCATTTAGACCTGTTTCAAATAGATACACTCCTCTTTAAGGTGTGAGGTGAGGGCAAGCACCTTGTCCAGGTGTTCACAGAATCACAGAATGGCTTAGTTTGGAAGGGACCTTAGAGATCATCTACTCCAACCTCCTACCATGGGCAGAGATGCCTCTCAACTAGACTCAGCTGCTCAAGGCCTCATCCAACCTGGCCTTGAACACCCCCAGGGACGAGACATCCACAGCTTCGCTGGGCAACCTGTTCCAGAGTCTCACCACCCTTGTAGTGAACAATTTCTTCCTAAGATCCAGTCTAAACCTGTTCTCCCTCAGCTTAAAACCATTCCCTCTTGTCCTATCACTAGACACTCATATGAAAAGTCTCTCTTCAGCCTTCCTGTAAGATCCCTTCAGGTATTGGAAGGCCCTTGGAGTCTTCTCTAGCTGCCTCAGCCTGTCCTCACAGCAGAAGTATTCCAACCCTTGGATCATCTTTATAGCCACGCTCTGGACTCACTCCAACAGCTCTGTGTCCTTCTTATGGTGGGGACACCAGAACTGCATACAGTATTCAAGGTGAAGTCTCACAAGAGCCATGTAAAGGGGCAGAATATTGACCTCACACAATTTGCACTGGTGCACTTCTCAGGCCTCTCAGGATCCTTTTGGATGGCACCCCTTCCATCAAATGAGTCAACTGCACCACACAGCTTGGTGTCATCAACAAACTTGCTGAGGGTGCACTCAATGCCACTGTCCACGTCTCTGACAAAGATGTTCAACAGCACTGGACCCAGGACAGATCCCTGAGGAACTCCGCTTGTCACTGGTCTCCACCTGGACATTGAGCCATTGATAACAATGTTCTGAAGCTCAGATTTAATGGTGGCTTCAAAAGCTTCGGACTGAATTCTCCAAGTTTAAATAAATTAAAAACTCCTTCCATAGGCTGACATATCAAGCTTTTCAACAAGGCTCAGTAATTCTGGTAAAAAGTAGGGAGCAAGTAATGAGCAAGACTGAAAATCATCTAATGCTGCTGCTGAGAAATTATTTTTCTTTAAGAGATTAAATTATCTCTTGCATTATCCCTTGTGTCCCCATCATAAGAAGGACACAGAGCTATTGGAGCAGGAGGGCCACAAAATGCCATCCAGAGGGACCACAGAAGTGGGCATATGCCAACCTCAGGAAGTACAGCAAGGCAAAGTGCAAGGTCCTGCACCTGTGTTGGGTCAATCCCAAGCACAAATACAGACTGGGTAATGAGTAGATTGAGAGCAGCCCTGCAGAGAAGGACTTGGGGGTGATCTTTGATGAGGCACTTTACATGACCTTGCAATGCATGCTGGCTGACCAATAACCTAACTGTATCCTGGGCTGCATCAAAAGAAGCATGGCCAGCAGGTCAAGGGAGGTGATTCTGCCACTCTGCTCTGGTGAGACCCTACCTGGAGTACTCTGTCTAACTCTGGAACCTCCAGCATAAGAAGGACATGGATCTGTTGGAGATGATCCAGAGGAGAGCCACAAAGATGACCAGATGGCTGGAGCACCTCTCCTATGAGGACAGGCAGATGGAGTTGGGACTTTTCACCATGGAGAAGAAAAGGTTCCAGGGAGACCTTATAATGGCCTTCCAGTACCTGAAGGGGGCCTACAGAAAAGCTGGAGGGGGCATGTGGTGATAGGACAAGGGACAATGGTTTTGAACAAAAGCAGGGTAGAGTTAGATTAGACATTAGAAAGTTCTTTACTATGGGGATGGTGAGACACTGCAATGGCTTGCCCAGAGAAGTTGTGGACACTCCTCCATCAAAGTTTTTAAGATCAGACTGGATGAGGCTTTGAGCAACCTAGTCTCATGGGAGGTGTCCCTGCCTACAGCAAGGGGGGTGGAAGTAGATGATCTTTAACGTCCCTTCCAATTCCAGCCTTTCTACCATATGATGATATTTTGCATAACCCATGAGTGACTTTGTACACATTGAAAAAAAAACCCTGTAAATGGTCCAGAAAGCATAGCTTATGCTTCCCTTTCAAGGCAGATAATATAAATAAGCTGCACCTTTGAAAATGCCTCTCTGAAATTACCTTATTGCATAATATTTGACTATGGATTTTTGGAATGTTTCAAATGTATAGTAGAATTTGAAAATCTACTACATGCAGCAGCAAGTGCTGGCAAGCACAGTGTGAAATAAAAATTCTCCAGTGAGCACCATTTGATTTTTAAGTCATTCACCTTTGTGCCACGTGTTAATCCATCTCTGGGAGAATCACAAGGTTTTGAGCATCCTGCAAACAAATGCCATTTTTAAAAAGGACAGCAAAATTTGACAGGAAAAAAAAAAAAGCAAAACAAGGAAAACAAATTTTTCACAAAGCTGTCACTGCTGTATGTCCTTGACACCAACAATCAGTTGTGAATCTGCTGGATCTTTCTGGCACATAAATTCTGATTTCTTACACTTCTAGAATGTGCTTGTTTCATTTGTGTATAGAGCCTTCCTATGAGATCTGTCTGTATTTTGTGGTCCCAGTATCATTGAAGATAAATATTGCAAGAGCTTCTTGTGGTTTGGATACATATCAGGTATCATTATTGATGATATCTTTCCTGTGATGCGTGCTGCATTTGTAAGGCAGATTTTGTTCTTGCTTCAGATTACCTGGTTTCTGACCAAAATGGGGCACACACTGCATTTAAAAGGAGATATTAAACACTGCCATTGCTGGGTTTTATGTTCCAAACATTTTCTGTAATAGCTTCTCTAAAATGTGTGGCATAAAGAAAGCCTCGAAGCACATTGTGGTAAAATGGTTTTATTGTTGCTCATTTGCACTGACCTACAGAGGTTGTTTTCAGGCTCCTCCTTCCTAAGCCTAACTCTGTATTTGTGCCAAGAAAGCACTTAATCTGTGCCAGATGTTTTGTTTTAACTTGTTGTTAAAGTACATTCCACCAGCAAAAATAAAGGCAATTTTGATTCTATTAGTAAAATCAGGAAAAAAAAAAACCCACCAGTCTCAATCACCTCCCATCCAGGGACCCTGCAAAACATGTATTCAAAGGTCTAATCTTCCACATTACATCAACAGCAAAGAAAGCCTGAATACCCACCTAAAGTCACCTGTGGATGGGAAGAACAGAAATGGAATCACAATGTGAATGGAACTTCTGGTTCACTGGAACTTCGACTCTGCCCTGGTGAGACCACACCTGGATTACTGTGTCCAGCTTTGGGCTCCCCAGTTCATGAGAGACAGGGATTTGCTGGAGAGAGTCCAATGGAGAGCTACATGGATGATTTGGAGACGTGAACATCTCTCCTGTGAAGAAAGACTGAGAGCCCTGGAGCTCTTCAGTCTTGAGAAGGCTGAAAGGGGCTCTTATCAGTGTCTATAAATAGCTGAGGGGTGGGTGTCAAGATGAAGGTGATGGTCTCTTTTTGTGGTGTCCAGTGATAGGACAAGGAACAACAGGGACAAGTGGGAACACAGAAGGTCCCACCTCAACACAAGGAGATACAGTGGTGGAGCACTGGAACAGGCTGCCTAGAAAGGTTGTGGAGTTTCCTTCTCTGGACTTTCAAAACCCATCTCAATGTGTTCCTTTGTGGCCTGCCCTAGGTGATCCTGCTTTGGCAGAAGGGTTAGACTCGATGACCTTTGGAGGTCCTTTCCAACCCCTAACCTTTTATGATTCTGTGCTTCTGATTATGTTAGGGAAAAGACCATGAAATCTGGCTCTTCATAACCATCTATATCTCAGTACTCTAAAGCATTCTCTAAAATTTCCTCAGCATATACATTGAAGGAGGACTTTTATTTTCATTCAATGTTATATATATATTTATCTAAGATTTAGATGAGCTATGGGATGAATAAATCAGGATTCTTATTTTAGACAAGGCAATAATTAATGAAACTTGCCAAAGCAAGAAAATCAGAAAGGCATTCAAGCTCTGGACATAGGACTTGTAATCACGTCTCACCTTAGCAAAACACTGCAATGTTTGGGTAAGGATTCTATCACATAAGACATCGTGGATTCGTTTTGCTTGCTGGTTTTGCATGGGTCACACAGAACATTCATTAATGTTTCCTTTTAGATTCTTACCAGACTAATATCCCTTAGAAAGCCAAGCATTAGCTTGAATTCACAATATCACAGTATCACAGAGGTTGGAAGGGACCTCAAGAGATCATCCCGTCCAACTCCCCTGCCAGAGCAGGGTCACTTAGGGTAGTCTGCACAGATGGGTTTTGAAAGTCTTCAGAGAAGGAGACTCCACAACCCCCTGGGCAGCCTGTTCCAGGGCTCTGTCACCCTCACTGGAAAGAAGTTTCTCCTCATGTTGAGACGAAATCTTCTATGTTCAAGTTTGAACTCATTGTTCCTTGTCCTATCACTGTGAACCACAGAAAAGAGCCTGCCCCCCCCCACTTGACACCCACCCCTCAGATATTTGTAGACATTGATCAGATCCCCTCTCAGTCTTCTGTTCTCCAGACTAAACAGCCCCAGGGCTCTCAGTCTCTCTTCAGAGGGGAGATGCTCAAGTCCCTTAATCATCCTCATGGCTCACTGTTCAATTCTCTCCAGCAGGTCTCTGTCTCTCTTGAACTGGGGAGCCCAAAACTGGACACAATATTTCAGGTGTGGTCTCAGCAGGGCAGAGTAGAGAGGTAGAAGAACTTTCAGCTATATTTTTTTCAACTTGAAGATTTTTTTTTTCTATATGAAATACAGAAACAGTTAGGTAAGCATCCAAAATCCATCAGAGAGAAAATCAGACTATTCCTAGAGCTCCTTCTATCTAAAACATAAAAGCAAAACATATCATATCTGTTGTTAGGAAAAAAAAAAAAAAGAAGTAGTAAAAAGAACATATTTTCATTTTAACTGCAGAATTTATTTGACAAAAGTGTCCTCCCTCACCAAAAATTTAACTGCTCATGACTTTCTCTGTTTAGTCCTCAGGACCAGAGGTGCCCCCTTGACTGGTGAGGATACTGCAGTGGTTGTAAGTTTCAGATTTTCACGTACAAAATTGCGCTGCCGAACTCTGGCTGATCTTTTGTAACTGTTAGTGGAAACAACTTTTGCTGGCCTTGTAGGTGGTATGGTCTCTGGAGGCAGTCCATTGATTTCATACATCCACTGCATTGACTGTGTCTGAAAATAATGAACAGAGGCATTGGGGAAAAAAAAAAAGGAAAAAATTAGAGAAAGAAAATCTGTGAACAAATACCTTGAAAATTGGATGGGAATGTACAAGGCTACATTGATTTCAAAAGATATTTATCATTTTCCATGTAAAGGAGGTAGTGGTATATCAGAGAATAAGAGTTGCAATTCTGGAACACAGAGAAATGAAATCACATTTAACACTTTCAGGGCCAGGCATAACAAAGATGAGGAATTTAGTTTCCTAACTGATCCAAAATTTGGTTTAGTAAACTCCATAGCTCTGTATGTTGTTTAAAGGTGATTATTTTACAGTACAATGTGGAAACCCAAAAGGGAATGATAACAAAATATTGAGATGGTCTTCAGGTCTGTAAGGCCCTGGTGGTGATTAGAGATGTTGTACCCCCTGAACTGTGTGAGAAAAGGATGGCAGTAAAAAATAGCAAAGTGATGAGTCTTTGAAGGCAACTGAGGAGAAGAATACCTATTAAAATAAAGGTAAAGCAGTTGGCTTAGTGGAGATAGGCTACGTGTGGCAGTTTTATGCTGTGCCTAAGAAAATTGTCCACAGATTGAGCAGGTAGAATGTAAATAAGTCATCACTGGATGAAAAAGGGAAAGTAATGATGTCTAAATAATCCCAATGGTGTGATTATTAACATAAATTTAGTTGTGTAAACTAACTAACTCTCTCTGTTTTTGCTTTCTTTGCTCTAGCAGATACCAGCCGGTGCTTCTGCTGGCTTGTTGACCTTGGCTGCGTTCTTTGTTGTGGCTAAGTATTAACAAGCTACTATCTGCTCTTTCTCTTTCTCTTGTCCCATGTACAGGGGGAAAGGGAGGTAAGAGGAGGAAGCTATTGGTAACCCCCTGGTTTTGTCCAGGGGGTGTTTCTTGTGCTGTTTATAAATTGTAAATACCTGTAAATATTGTATATTTTCACAGAATCAATAAGGCTAGAAAATACCTCAATGATCATCGAGTCCAACCTGTCACCCAAGACCACATGGCTACTAAACCATGGCACCAAGTGCCACGTCCAATGTCCTCTTGAACACCTCTAGGGATGATGACTCCACCACCTCCCTGAGCAGCACATTCCAACAGCTAACATTCCATTTCATATTTCTAGATTGTAGTTTTGCTTGTAATACAGCTTCATTTGCTTTCCATGGAGCTAGTCTGGCAATTTTATTTGGGAGGGTAATTTCAACCCACCACACTGTGGGAAAGTGGAACTGTAACATTCACATACCTCTCAATAAACAGACACCAGCTCTGCAGGTCTGGGCCACTTCACCCACTCTGTGGCTAGTGGTCACCTCCTTGCAACTGGTCTATCAGTCTGTATCTTTGCTCATTGTGGTGGGACTGGCTGGACCAGGACCACTATCTTTCTCATAATGTGGTGGTAACCCCACACTACACTATAAATATCTCAGGTTCATACTGTAGGATTTAATTGGAGCTCTGGTATTGCTAATAATGGCATCATCATATGGTGGAATTGTTGTTAAGAAAACAAACTGAGAGGAAAAGACTCCGAGTATGCACAAGAGAATTTCAGCTGCGTGTTGGAACGTCTCGTTTGAAAAATATTTATGTGAATTGGAAATGACACTCCTCATTTGCTTTCTGTTTATAACTGGTCTCTAGGAATGGAGCATATGTTTCTATGTCATGTCTTGTAATGCTTGAGTACTTGATTCTTACTGAGTACCTGATTCTTACTCTTAACTACACATTCCATCTATCCATACTTAAGGAGCATTATTTCTACGCACATGAAGGCTATACTGCTGTCCAGCTTCCATATTTCATTTCTGCCCTGAAGCAGACTTCTGATTGCAAAAAACACACATGTAACTATTGCAGACATTTCTCTCCTTTTGTCTTGCAAACTTTAACTCTTGAAATCACGTCATTATTCCAAGTCTTCAATATTTTCCTGCCTTTCAATATTTTCCTGCCTTTCAATATTTTCCATCCAGGAAAAGTTCCCCTCATGGGTTTCAGTTTTCTGTTCTCCTCTTTGTTAGAAATAAACCCAAACCAAACCAAACAAACAAAAAACTCCAGAAAAACAAACAACAAATATATTACAAAACCCAAAGATTTCAAATGATGTGTCCTGTCCAGCTTTGTACTATGCAAAAGAAAGCCAAAGCATTGCATGCACAGTTTAAGCGTGCACTGCCATCTATTCTTTTGCACGCAGTGGTCGGAAATCCCAGGGTTTATATTTGGGGCTGGTTTGCTTTCAAGGCAAAACTTGTAGGGAAGACTGAGTAAGAAATATGGCATGACCTAGGTCTATTAAAATATATTCATAGAAGTGGAATAGTTTTGTTTTGTTTTTTTAAATACAGAACATTGAACACAGTGGCTATAGATAGCACATATTTATATAGAACACAGTACACACCAGATTCTATGATTTTGCATCCTCAAAGCAGCGGAATCATGTAAGGAAACAAGTGATATTTCAAAATGCTGAAGCTCTGCCTTTCCACATTTGGCACAGCCCTGCAGTCACACAGCTGTGCTGCCTGTAGTTCTACTGCAGGTTTGCTGGTGCTAGACTTTTGCATCATGCTGTGTTAAACTATAGAGACATGGCTTGCAGGATCACCTCTCTCTTCTGCTTCAGGTCAGAAAGATTTATCATTACAACAGTTGTGATTTATGCAATTCATCTGCCATGTAAAACTAACAACCCCTCAGAACAATCACTTGCAGATATAACCATTACACCTAACACCAATGCCACTTTTCACCCAAGGAAATGAAAGGTCAGAAGGGCTGTGTATACCCTCAAATCAATGTGGAAATCAGTGCTACAGACAGCCTTTAAAGCTCATGAGTTTTTCCCTCAAGCATTTAGTTAACAGTCCAGCTTCTGACATGGCTGGTTTGTGGCCCATTTGTTCATTCTAGTTTGAGAGCTCTGCTTCTGCTGTGCTGCTGGGCATGTCAGTATGCCAAGCAGGTTTGGCCTGTGGAAAGGAGCAACACTATCCACACAAATGGTAATGAATTCTCCCATACCCTAAACTCTCTCAATCACCTCCAAAGCACGGTATGTATATTTGTCTAGTTATTGATTGCATTCTGTCAATTAATTACTGTCTAGGTAAAGCACTACAAAAGCCATAGGGAAAAGCAGCCAACCTTCTCCACAACGAACTTTCCCTACAGTTGTCCCTAATTATGGCAACACAAGAAATGAATAAAAATATTTTTGAAGTGACTATTAAGTTTTCTTCTTTTTTATATTTGCCAGCAGAATAAGTTTGAATCAATGATGTTTACCGTTGTTATCTTTCATATGCCCCTTCCTATTGTTCTGATTGTTACCTTGTCATTGCTAAAGTGTATTTAAGGGATACCATTGCAAGAAATTTTGCATTCATGTTGCATCTATTCAAACAGAAGCAGTTTCCAGCCATTAAACTGTAAACACTTTGGCACAGGCTTTGCTCTCTGCTGCATAGTTATTTAGGATTATACTCTTTCACATATAGGCTGCATACATTTACAGCTCTTAAATGTCATCACCACATGACTCTCTAATTCATAGAATCACAGAATGGTTTGGGTTGGGACGTCCAAAGGTCATCTAGTCCAACCCCCTCTCCAGTGAGCAGTGACATCTTCCATTAGATCAGGCTGCTCAGAGACCTGTCGAGCCAGACCTTGAATATCTCCAAGGATGGGGCTTCAACTACCCTTCTGGGCAATCTGTTCCAGTGTTCCACCACTCTCTGGGTAAAGAGCTTTTCACCTAACCTAAATCTACTCTTTCATAATTTCAAACCATTGTCCCTCATCCTATCAATAAGAGCCTTGGTAAACAGTCTCTCTCCAGCGTTCTTGTAGGCCCCCTTCAGGTACTGAAAAGCTGCTATTAGGTCTCCCAGAATTTTCCCTTCTCCAGGCTGAACAACCACAGCTCCTTCAGCCTGTCCTTATATGAGAACTGTTCCAGCCCCCTAATAATTTTTGTGGTCCGCCTCCAGACCCATCTACAGGTCCATGTTTGTCTTGTATTGAGGGCACCAGACCTGGATGCAGTACTCCAGGTGAGGTCTCACCAGAGCAAAGTGGCAGAATCACCTCTCTCGACCTGCTGGCCAGGCTTCTTTTGGTGCAGCCTAGGATGCAATTGGCTTTCTGGGCTGCAAGCACAGAATTGTGATGCTTCTTGTTAGAAAACTGATTTAAGCCAGTATTTTGTAACTGAATATATACTTTCTTTTCTCTGTTAATGTTGAAAGGGTATCACAGTATATCAGAGGTTGGAAGGGACCTCAAGAGATCATCAGGTCCAACCCCCCTGCCAGAGCAGCATCACTTAGGGTAGTCTGCACAGGACATTGATCAGATCCCCTCTCATTCTTCTCCAGACTAAATAGCCCCAGGGATCTCAGTCTCTCTTCATAGAGGAGATGCTCAAGTTCCCTAATCTTCCTAGTGGCTCTCCATTGGATTCTCTCCAGCAGGTCTCTGTCTCTCTTCTTTGTAGTTTTAAAGGAACAGTTTTTAAAACCTCTGCTTTAAAAATTGTCAGCACTGTTTTCACACCGTGTCTTCTGAACGAATGGCTTTACTCAAATAAAATTAGTAAGCCTAAGATCTTCATAGATACGTCACCATGCATGCATAATTTTTTACACTTTCACTATTATTCTGCTAAATCAAAAATCTAATTTAAACTGGATGCTGGATGTTATTCCTGTGTAAAACAGGTAGATTCACTCATCTTTATTCTCAGCTGTATTTAATACTGTGAACTGATCTAGTAACTCCACTGACTATGAAGGTAAAATCCAGAGAAAGCAGGTGACACGGACCAACATCAGTATCTTATGTCCAAAGATAAAGTTGTTATTTAAGGAAAGTAAACCACCCTCCAAAATTAGCTAATTGTTTTATTAACTTCAGTACAAGATTAAATGCTTTACCTTTCTTTAGTACACCAGATGAACAATTTCATTCAAAGAAAATTTAACCTCATGGTTGTATCTATTGTGTGCAAGTCCCACTGACCTCTTCAAGGTCAGACAAGAGATCTGATAGGGCTTTCAGCCTGAGTATCAGGTTACTAAAAAAAATCATTTCTGTTCAGGAAATCCACACATACTGCAGCTTTACTGTCTATTGTGTCAGTAATTGTTTGAAGTGCTGGGCTATGCCACATCTCAACTTCATTTACCATCAGCATCAAACAACTGATGTAGCCTTCTGCATAGCAATGACCTTTTCCTCATTTCTTTTTTTTTGCTATATAAATACTCCAGATTGTTCTATAAAAAAAAAAGTTTGTGTCTTGATTTGGTGAAAAAAAACCTGCCTATTCTGTTGCTATGTAGCCTGCATCAGGCAGGAGGAAATCGTTCTTTTCCTGATGGAAGCTCATTGGGTTCAATGGGAAAATGTTGTGGGCATTATCACATGAACCCTTTAGATAGGACCCATCAAGCTAGGAGATAAAAATTAAAACCTAAAGAGCAATAACAACAACAACAACAAAAACCTCCCTCATTTATCATCTTGAAGTATGGTAATCCATCTATGTATTGTAAATCATGTGCTATCATCCAAGACAGCTGGAGACAGTCACTGTAAAAAAATAATGCATTTTTGTACTGATTTACTGAAAGACAGACACTTGCTTTAGATCAGTGGTTTCTGCAAAAGGGAACACGAGTGTTACCTGAATGGAAAAGTCACTTAACTGTCAATATAACTTGGGTTAGCACTTTGTTTAGCACTAGAACTACCTGGAATTCAGTAATTTTCAAGCTAATCCAGAATTCCGTAATTTTCAGAAAACTGTGGACACCCACAAATGTCTATTTTAGTTGAGCATTTAATTTCCCAGGGCAAAATTATTTGCTTTTCAAATGCTGCTGAGGCTGTAAGAATTTTCTTCAGATAAGGCTGTACAGCCTAACTATAGCAAGTCTTATAATCAATATGAAACCTGCAGCAAGAACAAGTCTACTAAGTTCAGAATCTATGCAAGTGCCTTGAAGCTGCTGCTTTGGATTTCCAGGTCAGTCATGTTTCAGCAAAGGGAAAGACAGATCAGGTTTCAGACATTTCTGGAATGGTAGAGAGGAGAGAGAGACTTCAAAAGGTCATTTCTATATGCTTATGCTAGAATATTTGATTTTCAATTGAATTTTTACTTGCTTAAGAAGTGGGTCAAGATTTTCTAAATGAGAGGAATTCTTTTTTATTATACCAAATTTTGAGCAAGTCTAATACTAGCATTGGTAGTAACACAGTCTGAATAGGAAGGTATTGAATCTACAACATGTGCAACATATCAGAGAAAAATAATAAAAGATAAGTGTGAAAAAGATGAATCTAATATAAACATATTGCATGCATATCCCAGGATCCCTGCAATTAATCTCTAGGCCTAAGTCACACACAATTTAAGGACATAGACCAGATCACAATCTGAACACCCCTGACAGTCTTGAAGGAGGAAGTTCCTCTTGAAATCAATAAGTTCCTCTTATGAAAACCTCAAAATTCCTTATGACTATTCAGCAGAAGTGTGAAGAGAGCAGTAATTTGACTCACCTGGTTGGAGCAATGGTTCCCTTACGAGGAGAGACTGAGGGAGCTGGGGTCCTTTAGCTTGGAGACTAAGGGGTGACCTCATTAATGTTTTTAAAGATGTAAAAGGTGAGTGCCAAGAGGATGGAGCCAGGCTCTGCTCGGTGATGCCCAATGACAGAACAAGGGGAAATGGGTGGAAGCTGAGGCATAGGAAGTTCCATGGAAACAGGAGGAAGAATTTTTTCACTGTGAGGGTGACAGAACACTGGAACAGGCTGCCCAGGGTGGGTGTGGAGACTCCCTCCCTGGAGATATTCAAAGCCTGCCTGGATGTGTTCCATTATGATCTGGTCTAGGTGATCCTGCTCTGGCAGGGGGTTGGACTGGATGATCTTTCGAGATCCCTTCCAGCCCCTAACATTCTGCGATTCATCTGCAAAGCAAAATGTTTCTGAAGAATATTTTGACAAATTAAGAACTTAGATGCATGCCACCATTTTTTACTAAATATCATGAGTTATTCAAGTAAGATATTTAACCCTCTGATATCTAAGTAATGTTCATGAAGTAATTTGCTAAGCAATTACTTTATTTATATAAAAGTACCTTACTTTATTTATAGAAAAGTATATTTTCTGGTATTTAACCCATTCTTACAGATGTCCCCTGATTCACAGGATTCATTTGCAGAACACAGATCATCCATGTGTATTCACTGTAGGCTGGACATGCTACTGAGTTACACACTGATTAGTTGACACAGAAATCTACACCAGAAGGGCACTAAAGGTTGGGAGTATCAGGAATTTTAAGGTAAGTGATATTCTAATTATCATTCAAACAATGCCAACTCAGGAAAGTCCAACAAAATGTACAAGACTTCCAAATAAGTTAAAACACAGGAAATTACAGATAAAGCATCCAATATTCCCTGATGCTTTTTTTATACTGCAGTGGTGACAAGCAAAAATGACTGATTATGATCAGTGCACACACAGTGAAACTAATCCAAAGCTTTACACAAACAGTGGAAGGGAAGAACAAAGGCAACAAGAATCAAGACAACAATGATTTAATAAGCGAAGCAAAGAGGACTGCAAAGGCAATCACTCACCACCTCTTACAAGCAGACCAATGCCAGAGAGGCTCTGAGCAATTTCTAATGAAGAAGATGGTTAACAATAATTTTCTTAGATTAGAGACTTCTGCTGTTCAGCTATTAAATGTTTCACAGGAGAGGTAAAGCAATCAATATCAGCCACTCCTTCAGGCCTGACAATGGTCTGAATAGCCTCCTACAGCACTGATTCCCATATTGTTACCATCTTCTGGCATTATGAAAATTACAGTCTCAAGAAGCAGAGCAACCTTTCCTCATGCTCTTGAATAAAAGATTTTGAGTATTGATTTTGCACTCAAAAGCCAGTGTTACCAATTATTAGGAGATGCTATATTCAATGCCTGTAATGAGCTTTCTGGATCTCTGCTCTTAATCATAAACCCCAGGTCAACGTCAACACTGGAATAAACTCCCAAGGGAGGTCCCCAGCACTGGACAGTTTCAAGGCCCAGCTTGATGAGTGCTGGTCCATCTCATTTAAATTATATTCTTACCCTGAAAGGTTGGACTAGATGATCCTTGAGGTCCCCTCCAACCTGATATTCTATGAATCTATAAAACAACCAGAGCTGAGGGACACACAGGTGATCTCATACTATAAGATGGCTCTATTTTAATTATCCTGTTAACTTTGCTACATTTTTGTTCTTGCTTGTTCTGTTTAAGAGACACAATTTAGAATAATGTTAAACTGTGGCAACTAACAAATCTCCCAAGAACAATGCAGAACTTATTTTCACTGAGCTACTGAATATGTAAAAATACCATTCACTGTTAAGATGTGCAAGTTTGCACAGACAAGCTTAGAGAAGCCACATCTGAGTACTGTGGCTTGCATGCTGCATCATTTATTTCCAGAGCAGCATGACAAATGGTTTTGATATGCTATCTTCCATAGGCTAAGTTAGTGATTATTCAGTAATAAAGGTGCACAAGTCTGGCTTCTGCAGGGCTTGATAATGTTACCTGCAATCTGGTTGACTCTGACATCTATTTTATCATTTAAGGCTTATTCTGTGTGCATTCTGCTTTAGAATATCTCTGAAGTCTCACCCATGAATTGCAAACCAATTGCTCAGGTCTCCAGCTGAATTCAGCACAGTGCAAGCAAATTAACTGTAAGCTAACTTGAATACACTCTTTTTCAAGGATTTGCAAGACCCCTGGCTGCTCCACCTCATGCCTGACCCAGGAAGCCTTTTCAGAGCATCTTTCTGCCTTAGATGCATTTTGCAGTCCCTAAGCTCTGTTGGTTTTCTCTTCAGCTTTATGACCATATCACAGCCTAGCTCTGAGATATTGCTGTGTCTGAGAAAGTCCTTTATTTTTCCCTTGTAGTTCTTTATAGCTTATTTAAGAAGCATGCTCTCTTCATTAATTTATTATTAGTGGAAATACCTTTTTTTTTTCTTTTTTTTCCCTTCCGTGAAAACTGCTATTTTGAAGGCTATTGTAACTGTGGAAGTTTGATTAAGGAATAATATCCTTTTAAAAATGCTCTTCAGGCATCATGTCACTGTTTCTTACTTGTAGCTTGACTAGATTACAATGTTCTTTTTCACAGCATGATTATTTTATTTACTAGCTTTTTATTCTATTTAATTCTTTGATCAACATATTTTTTTAAGTAATTTTCCATGTCACTTTTGCAGCATTAAGATTCCTAACAGCTATCCAAATAATTGTCTCACTTCAGTTGTTTTGGTGTGTAGTTGACTGAGAACAGAAGTTTTGATGATTGTTAAAGAACATTTAATTGCTTTAGTAAACTAATTAAGGTTTCTTGCCATCAATAAATTCTACTGTAAGTATTCATGAATATTGAAGTCTTAAAGAATTTGGGATTCTCATCAGGGCAATTAAGCAAAGAAATTTGCATGTACAATACTTTGATTTAATGCTTACAACAAGTAAGAACAAGGTGACTACGGGATCTTTCTCCATAATCCTAACATCACATTTTACTTTACAACACAATTGTAATGACCAACATAAACCAGAGAATTTAGACTGTCACCCCTGCTAATTCACATCCTCATCATCACTGCTCATTGAAACACACAAAAATAACAATTCTGCCACTCATTCATAGAATTTAATAACAAAAATACATTAGTGTTTGGACTATGAGCTTACCCTCAGAAATGCAAAGGAAATTTTACAGAATGAGTGCTGTAAAATTTTGTTACAGCACCAGAGGAGAAGCAACACTGTAAAAGAAACTTCCTGTTTCTAAAAATAGTCCACAGCCTCAGCCTATATATTGGCTAGAAAGGTGTAAGAGAAGTTCTTCAGTGTTAGGTCCAACATTAATTATGTTTCACCACCTCCATTATTATTCCCCAGATAAGAGTGATTTAATGCTGCTTTTGCTATCTGACTACATCTGTCTCCCTCAAGTCGCTAATGAAAATTATTTCAGCTATCAGAAAAGGCAGAAATGAGTATCTGGTTCCTCAACATGTCATCAAGTCTTATTTCAGGCCAATGCTGAAAATGCAGCAGCAGAATTACAGTCAGAGATGCTCTGACTTACATTAGAACTACAGTAGTGAAAGCCTGCATGGAGAGGAAAGAGCGAAGTCCAATGTACACAAAAGGACTATTCAATAAGAGCAAAGAAAGCACAAGCCTCACCAAAACTTTACAGAAACAATACTTCAATTAGAGTAAGAATGCTAGAAATATCAAAAACATACCATGATGGTGTAGTATTGGTCCAAATTGTGCTTATGGACACTAAGAGACCTCAATCTATTTTTTAAC
Source organism: Indicator indicator (assembly GCF_027791375.1). Taxonomy (NCBI): domain Eukaryota; kingdom Metazoa; phylum Chordata; class Aves; order Piciformes; family Indicatoridae; genus Indicator; species Indicator indicator. The sequence goes on along the minus strand of NC_072010.1, from coordinate 122,462,233 downwards.
ATATAGGTATAGGAGAACATGTGATCTGATATGTGTATCTAATATGTATGAGTGAATTCCTACACCCACACACAGTACCAAATGTGGAGATGTAAAGAGGCATCTGCCTAGACCAAAACCAGAGATCAAGGTGTGAGTAGATGTAGGTTAAAAATACAGTTACTCATAGCCTATCTGCACTTGAAATTCCTAAAGGGAAATTTTGGTCTACTGAGTTTTTAGAAACCTAATAATAACCTTTGACAGAATCACAGAACAGTAAGTGTTGGAAAGGACCTCCATAAACCACCTAGTCCAATCCTCCTGCTAAAGCAAGTTCACTTACCTCAGGTTGCACAGGAATACATCCAAGTGGGTTTTGGAAGTCTCCAGAGAAGGAGACTCCACAACCTCTCTAGGAAGCCTGTTTCAGGGCTTCGTCACCCTCAAAGTAAAGTTCAAGTGAAACCTCCCGTGTTCTAGTCTGTACCCATTGTCCCTTGTGCTATCATTGAGCACCACTGAAAAGAGCCCAGACCATCATGTTTATTTCATTTCAGACACATTTATCATGATAAATCTCTTTGCTAGTGGTGGAACCTGAGCCAAAGCCAGACATGGTTACTCCATTTACTGGTGTCATGCCTAAAAGCAGAAGTTCAGTCTGAGAACTATGTTAGCAGTTTCTGAGCTCTGTAGGTGTGTCATATCACATTATGTAAACACAGAAAAACACAGAATAAATCAAGTAATTTTCTTTTTCAAATGGAAGAGTGCTAAGGATTACCTGCTGTTTAGGTAAAAAGATTAAATTAATCAAGTCTCTAATGCTGTTAAAGAAAGCAAGTAGGAGGGATTAGAGCGCTTCCTTGGTTTTCCAGGATTTGCATTTCTTATTCACAGAATCACAGAATCACAGAATTTGGTTGGAAGAGATCTAAAAGATCATCCAGTCCAACCCTCAACCCAGCACTGAAGGGTCAACACTAAACCATGTCCCCAGGCACCAGGTCCAGGTGTTGCTTAAACATTTCCAGCGGTGGTGACTCCACTGCTGCCCTGGGCAGACCATTCCAATGTTTGATAACCCTTTCAGCCTCAACCTTCCCTGGTGCAGCTTGTAACCATTTCCTCTAGCCCTCTTGCTTGACACCAAGGAGAAGGGGCTGGCACCCTCCTCCCTGCAACCTCCCTCAGCCTCCTCTTCTCCAGACTGAACAGCCCCAGCTCCCTCAGATGCTCCTCATAGGCCACATGCTCCAGGCCCTTCACAAGCCTCATTTCCCTCCTTTGGACATGCTCCAGCACCACGATGTCCTTCCTGTAGTGAGGGGCCCAGAACTGAAAACAATACTTGAGGTGTGGCCTCACCAGTGCAGAGCACAGGGGGATGACCACCTCCCAGTTCCTGTTCATTGTTGTACAAGTTGTCATTCAGAGAGATAAAGCACTGCAGGCATTTGCCATGCATCTTTTTATCAAGTTTGTTTTGACCACTTATTTTTTAAATCAATATTGCTGTTTCACTCCTAATGTAGCAGCCTGAAAACATTGTTAGCATGCAGTGAATAGATTTAATGTGCAAACCACAATTTGTAGAGAGTGTGGGGTGTTTGCTGCTGGTTTATGTTTTTGACAAACAGTTTCCTTGTAAAGAATGTCTTAAAAATTAATTCCTGCAGTAATAAGAACATTTCAGCTATTGAAGGAATAAATGTCTTCAAATATTTCCTAATTTTCAAACTTAAAGAAGCTCCTTGGCTACAAATTCTTTTTGTTTCATTGAAAGCTTTTGAAAAAGTTATTCACAGCCTGGATCATGTTGGAATGGACCCTCAAATGTCATCTTGTCCAACCCCCCCGCAGTGAGCAGGGACGGGCTGCCCTTCCTGGCTTTGTGTTCTGAAATACTGCCTTCTGCAATTTAGCTTCTAGTGCCTTTGGTCTTAGGTAGTTTAATACAAGTAAAAATAATAACCTAGGCTTCACATATTCAATTACTTCTATATTCTTCACAGGTTCTTAAGATGATTATTTTGATTTTCTCTGAAGTCATTCTGTCACGCTAACCATGGAGTTGGGCCAAATGTACCAAGATAAGTATCTGTCTCTTTTGATAATGACAAAGGGGTAAGATAGAAATTAAATTATAATGTATTTTTCCAGCTTTTCCTGAGTTAACTTCCAAATTTAGTTTAATTCTTGTACAATCTTCTTTAATTGCATGAATATTAGTAATATAACCACAGGGCATGCATCTGTGTGGTTCAAAAATGCCTTTTTTTTTTTTTTTGTATAGTATTCTTTTTTCCCTTCCACTCCTGAAGATGTGTTTGTGTACTGCATTCAGAAAGGCTTACCTCAATTATTAGTGTTGCTCTATGCTTCTTGCCATACATCCTTGGTTTGAATCCCACTGTTATATGGGTTCCCACAGTGCCTGCTGGAAGAAGTTCTCCTGTTTGTGGCAGCACATGGAACTCAGGATCGCTTCCTGCCAGGAAGTGTGCAGTGAATGCCTCTGGGTACCTATGGAAAAGCACAGGAGGCTGTTGTGCCTTTTATGGTATCTTAATGCAATTGATCTACAATCTAACACCCAGGTCACTGTGTGGATCTTGGCAGCACATGGAATGTGTATAGAATCATAGAATGCACTGGATTGTAAGGGATCTCTGGAGGTCATCCAGTCCAAGCCCCTGGACTGTGCAGGGGCACCTTCAACTAGATCAGGTTGCTCAGAGCCTCATCAGCCCTGACCTTGAATGTCTCTAGGGATGGGGCTTCCACCACCTCCCTGGGCAACCTGTTTCAGTGTTCCACCACCCTCATACTAAAGAACTTCTTCCTAAGATCTAAGCTAGATCTACCCTTCTCTAGTTTAAAACCTTTCCCTCTTGACCTATCTTCACATGCCTTTATAATTAGTCCTTCTCCATCTTTCCTGTAGGCTCCAAGCTGAACAACCCCAAATCTTCACAGGAGAGGTGCTCAACCCTTCTGATGATCTTTGTGGCCCTCCACAGGACCCTCTCCATCAGGTCTATATTGAGGGTCCTAGAGGTGAACACAGTACTGGGGTCTCATTAGAACCTCTCTTGACCTGCTGGCCACACTTCATTTGATGCAACCCAGGATGCAATTTGCCCTCTGGGCTGCAAGTGCTCACTGTTGCCTCATGTCCAGCTTTTCATCCACTGCTGCCCCCCAAGTCCTCTTCTGCAGGGCTGCTCTCTATCACATCATCCTCCAGCCTGTATTGATAATGGGGATTGTCCTGACCCAGGTGCAGGACCTTGTACTTGGCCTTGTTGAACCTCATGGGGTTCACCTGGGTTCATTTCTCTAGCTTGTCCAGGTTCCTAAAATAAATTTCACATCAGAGTGAAAATCCACTTTTCCTGTTAAAAATCCCTCCCTTTTCCAACCTCTAACCACATAAAACCGACAAGCTGCCCATTTTATTAAGTTTTATGACTAGAACTGAATTTGCAATGAAGAAGAAGAAAGAAGAAGAAGAAGGAAGAAGAAGGAAGAAGAAGGAAGAAGAAGGAAGAAGAAGGAAGAAGAAGGAAGAAGAAGGAAGAAGAAGAAAGAAGAAGAAAGAAGAAGAAAGAAGAAGAAAGAAGAAGAAAGAAGAAGAAAGAAGAAGAAAGAAGAAGAAGAAAACACCTGATAAAGACAATGGTTGAGGACTACAAAACAATCTTAGGTCAATCACAAACTGAAGCCTGCCATCACAGTTCCTCCTTCCTCAGCATGAAAAGAACACACATTTTTGTATGTTCCAGTCGTGCATTCTCCCTCTAGTCTTTCTATCTGCTGCTGAGGACAACATTATGTCACTATCTGTACAGAAGGAGAACAAAAGAAATTCAAACTACAATTACTGTGGCATGGTCGAAAAATAATCCATGACAGCAGGGTAAGTATCGTGCATGCTTAGAGGAAACACATTCCCAGTTGATAAAACCTGAATAAAAAGCTAAGAGCATCTCAAATAAAAGCTGTTAAAATCTGATTATTCACGGATTGCCACCCTAGAAATATCACTGCTTTTCAAAGAAAGTACTCACAAAGAGGTGAAATTTAATACTTTATGACAATTCATATCTCTGTGGAAATGTCCCACATTTCCTGGGCAAGTGCTGTTCTCTGCTCTGTGACTTCTTGTTTAAAAATAGCTCTCCTTTGGAGTATGTTCTCACTAAAGGTTTTCCTAAATTCAGAATGTTTTCATGAGCAAAGGCCACGGTGTAACTTTGTAGAAACAAATAGTATGAGTGCAGAAAATAAAAACAAAAACCCAACCCAAACTGAACAAAAAACCACACCCAAAAAAACCCAAAACAAACCAACCCCAAAGCAAACCAAAAAAAAAAAAAAAAAAAAAAAAGCAACCTGATATTGAGCAGAGTCATTGGACTGCTAAATGCCATCAGTGCATTAGCAAGCAGGTTTAGCCCAGTTTTTCCCTGAGGTGACAAGAAGGTAGGCAAAACTACTGAATGCTTGAAACTACATTTCAAGTCTTATGACATCAAACTTATGCTGACAGTCTCTTTTCATGGTGTCTAAGCTGTGCAGCTGAGTTTATAGCCCTGGGCCATAAGCACTAATCCTGCTATATCCTGAGTTGCCATCTGTGTGCCATCTAAGTGTTGAATTTTTACATCTGCATTTCCCACAAGGACTGCTCAGCTGTGAATGCCTAGAGCATGCTTACTACACACAAAGAGCAGGCACAGGATGAAAATGAAGTGATGCCTCTTAGAGTAGCAGAGTAGAGAACTGATCAAAATTGTCTGAGATCAATATGCAAACCCCGTGCCTGGAAATAGAGTCCTGAACACAGGTCTTCATTTCCAACATCACTGCCCTATACACTAGACTTAGGAACGTTTTAAAACAACACTGCATCTCCCATGTTCAGTCTGTTTTCAAGCAAGCACTGAATAAGCACTCTGTAAGGTGCTGAAAACTGTGACTTAGACTGCAGACAAAATGATGAAACGCTAAGGGAAATGGAACAGGATGCACACAGAAAAGACACAAGAAAATAAGGAATTTATTCCTGTAGAAATTGGTTCTTAGCAGGGTGTGATGCAACAGTACAGTTTTTTTTCCAAAGACTGTAAATGACACCTCAAAACAGTTAGTCAGGAAACACAGAGGAGAAGAAGCCATAGTTTTAGTCCTGACAAGGAGACCAAACAGTTTAAAATTAAACTGTTGCAAAACTGATCTATAATTGTGCACACAAGATAATTGCCAAGTCAGATGAAAGATCTTATTGCATCAATCTTGTCAGATAGTCATTTTCATAAAGAAAAATGGAGAAAATCTAATGAAAAAGCTTTTAAAAAAATCTGCTTCTTCACAGCATCAGCGCAAGGTACTACAGACAGCTCTATTTTTTTCCTGTGTTGAATTTTATATATATATATATATATATATAAAAGAACACACATGCAGACTTACATGAAAATACACAGTCAGACCTAAATCTTCCTCTTTCCCTTCCCTTCCCCTCCCCTCTGCAAAGCCTGGCAGTTTTAAACAAAAAAATCAAGTCAGTTACTGGACTCAAAATGTTCTGCAGAGTGGAAGCTAAATCCAAATAAGGAAAACAGAAAATCTGGCAAATTAAATTGTACAGCCATAATATGATAAACCAGCAGGGACTCTAATGAAGCTAACAGTGCAACAGCTAGCAATTAAAAACTTATGCACACACAATCATAGAATTATAGAACAGCTTAGGTTGGAAGGGACCTCACAGATCATCAACTTCAATCCTCCTGCCATGGGCAGGGAAACCTCTCAACTAAACTTCATTGCCCAAGGCCTCATACAATCTGGCCTTAAACACCTCCAAGGAGGCAGCACCTCCCTGGGCAGCCTGTTCCAGAGTCCCACCACCCTCATATTGAAGAATTTCTTCCTAAGATTCAGTCTAAACCTACTCTCCCCTAGCTTGAAACCAGTCCCCATAATCCTGTCACTAGACACCCTTATGAAAAGCCTCTCTCCAGCCTTCCTGTAGGCTCCCTTCAGGCATTAGAAAGCAGCTATAAGGTCCCCTTGGACCTCTTTTTTAGGCTGAACAACTCCAGCTCCCTCAGTCTATCCTCATAGCAGAGGTGCTCATCCTTGTGGCCCTCCTCTGGATTTGCTCCAAAAATTCTGTGTTCTTCTTATGATGGGGACACCAGAACTGGACACAGTATTCGAGGTGGGGTCTCACAAGAGCAGAGTATCACCTCTCTTGCCCTGCTGGTCATACTCCTCTTGATGCAGACCAGGATATGACTTGCCTTCTGGGCTGCATGAGCACACTGCTGGCTCATGTTAAGCTTCTCATCAATCAATACAGCCAAGCCTTTTTCTTCAGGGCTACTCTCAACCCACTCTGCTCCCAGCCTGTATTTGTGCCTGAGGTTGGCCCGACCCAGATGCAGGAACTTGCACTTTGACTCATTGAACCTCATGCAGTTGTCACTGGCTCACTTCTCAAGCCTCAAGACCCTTCTGGACGGCATCCCTTCCCTCTAGTGAGTCCACTGCACACACAGCTTGGTGTCATCAGCAAACTTGCTGAGGATGGACTCAATTCCACTTTCCATGCCGCTGGCAAAGAGGCTAAAGAAGACTGGACCCAGGACAGACCCAAGAACCTTTCACAGTGCCTGTAGTGCTGATAAATCAGGGATTTTTGTTTCAAAAATATACCTAAAGATGGTTTCTCAAGAAAAAAAAAAAAACAAGCAGGGTTTTCAGTGGTGTTCAGATAGTTGAGATGATCTCAGACCCTGGCTAGCTCATGAGCATAAAAAAATAATTCTCATTCTCATCTTCTATAGTACAGGGATAGCTGGAGATGCAATTCCCAGCACAGCACCTGAATTTCAGATGTTATTGTTTTCAGTGTCTGTAGATTTATTGCATAATTACAAATCAACAATTATGTGGTTTGAAATTATTACAAATTAATTCCTCCTTTTTGATTACTGCTTTAGGTAAAACTATGGAGTCAGTGTTTACCTTGTCACTTCTAAGCCATGAAGGACAGTGGTAAGACAATCTAAATGCTTTCACAAAGGCTTCTGTTTAATGCAGGGGTAGTGGACACTAACGTACTTGATAAAGTTTAATGATGTGTAGAGCTTTGAAGACACATATGAATCAAGCACAAATTAATTAGTAAAGACAAGGGCAAAGGCCATGTAAACCAGAGAAAGCAAAGTTGTCTTCCCACCTGCATGCTCCATAACCCCTGTCATAATGGTCTGATATCACTATCAGACAATGTGAACCCTTCACTTACTCAAATAATGAACAAGAGTAAATATTCATTTGAATTTAAATAATAGTTGTACTATGAAATCATGCCAGTCAGGTAGAATGGAAATTTACAATTACTCCTTTCATTTCATTCTAAAATAGCAGTCTGTGCTCATCAGTGTTCTCATTAGATAATTTTCAAATTAGTAAACTAAAAAAGAATAACACTTTATGACTTCAATTAAGGAGAACCTTAGAATTTATATTCCCATGAAGGTCTTGCTGCAGAAGTTATAATAACCCAGCAAATCCAAAAATATAATCCTTTATTAAATTAAGGCTCAAAATACCCTAACCGTTTACCCCTCTCTTCTTCAAACTAGTGAAGCAGTAAATTATTCTTGAGAAATTTATTTCTTTGCCAAATTCAGCACTTTGCAAAGCATCCACAAAACCCAATGCATTGTGCTTTAGATCAGTGTGGGTGGTGGGTTTTCTTACTATTAAAAAAAAAAAGAATAACAAAATGTCTTAATCTGTAAAGCACATAATTAAGCAAATAAGGGATATGGTCTGAAAATATTGCAATATGCTTCCAAATATAGTTAATCATAAGCCAATTAATTCATGTAATTTGTAGTTAACACCTGTTGAATAACACAAGAAATTTCAGTTATTGGTAACAAAGATCTTTAAACTTATTAATGCTAAGCAGCTGTCAAATTTCATAAAATGATTAGTGATAGTTGGTATGATCTGGATCATTTCCACTAAAAAAAAAAATACAATTAAAAAAATTTAAAAACCTCAATTTTTAATCAAAATTGGTTATGTTTCATACCAAAACCAACTCTGTTTTAATTGATCACTCTAATTTGTCAACTCTGGACATCAGAAAAGGCTCATCTCCAGTTATCACTCTATAGCTTTGGGAAGACTGCTTCAGAATTAAAGGAGCTTTGGGAAGACTACTTCAGAATTACAGGACTTTCCAAAACTGTGAAGAAGGTTTGCATGACAAATGATTGTCAGGGAATGCTTTACTAACTATAACATCACTTCTGTTGTGTACATGTCGTAAAACCAAAGCAGGAGCTAGGGGTTTTAATAACACCACAAAATGTGAAGATTTCTGTCTCATTCCTGTTCTACCCAGGGGTACTATATTTGTAAAGTGGTCAGCTGACTTTTCCTGTGAAAAGCACTCCAGGTGACATGGTTAGATGCAGCCTCTGGCTAAATGTGTGACATGTCAGGTGTTGTATTAGGAAAGATGGTCATAACTATTTGGAAGCCCTGCCTCATGTGTATCATTATTGATATTTTTCAACTAGTCTTCATTCAGACTCCAAGAAATGAATCTCAGTTAATCACAGAATCACAAAACATTACAGGTTGGAAGGGACATTCAGAGATCATGGAGTCCAACCCCCCTCCCAAATCAGGATCCTTTAGGGTAGTCTGCACAGGAATGGATCCAGGCAGGTTTTGAGTATCTCCAGAGGAGACTCCACAACCTCCCCTGGGCAGCCTGTTCCAGTGCTCCATCACCCTCACAGTGAAAAGATTTTTCTTTGTAGCTGCTAGTGTGTGGTAGATGCTAAAGTGAAGCATTCTTATTACCTCTGCAGAGTAACAGCAGAATTTTGCAGAAGTAGTAACAAAGAGATTGGTGTAGGAATGCAGACCTGTAACATGCACAACAATGTCTGAAGAGAGGGTGAAGGAGAGGGGTGCGTGTGCCAAGAACTTAATGAAAGCATTTTCATGCAGCATACCTAATTCTGGCTCATGGTAATTCTAATGAAATGCATCAGTCATGACAATAAAATAGAAATATTTCTCCATGTGGAAACCATTAACTTTTGTTTTGTTTTGTTTTTTCCTCCACAATTAGGGAGGATACAGAAAAACAATGGGCTGCTCACTATTCTTCGGACAGCACTAAAATTAATCTTGTGTAATCAAGCAATGTTTTTAATGCAACACCTACACACGAGGAAATGTGCATAGATGAGATAAGGAAAACATTCACAAAGGTGTTCAAGATATGAAAATTAGGTGAAGATTACTAAGGCTGCAAATGCAGTCATTTTAAAGCCTAACTTCATGTTTCTTCTCATCTCACCAGTCTGCCATTTTTGTTCTCATTATTCTAGCTTTGTTTCCACAATCTGGTGGAACCTTAAATTCTGCAGGTATCACTCCATGGAGACAATTTGCTTTTGTGATAGCAGGTGCTGACTGAATATGTTTTTCTGAAGCGTAGCTTGGGTTTATCTGAGAAGTTTCCTCAATATAACAAACACCCTATTTGTGGTAAACACGGGATGGGAATGCGAGGTTGTGGTGGAAAGATGGGTAAAATTCTACTGTATATTGGATGTAATACACAATTAAAACAATCACTAACAGGTAGATGATTGTACTACTGAAAGGAGGCTCTGTGTTTGAGAAATAAGCAAATAGAATGAACAAGAAATCCACCATGTTGACTAAGCATTCAAAAGTAATGCAATTTACAAAGCAAGGGAACAAAGTGGTCATAAGTATCTATCTATGGTTCATGTTGGCTACTCAAGTATTTTCACTTGAAAACGAATAGCGTACCATTCTACTATTCAATATATTAGTGTGAGTAAATAAATCCAATCATCAAAAAAGTTCTGTACTGGAATATACAGTAGTAAATATTCTCAAAAAAAACCACTTCTGTATTAATACAGATGTCCTGATCCCAAAACATAACTGATCTAAAATGCATTAAGAAGATATTTTCATCAAAACAGATACAGAAAGTACTAGTTTTCTCATGCAAAGCATCACTTTCATAACTTTTATTCTTAATTTCAGCTGCAGACATCATCATAAAATAATGGACCAATCATTTGAACTGGATATCAAATGAGTTTCTATGATTTTGATGTCCAAGGATAAAATTCTATCAATTATTTTTTTGGCCATTCTCTAAATCATTGTCATTCAAGAATGCATTTGCTATTTAAGCAAACACTAATGTAAACACAAACATCAGAGGCTTGTACTAAAGCAAATTATTTCAGTGGAAACACTGCCAATTATTTCAGCTGATGTCAAATTAAACCTGCCTTTACAACTAATCCCAAAATGGCCATTTAAAAATGTTAAATTGTGGCATGTTCCTCATATTTAACAAGTGAAACCTGCTGATTCGATTCTAATCAATCTTAAGCCTTTACAAGAAGCCATTCAACAATATGTCCCTTTTGAATTTTTAAAGCTGGAAGTATAGTATTGGGCTGCTCAGGTATCACAATTGTCTTAGGTACAGACAATTAAAAAAAAAAAAAATATGAGTTTTCCCAATAGAATAAAATTGTTTTTCTGTATTCTCAGTGTCTTTCGTCATTTATTGAAACAGAGACTGGGCTTTCTCATTGGGATCATGTGTGTGCCAATTTCAAATATATTAAAGGAGTGTGCATTACACATTTATGTGGACTCTTAGAGCTCTTAGAGTGTAGCATGCCCCATCCCTGAAGAAACTACCTCAAATGTAGTTATGGGTAATGTCTCAGTTCAGGGAGCAAGACAGGCTTTCTAAATTCTTCTGAAAAAGAGTTAAAGAGAAACTCCACACGGGATTGAACAGAAGTACAGAATATGATTGGAAGTTGAAATGGAAGTGCTGTTCAGAAACTACATGCTGCAGTGCTAAGCACATAGCATAAAGACATTCACAGGCCACGCTAAATCCAAGAACCTCCTTACGCCAAAGTTTCCCCAACCTCCACCAAACCAAGCCAAAATCCAGCCTCAAATTCCATGCTTCCCCCACTCCCCCCCTCCCTCCCCCCCATACCTCTCTACCCCCACACCCAACCTTGTGTGACACAGCTAAAATTCAGCTCATCAGCCTCAGGCCCCTGCCAAGGCTGCTCAAGGCCTCACTCCCCTGCATCTTTAAGGAGTGTTCCAAAGAGGCTCATCTGTCTCATCATTGTCATTAGGAATCAGGACCCCTTGCCCTAAGGAGGAGGACTGAAAGTCAGGCTAACATCTTAGCATAAGTTTTGCAGAGGCCCACTCCATAATCAGTTACTGATTAAGTGGCTGAGCCTGTGCACTGGAATGTGGTCTCCATGGTTTTCCAGCTGCAGGTTCCATGTGAGAGACCTAGATACCTGCCAAATACGATGGACACCCCTGCTGTTGGCAATTATCACCTTGGAACAGAGAAACAGAACTGCAGTCAAGAGAGACTGATGTCCTGGCACTGCCAGGGGAACCATGAACTTCAGCAAACTCTGCTCATTAGAATGTCCTTACAATACAAAACCACACCTCCTGGCCTGAGGCTACCTGCCCCTGAGGCAGAGCACACCTTGGACATGACTCCTTGGGCCCAGACCACACCTCGGTCACTGCTCCCTGAGCACGCATGGAAGCCCTTCTCATGGGGGGCACAAGAGGTGGAGAGAGGTGGAGTTCAGACATCGACAGGTGTGAAGTTGACTATAAAAGATGTCTCCCTAGCAATGGGAAGTTGGAGTTTTCCTGTGTGTTCTGTATGTGTGTGTGTGTGTTTGAAGAAGTTTTGAAGAAGTAACAAGAAGAAGACTTTGAAGGAAAGCTTTCCCTATAAAGATCAACAAGGACCAGCAGGACTGGACCTGGGACCAGAGAGCTGTCTTTGGACCCTTGCATTATTGGTAGCTATAGACATCTTTCCCTTTCCCCTCTTCACTTCACTCTACCTTTCCCTTTCTCCTTTCATTTTGCTCTACCTACTATGGGTAAACAATAAAGTTTTGCTGCTGACTGAAATGACCTCCCTGGTGTGAGTTGCCTGAGTTTTTGCACTTTGAGATCACAGTAACGAACCATCACGAGTGCACTGTTTGGACCATGACAGCATCACAAAGCTAAGGAAGCAACATCAGGAAGGAGAGAGAGAGAGAGAGGGAAAGGAGGGAAAGGGAGAAGGAACAGCTTGTGCTGTCCCCTTATAAATGGGAGACGCAAGCATTCTGGGAATGAAGTAACAAAAATTACACTTTCTGGTCCACCTCCTGGACCTGTCTATCCTCTGGAGGCCTGTACTCTATGGTTTCTTAAAGGCACCCAGGCTCAAACCATACCAGGTAAATTGGGAAATCACGAATCTGAAATATTTCATACTGATTTCAGGATTTTTCTGCAAAGGGGTGAAATTAATGGGAGAAGCCCATATCTGAGTTGCAGTAGGTATAAAATAAAAGAAAGCTAAAACCATTGACCTCATGGCTTTGTGGTGGTTACTAAAGTTGCTCTGTGGATCACAGAAAATCCTCATTCAATTTGGTCTATAAATACAAGAATCCTGAATAAAATACTAAGCCTTTTTTGGAGCCTGTGGCAAGTATTTTTTCTTGCATCACTGTGTACCCTACTAGCCCCCAAAAGATGTACAGCTCTTCATAAATGATGCTGTACAACCACTCTGTCCTGTAAGTAGGAGAGGGAGAAAAAAAATACAGCTGCAGAGTCCTTTTCTAGAAGCTTCCTCAGAAATGCACGTTTCCCCTGCCACTCTCAAAGCAGCAGTGCTATGAGCTACTATCCAGCATAAGAAAGGAAGACAGAAAATATCTGTATTAGGGGTTAAAAAGATTCCACCTCTCCTTTCATACAAGAACTGATTCTTTATGAGATTTTACTACTAACTGTTTACTTAAAAAAAACAACTCCCAAGAGCTGATCTTTATTTCAGAGGTCTATCAGATGATGCTTTGTATCCCGATTGAACCTATAAATCTATACTGCAATATTTTATAGTTTTATTATTCATTTAAGTCATTTGAGTTATTCAAGCATTAAATTACATCTGTAATATACAAGTTTCTCATGTAATTGCTTTTAAATTCCAGATATTTTATGCCAAATACTGGTTGGCTGACTGTGTTCTGTAACAAAACCTCCACCACCAAGATCTCCTAAGCAAATGAACGATGATACAAAGCAATACAGAACTTACAGAACAGTTGTTGGCAGTAATTACACCATGGAGCTTAGTCAGTACATGCAAGCATTACATTTTGTATTTTAAATATATGGTGAGATCTCTTGTTATGTTGGAATTTGTTAAAGGGAAAAAGAGAATCTGTCATCATGGCTCCTTCTTTATATAACTACAGTGATTCAGGTTTTATAATACCTTTCTGGAGAACATTAGGTCTCCTCACTGCTATCAAACACCTACCAGGAGATTACAGTATTGCCAGAGCAATTGCTTCACTTTTGTTCCTGAAACAGCCCATTCTGTTGAAGCTGTTAACTTGAACACTGTGATAGGAGACTTTTTCAGACGCCTCAGTAATTGTCATCACCACAGCAATCTAAAAGCTGGAACAACTATCCATCTGAGAGGCACAGCTTTTGGAAATCAAATATTATAAAAACAAAAATTAAAAAAAAAAAAAGAAAGAAAAAGAAAAAGAAGAATTTGGAACCAGGAACACTCCCTGCTGGGGGTGCTACAAAAGCAAGTATCTACAATGAAAGTTGCCAAACAGCACACCAAGCACACATTCTAGATATGTAGTAAAAATAGTTAAAAGAAGCTTAAAAACTCCCATGAGTTAATTAGATTGTATCGTGTTTCCTTCAGGTTCACTGTTTACTATTTTAAAACCATCTATCAGTACCACACAATGTATTCCTTGACTTTCTGCTGTATATAAACGACAGTGACTTTGCTATAGCACTACAAAACCCTGAGAAAATAATGAAAAGTATGCAAAAATTACATTAAAAAATATTTCTGCAGAACTTTTAATGGAGATACTGAAAAATGACACCATTTTTATGTAGTGGAAGGGCAGAGCAGAGATGAGTTTGCAACATCTTACATAATAAACCAGGAATACTTTAAAAAGAATGAACATTTAAAGATTTTTAAAGCACAGTGTAGAAGATTGCTTTTCATTGGGTATTAGTATAAAATACTTTGAAAAACAATCTATTAGCAATAAGAATTGGGACTTTAATAGTGAGCTTTTAACACTGCAACACATCTTCCTTAGCACTGTATTACACATTTTAACACACACAAGCATTTTTAGGGCAAAACTTTAAAGTCATAACAGAAACATTTGGACTTATGCGTGGAATGGGTTGTCCAGGGAGGTGGTTGAGGCCCCATCCCTGGAGGTGTTTAAGGTCAGGCTGGATGAGGCTCTGGCCAGCCTGATCTAGTGTGAGGTGTCCCTGCCCATGGCAGGAGGGTTGGAACTAGATGATCCTTGTGGTCCCTTCCAACCCTGACTGATTCTAGAGATTCTATTCCAGAAATTTTCTCTTGAGGAACTATAGCCTAAATGTAGAATGCTGCTGTTTTCTACAGTACAAACAAAATTGCATGTTGCCTAAGCAAAATAGCACACAAAATTAATGATGAAATAGCTGCATATTTCTCTTGCCCAAATCTATACTATCTGATGTGTCTGAGTCTGAGTTCTAGCCTCAGAAAACTGCATAAATACTTTATTACAAGTAATTTTACCTTGTCTGGCTTGTAAGGTTAAAGCCAACTATAGATTCCTTATTCAGGCCAACTGCTTCAATGTTGATGATATCATCCACTTCTGGCTCCATAGCAATGAACAGCATTGGAAACTTCCAAACACCTCCTGTGGTGCACTGTACTACAAGAGTTGCTTCGTTCCTTAAAATTTCAGATAGAAACACTGAATGCACAGAATGTTACAAAACATAAACTGAGTAAATTAATGCCCAAATTAAGCCTGGAATATGTAGAACCACGCTAGAAAAATGAAAGTACAGATGGCTTTACATTGGAATGTATCCTTAATTTTGTGTGCCACAGTATGTCTCAGTTGCATTTAGACTAGAATGTAGACTAAATAGCATTTGATATTTACAGCAAAGTACAAGAAGAGACATAATATAAAAGAAAATTATTGGCACAGCCATGAGATTTAATTCTTATGCTGCTTACTCTCTGTGGAGTTAAATTTAACTCAATTTATTTTAGTTATTATTCTTTATTTACTGTGGTGTTAGAGGAGAATTTTGTCCAGAACATATTAAAAGTACACATTAGAATAAAAAAATAGAGCTAATGAAGGTCTATGAACTTTAGAAAAATTCCAGACTCTGATATCTTCTGACCATCTAACATGAGAGTTTGTGCTGTACATTCTGAAGGTAAAGACTAATAATTGCACTCAGTGAGACCTCTACGTGAAGCCTGATAAGTCTCAAGTGCACAAAGATTTAAAAAAAAAGAAAAAGAAAAGAAAAAAAAAAGCCAGAGTAGAAATAAAAAGCATTCCCAAATATTTCCAAATTAACTTCCCCTCTGATGTGGTGACATTCCATGGGCTGAGTGCATTGGCTTTCCTAAAGCTTTGTTCTCTGTTTCAGTAACCTTCTGGACTACTGCAAGTAAGAGCTCCCTCCTGCATCCTAAGAATACCTTCTTTGCATGCAACCCATGATATTCAATCGTGACTGCTCTCTAATCCCTAAGGGTAACATTAAGCCTTGTAATTTACTGTGTTACCTGTATGTTACTGCAGCTTCTTACCAACTTTCCTCTCATACACATCTGACTGCTTCAAAAGGAAGGTGCAACTTCTGTCTCTCAGAAAGTATCTCCCTTTCACAGTTTCTTTTTAAAGAGGTGGGATGTACTAATGTATGCAAAAGCAAATTCATCATTTGCTTTCACATCACAGTTATAAAAGAGGACATTTTCCTGTGGATTGTTGTTACCTGGGCACTAGATACTCATTTCTAATTAGTCATCCCATCCAAACAAAAAATATGCACACAGGCTCATCTAGGAAAAGATTTTCAAGGCTGGTAGACCATCTTGTCTGCATTGTCTCCACAAATTTTGAAAATAGCTGATTTTCATTGTAAGTCTTCCAATACTCTGCTGTTTAGAAATAAATTGATGGACATGCAGAGTAAGGCAGAGTAACTCAACAGAATCTTCTCACTGGCACTGAAAAGGAACACTGTCACTTTTAACTTTAAAAATAGGATACTGAGAGCAGCAAGTGAGAAAACCTAAAATAGTAGACATCAGAGGAGAAAGTGAAATGAAGAAAACAATTCAGGGAGGTGCTTGCATAGCTAAGAGTGACCAGACAGGATTATATTGTGTGTTCTGTTGGTAATAAGGAACAGGAGCTTACCTTATTGGCTTGTTGGGTGCAAACACGGTATTAAAGATCAGTGTTATGATTCCAGATTCTGTATCCTGTTCTTGTTCAACCAGATGCATATCAACCAAAGACTCAAGCTGAGGTTTAATTTCATTTGATTGATATTGCAATTCATACACAAATTCCCCTGTTGTAGAGAGTCCTAAATGGTACAAGAGAAAAAGCTCAGTCTGTGTATACTCTAATATCACACAACTGGCTGGCTAGAAGTTACAATTCTTTATTTGTTATTAAAAATTGTAAATAATTTGTAATTATCCAAACATTTAAGTGATTTCTTTCTGACTGCATAACTAAATTTTCCAGTTTCATATGACAGAATGTGTAGCTTCTGGCAAAATAGAAGCTGGAAAACTTACTTAATAAATATGAATAGTAATAGTAATACTGTTCTGCCTACTACTCCTGTACAGTGGGGAGATATTTCTAGTTTACCAGATACTAAAATTGCAAGAATGCTTAGGATAATCTCAAAAAGCCCCACAACTCATTAAGCACATCAGTGTCACTGATGGCTACAAGACTGAGAAACAGAATACAGAAAAATAGTGAAGATGTCATTAGCAGCCCCCTTTCTTATTCCCTGTAACAACTGACAAGGCCAAGTAGCAAAGACATAAAAAGAAAACAACTGAGCATCTTGAATCAAATGTCTCCTCCTGCTGTAAAAATGAAAACTGAGATATTCAGTATACAGTAGCAATTTGTGCACAGAAGGGAATATTTCTATGAGGAACAAGAATCTCAAGTTTCTAATTATTTAAAAGTTTTACACATTTTCTTGGTGAGCAGTCGTTTACCACAACCACTAAATCCTACAGGGGATTTCAGTCTACATATATCATGCACAGCTTAGTACAGCACGTTGTGCAGAACTCCTGTGTATGAATCCCTGTGCATATATGCTGACTACAGAGTGCCAGTCAGCTGCAGAGTTAATTCCCAAGGCCTTCAGACATGGAATTCTAAAGCAGACACTCCATGTTTCTTTATATGAAAGTCCAAGAGATAATTCACTGTGAAATACTTAAACAAAAGTTTACTTTGGTTTTGCCAATCTGTGATGCTACTCAAATTTAAGTGAATATGGAGATGACTTCCCATTTTATGTATTCCTTTCTCTTTTCCTGAAATATACAAATGCCTTCTTCCTACTTCATTAGCAAACAAGAATCTGGAACTTTCATTGCCACTATTTTTGTAACATACAGATTGTGGTGGGTTGAACATTCCCTCCTAACATTAAATTTGCCAGACCAGCTCAGTTGGAAGCAAATGAAAGCTGTATTTACAAGCAAAACTGCAATCTACAATGAAATGCAATGAATGTGTACAAATATACAATATTTACAATATTCACAGGGATTTACAATTAATAAACAGCACAAGGACCCCCTGGCCAAAGACCAGGGGAGCTGCAACAACTTCTGCCACTCTGCCTCCCCCTTACTCCCCTGCACAAAAGGGACACAGAAGCAGAGAAGTTAATAGCAGTCAAAACAATGCAGCCAACGTAAAGCAGAAGCCAGCAGAAGCACAAAGTTAGTATCTCCCAGCCTGACGAAGCGAGAAGAGAGAGAAATTGTTTTGGGAACCAAATCTTATGGTAGATATCTCTCCAATGGGATTGTTTAGAATTATTGTTATTTTCCTTTTTACACCCAGTAGTGATTTATTTACATTTTACCAACATCCTGTTCAAGATCTGTGAAAAATTTTAAAGGCATAGCCTAAAACTACCACACAGATTAATCCTAGGAAACGTAGCAGCTTACATTCAAATATTTCTGATTCTTTAAAGTGGATCCTTCACAGAAACATCTGATCTAGTTAGGCTAGATCAAAGAATTACACAGATGGAAGCAAAGTATTATTACCAACAATAAGGGATCATTGGTCACAGTACCACTCAGAATTGAATGTACAGGATTTCCAGGTATTAATTCATTGATTATAAATGTACTGTATTGCAACAGATGTTCTTTGTTTTAATGAAATTAAACATAAACCCTTTTTTCCCCTGAATTTATAAAATTACTAGCATCATCCTACATTGTTCCATGCTTTGTTGTTTCTCTGAGAAATATGTTTGTGCCATGCATTGAGGTTCCAACACAATCCAAGGCTTCTTAGTAATCACCCTAAGATAAATGTCAAACCGTGAAGATTCAGACATAAAAATTAATTACTTAATCATAATTAAAATTGTTGTGGGGGAGAAAAGATGACATAACTTGGAGTATTCCACAGTGAGAAAATTGCAAGTGTCAAGCAGGTGTTTCTTTCAGCAGTTGTATTACACATTGCTTCTCAGGAATAACTTGTTTTATGGTTCAGATGCTAGCAAGAAAATGTTGTCAGATGCATGACATAGCCAAAGACATTTGGATTTGGTTTGACATTTGCATGCAGTATCTTTTCATCAGAAACAATTAAATATTTATATCTATTCTGCTCTAGGATGCTTTGTAACATGTTTTATGCTTACATTTCAATACTTACAATGCCTAAGGAAAAGAGATGGTTTTATAAATGCCAATACTTGCAAGCTTTGTTACGTTGGTTCCTTAGCTGCTTTTGATCTATACTGATGATCTAGTTTAGGACTGTTCAATAACAGAAAAATGTAATTAGATTGTAATTAGATTTGCATCACAGTTGCCCTGATGAGGCACTTAGTGCCATGGTCTAGTTGATTGGATAGGGCTGGGTGATAGGTTGGACTGGATGATCTTGGAGGTCTCTTCCAACCTGGTTGATTCTGTGATTCCATGATTCTATGAAAAGGTTTCAAGATGTACCACAGGAGGTTTAGGCTGGATGTCAGGAATTATTTCTCTACTAAAAGAGTTATTAAACATTGGAATGGTCTGCCCAGGGCAATGATGGAGTTACTGTCCCTGGAGGAGTTTGAGGAATGTGGACCTGGCGCTTAGGGACATGGTTTAGTGTTGATGCTTCAGTGCTGGGTCAAGGGTTGAACTGGATGATCTTTGAGGCCTCTTCCAACCAGATGTTTTCTATGATTCTGTAATTTTGTGATTATTTAGTTGTTTTTTTTTAAATCACTATTTTAGTATAGGTAAAATCCTTATTCTATCTAATGCAAATTAAAATACACATGCAGATATAAATTATACCCAGATCAAGCCACCTCTGTTCTGTAAATAGGGAGCAGAAGGAAGAGTTTTAATCACACCTGACTCAGCACAGAGATATTTACCAATCCAAACACCGGGAAGATAAGCATGGTATTTATATAAAACTGGTTACATATGGGGAATAGAAATTCCAATTATAATAAATATTACTTCCTCGTATTTCCTGAAGAATATTAGGCATTAGGGGAGGACTAAGAATACATTTTTGAGGTAATTATCCTAAGAGAAATTTTTTTAAAGCATTAAACTTTTATTCTTTCGAAAGGCAATTAATCTCAGTCTTTAGATGTTTTCCTTTTTGCACATAAAAAGATGCACAAGGTAGTATGCTTTTAGGCAACGTTTGTGTATGCTGAAATGCTGAAGCAACTATGTTTAAAAACCAACAGGCTTTTGAGCTACATACTCTGATTTGGCTATAATTTGTTTTCAAGTGCTAGCAAGGCCACTTTTTAAAAAGCACTAGAATTAAAGTGCTGTGGACTTCTTTGGTTGAGTTTTTTAAGTGGCCTCTAGGAAAATGGAAAAGAAATACATCACTGTAAAAACAAAAATTTTCTGACTCTTAAGAATGATGGTGTGGAAGCTCCAAGGATTTTATACTCTGATCATATGAACTAGACAAATGTGAATTTCTGTGACTGTTAGGAGGGACTGTAAAACTAATTAATAAATGTCATACATCTAAAAATAAAAAGACAAGCCTAGCAGGTTCACATTATTAGAAACTCAGGAATTTAAGTGATTTTTATTTTAGTGGAATGTAAGATGTGTTCAAAAGAGTTAATGACAAAGGCATTGACAGGCCTAAGTGTACAGAAGATTCTGTGAAGGGTCTGATGGATATATCTGACCTGGAATACAGTGTCACACTGTGATTAGAGAAGCTTTTTGTATCTCAGTTACAATTTTAAAAGGCTATGCTTAATTGTAAGTAAGAATTCTCCAGAGGTTTCTAATCCTGGGATGGACAAAATGCCAGAGGGGGGCTAGACAGAATATTAGAGATAGATTTATTTCATTTCATTGGCTCTGCAAATTTCTATATATCTAAAAGCACAGATCTTTTCTCTTCTCTTGCTCTTGCTTGCTTGCTGCTTGCCTCTCTGTGACCTTGCTGCTGCCTGAATAATTTTAGTTTTGGCTGCGTGTGAGGTATCAGAGCGGGTAGGGAAGCAGCTGGCTGTGTACAGCCTCTCTGGGCTTTTGTGTCCAGAGAGGGGATGGGGTGGGTAGAGCTGAAGGGCCTATTTTCTGATGTTGCTGATCTGTGAATATATGTAAATATACCTTGTATATGTTTGTTGCCTTTTATAATTTCTTATTTAGTCCATTTTTGTAAATATAATTTCATTTTGCTTCCAAAATTCTGAGTTAGTGTGGCAAATTTATTCCGGGGGTAAATTCCCAATTTGTTGGGGTGCAAATCCAACCTACAACAATTTCCTTTGTATTTATGAAAAACCATTAAGTATTTGACTTCACTGAAGTCCAACTCACTACAGAATAGCATGTGAGGTTAGTCTCCTGTGAACACCTAAAGGAGATCTAGCTACCTGAGCTCTCTGCAAATAATGCTTAACCTGTAGCAGGCTTGATGAGACAAAACTGGCAAAAGAGAGGAAGTTTCTAAGGAACCCTGCTTACTTTTATGCTGTCTCCCATTTCCAATGAGACAGGAGGAAATTAAAACTGTGATGGAAAGAGATTCTGATCACAAAAATGCTTGTCCTTATTACAGAGGCCTTTCCTTTGATGGATGCAATAAAAGAGATGCAAGTGAATTCACTCAATTGGCCTTCCTCACCACTCATTCAGCAGGCTGCAATCTTTCTTACAGTTATTTAATAAAGGAGAACAGCACAATCACAGAATAGAAACACAGAATGAAAGCCCAGTAATTCATAAACTTGATGCTTCATATTTTCCAAAAGCTAGATAAATTACTTTATTTGTGCTGAATGTAAACATATTGCACTCTCTCAACAATTTCTTTTTTGTTGTTTTTTTGTTTTTTCTTTTCTTTCTAATTTTTCAAGGTCAGGTATCCATTGCAGCCCTGACACCTAACAAAGATTTCTTCCCCTCTTGATTTAAGTCTCCCATCTGGTAAAACACAAACTACAGAGTCTCAACTACTCACTTCTACCAGACATCTAATGCTGACCTTCTAAACCTTGTGAAATATCTTTCTTCACAACTTCCGTTTAGCTCTCATCTGACACTTGTCCTTTTCCTGCTACTCCACCATCTTCCACACTGCTAGACCTCAGTAGGCAGTGGGGAATGAACATTAAGTGTGCAGTTATGCTGCACCTGCAAAAGCAGCAGCAGCAGACAGGACACATTACTGAACACTACATTAAACTGGTTTAATAGTGTTCAAGTAAATATTCAAGTGAAGAGCAAAAGTGAATTAAAAGAGTAATAAAGGAAAAATGTGAAAGGAAGCCTGGTGGCCAAGAACATCCTAACATTTCCTTACAGAGTATCACCTGGGCAGTAAGAAATTAATGTCATCTGAGAAATAAATATCTATTTCTCACTGTAAAATGTTGTAACTCCAGGAAAAATGGCAGCAGAATAAAGAAATTGCACAGAAACAGGAAAAGACCTGGTCATAGCTGAATATGCCTCTCATTAAATTCTGTCATAAAGGTACAAAAGTGCTCCATGAGGTCTCTTCCAATATTCTTGATTCTATGATTCTATGTAGGGCAATATAAATATCAGCAAAGGTGGCATTCTATACTTCATTAAATGCCGGAAACCAAATGATCTTAAATGCAAAGAATTAAATGGATAATCAAGTGATTTTGATTGATACTGTACCTATTGCTCCTCAGTGCAACTCAAGTAAACCCTCACCGCAATTCAGTGTATACATCTTTTTATCTCTTCCCTGAAAAAATATTTCCATATCTAATTAAAGCTTCTTATCCACATCTTCAAGGCTTTACAAAACTCCACTCTTAGCCTCATCTTTTTATACCTTGCAGCACACTGCCTATTTCCTTAGCAACCAACTTCAACATTTCTTTTCTAAACATTGTTTTACATTTTATATTCCTCTTTGTCAATTTTTTTTTCTCTTTCAAAACACTTCTTTAAAACAAATTTCCACTGTAAAGAAAGCAATAGAAAGCATGTACCAGCCCATCCCCCATTTCTTGGTTAGTTTTATTTTGTTGTATGTTATTTATTTGAGATTTTTTAAGAGTGTTTTTCTTCTAAAAAAAAAAAAAACAGTGAATCCACATATAAGAAGTACAGAGCATGAATCTAGCATCTGCTGGTTTGCATACTTTTCTGCACTCTTCCTTGCAGCTACTTTCCATATATACTGAATCATTTTTGGACTAATTTCCTTTTTATTAAGTGTATCTATACTCCTCTCTTAACACTCTTACTGTCTTTGATATTATTTGACATAGTAACTTGAAACAAAATGTTTCAAATTCAAATGTATTAAACTGCATAAGACCAGATTCATTTTTCAATGAATCGAATCATAGAAAACTCCTGTTTAAAACATTCCTATATCCAGTACATTGCTTTTTCCTCTGAAATTCTGTAAAGCTGAAACAAATCACAGCATGTTAGGGGTTGGAAGGGACCTCTAGAGAACATTGAGTCCAACCCCCCAGCCAAAGCAGGATCACCGAGGGCAGGCCACACAGGAACACATCCAGGGTGGGGGTTGAAAGTCTCCAGTGAAGGAGACTCTACAACCTCTCTGGGAAGCCTGTTCCAGTGCTCCACCACCCTCACCATAAAGAAGTTTTTAAATGAAATTAAAGAAAATAGGGTGTATTCTGATGAGTGTCAGTACTTAGCAATTCTTGAATGTTCCATAATTGCTGTAAATTTCTTTTGCTATAAATTCTGTAAATTACTTTAGCCAGGAAAGTCTGGAGCAGATAATTCTTGAGGTCTCTTCTAACTTGCTATTCTATGATTCCATAAAATTGCACAGAATATATGCTATTTGATGGCTTTGTAGGTGGTGGGACAAAGGGTACAGATAGACTTTGCACAATGCATGGAAATGGACATTATGGATTAGCATATCTGGAAAATATTATTTAACCACTTGGTGTCATTGAACTGTCCATCTGTTCAGTCAGAGGCCAGCATGGCTTTGAAACTTGCACATGACATAAAGCTCCTCATGTCTGTGCTACCCTACAGAACTTGGACAGCATTATTCCACCCCCAAAATTAACTCTCATGAAGCCTTCCCAAACATAAAAATCCAGGTGCTGTGGGATAAGAACCTTTGGGCTGTGGGAAGAGCTGTGAATTAATAAATTAGGTAAGTTAATGATAAACACTCAGTAATTGGCTTATATGATAAACTGAAGAAAGGGATGGATTACCAAGGCCCATTGCACACAGAGACAGAACAAGATTGATTAATGTATTTCCTCAATCAGAGGATGCTCTGGCTCTGTTCTACACATGTTGTCAACATGGTTTTTTGGTTACTTAGAAATTCAAGTCAAATATCTATAACTGATATTTTGAGAATATTTAATGGTTTTCTTAGAAGCCCATGTTTGCATTTCTTCCTCAATATCTAAAGCAAAATGAGCAAGCTGTTTTATTAGAACAATCTTCACCCCTTTTTTGATGAATCCTCGGTCTTAAATGTCATTAAATGGAAAAAAAAAATCTTTAGAGCCATATGAAAGAAAATGGAAGAAAAATAAATATGGGTTACAAATATGAATCGAAAACAACTGGAATTTTTTTTCCAAAGGGCCATATCATAATTGTTATGTCTAAAACATTAAGCTTCAGTCATTTGAACAAAAAACTATGCCATTTTAGCTAGATAGTACTTAGATTGTCCTCACTTTCTTAAGAAACTATAATAATTTTCTATTTCAAATGATGTATTTCATATTGGGTGAAACTGAATTCTTTTAATGCTTGAAGATTTTTCACTTCCCAAGAATGTATACTCATTCAAATAATTTAAATACTGTAGCAGAGTAGTAGTCATTTAAAACCGATCTGCCAGTAATTATCATCATTTGTGATTACACATCACACATACACAATCACTCCTTCATAGGAGAAATAATGAAAACCACTTTGCCTGGTTGTTATCTTAGAGGTTTACACTTTTATTTAGGTTATTATTTATAAACTGCAGAAAGCTGATACAGTACCATGGAATTTTATTTCTAACAGGCATCACATTGATCTAGCAATAATGTCATTATGTTGTCACTGAAAACCATGAAAAGCACCAGAGTTCTAAATGACCTTACTACCTATGATGTATGTAAAGCATTTTATTACCAAACTTCTTGCTTGAAAAGATGCAGTGTCCCAAATCAGTATGTACAGAAGGCAGTGTTAATAAATATGAAATATTATTTCTAGGCATAGAACAAGCACTACACATGACGAACCTGCAAGTCTTTCTACAAGCTGCCTCAACTTGCTCAGTGAATGTTACTCTTGTCAATTCCGATGCCAGTGTGTTAGAGGGAAATAATTCAGGTATATTTAATGGAGCCTACCCATAGCTGACAAGTCAATAAATACCTAAACTCTACAGAAAATAAAAAGTTAGCGAGTATTTTGATATGCAGCAGTTCTCACGAGGCTGAATAAATAAAGCTCTATCATATTTACAGTTCTCCAAAGGAGCAAGAATGTATAGGGACACCTTCACGTTTTTCTTTCACTATATTGATCTCTATCACTTTGTAATACAGGAATAAAAATAATAATATCGCTAGACAGTGAGTTTTCTTCACACCACAATATGAACAAACATAAAATTTAACTCAGTAATTCCAAGTATTAACTAAACAGTGACCTTCTGGTTTTAAAAGCATTCCAAAACCAAAATCTGTTAAAGGTCTAGACAGTGATTACTGACATGAGATCACACTGGTCAGTCTGCAAAGTGAGGGGATATTTGGACAAAAGTCATTCTTAAAGGAAGGATGCAATTCATTTTGATTTACATTTTACAGTTTTTCTTCTTTTTTTTTTTTTTTTCCATTCTTTGGCCTGAATACTCCTGCAAGACAATATACCTGCAAGGCCTCTACTTGGCCAGATTCTGAATGACATAAATGAGATGCAAAAGCCAAGTTTGCCTGCTTCTCAAACCTAATAGATTGCAAGAAGAGCAACTTCAACTTTTACCATCATAAAATGTGTTGCACTCTTGGAGTACCTGTGAAATCCCTTCCCCTCATTTACAGCTATGGTAAACAAACATTAGGATGTCTTATGTCATAGTTTTTTAATAATATCTGTCTTAAAAAGTAGGATGATTTTGAACCCAAAAAGAAGTGTATGTTAAGTCTCAAAGGTGCAATAACTGATGAAGGTAAAACAAACCAATTCATATTTCTTGTAGTGAGTATAGCTGTTACACACACACACTTTAGTAGAAACATTGGGCATGCAGGAGTAACAAGCGTTCTTTTCTTACTACTTACATGTTGTACCCTTCTCTTTCAGAAAGATCTAATATGAAAAGCTGGTTTATCTACAAAGAAATTGATTTTCAGTGTGTCTTCTGCTGATTAACTGTAAGTTGAACCTATCTTTTTGCAAAGCTTTATTACTTCTTTCAAACAAGACCTCCTCCTTCAATCCATTTTGCTGCAGATATTGGCCTGCTGGTGGGAATGCGTCTTAGAAACAGGGACAACTTGCAATTAAATATTTGCTTGCAGTGATTACACAGACATATTGTTGCTATCTTTAGCCCTTGCAGAAACAATACTCTTTTAAAGGAGATAGGGTACGTGTGCAAGCCTCACATCCAAGACAGATACCAAACAAATGTTCAGGTTCAGAGGTCTCTAGAACTGCAGACATATTGTTAGAGGAATGCCCCATATGTGCTACAGGGTAGAAATACAGACTGAGAGAAGGATTTGTCTAAACTTCATCTGTTGTCATGGCAGAGCTACACTCAGCGAAGCAATTACCTTACTTGCAATGTCCTAAAATAAAATGATATTCAAGCTATTTATTCTTACCATCAGTGTGTTGAATTTCTTCTTGGGTGTTGGCTGGATTATTTGTATTAGGCATGGCAGAATTTCTTGTTGCAGGTATAGCAGTTGCACCAGGAACTACACCAGTCAGTGGCACTTCTACTCTTCTTTCTACTCTCTGCCTGGCTTGACAGCATATCACAGCTGCAGCAAAGCAAGAATCCATTATTTGTAAAGTGTCAGCATCTACACTTTGACAAAACAATGAAATGTAGAAGTTAAATGTGCTTAGAGAATTACAAAATCCCAATAAGGACCAAGACAACTAACAGATTTAGCCCTACCTATAGTTTCTATTGTTCTGTTTAGGTGAAGTAACAGAAAATACTGCTAAGTAAATGAAAATATGTTGCTACAGTTAATTCACAACAGCAGCTGAAAAATTCTCCCTTTTTGGTAACCGTGAAATGTATCTTCATTTTAGCTCACTTGCAAATAGAAAATAAGGCACAGTTTGATATATGCCAATGAAAAGGAAGACTGAAAGGCAAGCAAAGAAATTAAATAATTTAAAAGGGAAAGAATATTAAGTCACTCTGATTCCTTAATTTTAAAATGCTGGTTTTCAAATTTCAGTTTTTATGGAACTATGCTAGAATAAAAAACATTCTGACATGAGTTTTTCTTTAAAGCATAACAGGGTTTTTTTTTTCAGTTCATTATGTTATTTTAATTTACTTTTTTCTAAGAGATGTCTTTTTTCATTACAAAGTAGTTGTGGGTTAGCTTATACACTAGTTTTTATAAAGGTTACTTTAATAATTATGGCTTATGGTTCTTTCAATAGTTAGTGGCACAGAAAGAGGAGAAAATCAGATGCAAGAACTGAAAGAAAAATGTGTTTTCCCAAAGAAAACACTTAGAATTTTCTATAGTTACAGAAATCAATGTGAACTAGAAGGGCTGATTACATACTTCTTAGTTTCAAAGTCTAAATATTAATTTAATCAGAATTATGCTGAATGAATGTTCCAAAAATCTGAATTTAACATCAAGATTTAATGATAAATAATTTAGATTCCTGTCTTGGTAGGTAATTATGTAAAGTTATAAAAAGGAGCAATGAAACTCTTACTTCTACACTATGTTTATTTAGCTTCAACTTTCAGTTCTGGAGCTTGATTCACTATCATTACTTTGGAAAATACATAATTTTATATCAAGTTCAAGTAATTTCATTTCTCTGAAAAAATTAAGCTCTTTTTTCTTTCTTTTTAATTTTTTTTTCTTGGTCTTTTCCTGTTTAACGGGGTTTAAGTAAGTTATATAGCTCTCTTCTAAATATTTCCACAAGGGAGATCTGAAATCATTAAAAGCACATATTTATTTCAAGATGCATAGCCTCATATTTAAGAATATCTGCATTACACCATCTTACCAAGTATTACAGACTGCTGTGTGCACATGTTGTGTCTGCATCATTTTCTATTCTACAACTCATGTTGCTACCAGAAATCATTCTACCTTTTATTTTACCCAAATGGCTAAGTAATATTAATGGATAAAAATCATATCCATGTGTGATTTGACTGGACAAGTCCAATCTGTTCTAATTAGACCTAGCTCTGAGCATGGGTTTGGATTAGACAACCTCCAGTGGTCCCTTCCAATCTGAATTATTGTGTGCTACCTGGACTCTAGAAGAATTAAATAAATATTCTGATTGATTGTCCATTTGTAATCACTTATGTAAAATAGTAAAGTTATAATCTACTGAACACCTACTACATGGGTTGTGACAAGAGATTATTTTAATTGGTCTCATGAGATACCAAGCCAAGTGACTTCTAGAAGTATATTAAGATGCAAATAGGAATTACACAAAAGATGAACTGCCTGATACACTAGTAAAACAGCTTTGGTTTTTTGACATAACAGCTTGTAACCTGCAGGCAATTTTAATAAATGTCTTCATTAAAAGAAATGACAATGACAGCTCAATCATTATTGAAAACAATGATTTAAAACCAAAGCAGGTTTCTTGTAAATTGCCTGCTTTGGACTCATGTATTACAACAGGGATTTTTCAAATGCCTGTTTGGACCATAGGCTTTCTGAATCAAGGCAGGAATGGAATCTGTTTCAGAAATACACCCACAAACAACTATTTTAGTTTTCCAGGTCATTTTTCAATAAAAGATCTAGCACTTAGGGGAAAAAACACCAACATATCCCAACATAACATGCTGATATGTATTCAGATTAACTGCAATGCTCCTTATATGCAAAAAAAGAGATTTACTGAACATAAACTACGGGATATTATAGTTCTACATATTCTACAGTTTATTTTTGCTGTTTTAAAGGATTTAGGAGTTTAAAATGTTTTAAAAGATTTGACATTGCATCAATTTTTGCTTGTATACAAAAGGAATGTCACTGAAGGAGTTTATGAATGCTAATAGTTTTAATTCATAACTTCTGTAACTAATAAAAAACAGCCCAATAAAAGGGAGATTTATCTCCAAGTATGCCAGCTTTAAACAGCACAACAAATATTCACATAAATATACATAGTTTAAATGCTAATGAGAATTGTTAAAACCACCATTTTTGGCAACAGTTGATTGTATGATAATATTTTGCTTCGTTCCTAAAGTGGAAATTAATGAGATGAAAACTCTAATTAATATCACATCCTTGGCATTTGTCTGCAAGTAAAGGGTCCTTAAGAAAATTAAATTAATGACAGCAAAAATATCTATTTTTATAGCCTTCCAACAGTTATTCCTATTCCTTAGTCTGCTGTAATATAGAAAGGTATATTAATTCATCAAAATACAAGATGAAAAGCTGGTGCATTGTCCCTCATCTACACCTTGAGTTGTAGTTCCATGGAGGATATAGAATTTAAAAGCTGGTCACAATTTTCTGGGATTACATCACACTTTTAAAAAAATAGTTGCACCAAACCTATAAAAATTTACTGTCCCCAAAATAAGCACAATAAAAACCTTATGTATGTCAGTAATCTTTTAATGCAGGTTTACTTCTCAGGAGCAAGTGGAAAGCTTACTGCACACTGCTCTGCATTCTGGTTCTGATTAAGGAATGAAATTCAAGGCTGAGAAGAGCAGTGGGCATCTTCTCCAGTATTTTGTACCCTGAACAAGGGTGTTCTGGGTACACAAGCGTAAATCTATCCTTGTATCTGTCTTTCAGTTGATTTCCCTTCAGTTCTCTAACTCAGCATCAACTGGAACACTGAAGGGCACAAGCCTTGAGATTTTCAGCTGCTCCCAGCTCCTTTTATCCACAGTGAGAACAAAATAATAGATCTAGATTGATTTTGTAGGTGGCCAAAGAGATTTTACTTTTAATAGGCATTTTTATCTTCTTTTTTTTTAAGATGCAACATACTACTGCAAGTTCTTGTGATTAGGCAGGTGAGAACAAACTCACTATTTAATTTTCTTAAATTTACTGTCCAAGTATTTTATTTTTCTATCATTATCTACCTGGAACTAATTTCTGTTGCACTGCTTCAGGTATTCCATGAACAGGATAGATCCAGCGTATTTCCTGAAGTCCACCATTCTCTGCTACAGTAACACTGGTGGGAAAAGAAGTGAAGAGCATCATTACGATAGATTGCTGAGAAGACTTTTTTGAAAAGTAATCTAGACTTAAGAGATGGAGAGGTGAGACTCCATTTTATTGTATGCTGTATTGCTAATCATATCTAAGAAAAATATTAAATCAAATCCAACCTAATCAGAAGGGCAATAATTCACATCCACTTAGTTTAACATTTTTTAAGTATTCTGTCAGGTTAGGAGAAAATTTGGCTTGACCTGCTCTCTCATGTCATACCTGCACTGAAACAAAGTGTTACATAAACAAATCCATGGGAGAATTATTATTAACCCAAATATACTGAGAAATTAGAGGCATCTAACAGCTTTCATGCGCTCAGTATTCATAACTACAAGGCAGCTAGTGCTACACATTTTTGTTATGCAAATTTAGAAAAGGTAGGTATTGAAACAGATAAATATCTTACTCTGAACCTGCATACTTTGCAGGGCAGAATAAAAGCTTATGTCAGATATATATTGCTCTCAAAATGAGACACTTGATTGCCCTTGGGAGCTGCACACAAATAGCCAAAGGAGAAAATGATGACAGGATTGAGTATCCTCAACTACTTTTTCTTTTCCTATTAGAATAAATTACCTCTTTAAGTCTTTATTTAATTCCTCAGGATCCTCATAAGGCCAGTTTTCACTATTTTCCCTCATTACATGAATTACCACCACAGCCTCATACATTTTCATTGTGTCTGGCATGAATAACACCGGGATGTCCAGTTTTTCTTTGGGAGCTAATCGAGCTCCTGTGAGATAGAACAGATCATTATGGTATTTTGGAAGCTTTCAAAATTATTCATATAATTTTAATCATGCATTTAATTTTTTTTCCCTTTTTGATACATTATTTAAGATTTTATCACAGAGTATGGTTTTTCCTGTGATAGCAAATTTCATTTCACCCTGTTCTTGTTAGCAGCCAAGTTTCATCTCATAGTAGTATTTGCAGACTGTCTTCCTGTAATAAGGTACATTTTGATTCACTGTCCTGAGCAGAGTGGTTCACATAAAGTATTATTTTAGACTTCTACTTACTGATAAAACTTTGAAATAAGACCCAGGGAGACTCTGACAGCACTTTTAAGTGAACATCCCACATTTAATATTCAAAGATCATATATAATATATGCAAGTGAATCCCCTGATTTTCTAGTGTCTAAGTCACGGGTTGTGGATTGCAACATAAGTGAGTCATGCTGCATATAAAAGACCAGTCCAAACTATGGCCGTCCCCTAAAAATGGTGGTTTGAACCCTCCCTCAACTAATGAATCCTTATGCAAAACTAATCACATCTATGAGCCTCATCTTAAGAACAACCATAAATAATATAAATAAAACAAATATAAATATAAATCATAGAAATAGAAATAATATAAATATAACTATATCTGCAGGGTGGGTGTCAAGTGGAGGAGGCCAATCTCTTTTTGATGGTGCGCAGTGATAAGACAAGGAACAATGGATACAAACTTGAACATAAAAGATTTCACCTCAACATGAGGAGAAACTTCTTTACAGTGAGGGTGTCAGAGAACTGGAACAGGCTGCCCAGGGGAGTTGTGGAGTTGCTTTCTCTGGAGACTTTCAAAATCTACCTGGGATGCATTACTGTGTGACCTGCCCTAGGTGATCCTGCTTTTTGCAGGACTCGATGATCTCTGGAGGTCCCTTCCAACTTCTAACTTTTTGTGATTCTGTGATCTCAGCCTAATTTACACTTCCTCTAGCTGTTCATGTTAAAGTATAATCGAAATATATATTTTTTTTTTAAATCTATAATATTATTATAGTTACTGTTTGGGAGGGAAAAAAAAACACAGCATATGTTGCATATTTTGCATTTTTAAGGGCCTTTTTCCAATTACTTGCCAGTCTGACAAGTGTCAGAATATCTACATAAGGCTAGGTAGCTATTTTAGAAATAAACTTACAGAAAAAGGACACAAAATAGAACAACCTAATAATATAGTCTTTTCACTATCAACCTCCTTGCTATGAAACAAATTCTTGAAATTTGGCAGAACTTGGATTAGGGTTTCAGCTTTAAATCTACCTGCAGAAAAACCTCTTAGTTATGAGTAACTATATCTACATTAAGCTTTCAAGTCTTTCTTGTGGTATTTTTTTCACACCTGCTACAGTGCATACATACAAGTCTGTCAGTATCATTCCCTGAGAACAACTGAATCTGCTCAAGTTAGCATGCGTAGGACAAGCAGCACTCTCCCTCTGACTGCTGCTTCTGATAACCACAGGCTCAAAACTGTCAGCAAGGAAACTTTATCTTGCACTTTTACTATCCTACACCCTAAGTGGTTTGAGGGTGAAGACCTCAGTGATGAGAGCTGTGGAGGAGTGGATAATGATAAGAAAACTATCACGCAGGTTTGGGAAGGATAAAAATATTAAAAAAAAATAAAAAGGGCATCAGGAACAGGCATCAGGAAGTTTGGAAATTAAGGTGGAGAGACAGGGAGACATTAAAATGGTTTCATACAGGAATGACAAGAAGCAAAACAGGTCAAGTAAGTCACAGCAGGAGGGAAGAGAAGGGCTTAAGAGAAACAGCTCTCCAAAACACAGAAGTCAGGACCCCTCATCTACACCACTCCCTCTGCTAGCATTTAACTATAAATTCTGCTGGGCATGGCAACCTCTCTTGGTATCTTCACAATCTTCAACACAAATAGCAGCTTTGAAAATGCCTTGGATAGGTTAACAGTGCATTATTTAAATGAATAAATTACCCTGTCCAGACTGATTATCTTTATGAATGATCTTGTACTATGTTATGTAGGTACTTCCATTAGTATATAACCTCACTGGACTCAATGTGGTTCTGCATCTGTAAAGCTTTTAGCTAGAACCATTCTTAAGTTAAAATAAACTTACCAAATTAAGATTGAGGAGTCAATCTGAAATTAGGAATGTTGTGATTATTTAAAGACAAACCACTCTTTCTGCAGGATTTCTGTCTCTTTTAGTAACAACACCTCAAGACCTCAAACATAGATCACTGCCTCACAGTATTATGGATGCAAGAGAATCATAGAATCAAACAGGCTGAAAAGACCTCAGAGATCAAGTCCAACCTATCACCTAACACCACCTGAAAACTAAACCATGGCTCCAACTGCCACATCCAATCTTTTCTTGAACACCTCCAACAAAGAATAGGGAATGCGTATCTAAATGTGTCAGGGCTTCTTTATGTAAGAAGTTTAACATTTAGTAGTTATGGAAATTAATCAACTGTTTTGCACTTGTAATTGCTTATTTTTTGTATTTCTAGAAGTCCATCATGGCATACACAGTTTACCTTTGAAATAGCTACTTGAGAAGTCTTGCATCTTGAAACAGCTCGAAAATATCCTCATTAAAAATGTTAATATCTAGATGAAAAAATAAACTGTGTCTTTTTTTTTCCTTTTAATAAACATCTTTCTTTTTTTTTTTAATCTTAATCTTCCTATTTGATGCATTATCTATCAAGTATGTATCCAAGATTTAAAAGCTATGCAATATATACACATATATCTGAGTCTCCCTCTCTGGAGATATTCAAAACCCACCTGGATGCATTCCTGTGTGATCTGGTCTAGGTGATCCTGCTCTGGCAGGGGGGTTGGACTAGATGATCTTTTGAGGTCTCTTCCAGCCCCTAGCATTCTGTGATTCTGTGATATTGTTGACAATAATGTGGTCAAAGTGTTTTTTGAAAGGCTTGCAACTAATTTTTAGTGAAGTGCCTGAAATAACCAAGCTGACTACACATACCGTTGCCATGCTTCTGAAAACATCTGAATTAGGACTCATCCCTCTGAAGCAAAACTCAGCCACAGAACTGATACAGTATTCTATGAGAAAAGGCAGCTCTCTACCATGATTTGCCCACTTGGGCATACTCTGGTGTAATTAAGGCAGAGGCCTGTAACATCTTTAAAACAGAAGTGTACTCTTGAGAATATATCTGCAATTAGATTGCCTCCAATCCAAACACATGCATAACAAAATAATGTCAGCAACAACATTGTGTAAGCACTTTTCATCACCATTATAGCATGTCCATAAGTTTCATTTGCAACTCTTTTAACAAATAGAATGGACTGTAAACTACATGTAGTTGGACTACATATGCATTGCAGATGCTATTTGAACTGTAGCTTAATCATGCCAGTGACAGGACATAGTGGCTTGGTTTTCTTAAATGCCTTTTAATTGAGAACCCATATGATAGCATTCTGGGTTATTCTGGCAGAAAATTGGTTATTAAAGACCATGAAAAGACAAACTTCATAATATTGCTGTTGAAATGGAATGTATTCACATTTTTAATGAAAAAAATCTTCATAGAAGCTGTTCTTAATGACAGCAATTTTTCTATCACTGGGCTTGCTGGCAGCTGTCAAATAGCCAACTGATCATTAACCGCCAGTACAGATTTATTTCATTATGATTTTGCCTAGTTAATAAGATAGATTAAATAGGCCTAGCTGTAAAAATCACACATTGCTTCATGCTTCTCTTTTCTCTTTTCCATTTAGAGAATGTGGGCCAGCAAATGCAATACTATGTGGACAACTTTAATACAAAGCAGTACTACCAATGCTCCTATTTACTCCTATTTGCCTGTGGACCTCCAATACTCTGCTAGAGATGCCAAGAACTGTTATCAACAGCTGACCTCCATCTAAGTATTTATCCAACAGTGAGTATCCACAAATTCTTCATAAGAAATTCATAGGAAGGTTTTTTGTTTTTTTTTTTTTTTCTCCCCAGGATAGAGCTGCCCCAGATTTGGTACAAAGCTTTGGGTCAGATTTTGATAATACCGTGCTTCTTTCTTACAGTCTGCTAGGAAACTGATAATTTGTACAGTAAGCTCAGCTGAATCTACAAAAACCTGAAGACATCTGATTTAAACCAAGGGTTGCAGTTAGAGTTAACTGCCTTTCAGAGACGTATGCAGAGATCTGTGTTGTTTTGTTTTTTTAAGGTAACCTGGTTTTAAGCCTTGCCTCAAGCTTCTCCAAAGACTAGTGGAGAACACAGCTTCTGTAAAAGATTCCTTGGGCATCACATCCTTTGACACTTAAGTCTAGAACAATTAAATCAAAATGAGTGTATTTCAGATTCCCTGCTTCACTTCCAAGGGGCACTGCACTGTGGTTGAGTTCTGTGTAATTTCTGTTGTCCTAGAAAGGATAAGCACTGTGGGAGTTAAAATAAAATTAATGAAGCAGTGGGTCCCCATAGCTGGGATGTTATTTGGAAGGAATACAGATGGGTAAAAATGCATCTGTTGACTCTACAGTAGCTTATAAAAATGTTTAAGAGCAAGCATCCCAGGCAGTGCCACAGTGATAAAATTGTGATGGCAATGAGCAAAGCATCCTGCAATATCTTTGAAAAGAATTATCATTCTCTCACCTAAACTTATATTAAAGCCATGTATTTTTCATATTAGTAAGATGCTTGGACAGGAGATTTTATAGATGTTGAAAGAAACATCTTCTTGATGCATTAAGTTCATTCTGTAGCTTCTCAGAGTGCCTCCCATTGATTGCACCCAGAAGAACAACACTCAGTTCAGATCCCTCTAATTGAGTAAGAGAAATGGGATAGTTCTCACTATGTCTTTTGAAGTCTGTTGAGGAATTATTTAAGAGTGCACATTTTTGGCTGTTTGGGGTTTTTGTTTGATTTTGGTGATTGATTGTTTTGTTGATAGTTTCTCCATTTAAACTATTAGTATAGAATAATTTCAGTTAAAACTACAGATATTTCTGCTAGCTAAAATTAGCATTGGCCACATAAATGTCAACCCAGTAGTATGAGGTTTGGTTTCTACCTGGAAAGAGCAACCTCCAAGATATTCACAGACAACAGATGGTGCTGGTGAAGAATTGCTAATTCTTTCTCAAGGAACTCATCCAGAAAAGGAGGACTGGTATCAGGCAATAAAGGGTAAGATATTGACAGCAGTTCTAAGTATCCAAATATATACAAAAGTCAGGCCTAGGTATTCTTCATTTATTTTGACCTGCTAGAAGAGACAGAAGCCTGATTCACATATGAAGACTAAAATTTTTAGAGTAGGTCTTCCAAAAGTGGTTCAGAGTTCAAAAAAGGACAGACAGCATTTCTGCATCAGCTGTTATTAAAGGTTCATGTTTGTTAACATCATTTTTTCAGTACTTCCAATGAGGCTGCTTGAATTTTTTATTCTCTTTCCATAAAATATGATCACAATCCCTTGCTATGTGTTCTAATTAATAAACTGAGAATGTAGCAGTCTGTGCTACTTTTGCTGCATCAGTATCATAATTAGTCAGTCTCAATTAGTAAATAGGAATTAAATTTTCTAAACTGACAGCCAGCACACAACAGCCAACAGCCTCCATCTGTGGAAATATATAAACTCAACTGGACCTGGTCCTGGACAACCTGCTTTAGATGACCCTACTTAAGCATGACAGGCACTAGCTGTGTAAGATGAGCTCTAGAGGTTCATTACCACCTTAGCAATTCTGTGATTCTGCAGTTCTTTGAACATGAGAGATTGCTGTGCTTTGTCTTGTATCTGCTAAACAGGGCAGGGAAACCTGATACGTACATTGCTGACAAGGCAGAGGTTCTCACCGTGTTTGCCAATGACACTAACTTGGGAGATGGATAGAAGGGAGAGCCAGCTTACAGAGAGACCTGGAGAGGCTGGAAGACTGGTCTGGCAAGAACTGCATGATGCTCAACAAAGACAAGTGCAAGGTCTTGCACCTGGGATGACATAACCAGAGAGCCCAGTACAGACTAGGACCTTATCTGGCTGGAGATCAGCCTAGCTGAAAAAGTTTCTGGAGATCCTGGTGAACAACAAACTGAAATGAGCCAGTAGCGCACTGCTGCACCAACAAAGGCACAATGTGCCCTGGGCTGCATCCTCAGGGGAGCTGCTTGCAGAAGTAGAGATGTGATTGTCCCCCTTTTCCAAACACTTGTCAGGCTGTGCCTAGAGTACTATGTCCAATTTTGGTTCCCAGAATTCAAAAGAAGAGGTGGACAAACTACAGAGAGTCCAAAGGAGAACCACAAAGATGATTAAGGGGCTGGAGAACCTGGCCTATAAGGGAAGACTGAAGAAGTTAGACCTTTTCACTCTGGAGAAGACTCAGGGGGGACTTTATCAGAGTTTTCTAGTACTAAACAACTGGAGCTATCCCTTCGCAAGGACTCACATGGAGAAGACAAAGGGCAATGAGTAAAAGTTGTACAGGGAGAGAGGTTTTATTTTGACCTAAGAAAGATGTTTTTTTTTATTGAGCGAACAATCAATGACTGGAAGATTTGCCCAAGGAACATAACAGCATCCCCATGACCAGAGGTTTTCAAGACACAACTGCACAGAGTGCTCCATAATCTCCTCTAGGCTCCCTTTTCCACAGAAGTGTACTCTTTTAAGCTGAGATGGAAGTGTTTCCTGTCACTGGGCACCACTGGCTCTGTCCATTTTGCACCCTCCTTTCATGTATATATATATATATATATATATATAAAAATATATATTAATAAGATCTGATTTGAGTCCTGAGTTCCTTAGTTGAAAATATTAAGTTATGAATATGCAGCTCTGATGCTAATAAACAATTTCACAATTGACTGGTTAAAACTTGAGAAGTTGCCTTAAGAAATAAATGGTACAAATAAAGGAATGAATGTGTGAGCCTGTAACTGAAAGGCTTCACATCATCACTATCATAAGCACACAATAAAATGTATTTGATGCAGCATGCTTATAAGAGTTGTTTGCCATTTTACAAATCTTCTGTTCATGCAATTTTGCTTAGTTCTGGGAGAGTCTGGCTTATTACATTACGAGATTTAATTTAGAAGAATTTCTTCCTAGTACAAAATAATGGATACAAGTTAAACATTTGCTATTGAGATTAAAATAAATGGATTGAGAACAGGGCTCAGTAATTAAATATGTTGTTTCATTTAATGCCATCTATTTTCTTTTTAAACGAAGCATGTCTAAAAGGCCTAGCATAAAGGTTCCTTTTTATTTTAAAAATTATCCTTCTCTAACTAATAGCTGTTGCAGCCAAAATCAAAACCATTACTTTGACAGGAAAACCTATTACATTTCTTTATCATTGACATTTATCAGTATTTATCATCTATTTACCAGTAAAAAATAAGCTTGTAAGGGTTAAGCACACTGGAGGTGAGGGGAAATTTCTAAGTAAAGTAATTAATTTCTTTGGTGATAACCAAAACATCTTTAACTATGAGAAAATTTTAAAAAATACATAGAATCATAGAATCAACCAGGTTGGAAGAGACCTTCAAGATCATCCAGTCCAACCTATCACCCAGCCCTATCCAATCAACTAGACCATGGCACTAATTGCCTCATCCAGTCTTCTCTTGAACATCTCCAGGTACAGTGACTCCACCACCTCCCTGGGCAGCCCATTCCAATGGCCAATCTCTCTCTCTGTGAAGAACTTCCTCCTAACATCCAGCCTATACCTCCCCTGGCACAGCTTGAGACTGTGTCCTCTTGTTCTGGTGCTGGTTGCCTGGGAGAAGAGACCAACCCCCACCTGGCTACCACCTCCCTTCAGGTAGTTGTAGACAGCAATGAGGTCACCCCTGAGCCTCCTCTTCTCCAGGCTAAACACCCCCAGCTCCCTCAGCCTCTCCTTAGAGGGTTTGTATTCCAGACCCCTCACCAGCTTTGTTGCCCTTCTCTGGACACATTCCAGTACTTCAACATCTCTCCTGAATTGAGAAGCCCAGAACATGTAGACATAAGGAATAAGAGTTTCAAACTTGAACATAGAAGATTTCACCTCAGCATGAGGAGAAACTTCTTTCCAGTGAGGGTGACAGAGCACTGGAACAGGCTGCCCAGGGGGGTTGTGGAGTCTCCTTCTCTGGAGACTTTCAAAACCCACCTGGATGCATTCCTGTGTGGACTACCTTATGTGACCCTGCTTTGGCAGGGGGGTTGGACCCAATGGTCTCTTGAGGTCCTTTCCACAGCCTCTGATATACAGTGATACTTCCTGCAGTTGTAGGAATATTGTTTTTGTTGGAAGGAACACCTCTGCAGCCAAGTAAATATGGCTTTCTTTCCATCGCTATTAAGAGACCTTCTACTGGCCTTACAAGGCCGGGTCTAAGGATTTGATTGACATTTGTCTTGGCATAAGCTGATTTTAGCTTCTTGAATTCATGACAGCAGCTGTTTAACAGTCAGGTTTGGTTTAGGATATTTTGAGTTGATAAAGATATGAGTAAACATCCATGCAGACTGAATTATCTATGATACAAGAACAGAAAAATAGTTTTCAAGAGGGTTGTGTAGGTGTGAGCTGAAATTCCCCCCCACCAACAATAACCAGGCTAGCTCAGTCTGGAAGCAAATGAAAAGCTGTATTTACAAGCAGAGTCTAAAATCTACAATGAAATGCAATGAATATGTACAAATATACAAAATTCACAACATTTACAAATATATACAATCAACAGAAAAAGCACAACCGATCTCCCTTTGCTTCCCCCCAAGGGGACCCTCCCAAAGGGGCCTCTCTCTCTCTCAGGAGCTTCCCCCCAGGCCCCCCTGGACAGAGAAGCAGAGTTAGTTAAGCAGAAAGT
The DNA here is from genome assembly GCF_027791375.1 of Indicator indicator. Lineage (NCBI taxonomy): Eukaryota > Metazoa > Chordata > Aves > Piciformes > Indicatoridae > Indicator > Indicator indicator. The sequence continues at coordinate 122,422,302 of NC_072010.1, read as the reverse complement.
TGTTAACTTAGCTGCCAAGGTCAGTGTGTTATCTTCAGCCAGAAGAGAAGAAGAAACAGCAGCCAGACAGCCCAGCAACTGCCCCCACTGCAGAACACAGAATGTGCAGAGTGCCTACTTTGTTTTGGGTAATAGTTCTTAAACATTTCTATCCATCCAATGGAAGTGTTTAGAACAATCAGTACTTTGCTTTCTTACACCCAATAGTGACTTATTTACATTCTCTCACTTTCTCTGTTCTGAACTTTGCAAGGAAAAATTAAAAAGACAGTTTCAAACCATCACAAGGGTAAATACAATAAATAAATAAAGAGGATAGTAACAGATATCCAAAACTGTAAACACAAATCACAACAGGCACTACAGGAATACAGTCTTGTTAGGCCAGTTTAAATAAGGCAGAGAATAGAAAACTGAATAATTCAGAACCAATAAAGAGAAAGTTCAATTACACAGGCTGTGTTAAGATAATGCATAAAAACAAATCCAGACAGATCCCCAAACTATTGAGGAAGAAACACTTCACTAGCCCTCCAAGCAAAGAATCTGGGGCACTGACCACTCCCTGACATCCCCATACAACTCCTGCACCTGAGGAGGGCTGATTCTGTTAAGCTTAAAACCCAGGACAACACCAAAAGGATGACCATTACTTCAGAAAAAAAAAAAAAAAAAAAAAAGTAGATAACAGGAAAGTTTTCCTTTGTAACAATTTTACCTGTTAACAGAGGCTTTTCTGTATTATTGTTGGCTATGAATGGTAACATTCATTGTAAATGGACTAACAACTTTTATGAACCTGTCAAATCAGAAGAACAAGATTTTTTCTGCTACTTTGCCCACTGTGTTTTGTGTGTAAAATTCTAAAAAAAACCCAATATGTGGCAATGCCAGCCTCAGTGTTCACCCCTGAAACTTGCCAGCAGATAATCTCTATGGTCAGACATTCCAAAGAAAATTAGTTACACCTGTTATTCAACCTGAAAATAAATCAGACTAAATGAAAATATAGTGCCAGACTCCTACCTACAAAGTAGAAAGCAAATAAAAGACAAAAGAAAACTCTACATTACTTGCTTTTACTTGCAGCTATAAGAGCTGGGGATTCAGATTTCACATCAACTGTTATAAAAATTGGCCCCTTAATCTCAACTTTTCTCCTACTCACAGTTTTGCAATTGAAAGTCAAAGGTTAGTCAGAATATTGCTGCAATGCAGCTGAAGTACTTTGGTTTTAGCCAGGAGCTGATTATATTCAGAGAATCACAGAATTAACCAGGTCAGAAAAGACCTCTGAGATCAGGACTTCAGAGGTCTAGCATCCTCAAGTTACTTTTCTCTCTAAAAGTTTTATTTCACAATTTTGGGTGATTCCTTTCTCTTAGATGGCAAAATAAGCATTTGAAAACCTTTGTTCTGCTATATTTTATATGCCACACATATAAAGTAATATCAGCTACAAAACAGGTCTGTTTGCTTATTTGATTTCAGATGTATTGTGGTCTTTCCATAGAAATATGATATGATACATTAATAACAGCAGCAGACAACCAGGCACTTAAACCAAGCAATCTTCTCTTCCTAATGCTAGCTATGAGTTCAAGATGTTTCCTGTGGCATAATGGAAATGGAAAAGAAAAAGCAAAAATCATGCACTCCAAAAACAAGGTTTCAGGACTCAATTTATAAACTTTTATATAGGAAAATCCCTCAGAGAAGACAAAGAACATTAATTTATTTTACATTTATTAGCAAGTCATTTTGATGCTTATCTTAATTCAGGAGAGGATGAAGTAAATTAATGGCCTGGTTGTCATTGCTGTTGGATTTTGCTATAGTTTTAAGGAGTGATTTAACTGCAGCAGCTTCATACAGAGGCCAGCAATCGTATGTCCAGGCTGGCAATTCAAAGAATACATCTGATGTTATGCCTCTTTGTCACACAAAACCTGCTCCAGAGTTTTCCAAGACAGTCACAGAACAGTAATTTGTTCACAGAGGAAGTAAAGAAAAAAAAACATCAGCAATACCTTCTAGCAGAAAACTATGTTGAGCTGTCAAGTGCCTTTCTACTTCAGAGACATTTTCCATTTTTATGGCCAAATTGGTAGTTCACACTAACTTGTTCTCATTTTAAAGCAGATTTTTTCTGGCATACTGCACTTGTCTTAGGCCCATAGGTCTTGAAGTACAAAATAATTAATTTTTCAAACTCTGAAAATTCTCCTGTCTACACAAAGTTATCTTTTATTGTCACTGTGGTCTCACAGGCTATTTATGGACATCCCTGCTACTCAGTCATTATGCTACATAAGCACACATCAGTTTATATATATATACATATATATATACATATATATATATATATATATATTCAGAAATATTTTAACCCTATGCCAGTGATCTGGGACACAGTAGATCAGCTAATGTGGCACACAGCTACTCACCTCTCAGACTCAGGTACAGCCACAGAAAATACTTAAATTTTGTTACAACTTAACTGAAGACTCATAATATTGTATTCCCTGAATTCCTGTGGTTGATGATATTTTTTATGATTCTCCTGGTTTCCTGAGGGGTAATTGAAATGTGGCATGAGCTTCTAGTCATAAAGACAATTAGCAGTTCTTGGTTAGACATTGTTCATTGGTTCCTGTTGTGACAACAGGGCTAAAATCAAGTGTGTAGGTCTAATTTAGAGCAAATCACAGTCAATATTACAAAATTCCAATAAATACATGAGCTGAAGGGCTCTTAAATTCAGGGAGGAATATAGAGGGAGATGCTTGGGGACCTGCAGAAAAAGAAGAAAAGGACAAAATGCTTTGAAGCAGACATGTAGGAAATCAACTGGACTGGAAAGACTCGTTATGGTAGGAGGTAAAAAATCAAATTATGCCTCCCAGCAGAGAGACAGAAGAGATGTCACTAGCAGTGGGAATTAGTATTAAGATATTCTGGAAGTGATCAAGGACTCAAATTACTTGATAGTGTCAGGATGATTCTGGATCATAGTGACACAAAAGGACAGGCTTTGGATGACTCAGCAGTGAATGGGAGCTGCAGTGTTTCAGAACAGAGGTGGCTGCTGCAGGTCCTGTGCATCTGTGTCAAACCAGAAATGGAAAACATACACAATCCGCTACTCAAGAGGTGAGATCATTACCAACATCAACATTTTTGTGCTAAATAAAAATCCAGGTGTCTATAATTTAGCTTTTACATATTTTTGCACAAATTCCTCATTTTAAATTCTTAGAGAGAAGTTATTTTTCTTTTGATTCAAAAAGGAATAAAACAGATCATCATTGCATACTCTCTTTTAAAACGTAGTTAAAATGCAGCAGTGGATAAAATTACATTAAAATAATACCTTTCTAGAATATGAAGGAGATACTTTAAGTCAGTAACTGTAACTTCCACTGAGAATAACTTGTGGTGAAATAATTGGAAATGAAAATTTTCATGGGAGTGACTTAGTTAGGATTATCCATTTTCAATCTGTCAAAATGAGAAGCAGTGAGTCTTCAAATCTAAGGGATTTCCCTTTTCCACGAGAAGAGTCTTTAAAGCATCTCAAGGCATAAGTGATTTGCAGTCACACATTCAAGAAATACGGAGGCAAAAGCTTTTCCCAATAGCTGTTTGTCACAGGTGTCAACAAAAGAAAAGATGGAGGAAAAAATACTTGTGCATAAAGATGACAGTAAACTGATTTTCACAAAGTGTCATTGGGTAACAACTTACAGGGATTAAAAAAAAAAAATCATAACAAACAAAGTCCACATAGGTTTGTAAAAAAAAAAGGTTTTTGTTCTGATATATGGCAGGAAGGAAATATTAAAAGAAGAGGTCAGAAGAATTAGTAGCTCACTTCCCTTACAATGTGTAGCTTTTTCTAAAGAGATATAATGGATCACCAAATCTAATTTCACTATTAGATATCTTCTTTTTTTATATAAAGAATAATGACCACCAAACTTTAAAAAAAAAAAAAAATGGTAGTTCTGTAGAGGCAACAGACTGCAATGTTTATGTGTAAAGAAAAGAAAGCTTATACAGTCCATATCCATTGATGGCACTTGATGTCTTGCCCCTGTTTTTATCCTGAAGTAGTAAAATAATAAATAAAATAATATATTGGAAAATATGATAATGTTAACTTCAAAATGTAAATATTTTTTTTGCCCTTTTTTGATTGAATCAGCACAAGCATGAAGGTGCCTGGCATGGACCTGATGGATTGGATCCAGAGGAGGGCCAGGAAGATGATCCAGGGGGTTGGAACACCTCTGCTACGAGGACAGGCCGAGGGAGCTGGGGTGGTTCAGCCCAGAGAAGAGATGGCTCTGGGAAGACCTTTTAGTGGCCTTCCTGTACCTGAAAGAGGACTTCAAGAAGCCTGGAGAGGAACTGGTCCTAAAGACCTGTAGTGATAGGATGAGGGGCAACGGTTTGAAATTAATGAAGAGTAGATTTAGATTGGATGTTAGAAACAACTTCTTTACCATGAGGGTGGTGGGACAGGCTGCCCAGAGAGGTGGTTAAGTCCTCATGCCTGGGGATACTCAAGGTCAGGAAAGGCTTGACAAGGTTCTGAACAACCTGATCTAGTGCAGGATGTCCCTGCTCACTGCAGGTGGGTTGGACTAGATGATCTTTGGAGGTCCTTTCCAACCCAAACCATTCTATGATTCTATGCTTAAAAAACAAAAAAAGTTTACTATTCCAGAACTCTGCACATATTTGTTCCATTTCTTCACTGCTAAATACTTCAGTCATTGTGATCATCCAACTTGACCTAAAACACACAGGCTTACTCAGAACTCACTTGAAAAAAAATCAAAGTTCAGCCTTCTTGAATAAGAGAATTTAAGTAGGAAAATAAATGTTGCCTTTATTTAAAATTTGCCAGTGAGGTTTGAATCCTCCATGAATCTTTGAGAAATGTTAAAAACACATTTTAATATGAATTTGGCTATCAAATAACATTGACCTGGTTTCAGTCCCTGCTTTTTCCTGTGAGAGCAAACAACACTTCATTACCAGCATTCTGGTTTTCAGTGAAGTAGAAATAAATTAATCACCACAGAATTTCTCCTTGGTTAGATAACTAAGTTGGTATCACTGAATGTCTCACTCTCATCCTGAATCATTTAAACATGTTTATATTGCAAAGATAAACAGCACTTCTAGAAGACCAGACAGACTACCTTATATTGTATACACAAGTAGAGGGACTCTGTTAAAAATAGACTTCATGAAGTCTGGAAAAAACAACAACCTACACTCAGTCAATAACAGGCAGACGTACCAAAAAAAAAAAATAGGGGAAAAGCATTTCCACTTAATTCAGAGTTGGGAGAATTAGGTAAATCTGCACATCCAAGAAATAAAAATAATACAAAAATTTATTCTTGATGTGGAAAAGGGAAAAATCATTAATAAGAAGAGACCAATATGATACAGCTTGTGATTTTACACTTGAAGAGCTGTAAAGCAAGCTGCAAAGATAAGAATCATTCTAAATTTCCTCAAGAGCTACTGACATGCCCAATATTGTGTCTTGTCTATTGTGGTCTTGTGCTACTGGTTGTGATAAAACTCAATTGTTTGCTTCTGCATGTAGAAAACTTCATGTGTTATTCATACAGGTCTGAATTACAGTTCTTCTCAACAATCAAGTTCTTATTTTCCTATTTAATAGTAAAGGGGAAATTGCATACAATGACTAGAAATCAGGAACTGTAAACAGCCTGTAACAGGATCACAGTTCAGCTTGCAGTTTCTCTTGGTTGTATGCAACAGAGGTGATAAAAACAGCAGCAAACCTCAGGGGTTAATTTATATTACTTGTATTCATTGTGAAAGAGGCAGGGCTACCTGTAATTAATAGATACCAATTATATGGGCTATTAACCCCTGGTTTATTATTACATTAATCTCTATATGTAAGAGGAAATTATTTAATTTATAAATTTTCAGTGCTTGTTAAGCAAGCAGATAAAAGACAATTCAACATCAGAATTTGTTGCAGTACCACAGTTTTTACTTCAGTGTACAAAAGCAGGGCATTTAATGTCAACATTCTTAGAACACAAGCAGGCAAACTTGTATTTAGATGTGTAAGGTACAGGGGGGATGAAGAGGGAGAGAGAGCAGGCTGGCTGTTACTACCACTCCCTGGGTCCTTTGTTCAGGGGGGTGGGTTTGTACTGTTGCTAAGCTGTAAAGTATATGTAAATATACCTTGTACGTGTTGATTGCATTTTATACCTGCATATTTAGTCTGCTTTTGTAAATATAATTGCATTTTTCTTCCAAATTCTGAGTGGGTGTGATAGATTTACTCCAGTGGGTCAATGTCCAATTTGTTGGGGTGCAATCAAACCCACAACATTCTATTTCATTTTGAACTTCCTTATTCTGATTATTAATTAATCAAGCCAGACCCCACGTTGGGCATAGCCTGAAATCATAACAACCTATTACAAGAAGCTCTCATATATTAACTAGACTGAATTTCACACCTTAAAGGGGAAGCTATCAGCCACAGCAGCAAGTTTCATGGACTTCTTGGCAGCTGCATGGAGTACTTTACATTCTAAGTCTCCTTCTAGGCTTTGTAGAAAAAGTGTTTTCCAAATGCTTCACCAAACAATTACAAGAAGATGATGTTTGCTTACCTTCTAAGCCTCTAGGTTTTATTTTGGAACAGTCACAGCTTTGGTATGAGTTTCTTTGAGTTAAAATGAATGTTTAACACCTTCCCTCAAGTGGAAATTTGTTATCAAGTACCTTAACAACATGCAAGTGAGGGAACTACTTAAGTGTCAGTGTACTTTCGTTACCTACTTAAAATTTAAAGGTGATAACTCCTTGTAAGCAAATACAAGCTTTACTTAAAATAGCATATTAACAGTAATGTCAAAAATATCAAATCCTTGGGCATAAACCACTGTGTGGTAAAAATAATGTCCTAGCAACAAGAGTCCCAGAAAGTCACTCTTCGAGCATTGCTCTCATGAGCATTTAAATATGTTATCTAAAAAGATATCATCACAGTGCAAAGAAATATGTTCAGTTTCCCTCCAATCAGGAGGTAATGCTAGATCAAGTGATTATGAATGTAGTAAAGCATCTTATATATGTTGTTAATATAAACTATCATGTTAAATGAAGAGTTTTTCTGTTGCATGCTTCCACAGGTATGAGATATTACTCTTTGTAACACTTAAAGGTCATGAATCAAATACTTTAACTCTGTTTGTAATGTAAATTTTTATTCTGCATTTTCCTGGGAATGCCCAAATGATGTCCTATACTCAATACCTAAACCACCTTTGTTGGCTTATATGTTATGATTTACCAACAGGAGAAGCACCACATTAAAATAGAAGCAAAGACTGAGCAACAGTCGAAGACATCCTCCTCTTTCACACACAGCTAACACAGCACTAGTGCCCACATTCATGTTTGCCTGGGTGTGGTGGGATGAAATTATCCCCCAATTTGAGATAATTACCCCCCAAAATAAAATTGGCATTTACATTCTACCATGTTTTGCTCAAGATCTGTGGAAAATTTCCTAGGCATCAGCCTAAAACTGCCACACTGGGTTGGTTTGTTTTTTGAGTGGGTTATTTGAGCTTGACATCAGTGATGCATTTAAAGAAACAAACATTGCTTAAACCTAAAGGTTATTGTAAGATGCAAACTCTTTACTGACATTGATGATTGAAGGTATCAGCCTGATCTTCATGTAAACAGGAAGAGTTTCGGTATAAATATTGTGAAAGCTGAAAATAAGGTCCTGTATGCATCAAAAAAAAATAGAAAAGGAAGATGCATCATTTTTTACTGAGAATTATATGAAGAGGAAGGAGGTACCAGTGATACACGCTTTGCAAATAGACTCAGGCAGGTACAATCCCAGTGGCTTTATCAAACCAAAATAGGCCCTGCCTAATCATTCATGCTTTGTGACAGAAAAGTAAATCAGGGAATCCAATTCCCCTTGGTAACAGAATGATATCAATTTTTAATGAGAATGTGAATAATTTATTCTCTCTCCTATAAAAAAAAATGTTTTGAATAATTTGTTAATCTTACTAATAGCATGACAAAATATCTAGGGAAGAGAATTAAAGCAGCAGAGTACTAAGGATATGATGTTCATTTTAATTAAATTACTCCTTCCCTACAGAGAACAGTTTTAAAGACCTCCACTTGTCAAGAACTGGAGCTGCAGTATTATTGATTCAGGTTCTGTCTCACGAACAAGGAGAAATGCATAATTTTGAGGTGAACATACAGATATCAACACACTAAAGTATTTATCAAAATAATTAAACACACAAATAATCCCACCTCAATTCACAGCACAGCCATTAGAATTAGAAGGCCTAACATACACATTTATACTTCCTGTAATTTCAGTGCAACTGAAGGAGATGTTTATATTTAAATTCCTTACTATTTAGGGATTGTCTTACATACCTGAAATTAAACATACTCAGATATGCTACTGACTCAAGAACTTCATCCATCAGTAAGAAATGAACAAACCAAATGCATCTTTCCCTGTCACAAATAATTTGTCTGACTTCTGACTGCAACTGTTAGCAGCTGTTATTTCAATACACTCCCTACCACAGAACCAAACATATTATTTAAGTGAGCACAAAACTTATTACGGGCTATTTAGGGCAGAGAACACAGGAGGGAGAAATGAAAGACCAAAGTGGATGAGGGAGGAATAAGCATAGGAGAATAAATGTGAAAAAGGATAAAAGATGCCAGTCATGTAAGCAGAGGCTGGGAAATAAAGCTGTGTGACAATGCCTCAAGCTTGATGGCTATCCTATATTCTTATTAAATCCTATGCCTGTCCTCTACGTAAATACACTCCCTGTCCTGAGACTCTGAGTGCATTAGCCAGTAGTTCATACTGGACTAGCCAGCAAGGACTCAGCTAGCTGCTGAGTTCCAGCAGTGGAGAGATTAAGTCTAAAAGCAGTGATTGGAGAGAACAGAGTTTTGCATGGGTGGATGGGTTCCACCTGCTACCTGCTTTAATGTGTCCAGAGAAGGGCAACAAAGCTGGTGAGGGGTCTGGAGCACAAGCCCTATGATGAGTGGCTAAGGGAGCTGGGGTTGTTTAGCCTGGAGAAGAGGGTCAGGGGAGACTTTATTACTGTCTACAACTGCCTGAAGGGAGGCTGTAGGCAGGTGGGGCTTAGCCTCTTCTCACAGGCAATCAGCGACAGAACAAGAGGACACAGTCTCAAGCTGTGCCAGGGGAGCTTTAGGCTGGATGTTAGGAAGAAATTCTTCACAGCAAGAGTGGTTGGCCATTGGAATGGGCTGCCCAGGGAGGTGGTGGAGTCACCATCCCTAGAAGTGTTTAAAATAAGCCTGGATGAGGCACTTAGTGCCATGGTTTAGTTGATTAGATGGTGTTGGGTGATAGGTTGGACTTGATGACCTTGAAGTTCTTTTCCAACCTGGTTAATTCTGTGGTTCTGCGAGTCTGTAATTCTAACAGCAAGTCAGACTAGTCAGCAAGCAGCAGAAGGCCAGCATCTGAAAAGACCCATAGTCAGGAGCAGTGCCTACAGACTGAGCACGTTTACAGGACAGACTTTAATCCGTGTTAGCACACAGTGTTCTGTGTGTGTTCTACTAGTGAACTTTGAGCTGCACTAGCCAGCAAGTAGAGGCAGACCAGCATCCAGAAAGACCCAGAGTCTGAGCCAGTGACCACATAAGGAGCAGATCCAAGGAGTGGTGACGTCTTCTTTCTCTCTCTCTCTCTGTTCCCATTTTCCCTCTGCTCCAGTCCATTATCAAGACCTTCCCTGCTGCACAGGGCTGGCACAGAATACCTGGTTGTGACAGGAGCCTAAGATCCAGGTACAAGTCCTGGAGAAACTTAACAGCCTATGCTAGAATTTAAAAGATGTAGGGGGGAGTTAGTGCACCAATAGATAGAAAATGAGTGCATGTAAGTCCAGAACAGTTGAATCTTAATCAGCCACACATTAGCAACTGTATCAGGCTAGTCATGCTGTTTGTATTTATATGAGTGCTGATTGTTTCTAGGGGTTGGCTGATCTGTGTGGTCAGCTGTGTTTGTACTGTTTGCATGCATGCCTTTGCAGGTCTGTCTGCAGGAATAAATGCTGTGCCTGGTTGCTGCATGGACCAGAGAAGACCATGGCTGAAATTTGGTTACAGAAGGGGAAGAGAACTTTTTATGGTCCCAAAGTTTGCTGGATTCTTACCTCTCATTAACCGAGGTTCACATTGGTTTCAAGTATACTGAGACTTTCACTACATCATTGACTTCCCTATGTGTCAAACCTCCAAATTCAGCAAGATTTTTTTCTGCCCCTGGCAACAATTTTGCATAACTATCAAGTATATTGCTAAGCTAATTCTAGCCAACATGGACTCCATCAAGAAGCAGAAAATACATATCTGCATGCCTTGCACACTCTGAGAGTTTTTCTAACCAATTCAAACAACTAGTTTCAAGGACATAGTGCATAAACTGGTGGGGATAAAAAGAGAGGGAGAAAAATACCTAACTTCCTATTCCTTGCTGATTGCAACTCAGATTGAGATTTCATGCAATTTTATGTGAAGTTCCAGCAAAAACATTTTCAGACAGTAGGGTTGTAGAACTATGATTAGAAAAGGTAGACAAAAGAATTCAGAAAGCTCTGGAAAATATGTAGAAGCAAGGTTAATATTTTGGCAGGATAATTGTGCAACCTGTTCTAGGTGAACCTGCTCTGACAGAGAGGTTAGACTCGGTAATCTCCAGAGGTTCCTTCTACCTCCTATCAGTCTGTGATTCTATGAAAAACAAATGAAAAGAAGCAACTGCAGACTCAACAGCTGTACTCAGTCTGGAACCTACTAGACTGTTAAGGAAGGGGCAAAACTTATTCTTTAGCATATATATGGGATGGAACATGGATGTGGAGGAGTCTTGCACAGATGAATTAATGGAAGAGACACGCTGTGATTATTCCAAGAGCAGAGAAGGACAAGAAAAACAAATATGAGACAGAAGTCTAGTGAGGGGAAAGAAAAAAAAAAATCTAGCTTCTTCAGTTCTGCTGTTCAAGAAACAATTGTTTGATACTGCTCATCATTTCCCTGCTGTGAATGTGTGGCTGGAAACAAAAGATTAGTGGATATAAATTTGTATAGCAAATTTAGAGCTAGACTTAGATTGGGCTGAAACAAATCTCTGTCTGGATTTTTCACTGGGTTTACTACCTAAGCACATGTAGTCTAGAAGCAAGAACTAGGAAAAAGGGAGGGGAGGAAGTAAGTACTTCTGTCTTATTCAAGGACACATTGTGGCTCTGTCTTGTCCATCCACAGCTGTTATCAAATAATTAGCAGCTATATAATGTTCTAAGTCAAAATTAATCATCTTTTCATTTTCTAGCTCTATTGAAATTGAAGGAGATAATTTCTTATCAAGCTCTAAAACAGAGCAGATATTTTTAAATAGAGAAATAGGCTAAGATAATGTGAAATAACAGCCTCCCTTGAGGCTGATTTGCATAGTTTAAATGCTCCGAAGTGCTCTGCTCTGGATGCTCAGTAACAAATCATGAGATTCTGATGAAGTCTACTGCATGGCCGAGGAGTAAATTTGTGAGACAATTATAGCTTGAAAATCTGTTTTCCATGATAAATCCACATGGGAAGTCTTATGTTGATTTGCATGAGACTGTGCAAAGGGTGGGTTTCTGATGTTCTCCCCTCTTTTATTTTTATATTTTTTCCTCTCTCTCCTTTTGTGGCATCAGGAGAGCATACTGAACTAGATAAATAAATTCCTTACACAGTCAAGGGAATGTCCTGTTCGACACCTTCCATTTAAGGGATTTTTTAAAAAAGAATAGCAACAGAGACTTTCTGCTTATTCTTGACAGTGATGCCTTTCACTTCATTAACTTCCAGATATTTTACTAAAACAGTTGCCGAGATTTGCAAAAACACATAATTTACACATAATTTGTAAAGCAAGAAAAACTCAAAGGTAAAAACACTGCGTATAACAGACTTTAAAAATACCTATAATATGTGGCCTGAAAGAGACAAAGAAAAAGCTTTGTGTTTCATTTTTTAGTGTCCTAGAAAATGTTTTGGTTTTATATACCAATGTACCAAGAACACCTCTTTCAGTGCTGAACAGCATATCAATCATTAGCTCTAATTCTCACTGCAAGAATATCTTTTTGAGCATGGATTCCCCAACTACTCATTCACATGGTCAGTTTGCAGAAGTGCCTTATAATGTGACACAAAAATGTCCATACTGATCACTGATCACTTTTCCACATGAGGAAAATCTTAGATGTGCTGTGGCTTTAGAGGGCTCTCAAAGGTTTCCCATGCTGCCAGTAGAGATAACTTGCACTCAAGAATGCCACCAGCTGGAATGCATTGATTATGTCAGCATATCTCTTTGGGGATAAATGTGGCTTAGACTGCATCACTTATGTTGTCATGTCATGTCCCAGGAAGGACATCCTCTTTTAAAAAGCCTACTTCTCTGTCAGCTGTGACACAAGAATACTGCTCTGTCATAATGGTTTCACCTGGTAGAGAGAAGGTGATTCAGCAACCAGGAATCTGTACATGGACTAGGAAAGGGTTCCATAGAACTAAACCTGTCTTTGTGCTCTGGATCCCTCCCAGCAAGTCAGCCCTAACAGGATCTGAGAGGCATGAGAAAAAGTAGCAGCAGGATACAAAATAAGGACATTTAAAGGAAAAATCTAATCTGCCCCCCTCCAAGCCCCACCCAACAAAACAAAACAAAACAAAACAAAACAAAGTTAAAAAAAAGAGAAACAGTAGAATAGAAAGAAGAGTTTCAGTCCTGTGAATTGAATGTACCTGAAGCTTGAGAAACAGTACCAGTAGGAGGCTCTGATGGTTGAGTCCAGAATACTGCCTGCCTGCTCCTTGCCTTCATTCCTTTCTGACCTCATTCCCTCTCCACCCACGTTAAATCAGTCCCACAGTCCTAGACATCAAGTCAGACAGGTGTATGGCATCTCCTTGCAAAGCCCTCTGCATAAATAGTACCCAATCTTTAAACAGTTACCACGACACAGCATGTTATATAGCTAATTGGTCAGTAAAAGGGCCAACAGGGGGAGAGAAAACTCAAACCAACAGTCAGCCCTAAGTTTCAAAGCAGCCCAGGCACAATTCAATTTGTTTTACCTAGTTTTACATAATTTCTAAATTGTCTTCCTAAATTGGGTGCTCAAATTCAATATTTATTGTGGTCACTACACAATAAGAAAGCTGCCCCTACGTTCAAGCTTAAAATCTTCCTTGCAAATAAATCCAGACTAGGAGTTATATACGCTATCTAGAAGAGGTTCAAGAAAATTTAAATCAAGATTTGTGAAATTTGTTTTTCCATATGCTAGCATCTGCATAACCTAATGGGCATCAGAGGTCACTCTGACTAATGGAGGCAGCCTTTGACTGGATACTAGGCTGTATACCTCCTAATTAAATCTTGTGTGGCATAAGTAATTAATGTACCACAGCTTATTAACTATTCATGTGAATAGTACATCTGCTGAACAGTTTTGCTGAGAAAAGGGAATCCTGGCAGTTTCAAAAGGTGAAAATTCAGGAAAGGGATTAAACATTAATGAAAGAAAATCAAAATTAAAGTAGCAAAAGTTTGCCAGAAAGAAAGACCTGAATAGATAAAACAGGAAAATACTTTGACTAAGGAATTTCAAAGAAAATCTGGCATCTGAATCCTCTGGCATTTCAATGGAGTCTAATTGTCTGACTGAAGTCTAATTCCTTCAGTTTCCCTGTGAAAAGATGTGCTGAAAAGAAGGAAATGTTGAATCTAAAACCCTGAAGAGAAAAAACAAAACAAACAAAACCCACAAAAAAACACAAAATAACCCAACAACTTCTTTTTAAATCTCCTAGTTAGGATAACTCATTTCATTTTGGCTTGCAGTGAGGTCTCAGCGTTTGTGTCCTTCTCCAGTTAATTTCATTATTAGTAACTGTTTATGAAGATAAAATAGCATAATATAATTGTAAATATTTATAATGCATACACATATTGTATATGTACCTGGCTGTTCTGTCTCTGTATTGCTTGGCTATCCCTTTCCTACAGAATCCATTGTTTGAATATTGACTACTTCCTGATCTAATTACAAAATGATTTCTGCTTGTTGTGGATGACCAAAGCTTAGTCACAGAATGCAGTTGAAGCATAGAAGGGGAAAGAAAGCTTAACATTTTCCAAAAATTTTTCCAAATAGTCTTCTAGAATGGAGAAATATTTCTCACAGCTGTTTTTTTTTCCTAGCTCTTCAAGTTATTTTGTGATAATGAAAGCATTATAAAAAGACAACCTTCCTAGCAACTAAGAGAACCAGGAAAGTCCAGAAAGTTAGTTTATTGGTTTTCAGCCTTTGAAAGCAATCACAGGAAAAAAAAAAACAAGAAAAAAAAAAACACAAAAAAACCCAACCCCAGACTGTGTGTGCAAAGTTACTGAAAGAAAAAAAGCAGATGTAAGTAGAGAATTAAAGAATGAAGTCTTGAAAACTAACATTTTAGGGAAATAGTCTGAGGATTTGAACAAAATTTATGCCATTTCTTAGGTAAAATTAGTTTAAAAGCCAAATTATCCATAATCATAGTGGACTGTATATGACATAAAAAGTGTACTAAAATAGTAAAATGCTTTCTCAAATACTGCCCAATAAAATATGAAGCTGTAATATTAACATGCTTCCAAAATGCACACACAGAACTTTAATATCTCAGATTTGATTGCCATCAAAGTCATTTAACAGTGTAGACAGCTTTATGGAAAATATCTCCATAACAATATATACATTTATCAAATATATTTTATCTTTCGTTCCTAAGTGCTTGGGAGAGTTAATAAATACACGAAAGCAAAGTTAGAAGGCAAAATTAAATAGCTAGCCATACAGATCTCAGGAAAAAAGGGAACAGATGAAAACGGAGCAAGTGACATCACAGCTTTAAAATATAGAAGTTTCTAAATATCAAGCTTGTGTGAAATGTAAAGAGAGATATCAAAAAACTTAGGTTCAGCTAACTGCCCTACTTCCTGCACTTGTCTCCTGCTGCATGAAGTTGTTCAAAACAGACAAGCTTACAGGCTTATTGACCACTTGGAACATCAGCTAAATCACAAAATAGCATCATAGGCTATTTAAGGCCTTTAAGTGATAGGACAAGGGGCAATGGCTTCAAACTAGAGAAGAGTAGATTTAGATTGGGTATTAGGAACAAATTCTTTACCATGAGGGTACTGAAACACTGGAACAGGTTGCCTGGGGAGGTGGCTGGGGCCCTGTCCCTGGAGATATTCAAGGTGAGGCTCAACAGGGCTCTGGGCAACCTGATCTAATTGAGGATGTCCCTGATTATTGCAGAGGGTGTTGGACCAGATGACCTTTGGAGGTCCTTTCCAACCCAGACCATTCTGTGATGCTATGATCTAAAATTTAATTCAAACAATAAGCCCAAATAATTTAATTCTTTCCACATAGTTCAGGGTTATATTTTCTAGATTATATTGTCACATCTGAAAATATCAGGAGCTACATAGGAAAATACAGAAAACAGTCATTAGCAACAGAAAAAATCTTAGAATAAAAAGAATACTTGAAAGGACTGGCAAGACTGATGAGAAAGATATGCATATCTAGAAACAAGTAATTGTGAAGTCCACGTTCTGGTGTGCCTTCTGTTAATACATTAAAAAGTAAGTTATAAATGTTTAATTGACTTGGTTTTGGAATTTCTTACTCCTTCCTTTTCTGATTAACTGATCCTTTAAGTTGGGAAATTTTATTTCTAAAGAAATTTCTCAGCAATTATATATTTTTCCTTTCTGGTACTTCAGAAGCTGTGATTTGTTGTAGTGTAAGTTGGTAAAGTAAGTATTAATAATAGTTTAAATATTTTTAAAATATTACTTTTCAAGTGTATTCATCTGTACTTACTACAAAACCCACACAATTTCTCATTAAAAATACTTTTATGAAGCCTTTCAATTTAAATGTAATAAAATTTCAGCAGTTGATGGTTTTCTACGTATTATTTCCTAAACATTTTCCTAGAGGTGTTGCTCATCTCATCTGTCTTAAAATGCAACTACATTTATTTGGATTTAATTTCTTAATTCAAAGCCTTTCCCAGGAATTTAGCAAGACTACCTGACTATAAAGGTTCATTCACCCTTTTAATATTACACTTGTAGCACCTGTTATGAAGTCAGGTTGCAACCTTCTTGTTTATTTTACATATAATCGTTTTGCAGCACAGATGACATTTGTGCTTTGATGGTAAGACTGTCTATAAAAGAAATCATACCTCAGAAGTCCAACTCAATCATTGCAGAGGTGAAGAGAAATAACCACCAAAAAAAAAAAAAAAGACCAATACAAACTTCAGAGGAATGTTACTCTGATTATTAACTACTTATTTAAGTGAAACAAGCAAACTTCATTGACATGGAGCTAATTCTTTTTTTCACAGTTCATCAGCTGGTACTTTAAACATGGCTCTTTGTGATGAGTTGCCCTCAGCAGTTTACTGAATATTGTAGAATTTCTAGATTTCAGGTACCATAGAAGATCACATGTAAAAAAATTCAAAGCAGAACTCAAGAAATTGCATACCTCGTGGTTGTTTAAGCAGAAGGTGAAAAGCAAATTCTGTACTGGTAGACTTGGATGGGACAGATGCACTGACATCATAAATGGACTGTTCCTGATCTAAAAAAAAAAAAAAAATAAAAAAAATAAAAATTTAACATTTAAAAATAATTCAGGGAAACTCATTTAGAAGTCTGCCTTCTGTTAGAACCTTCCTACCCTCAACACTTCCACTCAGCTTGGTGTCACCTGCAAACTTATTGTGGGTACAATCAATCCCCTCATCCAGGTCACTGACAGTAAACAGAACTGGCCTCAATACTGAGCCCTGGGGAGAAAAAGTTAATTAGCTTTTACTGCACACTAAGCTAACATATCTGCATTGCATGGGTATACAGAATATCAAAGTCAGTATATTAAAATACTATTTGCTTAATTTCCAGGTTAACTATGTTTTCAGAGCATGAAAGTTCCACTAAATACATATGCCATTATGGAAATTATTTGCCACAGTATGTAAGGGCCAGAAATACTGAGCTGAACTTGTGCATCCTACATTTCTCTCCCTCTGGAAAGAAGGAAATAGGAATTACAGTAAATATTTCTATAGAGACCAAATTACAGCATGCAGAACCATGTCTAAAGACAGCTTAAATGCATAATTCAAATACTTTATTGTGATTAAAAACAAGCAAACAGCATTTACAGCTCACCAGTAGCAATTCAGTTAGAAAATGAGCATTACATATTAAGCTCATTAACAAATTTATGACAG
This sequence comes from Indicator indicator, assembly GCF_027791375.1. NCBI lineage: Eukaryota > Metazoa > Chordata > Aves > Piciformes > Indicatoridae > Indicator > Indicator indicator. The sequence continues at coordinate 122,404,803 of NC_072010.1, read as the reverse complement.
CTTTTGAAGGACAAGTATGCTTCTACTTTCGTAAAGATGACAGTACAAATGTATTGGGTTGTTCTTTAAAAATAATTAATAATTCCACAGCTCACAGAAACATTAGATTATTGTCATGTCAGAACTACTGATGTGTAAAGAAAAATGAAGACTGAACACTTCTGATGCATAAAACCAATCATCAGTCATTCACTGTCTAAGTCAGTTGCCTTTGCAGTGAAAATCTTCCAGGGACAGGTTAATGCTCTATAGTTAGCAAGATGACATCACAATTCATGAGGTTTTAGCACCAATATTTAAGCTCCATAATTACTGAGGAAATTGCATTGCAGGTAAATTCCTTTATTTTATAAATAACACATTTCTTTTTTTTTTTTTTTTTAAACAAATAATACTTTGTAGCATTGGAGTACCAAATTCTGCTATCCAGCTCTAGATTTATGCTCCACAAGTCAAGCAGTTTATTTCTCAGAATTACTATTGTTGTACAGATCAGACCAGCAACTTGCATTTTACACTACAATAAAGCATGCTGAACTCTCTGATGTGCAATGGGAACCTTTACACCACAGGTGTAAATCACACCTGCACTTCAAGGGGTTATAGAATCAGTTACTTACTGGTCAGTGTTTTGACTTGGATTAAATTAAAGAGGTGGGAATTATAAGAATAGAGTTATCTTTATTTTCCTGAAAGCCCTGCCCCAAAATTATGTACAAAGCTGATTAAATTATTTACAGGTTCTATTCAGTCACAAATTCTACCAGGGAGCTTCTGGGCAACTTTAGCACAATTTAGAGAATTCAGAAAATGGAAAAGGCTAAGCCCCCAAATAGCTTCACCCATCTTGTAAAATCAGAGGCAAGCCAGGACCTTAGGGAGAGTATGAGAACGCCAGTTTTACTCACAAGGATGAAGCAGGGATTTGCAGATGGTCCCTGGGTCTTTCTTCGGTGGCAGGCTCCAGAACTGCAGGTTTTATAATCTGATTTGTGGATAACGTGGCACAAATCTGAAGGAAAAGGGAGCCGCCAAAATCAAAGTGTCCGCAGACACGGCTGCCACGAGGCAAAAGCCATGCAGTAGCACTGCCTGAACGGTGCAAGGAAAGCTGCAGTTTTATGGCAGGCAGGGTCACCCCAGCAGGGCAGGGAGCAGGACCCCAGGGCAGGCAGGTCTGGGGAGAAGCCAGGTCCGAGTGCTGGTTTCTCCAATTTTGCTACGAGTCCAGAGCGAGAGCAGAGCGAGTCCAAAAATGAGCGCCCAATACCTGTGAGGGACCTCAGCAGGAAGAATGGGCACCTTTTACCTGTCCCCCAGGGGGAGGGGAAGGTAATTTCACACCTTGGAAGGCAATCTTGTGCCTTTGTCTTCCCCCATTCAAACCTCCACTGATGGAGGTGGGGGAAGAGGGGCTTGGAGCACCCCGTAACAGTCAAATAGGGTGGGTTGCACAGCTAGTCATTCACAGTGCTTCTGTAATTGTCTGAGATAAGTGTAAAGGGTAGATGGAATGAAAGGGAAAAACACAAAGGTTTCACATTTTAGAAGGAAAATTGCATAGCTAACTGCATCTCCAGCTGGTCCAGGGATGATGAGTTGACAAAGAAAAGCAATTCAAAAAAGAGATGTACCAACAATTTATCAAGGTAGCTCTGGACTGAAGTGCTACCATTTATCATGTCAGATGCTTCCCCTAATTTACATTGCACTCTCCATCATCATCCATGTCATTAATAAAGGTCTTGAACAATATGAGCCCCAGTGATGACCCCTGGGGTACTACACTCATTACCAGCCAGCAGCCAACTGTCAAGATGTTGATCACTGTAATTTGAGACCAACAATTCAGCCAAGTTTTCAATCCACTCAGCACTCTGTTCATCAAGCCTCGACTTTCCTAGCTTCCAAACAAGAATGCTACAGGAAATAGTGGCAAAAGCCTTACTAAATCATGATATACTACATCCCCTGCTCCTCCCTCCATTGCATAATCACTTATTTCCCTATAGAAGGCAATTAGTCAATCATGATTTGCACTTAACAAATTCATTTGACTACTCCTGATTACCTACTTGACCTTCACAATCTTGGAAATGGACTGCCAGAGGATGTGCAGTTATGGGCTACACAGACCCCAAAAGGATGCATCCAATGATCCTGCTGGGGCTGAGGTGAGGATGGACAAATTATTCTTTCTGTACTTTCCAAATAGGCTGCACCCATCCACAAACATACTCCAATTGTACACACTGTCACCAGTTGCCTCAATGACTGTGATCACATTGTAGCCTTCCTGAAAACAGCCTGCACCTGCAGTTCTTCCTGGTTTCCTGTTTGCTACCCAAGACCTTGTGCAAACATATGCACAAACATTTGAGGAAAGAAAGTCCACAGAACCTTACAGTCTCCTTCAACCTGTTAAATGTTTCCTTGGCTGTACAGACAGTACAGATCCATGTGTTCTCTATACAAATGAACAGCATGGTAACTGAAGGTCAGATATGCTCTGGCAATCTTTTCTGCAGTATCTCAGATTTGAGCTCCATGAAAGCAGCAAACTTCCTGAGACTGTATGTTGTTATGGAAATTGGCAGCCTTTGTCTCATGGAGGAATAAAACTTCAACCAATAGCCTTTACTGCTTCCTGTTTTAATAGTACTGATTCTAATCTGAAGACCCAAGATGCTCAGCCCAGACTCTTCCCTCACAATAGAGTTTTTTTTGTTCCCTCCTCTTTTCCAGAGCTCTGAACATACTCTTCAGAAGAACAGATGGAAATGGAGACTTTCCAATGGCTTGGACTTTGTCTTCTTGATGCTTCTGTTTTTCTTCAGTCACATCAAACTTCTCAGCCTTGATGGGTTTGGCTCTTGTTTCTGAAATCTCTGCAAAGATTCTGTGAATCTTTTGTTCGTTAACCTCGATGAAATAAACTGTCTGCATGCAGCACCATAGGAAGTCTATCAGCACACACACCTAACTGTTGAGGATCATTGCCATTTGTAGCACAGTGCCAGGGAGAAACCTTGAGAGCACCCAGCTACTTCAGAACAGGGCTGCAGGTCTTCCAATTGGATTACAGAAGTAATGATTGCACCATCAAAGGCCTGAGACTGGATTCTGTGGTGTGTTGCCAACATTTATGCATTTGTTTCTACTAGCAGCACTTTTGAGCCTTCTGTATGTTCACTGAATACCAACTGCTGCACCACCTGCCCTGTTAATGTGTGCAGACCCAGTCTACAATGCTTCTTTTCACTTAAGAATGCCTAGATACCAGATAACTAGGAAGCTAGACATGACTCTCTGTTCCCCTCTCTGCCAGCTTCCTTGCTCAGTGCCAGGTAAACTCAGATCCTGGCCATGATGTACTTAGCATGTAAACAGTGGACCAACTGCATTTTGTTGCTGCCTTCACTGTTGTGCAGAGCAGAACATCGAGTGAAACTCAGGAGTAGCCTGATCATTTACAAATGGACCTCTATTTTTTGACAGTAGTGAATGAAAAGCAGTTAAACGTGGAAACATGGGGAACTGCACTAAAGTCTGCCAAAAAGAAACCTTGGTCAGCAAAAGTCCAGAACATTCAGTGATAACACCAAAATGCAATTGATCAGACACCATTTAGGTAAAAATCTCTACAATCTCCCATATTTAACTGAATAAGCAGCCAAAGCTATCCTTTTATATTTCTAATTCCTGTCTCAGAAGGTGTAATTAAGAGACAGGAGTTCAGTGCAACAAATATCCATGAATCTACCTTTTTTTCTAGTCACATTTCTTCACTTATTCTATGTGCCATAAACACCAAATCTGAGCGTGTAAATCTGGCTTAAAATCTTTTTACAGGTTTAATTTTGCTATTCTCTTTCCCCTTTCACAGAATCTATGTCAGAAACCACTGTGAAGGTTTATCTTCAGTTTCTGTTATAATGTAGATGCAAGGAAATGACTTGCAACCTGTTTTTTGATGTTATGTGTACGTGTTATGAGGAACTAGGTGAGCGGTAGTGAACTTCCTAAAATTCTGCTTCAAAGTGAAATTTACTGTTTCACTGAGTTTCAGTCATCAAGAAGAATCTGAGACTTCAAATTTGAGGTTCTACAGCATTTGTAAAATCTCAATATGGACAGTGCCTTGTTAATCTTTGTTAGCTGTGGATCTTATTTTTTAAAGTACATTCAAAAATACTGCTGAAACATACTTGCTTGGAAGGTCAATCAGAAAAACAAAACAAAACAAACAAAGAAAACAAATCACAAAACCAACCAACCAAAAAACACAAATGTTTTGTCCTTGCAAACTCCTTTAGCTATTGAGATTCTGGCAGCATAAAATATTTTGGAAAATAAGTGAGGAACAAAATCAACCAAACCAAACTATTAACTATTTGGCTTAGATATACAGCTCCCAAAATGCACCCCAGAAGTCTCCTATTGCCTGATTTGGGTTGGAAGGGGCCTTAAACATCATCTAGTTCTGACCTCCCTGCCCAGGGCAGGGACACCTTCCACTAGACCAAGTTGCTCAAGGCCCTGTCCAACCTGGCCTTGAAAACTACCAGTTGCATTTGCAGCTTCCTTGGGCAACCTGTTCCAGCATCTCACCACCCTCACTGTTAAGAATTTCTTCCTAATATCCAGTGTAAATCCACCCTCTTCCAGCTTATAGCCATTGCCCTTCATCCTATCATTACAAACCCTTGCAAAAAAAACTCTCTCCAACTTTCTTCAGGTACTGGAAGGCAAATATAAGGTGTCCTTGGAGCCTTATTTCTCCAAGCTGAACAGCCCCAACTCTCGCAGTCTGTACCCATATGGGAGCCCTTTGCTCATCTTTGTGACCCTCCTCTGGACTCATTCCAACAGTCTGATGTCCTTCTCGTGTTGGGAGGCTCAGAATTGGAAGCAGCACTCCACTTGTGGTCTCACAAGAGCAGAGGGGGAGAATCAATACAGTGCTGTTCATAGTCAACAACCAGAGGCATGCATATGTCAGGCTGTATGACCTAAGAGGTCTACTGTGAACGATTGTTCAAGGTTTGTGTTATTTCTTAGCTCCTTCAGCACAGTCTACAGGGGCTTTCTGGGTGGACATGAATGATGATACACAATATCTCTGTTCCCAGGAAATGAAATGAGGGAAGTGTAACCACATCCCACTCACGCTTTTAGAGCAACCCAAGAAGCTTAAGTTCTTCCCTCCACCTCAAAAAAATCCAAATCCTTGTACCTGTCAGGATGACATCAATCACCACATTTTCATGAGTTGGATTTTTGAAGGCTATGATGACAGAAGAACATTGGCCAATGCATGCACTTATGCTGGTTGGTTCCATCAGCTCAGGAGGAAGACCAGTCCCTGAAAGGTGAAATATCCACTCTTCAAGCTGCAGATGAAACATGCATCATTATTTATTTTTTTTTTGACAAGACAGATTTGTACAATTTAAGATATTTTGCCTACTTCTGTCTTATGTTCTGTGTCTCTTTTCTGTTTTAAGTGAACTGATGTTTAATGTTTTCTATTCTTCCTTCTTGCCTCAAGCTGTTATGTTAGTCTGAGTACTAGTATCTGGTAATGAATCATTCCAGTCTGAGAGATGTTCACATCTGCCCTTTGCATTTAACTTCTGTGCTACTCTGAGCACAGAGTTTTAAACTTCCATGTAGCTACTCAGAGCTCCCAGTGCAGTGAATGGAAAGATTTAAGTGGTTGCAAGAGGGAAATTCAGAGCACATATATCAGAACCTGAAAGCAAATAAAGTAAGAAGTTCTCTTCTGAAGACAAAGGGAGGAAGGGGACAGCAATAGAACTACACAAAAACCTAAGGTAATTCCTCCAAAGAAATAAAGAACATTAACCACTACACACAGACAAATCAAGAACTAGAAGATATAGAGTATCATCATAGATTAGACAAAAAGGGAAATATAATTAAATTGATATATTAATTTTTTTAATTACTTTTGGTTTTTTGGCATGACAGTAAGGGTTGCCTGTCTCACATTTACTGTTTTCATGTTATAAAGAGTAATGATAATAATGCCACTGATTATAGGACCTTTAAACATGAATGAGCAGCAAAGGTGAATGTTCAATTTAATGACCATTATTTAAAGGAAAACATTTAATTTGTACATTCATGTTGTAGCCTTTAAATTATAACAATACAGACTGAAATCTGAGGCTTATTACAAATTGCTCAATGTGGCCATTTGGTCTGTTTTGTTCATTATCATCCAGAAAGGTAAGCAGCACAAAGAGAATACAAAATAATAAAAATCAAAATGCTGTTAGTAATATCTGAAATATTGCATTTACTTCTGCATCACCTGTCTAGCAAATTAAGAAAACTCTGTACCAGGCAGGGTTCAAAAATCTAACAATGAATCTGGAAGGACACACACTAAAAAAAAAAAAAACTAATATATTGAGACTTCTCAGTATAGGCAGGGATAAATAAAATGACACATCATATGTCCTCAGAAAATAGCTTTGGACAGCAAAATTGCATGCCTTTATGATGGTTTTATAGAGAAACATTCAATCTAATGAGAAAAAAATAATTTTAATCATACTGAATGAAATTTTTTAGTGAAAGTCATCCAAGGCTACAGAATTTTAATTTAAAAAAGAAACAAAACAAAACATAAAAAAGTGGAAAAATTGTTTACATACTGAGGTAAAGACTATCCAGTACTAAAGAACAGGATATAAACATAGAATCTGTGTTTGTTCAGAATTTAGACAGTGATTTATGTCATCTGATTTGTGGGGACTTCTGCATTACTCAAACTAATGAGAATTAAGAGCTACTTCCCTTTAAAATTACTTTTGTTTTTTTGTTTGTTATTTTTTTATTTTAAAATTACCTATAGCCTGTTTATGGTTACAGATTAATGAGCAGGAAGCTAGCACTGCTAACTGTTCAGATTCTGAAGAGAAGGCAAATGATGCTGCTATAGAGACTTTGAAGCAGCACAGGACTAACTTTGATAAAGTTGCTTTGCTGGTTACAGTCAATACAAAATTGTCCAACTGTAGCCAAGCCAGTACACCACAGCAATTGTGTTCCTGATTCATGTCCTGCCTTGCCACATTGGCCTATAGAAGTTAAATGTAAGCAAAAGGTTGAGCATCCTTTGGAGGCTTAAAGGACTGGAACACAACCCTTAGCATGCCAGAAGACCATGCTTTCAGAAAGCTGGATGGGTCAAGCTGTTAGTGGTCTACACTGGCTTGTTATTGACACATTCGGCTTGCTTATGAACACAGGGATGAAAAAAAAATTTAAAAAGACTATTCATACAGAGCTTATGAGGCAATATTACTCTAACTACAGTTCTCAGGTCCAGTGTAAATGTGTGTGAACCACCTTGCTCGTAGCAAGTAAGTTTATGCTCATGATGTACAGTGAAGGGGTGGGAGGAGTCTGCGTATTCATATTTAGTGCAGGTAAGCTCTTAGGGTCAGAGCTTCATTGCTGAAGGTTCAGTCTCTCAGGCTACAAACATTAAAGACTGTAGATTCCACTGATCTTTTGTGGTTAACAAAGAGAGTAATTTTTGAACCTTTAACACACTGAAACTGTCAAATTGAGCAGCTAAAGAAGAACCCAAAGAAAACTAGTGGTCAGTCTGGAAAACATGACAATAAAAAGGTATAGATTATAGGATAAGCCTGTTTTGCCTGTCCTGCGCTTTGTGATAGAGCTCAAGATCTTGCATGCCCAGTGCAAGAAATCAAGAGGAAAAATGTATTTAAAAACCCAGACTCCTAAGGCAAAGACAGGACCTAATATTGGGCTCAGCTTCTCTCTAATACTACTGACTGCTGTTAAATGTTCTACCTTATACCTGGATGCTAGCAATGTGGTAAAAGAAAAGGATAACTCTGCATGTGGGCTGTGTTCAAGCTGATCTTTCACTTGTGCTGTCCCAACAAAATTTTCAGATTTTCACATTGATTAGCAGCTAAAGTGGAATTCACTTCGTGAAAACCTTCAAACCAGAAACAAATGAAGGAGGTAATAACACAGGGCAGTTTCCCTCTATTCAGCAAAGCACAATCAGAAATAGTTAAGGCTCATCCTGTAAGTACTGTCACTGATTTTAGATTAGTCAGCTATTCAGCTATCAGATGGCTTTAGTGCCCATTCAGATATATTTAATCAGAGAAATCAAGGGAGGAAAAATCAATGTTGGGGCTGGGGGGGAAAGGTTTACATTGAAAGTTGTGTAAGGCACCCACTACTGATGAGAAATATTCTTCATTAAAAGGGCACATATATTTGTGCAAATATTCTGACAGATATCTGTCTAATGATTAACAAACTGAAACAGTCTGGGATTTATCTAGTAAGGACTGTAACAGTAAAAAATGAAAAAGTTCAAATGCTTCAGGCATAAAACAAGCATAAGAAATTACAACGGTTACACCATGATATCAAAATCTTTACAGGTGTCTGGACAAAGCAACCAGAGGGATGGGTTACTGACTGAAGTCCACTGCAGATGAAAACTCGTGGATTTGCCACTACTTGAAAGATGAACTTGCATGACAAGATTCAGGTGACAGGGCTGAATTTGTTCCCGAAAGGTTTAAATGAATTGCATTGTTTTATTGCTTCTATGCTGGCTGAAGAATTTAGTTTTGCATGTGTGTTTAAAAACTTAGGTAAGATTTCTGTGTACCATTAGAATCCAGACAAGATAAGGACATTTTGTCCTTTTGAACAGGCCTTGGCTATAGACTATTCATATGAGAATTGCTGTCTCCTTGGTTTTCTCCTCACTAAATATTTAAGAGACAGCCTGAAAATAAATACTGTGCTAACACCACCTGCAAATAACCTGTCAACATACTTTATCCGGGAAAAAAATCCCGCCACATCACTTCCTTCACTATTTGTTTTCTTCTTATAAAATAATATTTGCTTTCACTGTGTCACTTAAGACACTACTGAAAACTCCTGGTAGGGCTTAACTGGAGTAATTCACAGCTCAGCAGTTAGGATAGCTGAAAGTCCGAAAAGAATGTAGAGGGGAAATTGCACAGAAACAAAATGCTTCAATCAGCCACAAGTCACATGATGAAATATTATCATTTACATCACATTTTCAGTATTTCAAAGAATCATAGAATTGTCAGGGCTGGAAGGGACCTCAAGGATCATCTAGTCCCAACTCCCCTGCCATGGGCAGGGACATCTCGCACTAGATCAGGCTGCCCAGAGCAGCTTCCAGCCTGGCCTTAAAAAACCTCCAGGGATGGGGCTTCTACCACCTCCTTCACATTCTTTCCAGCTGTAAGTTTTAATCAGCTAATACGTCATGTTGACAACTCAAGTTTCTTTACTTACTTGTTTTTCATTTAAAATGAAGAAAGTTCACAGATTCAAAATGTCTACAATTCTAAGATGCTCAAAGTAAAACACATTTTTTTAAAAAATGAAAGGAAGAATTCACTTTTTCAAGTATATGGCCTTCAATATTCAAATCAGATAAAAAATAAAATTTTGTTTGGGGTTGGGAAAAAACACCTAGAAATTTAATTTCAGAGGTGACAATGCAAAGAATTGCCAGTCATCTGGAGTTAAAAACTAGTTACTAAGAAAGCTAAAATTATTCATTACTTATTCTAGCTCCTGGATTATTATGCCACATTTTAATACTGTAAATAGAATCATTTCTGTGTAAAAGTAAGGTTAAAGCACATTATAACTTTCAAATGTCTTTGCATTTGCTCTTTCATTGTGCATCCAGCCATTAAGTTTCAAATTGACCTAAATACTGAAAACTTAACTTACATGGTTATTAAAAAACATTATCTAATTTGAATTCCAGATCTTGTGTGCAGCAAACATAGTCTCATACCTGTGAGCATTTGAAGGTTATTGATGCCTTGTGATTGCCTCTTCCAAGGGCAGATGGACAGAATTGCACAGGTACCTCAGTGGTGGAATGAGGAGCAACAATCAGCTGTACAAATTACAATAAAGAAGCAAAAGAAAAACAGGGTGGGGTGGAAATCAATTTTCTGGAGTCTGTTTGTGCTTTGTGTTGACAGTGCTGATGTTTATTTGGTTAGTATGTTCCACCAGATGCATTCTCTTCCCTCAGTAGGCATAGGCTGCTAAGGCAGCCAAGGGTGTTGCAGTAAACAGTCCTAGTGGAAGTCACTGCACGTTCATTCTCCAGAAATTACAGAGCTGGTGTTACAGATTGCTCATATGATATGGGCAGCAGCTCTCAAAAATACCATTCAAACATGACTTTGGGGTCTTATCATGTTGGTGACACTCAAAGGTTATCACACTGACCTCCACAGAATGCATTAATATACTAGTGCTTTGTCTCCCCACGCTTACCTTTGCCTAAATTAACATTGTAAACAATGTCTAGTTTTCTCTTCATTAAAGCACACTGCTTGAATCTCAATGGCAATGGGGAAAAGCAAAGTTGCTGAATTCAATGTGGCCATAAATGTTTTTAAGAACTAGATAAGCAGGGAAAGAATAGAATCATAAATAACAAAAAATCCAATGTGTTGAGACAATGAACAGCTAGAATTATTGAATGCATGATTATTACATCCATTTTTTTTTAATTAAAACCAAGTACTAGGCTTTTAATATCATACACATTTAAATAATGCTTGCATGTGAGAAGATACAAAAAAACAATTGATTGGAGTTATTGACACCTAAGCTGTATTTTATAAAATTAATATAACTTACAACTAATAAAGGTGAAAACTACACCCTACAACAGCTAGCACTGACAAAACTTTTATAAAAGAAGTATCAACCCTGGAAAAAGAGGCTGCTAACAGGCAATGAACAGGAATTATGAAAACATTGATGTTTGACTACTACATTTAATGGTCGCAAGTTACCTAATTGCACCAACAAGCTCTGCGAGCTCTTCCTACCCCAGGGTTTTGACTGCCTCTGCCTCTGCCTCAGCACAGGGCTGAGGAAGGCTTGAGCATATGACACAGCAAGGCAGGGACCTCCACCAGTAGCCCTGTCCCACCACAACCAGAGACAGCAAGCAGGAGAGGGATGGAGGCCCATTGCAGCACCAGGACAACCAGCCAAGGTCACAGTGCTGAGGCCAAACCACAAGCCCCAGAGGATGAAGCAGGGACAGAAGTGTCTACTCCCAGCCCAGAGCAGAGGCCCCTGATGAGGCTTATGTTGCTTTCCTCACTGCCCTGTGGCATTCCTTGACATATCAGAGCTGGACCCAGGCAGGGACCACAGAAATCCTTGTCTTGTAAGTCCTCTTCTGGGTGTGTCTATAGGATATCAGCACAATACAGACTGGTGATGCCAGTGTACTTTGACCAACAACTATTCCTGCTGATGGCACTGGGAGCTAGCTTGAGCAGAAGAGAGGAGAGAGCTCAGGTGTGTTCACCTAACACAACATTTGAAATATTTTTCTGTTTTAGGGGGAAAATTGTAAAATAATTCATCAGAATACTGCCATAATAGTTTGCTGGTTTGAAGACATTAACTGCCTTGACTATTGAGCAGGTAGTATTGTATTTTTTCAAACTTAAATTCAATTTAACAGTTTCTACTTCATGACAAAACACATCTTTGGAAGGGAAAGTAGGTGGGCCTCATGCCCAGGACATGTGGCTTGCTTGGCTGCTACAACCCCTGCACCTCCCATATGGGGAACACAGCACTGCTGCATCACCCACACTCCACAGCCTCATACATCCATTGGTGAGCAGTAACTGAAAGCACATTTGCCACCAGCACTCAGCTCCTGTTGGATCTAGATAACATTCAGGGTTCCTTCTAACACAAACTAGTTTACAATTCTACGAATCTGTGATTACCTATCCTAATTGCACAATCCCATCTTATCACAGAACCATAGAACCAACCAGGTTGGAAGAGACCTCCAAGATCATCCAATCCAACCTATCACCCAGCCCTATCCAATCAACTAGACCATGGCACTAAGTGCCTCATCCAGGCTTTTCTTGAACATCCAGGGATGGCGACTCCACCACCTCCCTGGGCAGCCCATTCCAATGGCAAATCACTCTCTCTGTGAAGAACTTCCTCCTAACATCCAGCCTATACCTCCCCTGGCACAGCTTGAGACTGTGTCCTCTTGTTCTGGTGCTGGTTGCCTGGGAGAAGAGACCAACCCCTACCTGCCTACAACCTCCCTTCCAGTAGTTGTAGACAGCAATGAGGTCTCCCCTGAGTCTCCTCTTCTCCAGGCTAAACACCCCCAGCTCCCTCAGCCTCTCCTCACAGGGTCTGTGTTCCAGACCCCTCACCAGCTTTGTTGCCCTTCTCTGGATACATTCCAGTACCTCAACATCTCTCTTGAATTGAGGGGCCTTTGAACTGGACACAGTACTCAGCCAATCTCAATGGAAAATACAAAAGTTGAGCTCATCTATGCAACTCTGAGTCCTTGAAAGGACTGTGATGGTTTGAAACTGTCTTTTTAATTTTTTCCTTGCAAAGTTCAAAACAGAGAAAGTGAAAGAGTATAAATAAGTCACTATTGGGTGTAAGAAAGCAAAATACTGATTGTTCTAAACACTTCCATTGGATAGATAGAAATGTTTAAGAACTATTACCCAAAACAAAGTAGGCACTCTGCACATTCTGCATTCAGCAGTGGGGGCAGTTGCTGGGCTGTCTGGCTGCTGTTTCTTCTTCTCTTCTGGCTGAAGATAACACACTGACCTTGGTAGCTAAGTTAACAACTTTCTGCTCTAACTAACTCTGCTTTCTGTCCAAGGGGCGTCTGGGGGGAAGCTCCTGGGAGAGGGAGGCCCCTTTGTGAAGGGTCCCCTTTGGGGGGAAGCAAAGGGAGATTGGTTGTGCTTTTCTGTTGACTGTATATATTTGTAAATGTTGTGAATTTTGTATATTTGTACATATTCATTGCATTTCTCTGCTTGTAAATGCAGCCTTCATTTGCTTCCAGACTGGGCTAGCCTGGTTACTTGTTGGTGGGGTGGGAATTTCAGCTCACACCGACACAAGGACAAAATGTTATGCTGCAAGCTGGAAGGTTTTCTGTGATGGAGAATGAAAAAGTAGTGTACATAATAGTAAAGAGAAGACAAGCTCATCAACAGAAATCATTCTCAGGGTAAAAGAGAGTTTCCAAATAAAATGATTCCAGGTATTTACTTGAAGCCTCCTGGTGGTTAAACTATCAAAATCTTATTCAGGGACCCTGCAAATTGGTTGTAACTTCCATGACTATGAGATACAGTTATTCTTGCATTAACATTTTACCTACTCACCTAGTTATGCTGTTGTTTCTTAGAAAGTTGTGAATCTTCTAATACAGCTAGTTTGGTTACAGGTTCTCCTCCTAACATCTCCTGAATATGATTTGCAACCAACACTGCAGTTCTTCTCAAAACCGTTCTGCAAAGCTTGCCTTGCTTTTCAAGTTTAATTGTTCTCATCTTTAAGCTATAAAATCTCTAGACTACATACTTATAATGCCTCTAATCCTGTACTCTGAACCCACAGTAATACATAATTCAATATGCTTTGAAAATAAGTCTCTGTCTTCTATCAGAAAGCACAGAAATCTTACTTACAGGCTGGTTTGGATCAGTCTCAGTTGAAAAATGGATAGGATTGCTGTTAACAATTTCTAGCTTCAGAGTTTCATGTGTAGGATTAATGAGAGGTATGTATAGATGAGCACACCTGGAGAAAATACATGTATGTAATGACTATTAATTACAATGTTTCTTGCATTGCATTTTATTACTAATCACTTTTTTTTTTCCTTTCTTGAAAAATTACTACTTTTAAAAATAAGAATTATTTTTTATTGCATTAGTTTTTTTTCCACTAGTATGGACGTATCTAAATCCATTAATCAACATTACTGATAATTGTTAACAACAAAAAATAGTAGCAATGACCACTCTAATACCTGAGTCATTTGTAAAGGAAGAATTTGTTTTGCTTTACTTCATTTGTCAAGAAGTTAGCTTAAGTTAGTTGGTTAAAAGGCCTGTCCAGCTCCCTCAATACTCAACAGGGAGAAAAAACATTTTCAGGGAGAATTGGCCCTCATGTAAATCACACTAAAGATGTGGAATCACTTTTCAGTTTCTACAGAAGCAGTGCAGACTTAATGCCTTAAACCTGATGCCTACTCTTTAGATAGGAGGATATGGAAATGAATCCCAGTGTCTCCAATACCACAGTTTCACATTTATTTCTTAAGCTCCAATTTACAGATCTATGTCTTGCCTTTCTTTCCTTACTTTCTCTAGATCTAACTTTGGAATAAAATATTTTAGTCAGATAATTCACAGTGCCAAGGACAACAACAAAAATCTGGTTCCAAAAAATAAAATAATTTTAAGCATGCCTTATTATTCTCTAGCCTATTTATGGACTCAGTCTGCCACAGGAAAAACACTGGACATAAATTAAAGGTAAGCACATAAATTATATCTGTTCCTCCTTTTTGTCTAAGCAAAGGTTTAAAGGAAAAGCTTGCAATTAAGTGATGATGCCAATAGCTTTTGATTTAGTGCCACTAGGCAACCATTCTTTTTCATCTTCTTCTAACACTGAGATCTTAAAACAAACTTGGTGTTCCACACCAGCCATTTCAATGGAACCTCTGCCTGCTTCCCTCCTTTTTCTTCCTCTGCATGAACTCAAAATGTGTTTCCTTTTGTACAATCATTGCATTGTTCATTATAGTATAATGGTAAATCATTATGCTGCACATGTAGATTATGCATTTTAATGAGTATTGTGGCTGTTCCAGAACAAAAATTGAAGTGTGCTGGATTGCCTAAATGCTATACTTTAAATCAGCTGGCACTCAATTTTACAGACTGCTGTCCTTTATCTTCTAACTAAAGAATAAACAAATTCAAGATATCTTCTATAGGGAATACAGTTTTCAAGAGAATTCATAAGACTCCCCCAAATTCCTCTGTTCAGATGAAAATAATATATTATTTGCCTTTAACAAAGATATATGAACATAAAGCACATTCTCATCCTAACACCAAGGGACACAGAGAAGAGATTCAGGGTGAATCAGTAAAAACAATAAATAAGAAAAGTTTGAAAAATGAGATACATATATTGGTTTTGTTGTAATTTATCTATCCAGTGGATATTCCCTCTAGTCAAAGCTGTGGCAGGTCAACTGCCATATTGTTCCACATATTTATCCTCCAGAAAAAATTAAACAGTTAATCACAGCTAAATCAGTAAGGAAATAAAAAGCAACACTCAGGAAAGAAGGCATTTCAGTCAAGCTTTACAACTGTAACTTCAGGCCTTAAAACCTGTGTGCAGGTGGGCTCCTTCCAACATACACAAGTGATATAAATCCCCAGCAGCAGAGTTGGTGGAATCATAGAATGGTTTGGGTTGGAAGGGATCTCCAAAGGTCATCTAGTACAACTCCCTCCCCTGCAGGGAGCAGGTAGAATTGGTTTACACTAATGCTGACAAAGCATTGTATCACTGAGGTCTCAACAGCAGAAAGTAGAGAAATACCAGCACACTTTCACACAAGAACTTCAGATTCATTTGATAATTCCATTTCTCATATTTACTGTCCCTCGTTTTCAATTTTGTATCTGATCTCTTTCATACATATTTGTCAGTGAAAGGGAAAACTATGTTGGATATCTGAAATTTAATTAAGCAAATGAAAACTGATTGCTAGAGGTTCTTCAAGAAAAGTCTTCCACTTCATCAAAGTTCATTGAGAACCTCTTCCATCCCACACAAACTGACTAACCATGGTTATGCTAGAAAAAGTTGTTGCCTATGACAGCAAATTCAAGACCACTGTGAACATCTTTCAACCTACTGATCTTCAATGCTCCACTGTAGAGCAAATAAGAAGATGGATAAATAAAGACAGAGAATATCAAGAAGAAGGTTTCCTAGAGAGGCTCACCAAGCAGAAATGGTTCAAATATTTTACAACATTTACAGTCCACATCTCTGGAAACACAGCAAGGAAGAATATCCATTTAAAACTAAACTAATTGGAAATTTTCTTAAACAGACACCACATAATGAATACTTGCATTACCTTTATATATTCAGCATACATTAATGCAACCAATTTACTTGGACTATCTCATCTTTTTAGCAGGTAAAGCAATTCTCAGTAATTTCACTGTAACCTCAGAGCTATGATCAATTGCCATTGTCCAAAAACTTTACACTTTGAGAAGAGGTCATTAGGCTGATAACATAATAGAAATAAATTTCTGGGAAAAGGAGAGTGTTGAAGGAAATAACTGAACAGAAGGCAGGAGACTTTATAAAACCAGCAACTTGGCTGATAATGCAAAGAAAAAAAATCTGTTAGATTTCCTATACTGCTTTATACATATATAAAGACAGATGAAAAAGAGTACTGCTAATTTCGTGGTTTACATTATTGTTGTTGCTAAAAATTAAAGAACTTCTCCGTTCTTCCACCACTTTCCATCCAGGGCAGATAGAGATGAGGTCATTTACATATGCATAGGAATTGTAAAGAGTAAAGAAATCTCATTTGGAAAACTAAAACATGGAATTACATGAATTTCAGCTTATAGTTTTGACAGGCAAACATAATTAAGGAAGCTAATCCTTTCCAACATACATTTCATTTGCAGTAAGAAAAGACGACTTGCTATTCTCAGCCAGACTACTTGTGCATGTAGTTCATGTGGAGTGCTAGAGGAAATTATGAATGCCAAAAAGAGTCTGTAGGAAAAGGGTTTGAGTTATTTCTAACTCCTAACTGTGTCAGCCTACATAGTAGAAAAAAGTATGGGTTTTTTTTCACTCACTTTACAGCCCAGAACTGTAAAGTAAAAACCAGAAATGGACTGGAAATTATGCAATCAAAATGCAAGATGAAATTTTTATCAAGACAGGAACTGAGTTAATTTGTCTGCTCTTTGTAGCTAATTTTCCTAACGCTTGCTGTGTTCCAAACATGTTTACCTCCACAATCTGCTGGACAGAAGTTTTATTACTTTGCCTTTCCTTGAGAGGTTAGAAGGAATTGATAACATGCATTTGTAAAGGACTGCAAGGTGTACTCTAAGCTCAGGAAAAGAAATAGAAAACAAAGCAAGCCTAGAGACCTTTATGATTAAATTCTGCAGTATTTTCAAAGTGATTTCTATATAAGACTTCAGAGGAAGTCTACATAAAGGTTAGAATTCCATTTCAATTTTTCTGCAAGAAGAATTTCACCTATCTACACATACATCTATGAAAATTATCTGCAAACTCCCATAGTAGACATACAGCACTATTTTTTTTGCTTTTCCTTGTAAACAGTTCACATGTTTTCCATGATATTTCAAAACAGTGGCCAAGTTCAGCACTAGGAAACACATACTTACTTTCCAAGCTCACATTTTATTTCGGGTAGTCTAGTTGGCAGCGGTTTCTCTACAATCAACTTCAGTGCATACCAAAACTCTCCAACCATATCTGACAGGAATATCACACTAAAAACAGATACATAAGCTTAATAACACACAGCTTTTGTGCACCAAATCAAAAATCTGCAGACTAAAATTCAAGAAAAACTTAATGAATTCAAGACAGCAAATTCTTTAACTAGCTCCCAGTTTTCCCATAACACATCTTGCTGGCATCCTTATTCAGCTACCAAAACTAATAATATTTACAACTACTGATATTACAAAGTCAGTAATTCATCTTTATTTTAGCATTAAAAGTTGTTTGTCAGTTTTGTTTGTTGGGGTTTGTCGTTTCTTTTCCAAAAAACACAACTCAAAAGCATTTCAACTTCTAACTTACAATAGTAAGCTTCAATTTCATTTCAAGGTCACAATATTTTCTTTCTAGCCAGTTCAAATCAAAGTACAAAGACATAGAAATAGTATTCACTGATTTTAAAAAGAAAATTCTTTTCAAACCCAATGATGAAAACCAAGGAATAGACATGAAATAGACACATTTATATGAGCATGACAAGGAGCTATGCTTCAAAAGAATACTGAACATACTGGTTTGATATACAATCAAATGTTGTCATGACTGAAAATTGCTTGCTGCTAGGTGAGACATGTACAGCAGTATATTCCTGTGTCAGACATCCTAACACAGTCCTTTCCTACTGCAGATTTCTTTTTCTATGTCCTGGTTTTCTAAGTAGCAGAATCATAATAACATTAAACCAGAGCACTGTAAGCATCTAAAAACTTACATGAAATGCACTGTGCAAACCCATGATCCGCTAAGGGCCCGTTCTCGTTCTAAATGAGAGCTAACTCTGCCTGATCCATGACTTTATGGTTTCCAGACTATCCTGAGTGCCAACACAGCCTTCAAAGTGAGCATAAAAAAAGCTTAGGAAGGAATCATCCATTTGAAAAGGTGCACCTGCCAGAAACACTTTCATAACGCTTCCACCCAGCTGCTACCATAACAAAGGAAATAGAGCATGGCTTCAGGAAAAAAAAGATAACAGCATGGATGTACTTTGGAAGTACCTCTGTCCAGCTGTAATTGTAGTCCTTGGGAGCTATTGCAGTTTAAAGCAGCTATTAGAAAGCTTTCTGGTACAGTACTGCCTAACTGTACTGAAAATGTACAGGTGTGCTTTATGTCATCGTTGCACATATTCCCCCAAGTCCCAACCTACCAATTGGCTGAGCTTAAAGTTTTGCTAGTTAAAACAAAACTTTATCTTGTTGTTTGGAACATGAAAAAAATTAGGTCTGTTCTCGTGCACAGCTTCAGAATGTATAATTTCTACAAATTCCTATTGAAAAAAAAATATTTACTAGATTGATAACTGGAGTCACTTTTATAAATCTGTATTGCTTGAAAGCTGGACTGTACAGTGATACCTGCCATTATCCTGGTCTTTGGAAAACTCAGTATGTGCAAAATGAAGAAAACTTTGAAATGCATGGATTTTGGCTTTGTAAACATTGGGTCTTTGAACACAGGACATCTGTCTCTGCCTTCCTGATAAAATGCCACCCCATCTTCCTTCCCAGCCTCATATTTTTGCCAGTCAACTGACACCACTGAAAAACAGGGAATTGTTTTTCAATCAGCCCTTCAAGTAAATGATGATTTACTAACCATATTCCAGGAAAATAAGTTTTGCCATTCTGCACTTTTCAGTTATTTTCTAAACTGATTTAGCTGAAGCTATGACTAAGAGGTCATCTGTCTTTTTAGTGCTAATTATCACACCTGCATGTTTTCATTTGTATTTCCAATGTAATGAACAACTTGTAATTTAAAACCTCTCCATATTCATTTAGTAGATCACTGTTGCTTAGCAGAAAACTCTGAAGCTAAATGGATTTATGTGAAGATTGTTAAAGGGTTCTTCACTTGGTTTTAGATATGTTGCTACAGTTTTGTTCCTTTTCAGAAGAAAAACTAAATCATATTATTCCCTTTATGGAATTTACATCTTTAAAAACTAACAATTCATCTGAAGTTTTCAGGAGGGACTTCTCATATTAAGTAAATTTCTAAAACAATATTCACTCAGTTCTAGTGAACTAGGATAACTATGGGTTGTTCTACTGCCTGTTGGTCAGGTTTTTCCCTTCAGAGGAAAGCTGCTATTTGGGATAAAATGTATTTAAGGTTAGAAAAAAAGTAATTAAATTTATTACCTTTAATGGTTTGGGTTTTTTTTAGAACAGTATCTACAGCAAGCAATTGAACTTTCAATGTTAAGTAGTTCACTTATTTGTACAAGAGTCAGAACCACAATTATCCAAACTTGGCAACTTACCTTCCATCTGAAGTGCCAACAGCAGGTGGGGATATCTTCACTTGATACAAAAATGTTTGTTTAGGCCCAAGAGTGACAGCCTTTTGTCCAGAAAGTGACTGATTCTCCAGCACCACACTCATCTGGAGAATTTTATCTGCAGGATTAGTGATGGGAATTTGAATATCAACAGTATCCTAGAAAGAAAAAAAAAAAGAAGCCATTACACATAAAAGATCTTTCTCAAACAAACATAAGATGCTTACTCCTGGTTTATATTTACATAAACGCAGTCTGCACTTTTGTTTGATGTGTGAACTAACCTAAAAAGAGAAGTTGTGGCAAGAGATACTTCAGCCAATATTCA
Source organism: Indicator indicator (assembly GCF_027791375.1). Lineage (NCBI taxonomy): Eukaryota > Metazoa > Chordata > Aves > Piciformes > Indicatoridae > Indicator > Indicator indicator. The sequence goes on along the minus strand of NC_072010.1, from coordinate 122,384,653 downwards.
AATTGTAAATATATAGAAGGCAAAGCCCCATTCTTCCTGGCTGATCTGCCAGCTACTTGACCTTCCAAGAAATGGTTGAGGCTTGCCAAAATACACACAACCAGATAAACACTCCAAATCATCTCCCAATAGCCATGCAGAGACAAATGATTAAGGCTGAAGTCCACAGGATCTGTTCCTTTCAACGTTTAAGTTACATCATAACCTTTGACATTAAAGCATCACCATAATAAACATTCTGTCTCCCTTTCCTTTTTGCCATTTCCCTTACTAGTGACCTTCAAATCTTTCTGTTTAAAATCTGTGAAAGCTTTAGGTAAGGGCCATCTTGATCATCTGGAAAACATGGCTGCTATTAAAGATTTATATTAAATTTATATTAAAAATAAAACAAACAGGCCTGATTTGACAAATATGCTTACTTTGCACGTTTAGCAGCTTTAACATGAGCAGAATTTGGGCAGAGGTAGCTCCACTCTGCACAGCTGCCACCAGGCATAAATACAGGCTGGGTGCAGAGTGGGTTAAGAGTAGGTCTGAAGAAAGTCTTGGGTGTATTGATTGATGAGAAGCTCACCATGAACCAGCAGTGCACTCATGCAACCTAGAAGGCAAACCATATCCTGGGATGCATAGAGTGTGGACAGCAAGTCAAGAGAGGTGATTCTTCCATTTGCTCTTGTGAAACTCCCACCTTGAATGCTGTGTCCAGTCCTGATGTCCCCATCATAAGAAGGACACAGCCCTGTTGAAGTGAGTCCAGAGGAGGGACACAAAATTGTTAAGCCTAGAGAAGAGGAGACTCCAAGAGGACCTCACAGCTGCTTTCCAATACCTGAAGAGATCCTACAGGAAGGCTAGAGTGGGACTTTTCATGAGGATGTCTAGCAATAGGGTGAGGGGGAATGGTTTTAAGCTGAGGGAGAGCAGGTTTAGACTGGATCTTGGGAAGAGGTTCATCAGCACAAGGGTGGTGGGAATAGGTTGCCCAGAGAGGTTGTGGATGCATCCCCCATGTGGGTGTTCAAGGCCAGGTGGATGAGACCTTGAGCAGCCAAGTCTAGTTGAGAGGTGTCCCTGCCCACGGCAGGGAGGTTGGGGGAGATGATCTCTAAGGGCCTGTCCAACCTGGGCCATTCTGTGATTCTATGATTGCATTCTTAGGCAGCCCTGGAAACACTGCTGTATTTGAGCAGTGTTGCAGTGACTCCTTCTTCACTGTAAGGTTAACAATAATGTAAATGTACCCCAGGTACCCTATGTGTGTAAACATCAAGAGACTTTAGGAAATTAAACACTTTTAAACAACAGGAAGGAACATACTGATGAAGGAAATCCTCTGTCACAATTCAGGATGAAGTCCTGCAGTCTAATATACTTATGTTCCATTCATACATGTTAACCTATACAAAATACACAAAACCCAACCCCAAATATATGTCATTATTTTGCTGCATCTCTATTTGCCTCTATCCCTGTTTTGGTCTCTTTCCTTTGCTCTAACCAAGCAGTTTATTTCAAAATGCAGGGTTGGAGATTTTTTAACATCTGGTGATTTTGTTCTCACAGCAAAAAAAAGTAAATAATTCAAACTGCAATATGAAAGGACAAGAGACAGAATACCTATTAAAATTAACAATACACTAAAAAGTGAACATGAAATACTTTATAACTCCACACACAGCTGCCTCACTCTGCTTTGAGCTTGCCTGTGATTTGGTAACCTTCTATATATTTACATTTATAGAAAATCACTACTAGAACATACGTAAAATACATTTAATGTTCTACAGATGGCAAGATTACACCAACAATTTAAATCATTCAAGTGCCTCGCACCCATGAGATCGAATTTAAATTTGCCATAAAATATTTTAAAGCTCAGATTAATACTTTTCACTGGTGCAAACAAATTTCTAAACCTATCTACCATTTTATTGCTACAGGCTTCATAACAATTTTTATAGTAAAACATCTACATGCTGTGTTGAAGAAATAATTTTACAGTAGAAAAGAAAATATTGGACGGCTTATTCAGGAAAAAAAAAAGCAGCAACTCTCAAAGAAGCCTTTGTAACCTGGTAGACAAAGGAGATTTTCTATTGCCAACATTAGCCTAATGTAAAGCAGTGTTTCCTTGCCAGTTTAAAGTGAAAGCCTAGGATTATGAATTCCCCTGGAATTTCCTAGTAAATTTTGCTTGAATTGCTACAAGCATTTCAAGGAATAGGAGTAAATGTGTATCTATCAATATAATGTGTGTATATTGTACATTCCCAGGCCTTGATGGATTGCTATGGAAGCATAGTACTTGGATAAATTACAAAATGCCCTTGCAATTGCTAAGAGTATTATTTTTCCTGAAAGTATCATTTTATGAGAAAGACTGCAAAAGTACAACATCATAAGCAAGTTCCAAACACATTTTAGTCATTAATTTAGATCCACATTCCAGGTGTTGTGTTTTTTATAAACATTTTGACAGAAGAAAAATTTTAAGCTGAAAAAAGAAGGGAAGTAATCCTGTTCTTCAAAATGCTTTTTGCAAGGGAACTAATCCTGTTCCTCAAAATGCTTCTTGCATCAAGACTGCCAGTGTCCAAGTTAGAGCCATTCTGGTGCAGTATTCCCATGGGTTTATTCCTTTGTAGATGCACTTCATGTCCAGTGTAGGTCATTTTCAATAATGTAACATCAAGTAAAATACAATGAAAAGTGAATAGGAGATAACACTTATTCTCTGTGGGACTTGAAAAAATAATTGACTGCTTAAACTTTATCCTACATTAACAGCCTGAGCCTATGTATAGGTGTAAGATTTTGTTTTAAAAGATGCTCCCCATCATCAATTGATCTTTTGTAATATTATGTTTGCTGAAATATTTTCCTGATATATTTTATATCAAAGGTTTTCTTTTAATCCCATTCTTTGCATCCTTAGCAGCTGGACCTAAAATATTTAAGTTCCTAATAGGTAGTTTTACATTTTATTAAAGTAATACACTGCACTGAACTGTTGACTCATCCTCCTCTAATTTCAACAAGATACCTTACAGGAAGTTGGACACATTCTAAAATTACTGTGCATAGCACTTCTCTGTGTTCAAACTACACTAAGAAGAAGAAAAGGAGGCTGAAGGGAGACCTGATCACCCTCTACAACTGAAAGGAGGTTGTAGTGAGGTGGGTATTGGTCTTTTCTCCCTAGTAAAGTAATAGGACAAGATGAAATGGCCTCAAGTTGCATCACTGGAGGTTTAGATTGGATAACGGAGGAAAATTCTTCACTGAAAGGGTTACTGAAAACTGGAATAGCTTTGCCAGGGAGGTGCTTGAATCACCATCACTGGAGGTGCTTAAAAGACAAACGGATGTGGTGCTAAGGGACATGATTTAGCACAAGATTTGGTAGTTAAATAATGGTTGGACTCGATTTTACAGGTCTTTTCCAACTGAAACAATTCTGTGATTCTATGATCTTATTCTAGCCATCATCAGTGGTCAATAAAAGCACTATCTGGCCAAAGTTTCTGACACTAACTGCATTTCTTAAAGCTTTAGAACAATTGTTTTCAATTAAAATCCAGTTCCATTAAAGAGATAACATTCATTCCCCATTTTTCTTTTTCTTTTCTAGTCCATGGATCTTGAGGAGAATGCATTTGTACTTGCTCCCAGGTCTGCCATGCTATTCTTTTACAAATAAATTTTCAAGTCAGGTAAGTGGGAAGAAAGTTATTTTGTAAGGTGTGGTGAGATAATGCAGCAGAAATTCTTCCTGTGTAGGCTCCTGTCCAAATCATTGTTCTAGACTGACAAGCAGCAAGCACCTTCTTTATCTGTGGTGCACCTGATGACAAGCAGGAATGTTGTTTACACAAAGACTTAACTTGCAATGGTGGTAATACTCCTGAAAAAAATAGATCTTGCCCTTCTATCTTCCATGGACTCAGAAGGATAAGAGCTTTCAGTGTTGCCATCAGTGTGTTTACACTTCAGTAGCAGGACTTAATGTAGACTCTTGTGTTGTAGTCTCATTATTATTCATTGCTGTTTCTTGGAATAAAGAGGTTCAAGTGAATTGATCAGCAGAGCTGATGACAGAGCTCCAAGGCCATGAAGATCATAGCTCAGCCCAGCTTGGTCAAATTAGGTTCAGAAATCAGAGCTGTCTCTTGAACTGCTTGATGCAACATGCCTTTAACATGCACCTCAACCTCACCTCACCACTTCTTTCAAGCACACTTCTAATCCAGACCCACATGTCCACACTCAGTTGGACCTTTCTCACATTGATGATTCAGACACGTGGAAGACCTAACATCCTTGAGGTGGCCAGTCCTTCCAGCTTCCTAGTCACTCACTAGTTAATCTTTGTGGAGAGAACCACCTTACTCACTAGAGAAGCAGGGGTTTTTCCCTCTCTCTGTGATGTAAACTAACTGCCAAGATAACCCTCTCCTACATGGATGTAGAGTTATGACCCCAGAGAATCACAGCATTGCCTTCATCTTCACACTGTATTTTCCATTTTCAGTAGGCATACTTTGCCTCACAAATTACCAGCTTGCAATAAGGCACCAACTGCTCATCAACAGTTAAGTCTTTGCCAGAATAGCAAATTGAAGTACTCAAAATCTAGGACTAAGCACCTTGAGCAAATTATATATTTGTAAAACTTGCTTAGTAAGGAGTCCACTATTATCACCATTACAGCACAAGAAACTAACCAGAATTAAATAATGTGCACAGGACACTTAAAATCAGAGGCTAATAGTGCAATGGGTTTTAGGTGTACATTTACACATAAAAATCTCACTGAATTAAGTGTCTTTTAGCTGAAATGTGCATTGGAACCTAAGAAATAATGCCCTAAACCAGAATTTGGATGATTAGTTTATAAGCTATTACAAGAATTCTAAGTTTGCTGACTAAAAGCACTACACTGTTAACCTCTTCATAGGAACTAGACATTGTACCAAGCAAACAAAGTAGGAAAATGATGGCTTGCAATAGATGATTGCTAAAGATGTCTTTATGAAATTGAAGGAGAGGACTGCAAAAGCATTACATTCTGTGAATGAAGCTATCTGTCATGTCCTCATGTTTCCCCATCATGCATATTGAGAAACTCACACTAAAGTGATATTGCAATAATTTAAAGACAGGTAGGAAAAGCTAATGAACTAAATAATATACACATATTTGGACTTCCACTCAGCATTGTTTGAGTTTTGTTCTTCTGTATCATGTTTCTGGTTTGGTATAAATAGATAGAAGCAGTTGTAGCAGAGAGAAGTTGAATTAAAAGAGAAATGGTATTTCAATACAATCATAAAAAAAAAAATCAAAACCTGACAAGGGGATACAGACTGACTCAAAGATAAATTAATATCCCAAATTCCCACAGCTGAGGAAGTAATAACTATGCTCACATCTTAATGAATATTCTTTTGCATTTGAAATCAAGGCCACCTCTGTGCTCACACAGATTGAAGCTCAATAATTCTTCATCCTGAGACCACAGGCAGATTTTCTTTTTTAGCCCCAGCAGTGTAGGGTGAAGAAATTATCAATTACAGCTACTTTTCACCAAACTCTATACTGAAGGCTGGCACTTCAGTGATCAGTTCAGTTGCTTGAGCCACCATGTACAACAACCTGGCTTATCAAAGATGAATCCGAGTAGAGAGCACAAATGAAAAATATGAGTAGGCTGACCTTTTCCATTACCACAGCCAGTCTGGAAGAAAGTACCTGTAATGGCATTAGTGTAACAAAGGACCAGATGCTTCAGAGCATTTTACAGGACAACAATTTACATCTACTTTGACAACTACGTTTTTGGAAAGCAGGACTCCACACCTGACAGATTTCAATACAGCTCCTATTCATCATTCTTATAGGTCACGTTGCCATGCAGATACATGCAGCATATGAGGTGCCAATGACTGAGAACATGGTTTGAATCAAATCAATAACTGTATTTGCAGTCCTTCTTCAATCAGAATGTTCTGGATACCTGACACTTCAGTAAATTCAGACTGCATCTCTCAAAAAGAGACATTTCTCTTTTTTTTCAGAATGTTTTGTCTGCTTCACAGACACCCACAGTGCCAGAACAAAATACCAGTGCCAGTATCATTAAAAGCACTAGAAGGTGTAATTTTTCTAAGTTAGAACTGGCCTGTTCATAGTGAACAGCCATCAGTTACTACTGCATTTTTAGACAACCAATTATGTCTCGTTGGGAGGTAATACACAATTTAGGACACTTTGTTTCCAAAAAGTTTCTGATACATTAGGTAGACAATTAGCAAAACCTGTCTTTTACAACAGTTTCTCTACATCTAGACTAAATCTTACCCATAGAGATCATTGTGAATGTCAGTCAGGTTAAGTATTCAAGCAAGTATTTGTCACTCTTATTTACCCAAGGAATTCACTATTAACCCTGGACTTTGAGGCTACACAGAATTACAAAGCTTAATTCTTCAGCTTACTGTACACACCCATATAATGCTACAACAAAAAGTTTGCTGCAATAATTTTGGGCTGGTCACATTGATTTGTTTTCAAGTGTTGTAGGAAGTTACAGTAATGCTGTAAATACAGAATTCCAGTAGATAGGCACAATTGCAATAGAACAGACCTTGGAAGTCTTGGTGAGGGCTATGATTTCTTCATATTCATATTAAAGTTGGCAACTGAAACAACAGAATTACTTCCAGTCATTTAATTGACTCTATTAGACACATAGACTGCTATTTGCACCACGGGTACACTGTCCTGGATTTAAAATGCACTGTGGTGAGGTTAGAAAGCTCTCTCTGTCATGAAACCACCAACATGATCAAGTCTATGACAGTGAAATGCAGAGGTACCAGATTGCTCAGAACTGATCAGGAAAAGGCTCCTGCTACCCTTGTGGAAGCAAATGTTCTACTATGTGCTTCTACTCCCAGTTCGCACTCCTACAAGCTAATTAAAAGTACTTCTCTACTTTTTAAAACTAGAAACCAGCTTTACTATTTCATTTTATTCCACTTTTATGACCATACTAATGAGATAATTTACATCCTAGCTATACCACTTACCATCAAGATACTCTACCAGCAGAGGTAAAATGCTAATTAACTTTTGTCTTAAGATGCTGCACCTAATATAACTCTTGTACTCTGTAGCTCTAAAAAGAGATTTTTAAATAAACATTTTACTTTGTAATTTAAAAAACTGATACCATAATTATTACTGGCACAAAACATATGGAGGTAGATAATTCGATAACAAAACTTAATTTGTCAGGGTTTGTACCAAGAATAACTTTTCCTCCTGAATTTACCAAGAACAGAAAATTACAAATAAATTCTTATTGACAGGAGAAGTACCTTGGATAAAAAACTTCCTCTCCCAAATCCTAGACACTTGGGTCTTTAAATCCAACTTTTATTTTTGGCATATCTCTGGATTCTCAGGGGCCAGACTATCAGTATTATAATGCAAAGATAATTTCTGAAATGTTCACAGGTTTTCTGAAAACAGAAATATATATATAAATCTGAAGGAATAGTCTCTATGAGTTATCTAGTTCTATACCTTTAAGCCATACTATGGCTTAAAAGACAGATAAATTTTAAAAACATCCTCATTGTTAGTTGTTGCTTTAAGCAAAGTTAACTTTTAAGTCCTTAAAGTTTGCTTACAGATGACTGTCTCACATAAAACAGCAAATGCTGCATTATTAATTTTGTTTTCCATATGTGACATAATAGAGGTGTCTGTCCCACATATTCCCTTAGCATTTACTCTAAAAAAAGAAATTAAAGTTCACTGTATCACAAGCGATGTTTTTAATTATATTAACATAAAAAATCATATTATTATGATCTGGTATCTGTTACAAGAATATCTGAAACAGCTAAAATTAGAGTAGACTGTACACAGGCCCACCCTTGTACTTCTCTGGGTGTCTCTTCAGAGTCTAACTAGTTCTGTTGTCACCCAGAAAGCAGTCTCCCCTCTCTATGCAGTGGTATTGGGAAAGATATGGAAGAAAGTGTTTATTAGAGAATCACAACCTTATGAGTAAGAATACAAAGCCCTTTAGGCACTGATATCTCCATATTCCTACATGCTCAATTTTGAGTACCCGAAAGACCCTGTGAAGGAAAGGACTGCTATTACAAAGGTATCTGCATGCATCCACGGATTGCATCAGATTGGAAGGAACCCTCAAAGGTCATCTTGTCTGACTCCTCTGCAGTAAGCAGGGACACCTCTAACTAGATCAGGCTGCCCAGGGCCACATCAAGTCTGATCTTGAATGTCTTCAGGGATGGTGCCTCGGCCACATCCCTGGGTAACCCAGGCAACTCTCCTAAGATTTCAGTTTAGAAACTCAGGTAAATATTAATGAAGTTTCTCAATTGCTATATCCATCCTACAGGCACCATCTGCCATGTGTGAATCACATAGAACAGACTGCTGCGTTCCTAGAGATTGCAAAAAACGGGGAGGTTTGAAGGTTAGAAAGAGCTGGAACCAGTAATGGAAACACTCTTCCTATTCTTAGATCTGCATATAAACATCTTGCTAAGTGTGAAGATTGTCACAGCAATCTATTAAAATCACCACTGAAGAGAGCAGAAGTAGTTCATTAGTGGCACAGACTTAAAAGCCAATACAAATGGTAACAGTGGCACAATTTTCAACCCAACAAGAACAACTCTTGTGGAAGTGGGGGCGTGCAGCATATGTTTCAGAGTTACATTAGCAACTTCTAAGTACTCATGAGGCTCTCAGGGACTTGAGAGAAAGAGAAAGATTTGGCAGAGAATAAACAAAACTATTGTCTCTGCACTTAGGAAACCAAACTGAATCCCTTCCAGGCCCTTAGTTTTATTAAAGCACAAACTAATAATTCACTGTTCAAAACAGACCTTCCCTTCTAGCTTATCTCCAGCTGCACATATCCTGCTTGGAGCTCACATACTAGGTACTTCCTCTCAAGACAGCCAATACTATTTTTCAAATATATAGATGGATTAGAAAGTCTCTTGACTCAGTGAACCAGCAATATACACTTAGCATTTTCTCTGTGAAATAAAGAGTAAGCATGCTCAAAGCAGTAACTGCCAGCCTTTTAGACATTATACACAAACACTGAAGAACTGGCTTACTTCTTGACCTCCATATACACCCTGATTAAATCCATTAGAATATTTCCAAGTCAACTGTTACAGCCTATTTTTCTAAACAATCTGAGGTAATTAATTTACCAGCCTAAATTCAGCCTCTCTACTACTGAGGATGGTGATTAAGCAAGTCATTCTTTACGCTGATTCAGATAGAACAGGAATGGTCTGAATTCCTTTTTCAACAGGCCAAACCGCCTAAAACAGGAAAAGGTTTTAGTCTAAAGTAAACATGTCAACTAAAACTATGTAACTTAAAGTAAGTAACTCCTGAGTCAGCAGCATTTTACAAATATCAACATAGCATCTTATTTCAAATCAAATCAAATCCATAATCAACTATTTTTACTTGATGTTGTTGGAGAATTTTTATGTGTGTAAATCTGTTGCTCACTGTAAAGATGTCATTTAAATACCATTTGATGTTTCAGAAGGTGTGCATACTATCCATAGAAATCCAGCAGAAAAGAGCAGTTACCTGCTTCATCTCATATTCTGGAGATGCACAGCTATAAGATAGTGTTTGAATTTCACTCGAGCATTTTTAAAGAGGATTTGCAGGGAAATAGCAATAATATTTTGGAGGAACAGGGTTGTTCTACATTTTATGAGAACAGATGTACTCCTGCCAAGTTACTCTAGAATAAAAGATACAGGTTCCTGTTACACAGATGGACAAACGGCAACAGAAGGGAACGAATAATAAAGATCCTTTCTTCCCTTCCTTCATATTACACAAGGACAGGAGTGAGTTCACTACTCATTGATTCACATTAATCACCAAGGAGAAAATCAGTAGCAGTACCACCAATCTTCATTGGAACTCAGGAAAATGGCAGGACAGGAAGATAATAGTTCTTAAAAAAAAAAAACCAACACAGATCATCACTTGTAAGAGCCTCCAAACACAGTCTGAAATTTTATACTTAAGAGAACTACACATTTAAGAAATTCTCACTGCTCTCTTTCACATTCCTCTCATTACTATTTAAAACAAAACAAAAACCTCACGTCTACAGAATGTATATGCAACCATGATTCATCTTGAGTTAAAAATCCAGCACAAGTCCCACTGATTAGGAAGACAATCATTGCAGAAGTATATGCAGGGAACAGAACGCAAGCTTCTTTTCCTTTCAGTGATATTTAACTATTTTACTAAGCTAGATACAATCTGTACCCCAGATACCATCAGTGAGCAAACTGTAGTTTAATTGTACAAGGCTACTGCCTTTCTTCACTTGGGTATTTTTCATATATATGTCCACTCAACTAACATAGACAAAGCATCCCTCTAATTACTTCATTTAGAGCTAACCCTACATTTTTGTTCAACAGCAGTTTGTGACAGCTCAGCTGTCATTTCGTGATATACATCAGCTCCCTGCTGTTGTATCACAGAACTGATTCATGCATCTGTAGGGAAGAGAGGAGGGGGGGATACCAGCTGCTAAATATTTATCAGAAATTTTTATTTCTATTCTAATATTGCTCATAATTTACCTTCATTTAGATAAATCTCTCTTTTTATGTTGCTTTATTGTTGGTTGGCTATATTATGGTCTGAATTATTTGCCACACTGTTCTTAGTTAGAGTGATTAATAATTACTAAATTTGGGGGTCTTCAACAAATGGTGTTGTCATGGTTCTTTTACAGAATATTACTTACTATGCTACCAATTGTTATGGAAGCATATTCTAAAAATTGCGTTTAGGGCATGATTCATAAGTTCAGGTTACTCAATTTCTGAGAACATGATCAAAGTCTCAACCACGTATAACATTCACTTTACTGTTTAGTTTAGGGTTCATGAAAAAATTAATGTGCCACAGCTAGCAAAACACTGTGTCATGGTTTTCAACTTCCAGGTTACATAATTACAAAATAATCTTAATTACATGCATTTTTAATTAAATATTAAAAAAAAAAAAAGACAAGGAGAGACTGACACAGTTTAAATTCTAAGTTGTATCTTCTTTAACTCTGGTTGTATTTGTAACAAGCTCTTTATCTTACACTTGTCTATTGACAAAATGCAGAGCCTACAAAAATGCACTCCTTTTGGAATAACAGGACATAGTCTTTTTTGATAGGAAAGTTAACAAAAGTTAAGGTGCTATGACTTGTCTGTACTAGCGTGTGGTGAGACACAAAAAGAGTGGACACACAGAGCAAAAGAAAAGCTGGTGTTGAAGACCCAATGTCCACACAGTAGGAGCACCTGTCAATGTTTTGCTTAAGAGTATTTCTATTTCTGTCCCATGAACTTAAAACACCCGTTAATGCTCAAAGACCATTAGAGGAACACCTGGAAAATATTCTCCAGGTAAGTTAAATGCAGAAGAAATGCATTTCATGCACTCCAGGACTGCTGTGCAATATAAAGGGAAGGGCAATAAGCAGGAATGATAGAAGAGACACCTGAAAAACACTGCTTCTGTGAACTAGAAGGCTGACACAGATGCACCTTTCCTTGTGGGTTCCCTTCATGCAGTTAAACCAAGGAAGAAGAGGTGTCAGGGAAGATGCATGATGTAGGGAATATTACCACATCTTTTGTGCAACCTTGTATTGTTGCTCTCTGTAAAACAGTTACAGATCTAAAACTGATCAACAGAAGGCTTCTACCCCTGCAGTCCCCAAAGCAAGGTGCCCAAGTGCCAAAGATCTGCTATGACTTTTTAGGGTAACCACTTCTTAAGCCAATATCTCCAAAGTGAAGAAAACCATCAGAGCTGGCAAGTGTGCTACTTCTGATCTACAGTTTATATAACTATTAGAAGGCAAAATTATTTCTGAAACTAGGTGAGAAGTGTTTGAAAAGTAGGCCCAGCAGGAGGACTAATCTCTTACCAGCACCAGACACCTCCTAAACCAATTATCACCCAAGACCAAGATTTTGAAATTGTCATTCTCTATTTCTCAGCCCTGCAGAAGTTTACAATCAGGATACTATACTTCAAGGAAAGAAGACAAATCAGAAGTGATATATGAACTTTAAATATTTTAAGAAATACTTAAAGGTTTGAATTTTTTTCCCCCACATAAACACATGCTAGCACATAAAATTAACTGAGGGGACACTTCTCCCTTCATAGCATGTGTTACTGGAAGAAGTAGTCCACTAGTAATACTTTTAGCCCACATTTGTAGTTGTAAAAATGATCCTGCAGTAAAATACTGTACCATCATTTCTATTCATAGAACCTGTTAGCAGCATCCATTATTAAAGTCAGTATTTCTTAGCTGCTAACAATTCATGCAGAAAAAAGGACACCTAGATGATAAAGCAAATATCCATTTACAGAAGATAAGAAAAATATTAGCTCTGAAAATAAAAACCTCACAAAGATAAATACAAGTACAAATCCTTCAAGAATAAAACCAGCACCAATTAAGCAAGCATACTAAACAGTTATTTTATCTTTACATAAAGTCATTAAAATACACAATTTATTTAATGTGATGGAATCATCCTTCTAATATGACTAACAACAATTAATTTTTTGAGACTGGAAGCATATTTATCTAGTACTACAAATATGATTAAAAATATTTCAATGATTGAATCTAAATGATAGTAATAATTTGACATGCCTAAAGAAGGAGGGTTTGAAAAGAGACTTATTCTGTTGTGGACTGTACAGAAGCTGCTTGACATTTTCGTAGAATTCAGCATCATATGAGATACAAAATTAGAAGTAAATGTCATAAGAATAAAAGTGTAATTATTCAAATGTAATAAAGAAGACATTTTTTCCTAGCATTCATTTTAGTTCATAGCACTGAGCTTAAATGAGGTCTTGGTAAGCATTGAGTTTTGGTATTCAGAAAGTGATTGTGTGTGGTCACTTAATAAAATTGACTAATCCTCCGTGATAGCAGCCAGACCAACAATAAAAATTACATTTTTCTTCTAATGCAGTATGTGGCCGTTTAGGCTGGGTGCTTCCAAAACAGAAGCCACAGAGCTGAGACCTCCAGTGTCCAGAGTGTCCAGCCTAGTGGGTGGACACAGGCAATAGTGTATTGCTACCCATAAATCCTGCACCCTTATGAGTCTGGCTGCAAACTTATTGTCTTTCTCTTTCTTCTCTCTGCTCTGGTGGGAGAGAGATGCTCTCTTATCTGGTAACAATGGGGGAGTATCAGAGGCCTCTTTGGCCTGAGTAACTTTTTTTTTTCCTGCACAGTCTTGGCTTGTTTAGGTGGGGGAGGGCCAGTTCAGGCCTGGCCAGTCTGAAAACGGGGATGGGGAAGAAAGAAGCCTTGGGGGTTTTGGTGAACCCCAGGTAGGGAGAAGGGGAGTGTTGAGGGGTTTTTTGGTGTGGTGTAAAGGAACTTTGCTATGCTTTGCTATGCTCACCACTATGCTTTGTAAGTTTTTGTAGTATATGAATTGCTTTTCCATTTAAACTTTCCATGACTATCCAATCCGTTTGTGTGAGTGTTATTCTTCTGCACCTTTTGGAGCAATAGAGCAATCTCTCCCACTCTAACTAGGACACTGTAGAACAAAATTAAACATTTAGATAAATCTTACCAGAGCTCTGCATCTCACATCCATCTCTCTTTCTGCTGCTGCAGGCATGCTGATAATCTTTACGGAGAACCACACTTTGCAATTTGAAGAACTTTCTCCTATGTTAAAAAGAACAAAATGCCTTATGAGAATCTCATGAGGTGATCAACCTCAGCACATTCAGATCAATGAGGAATTTGGACTTTTAGCAGAAATGCCAATTATTTTTCACATTGAGACAAAGCAAATCATGAACTGATTTAATTGCTGTAAATCAACTCCATTATCTAATCCTTTCTTGACAGGATTCAAAATAGTAACTAAATCAATATCTAAACAAATTGAAAGGAAATAGAACTTTGATAAATTAATTTCCTAGACTAGCACATTGTTTTAGAATTTTAGCTATCATTGATTCATTACTGTTTTGCTTCAACAAATACAATGTTCAAAAATATTCCAAATTATTTATTACAATCTGTTTCCACCATAGAATTAAAACTACAGGTTATTCATCAAACAGATGAAAATTTTCAGTTACATAGGATCCACCGCCAAGTACATGTTTGAAAAGACAGGTTTCTACTGCAATGCATTTTTCATAGATTCATAGAATGGCTTGTGTTGGGAGGGACATTAATGATCATCTAGTTCCAAACCTCCCCACCATGGGCAGGGACACCTTCCACTAGACCAGGTTGTTCAAGGTTTCATTCAACCTGTCCTTGAACACCTCAAGGGAGGAGGCATCCATGACCTCCTGGGCAGCCCATTCCAGTGTCTCACCACCCTCACAGTAAAGAATTTCTTTCTACTGTCCACTCTAAATCTACCCTCCTCAAGCTTCAGTCCATTCCCTCTCAAGCTTCGATCCATTCTCACTGGTAATGCCCACTGTTGCTGTGGCAAAAGCAGCTAAAAAGGCATCATAAATATGCAAGCTGGAATGTGCAGAGTAAGAGAGGCTGGAAAATCAGCAAAACACCAGGGAGGAACGAAGAAAACATTTACAGTTGAAAATTAGAGGTCCACTTACTCAGGCTCTCAGGATTTGAGAAAGGTCATCCAGAGTTATTGTGACAATGAACAAGTTGCTATTAAAGACACCAAGAATGCCCAAAGATGGTAAACACTTGCATCAAAACATTCACACAGCAGTGTTATCCTAATAGATCGGATTGATTATCTGTCTTATCCTAAGCTCTGCTACCAATGACTACTAAAGGCTGGTCAGAAAAAAAAAAAAAAAAAAAAAACCATACAGTAAACCATTGTAAACCTACATTTAATTATAAGGTAAACAGGTAAGAAATCCAGAAGATGTTATTCCCATTTTGTATTATCTAGTTGAAGAAAGACAGGTGGGAAATTCTGGTGATATGTGCAAAAGCTGAAATTCATCAGACTCCCTTTGAATTCTGGACATCATTTATGAAGCCACAGAAAACTGTTTACAATTACATGTGCATGCTCATGAAATTATAAAGATAAATTTTAAATTCTGCTCATGATGATGATTATGAAACTTGTAAATAACAGAAATTTGCATGAGTGTTACAATTAAGGCCAGAAAGAGGGAAGTGTTTACTACCAGTAACCATGGGAGCCTGCAAAGGCCATATGAAAATGACAGTGGGTTTATAATTTCTGTATTATATTAAGTAAAATTAAATCAACATCAGTTCATCTAATACGACCTTTGGCATATCACAGAACTTAAATTCTCGCATTACACAGAATTGCTTTTGTGCTACTACAGTCTGGTAATGTCTTTTACTAGAGCATATCTTACAGATAGACCGAGTCTTGATTTGAAGATATCCACCAGCAGTTTGTTCTGGAGGCTAATTACTGGAAGACATTTAAATATGAGTCCAATTTCTGATTTCCATTAGATTTGCTTCAATGTCCAGCCAAAAGATCTTGTAATGACTTTCTCTGATAGCTTTCAGAGATCTACCATTAAGTATCTAGCGTTTTCCTACATTTGGAATGTAGTCATGAGTATTAATAAAATTAGCTCTTCAATCTTGCTCAAATAGGCCAAAGAGATTGAGCCCAAAGTCTCTCATCACAAGGCTGATCTCCACAATACAAATATTACATGTGGCAAATTTTTTTGCAAGCCTAAACAGTTGTTCAGCAACTTTTAAAAATGCAGACACAAGAACTGCTTGCAGTATTCCTGTTTGGCAGTGTACTATATGAGATGAAAATAACCTTCATCCTCCTACTCAGACTTCCTTGAATCATACACTAGAGAGATACATTATCAGTTCTACTTTGCCACAGTATTAGTCTCAGGAGTTCAGTTCTGCTTTGCAGCAGTATTAGTCTTGGAAGCTTTTCTTTTCTGTTGTGACCCCAGCTCCTCTCAGAGCCACTTGTTGCAGTTCTGCATCTGCATATATGGCTTTATTTATAGACCCTATTTCCAACAAAACTGCAGCTGACTGGCCCTAATTACACTAATTTTTTTTTTCAAAACTTCACTGAATATATCCTGTATTAACTTAGCTTTTTTTTTTCCAGACTAATTTGAGATGTATACAATTTATTACTTTTTAATCCCATCAGAATTTTACAATCCTCTAGTCTCTGGAATAGCCTCAGTATCTTAGGATCTATCAAAATTACTATGATTGAGGTAAAGACATCTTTTGAATGTCCACTAGAGGATTATGGAACGTACATAACATTGAATTTAATCAACTTTTTAAAGTGAAGAAAAAAATAGTATACAGCAAAGAGATGGGTTTTGCAAGAAGAGAGGATCCCTTTACACCAGAACATGTCACCTAGAATCTGAAATAAAAGTTCTTAGCTAAAAAACAAAGAAAAATCAAAAGGTGCCAAGAGCTTGGGACATCACACCCTTCCAGAATGTAGTCAGGCTGTATGAAAAGGTACAACAGAAGTCTGTAAAATTCAGGTGGGAGACAACAAAGGAAAACATCCGTAGTAAAGTTCTATTTACACAGGTTATGTGATTAAAGAGCAGGACAATGGGATTTATTGAAGTAAAGCAACAGAGTTATAAATGAATGTTCTCTACAATTAAGGAAAATAGAAGAGTATAAACTTGTTTAAGCAGAAAATGAACAAGGCTGCCTCCCTGTCCCCAAACCTCCAAGAACACCCATACAAAAAACTCCTTTGAGTGACAATTTCCTGAAGACTTAAAAAAAGCAGTAGTAAAAACTTTTTCAAACTTTTGAAGCTGGTAGCCTGCCAAACTCAGAAGGGCTGATAGCTGATCAGGGTGGAAAAGGAATTCTCAAGGTAGATAAGTCTGCAGCAGAACATTCAAATTAATTATTTGCAGTAGGGTTTGTTATAGTGGAGTTCAGGGGCTTTCTATACCCACACTAGAGCTTGTTTTGAGGAGTCAGAGGGACTCCTCCAAATTAAGGTTTCAAAAGAGAACACTTTGGAGTAGACTGATAAAAAAGAAACTAGCAAATCGCCTGGGCGAGAGTCTTTGCCCAACAATTCAGAAGGAAGCCAGGTATGAAAGTGTGATGGTGCAAACTGGCATGCAACTCATTGCTTAAGTCAATTCCAGGTTCAAAGAAATTAAAAGGCAGAGAATGTGCCATCAGTTTTTAGACAGGTCTCTGGAACAAACTACGAAATTGCAGATGTGAGTTTGTTTACATGTCCCAAATAAAATTATTAAGAATAACAATAAGGGAGAAAAGCCACAACAAACAAAACTATTTGAATTCTTTGACAAAGTTGACAGCTGAGTGAATAAAGGGAGATGTGCTTCACATAGTACCCTTTTTTTCCCAAAAATCTCTTTCAGGATTCTTTTCTAAAGGCTTCTAAAGAAACCAAACTGCAGAAGAGGGAACATTAGAAGATGGGATCAAAACACAGAAACAGGAAGAAATGGGTAGTTCTCACCATGAAGAAAGATAAAGAGTAAATTGAAAAGGCTTTCTTTTTTGGTATGAGAAGTCCTGAACCATTTTGTCTCCATAGGACAGATATTTTAAGTAACATATTCTGTCTCTAACAAGCTGATCAACTAGATGTCTATCTCCAGTGTGCTAGGAGTACTTTCACTTTTTCCCTATTGCACAGCAGGTTTTGTGGAACTGCCTTGTTACTTGTCATTACACTGTTATGTCTTCCAGCAATTAATGCATCTATTACTGCTACCAAGATATTTTTCCATATAGACTTAAAGCCTGGTTTGTTGGCTCTTAGCACTCCTGAACCATTTTTCTCTATTTCATAATTATAGGGATGTAGATGTCAAAATCTACTTGCTTCTTCTCTTCTTACTTTTATATATAAGCTATTGGTTCTGTTCATGAAAACTGCTTAAAAATACTGACATGTCTCAAAAGCAAAGCATTCAGATCAAGTTGCTTTCTTTTTAGTTTAGATCTCAAGTATTTTTAGCTATCAAAGCTGTGTGGTTTTATTTTTCCTTTTTTTTTTTTTTTTGGTAAGGAAATCTGAATTCTTTTTTCAACTACTTATGCATTTGAACTTTTAGATATCTTTCTCTTTAGATGTACCTCCATTTTGGAAAAGTGAGTATTTTTTCTGGAGACTCTAAATAAACAACAAAACCACAAACAATCTTTCTGATCAAAGCTATCATGTTTGGGAGGGAATATACTGTACGCATTTTGAAATTATAGTACACACATTTAGGCACTTTAGATCATAACATCATTTCCACAACACCCTCATAGGTATTTCCCTAAAAAATGTCAAATACTTTAATTGCCACACATGGAAAGAACCTGGCAATTCTCTGCTGCAGGAGAATCCTTCCATTTATTTTTACACTTGAACTCTTTCAACAAATAGCCCTGCAAGTATTGTTTAATTTTAAGCGCTGAAGTTGTATAACCTTTGATGTTCTGTCAACTTTTATTGTATGAGAACATGGCTGAATTATTGCTTTCCTGCCCACTTTCATTTTTAAAAACATAAAACCTAGGACTTTTTTTAGCTGTAAACCTAATACCAAATAGCATCTTTATAGATTAGTCTGAGGTCTTTATTTATATAATGTATTTGAATAGATGAGCCTAAATCCAGTTTGTTTCAAGTGTCCTCATTCTCAGGTAATTACAGACTAATTCTACTCTGAATTTCTTCACTCCTAAGACAGAGCTTATAAAGTTCTCATACATCACTTACAAAGTTACAAAAACCTACAAAAGCTTTAGCTCCCTGAAAAGATGTGAACATGAGATTAAATTCATAATGATTGCTCTTGACCTTTCCTTTAGTCTTATCTCCCTGTTTCTGTTTCAAATTTGAAGGATAACACACAAGGCCAAAAATAGATCTGGTGTTAAAACTTCATTTGCTAATGTATAGAGCAGAAGGTTGAAGGGTTGGGGATTTTTTGCTGGTTTGATTACATTTTTTTTTTCTTTCTTTTCCCAAGAGTTTTACTTTACCAGATAGTAGACACTGGGAAAACAAGGCTGAAACATTGAGATAATCTCAATACACTCATGCTGGAACAGACGTGTCTCATTCCCAACAAATAATCTCCCACAAAGGGAGATTATATCTGTCCACTTCTGTTTTCTGCACACGTTTTAAAAAACAGGAAAAATAAAAGTAAATACTCTTCTCTCTACCCTAGAAAACATTTGTTGTAATACAAAAATGTTCCAAGTTGCTGACGTTGTTTTGAGAAGATGCTGTTTTCTCCACTTGAGACGTCTCAATACAGAACATGATGTTCCCAGAATTCTGTGAACAACTCAAAACAGAAAATACTATTACAAACACAATTCTAAATTCACCATTACCTACACACCCACTTTCCTAAGACTGCATTAACATTTTTAATGCATTTGAAGTCTCCTCGTAGGGCCTGAGCATCATACTTTGATGTGTTATAAGATAAATTCAGTTTGACTTTAGACCTCTATCTCTTATCATTTTACTCTGGGACTTCCATGAAAAACTTGAACCTGCTTTATGCAACTACCAGGTCATGATCTTGTCAGACCTCACAAAACAAACAAACCAAATTTTAGTCAGTACTTCGGATGGAAAACATCACTAAAAAGGAGTGAGCACAGATCTTCTGAACATAATGCATCTACTTAAATACTTAATCTCCACAATCTTCTCTTTTAGTGTTTCTCTTGGTCAGTAGGCTTTCATCCTTGCTTGTTAGGGTCAAGCATGTGTCATTACTGGTTAGGGCAAACCAGCATCTTCCATATGTTAGCTACTGCAATTTCAATCAACTCACATTTTGAGTTTCTTAGAAGTTTCTCTGACTATTCTGTAGTCTTTTTTTGTTGTTGTTGTTGTTGTATGGAAACATTAGAAGCACAAAAAGCTGTGTACTTTCTATTACACAAAGCTGCCCTGAATTTGAGGGGGGGGATGACAACACAAAACCCAGACATTTTTGTATCCAATCCTTAATAACAAGTCAACAAGAAAATTTAATTTACTAATATTTATCTACAGTGAATATATTTGTGAATAAAATGTTCTGTGTTTAAAACACAAGACTACTAAACTACACTTCACATGAAAATTGAACATCATCCTTCAATAAGCTTTTCAGAGAGTTGAACATCATTTTGTAATCTGGTCAGTCTGGTGTCTTCTCTTACTTCTCTTTAAGTGATACAGATAAACTGCTCCTCTTCCGTGTAATCTATTCATTTTATTGTGCAATTAAAAACAAAATCTACAAAATTCCACTTAAATTAGTGCTGTAAGCCATATACTTTTAATCTTATACTTCATTCCATGCCCTGAAGAGTTATCAGTTGTGAAATCTCCTTCCTCACACTCACAAGATGCTTTGCTCTACTCAGGCAGAGGAGAATACAATCCTACTATATCAGCCACAAACTGAAATTTCTCTTCTCCCTGTTCCTCTCCTTTCCTTAAAATTACTGTTGATCCTCTGTCTGCCACACCAGCATTCAAATGTGATGCCAAGCATCAGTGGTCATGTATTGGCTTAAAATTAGAAAAGATTCTTCTCTTCTGATTGGGTCACAGCTGCCTATCATGCAGCTGAATTACACATCACTGATGAGGAAGGAAGATTTGTCTTGGACTCTGGAAAAGCATAGACTTCTAAGGGTGTTTTGGGGGAGAGGTGGATATGGGCACAACAGGGAAACTGGAATTGTACTGCTAAATAAAATGTGAATTTGTTTTGTTTAAAATACTTTATCCTAATTTTACAGCCGCCTCATATTGGCAGCAAAAGTATGATCACTTAAACAAAAAGCTGAATTAGAGTGGTATTTTCAAATTCAGTATGTGTTCTTTCAACAGCATTTGTACTTAAAATTGGCAGAGCTAGTGTAGCAATAAAATAAAATTACACTCAATTCTATCTTAAAAAAAAAACACACAACATCAAAAACACTCTTAGTTGTGTCATTAAGGGTATGTTTTGTAGTAGTAACAGCCAAAGGAATAACATAGATTGATTTCCTCATTCTACAAAACACTCCAAATTCTTTTTGAGTGGATACCCTTAATATTATTCTCATCATATATGATTTCACAGAATTTAAAATACAAATTAAAGAAGATATTTTATCTAGCTCCCTGCAGCATGTAAATATGTAATAGCTTTCAGTATATGAAGAGCTCACCACTACTAGTAGAGGATAAATCAACATTTAGACTTCATTTTACCACATGCAAACAAAATATCCATGAGTATCCAAACCCCTGTAGAATCATCTCTGAAGGACAAGAGCTGTCACTCATGGGGAATGATTAGTTAATAAGCATATGCCATATTTATTCTTTTTTTTCTCTTTGACTTAGAATAATTTTTTAAATATATTATTTGGAACAGACTATCTATTAAGAAACATAAATCATCATATATGCTTATTTTTCAATTTGTCCTTAGCAATATGAGAATTACACTAAAAAGTCCCAACATTTCTTCTCTAGACTCTTCCCAACATATTAAATTTCTCTACCATGTTAAATTCACAGTTTTGTTTCGTCCTTTTTCTTTCTACAGAATTTTCGTTAATTACTTCAGACTCATCATAAACCTCAAGGTTTAGTCCAGAGACAAAACTAGTTACAACAATCTGTCCAAGGACACAGAAACCCTTTACAATAAGATATTTCTTTGAACAGTGTCTCTAGATAAATCTAATTGGTTCATATGTCCCAGGCAAAACCTGAAAATTTTCTGTATGATTAAATCCATCACTCTATGAAAAAGATTTAGAAATGGAATCCTGACTCAAGGTATCTCTCCCTTCATTTTGCTTCCAAGCACAGAAAATCTGTACATAATTTGGGGGGAGGGAAGTTTAAAATTATGTAAAAGGTAAACTTAATTTTTACTATGTGACAAGAGTCAAGGGTGTCAAGAGGGAGGGGACAGGTTCTTCTCACTTGCACCCTGTGACAGGACAAGGGGCAATGGATATAAACTACAGCACAGGAGGTTCCACCTCAACGTGAGGAGGAACTTTTTCACTGTGAGAGTCGTAGAGAACTGGAACAGGCTCCCCAGAGAGGTTGTGGAATCTCCTCTGGAGACTTTTCAAGACCAATCTGGATGCATTCCTGTGCAACCTGTGCTAGATTCTATGGTCCTGCTCTGGCAGGGGTGTTGGACTTTATGATCTCTGGAGGTCCCTTCCAACCCTTAACATTCTGTGATCCTGTGACAAATAGCTTATCCTTGCAAAGGCAAAGTTTCTACACTTTCTTCTTCCAAGTTCTTAACTTAGAGTTTTCTCCCTTAAAGGGTTATTTTTTTTTACTAAATGTAAATGAAAATGCATAGCTTTTAAAAATGCTTTTGCATTCCATAACAAAATAAACTTTGGTCTCAGCTGCATTTTATGCACATGAACATATTAACCAACCCTAACATTTCAACAAATATTTATTTCATGTAACACAACATTGCTTGAAATAGTTTTTTTTAATATTCCTCAGACATTAATCTTGTCTGTAAAGGATAGGATGTTAGAATTTGCTTAGAGCAACTTTCATAAATTTAGAATGTGCCTACATTTTGTATCAAATCTAGGTCGTAGAGAGGGACCCTACTAAAGTTAAATTGAGGTTGGAAGATTGCATTATTTTGTCCACCTACATTGGAGCTGGCATATGAAAGCAGTGCACTTCAAAATCCTGCAATTTAAAATTAAACTATGATGCTTTCATGTGTAAAAATGCACCTTAATTAATTCAAAATTTTCAAGTTCATATAACACACATAGGCAGGATTAGTAAAGAAGGTCATTCTGCAAGAGGGAAATCTACAAGCCAGTGTAAGGTTCCGTTTCTTTAGGATTTGTCCAAAACGAGATAATGACCAAGTCTCCAAAAATCTGGAAACCTAAATGAGAGCATTTCTATAAAATGTAAAATCAAAACCACATTTTAGCCTTTGGAATTAGCTGTGGTCCCCAGGAAACAAGTGTCTGATCTCTTATCAGACCGAAGCCTAGAACCTCTGGTTTTTTGTTTCTGTCTTTAAAGCCATCTTTTCAAGTGAATATCACCATCTTATGTGGAAACTCAAATACCACCAGCCTATGAACACTCTTGCTTTTCCTCAAACTTTCTCCAAAACTGTAAGAAAAGAGAGTTTTAACAGCACAGACAGCTTATTTCAAAGAAATGGATGCCTAATGCTGTTGACATCTTCAAGTTTTGAAGCTGAGTCTTCCGTCTTATTAATACCACTGCAGTATGATGTCGTAACACCATTTCTCAGCTAGACACCTTTACTCCATAAAGACACTTCCTCATCTCCATCTCCCAGGTTACAGCCTGAAAAAATATCCAGCAGATCTACTATGTCTACAGGACTTGGAAAAAATAAAATAACCCCTTAACCCTTCTCTTGTTGCTCTTCATAAACTTTCAATACCTTAACATGATGAGGTTGCAGTTCTCCCTTCTCCTTTAAAATTGGGTGAGAAAATGTAAATATGGCAAAGGTGGTTCTTCCCATTCTATGAGGGCTTTTTTCAGTCTCTATTTGTATTGTCTACCTTTCCTGAAATATAGTCTAGCCTGCTATCAGCTATTTATTGGTGACACACAGACCTGTCTGCTGGTACACACAGGGGCAGAACTCAAGGTCTGACCTGGTTCATGTTAAACTCTAAGGAAACAGTAATGGGGAGTAAACTCAGAGCATATGTTAGGCAGACACCAAGCACTTGTGGCACTAGCAAATACAGCTGTAATGAGGAGATCAAAATCAACAATGACACAGGCAATTTATTTGGCATTAGACTCCATCTCCCCTCACCTTTTTAATCTCTGTCTGCATCATGACATGTATAAAAACAAAGTATGCAAAGCTGAAGAAAATTCCAAATGCTGAACAGAAATTCTGCACATTTTAGTAAGAAGTGAAAACTCACTGAATTTCTAAAGAGGAAGGGGGAGCAGGGGGTAGTAGGACATTCTGCTGCATTAATAGCTGGAGAAATAAATTTTTGAAGAATAAATTTGAAGGACTGTCACAAACTTTACCACAGTAGGTCTGCAATGTCAAGCACATTCCTTGACCCTGCCTTCTTTTAAGATTATATTGCCACACATTGAAAAGAACCCCAGACTTGCACTATAAGACACTGCATACTCCCTGAAGTCATGAGATGAAAGGGACACTAAGGAGATGGAAAAAAAAATCTACTGTATAAAGAATCTATCATGAATGAGCCACTGAAAATAACCAGAACCCCTTGAGGGATCACTGGTAGGTTTCAAGTAGGAAAAGGTCTGTATGTTTAGGAGTAGCTTGGACCTCAGACACATTTGTGTTGCATGACTTGCTCAAAAATCTGCCCTTACAGTATTATTTTGTCTTTTACTGCCTGGCTCTATTATTCTAACATCTAGAGAATTAATGTGTTTCAGTTGCTTAACTTAAAAATCACAGGCAGAATTTTTAATAATTTATAGGAAGATGATACTTTTCTAGTTAGTGTATAATGGTTTTAGAAGTTTGAATAGAAAGCAAGAGGAAATAGAACTTTTTAATTATTAGAATATATTTGAGATAATGGAAGATTTTAAAGCAAAGTGATTTGGTTGCTTAGAATACTAACAGACTTTTAAAATACTATTTAACTTCTAACGTGAAAATAAATTATATGTGCTTAATAATGTTATTTGATTACTATAATTGCCATACTTCAAAGACCTGGCAAACAAAGAAGATGGGGCTAAACAGAGGAGATACTTAAGATAAAGTAGTGTGAGAGCAGAATAAGCACATAACTACAAAGACAGAGAGAGACAAGTACAACTGAAGAAGAAATGTAAAAAAATCCCACAAAGTAGCTAATTGTCTGCAATTATGAAAAGACCTATGAAAACACACACACAAAAAAAAGAACCCTCATTAACCAGAACGAATTTGAAGGTCAGAAAACTACAACTGCTGAAAAAAAAAAAAAAAAAAAAAAAAAAGGATTTTTTTTTTTTCCCTCAGAAAGATTTTTAAGTAAAGACAATGACTGCAATCTCCACACAGCAATGTGCCCTTGTGGCCAAGAAGGCCGATGATATCCTGGGGTGCATTAGTAAAAGTGTGTCCAGCAGGTCTAGGGAGGTTCTCCTCCTCTCTACTCTGTCCTGGTGAGACCACACCTGGAATACTGTATCCAGTTTTAGGCTCCCCAATTCAGGAGAGACAGGGATCTAATGCAGGGGGCCCAACGAAGACCTACAAGGATGGTTAAGGGAACTGAACATCTCTCATATGAGGAAAGACTGACAGAACTGGGACTGTTTAGTCTGGAGATGGCTGAGAGGGGATCTTATTAATGTCTATAAATATCTGAGGGGTGAGTGCCAAGAGGAAGGGGACAGGCTCTTTTCAGCAGCACCCAGTAATAGGACAAGGAATAATGGATATAAGCTACAGCACAGGAAGTTCCACCTCAACATGAGGAGACACTTCTTTGCTGTGAGGGTGGTGCAACACTGGAACAGGCCGCCCAGAGAGGTTGTGGAGTCTCCTCTGGAGACTTTCAAAGCCAACCTGGATGCGTTCCTGCCCTAGGTGATCCTGCTTTGACAGTGGGGTTGGACCTGGTGATCTCTGGAGGTCCTTTCCAAACCCTAACATTCTATGATTCTACGACTGGCAAAAGACTCCTGCTAAAAGTGATCTTCCTGCCCCTGATGGGAACAGTTACAAACGCTAGTCTTTAGCACATGTGAAAACATAAAAAAAAATGTACAATGGTAAGGGCAGAGAAGAAGTAGGACAGATCACCTAGGTCATGCAGTCTTCATTAGTTAAGAGCTTTACGGAGCAGCCTGGAGGAATTGTTGCCAAAATCAACAAAGGAACAAGTTACATCTTGTTACCAGGTTATACCTAATTCATGTTCCACAAATTGCTCAGCACACCCTCATTCATAGCCACAATCTCTAGCTCACATGAAACTAGAATTCTGGGTACTCTGTTAAGCAAAACAGCACTAGAACTGCAGTCCCAAGCAGATGCAACCATGATCACACGTCACTCAGTTTTTTTAACAGAATGAACACAAACAAGTTATATACTAACCTTCCCTGCTCCCTCTTTTCATACACCTTTTTTTAATAACTCAAATGTGAAAAGGTTTTTCCAATGGTCTAAGGTCTATTGATTTTTCTCCACTTGCCAAATCTGGCTTTATTCCTATTGATATTTTTTCTTCTTCTTCCTTCTCTTTTTTTTTCACTTTTTTAATGTCTTACTTCTGAAAAAAATCCCAAAGTAACTCTGTCTCTCAGTATTGACCTGTAAGATCTCAGATAACAGAAAGATTACTGTTCATTCTTAATATGCTGTTGAAGGGTGATCATGGGAAAAGAGGTCTTCACATTTTCCAGGAGGCTCTCTGGAAGGTTTGAAAAACCATCAGTAATATTTAAGGATGCACACAAAACTGATATAAACTATGTCATGTAGAAGAGGATGGGAGAGAGAACAGAAGAGAAAGACATCTTATGTCACAGTAGTAGAAAAGGCACAAATACTGATGCTTGATACGCTTCCAAAAGGGGATGGAGTAAAATAATCCAGTTTTTCTCGTTTGTTTTGGGGTTTTTTTGTTGTTGTTGGGGTTTTTTTCTGTGTCTTGGCTGGATTTAGCACAGCAATACATATTTTAAGAGGGTATAAACTGTGACTTATGCTAGGAAATCACTTGCCAGGTGAACAGCTTGGGTAAGCTGTGAGAAATAGACATTTTAATGCCTGAAAAAGTAAAAGCCAGCTCAGGAGTCATGTACACACAGTCATGGTTGATATACCTTTGGCACAGTAGGATAACTTATACTGAGATGATTTCCAGTCATGAAGTTCCCTAAAATGATACTCAGGTGTTTTCTAGTTCCACATCAGGATGAATACATAAAATACAGACATTTATATATTTATATATATTACATTGCTTTAAAGAGAGAAAAAATCTAGTTGATCATGGTTTGGTGGGTTGTTTGGCTTTGTTTTGCTTTTTAATAGGTTATTAACTATTAAACTATTAAGCCTTTTGGCTGCTAAGAGCTCTTTGACAGATAATATTTAACATCAACAAACTGCTGCCAGAAAAAAATCAAATACAAAATTAACATGAATTTAGAACTGGTAATTTTAGAACAGGGCATTGAAAAAAATGTGTAATTAATACCTTCTTAAAATTCTATTTCAGTAAAACATGTTGTGGAATTATATGCATATATATAACGGTACATTAGTGAAACAAAATGTCCTGTGACAGGCAGAAGATTAAATTAGCAGCCAAATAAAAGGAGCAGAAAATCAGCATGTATTCTTAAATCTCAGAAGCCTGCTCACAAATATGGCACTTATTTATTGTAGCAAACCTTTCATTTTTTAAGTCTTAGCAGCTAAGATCTGTTAAAGTGTCTCTAACAATCCTCCAGGTGTTGTGCTCTCTAGGTCTAGTATATTTCACCAATATATATAGTGAAATACACTTCCAATGCTTAGATGTTCTTCATCATGAAATTCCAAGTCATGTTCTGTTACAGTCAATGTAACAAATTTAAGTCTACATATTCAAATAAGCTTGCTGAAGACAGAGTCCAATTTCATACCACTGTTGTCTGACACAGGCAAGGAACTGCTCTTATGAGTTGCTGCACATGCAAGGGCTGTAGAAGCTACACTCTAGTGAGCAGCACAAGTCTTTCATTTGAAAGGCAAATGCCACTGAATCAACTGAAGTACAGAAATTACCACTGAATTTAGGAGCTACTGTGAAATCAATTGCTATATTTCCATACAAGTTCTATGTATTTCAGCTTGGAATTCAGCAGCCTTAAAAAATATATCAAAAAGACCTAAGGAAGGATGAGCACCATATACCCTCATTTTTAATACAGAACTTCATTAATATTCAAAGTTTTAACCCCTTTTAGCCACCAGGAAACTAATTTAACAAGTTTCCTGGAACACATGAGAATTTCTAACTGAAACTTTAACTGTAACTTAACTTTGCTGACTTTTTGCCTGTTCTTCTCTTTGCCTATCTACAGAAAAGTGAGAATCATTTGGAAGATCTTTGAGTTCAGATCTACAACACAGCACTTACAAATCATGCTTTCAATAAACCCCACTGTGAGACAGAAGACATTAGACAGAATAATAAATAAAATCTGGTACATGATCTCTCCATAAATTTAGTGGTTTGAAATTTGGAAAGCCAGTTGAAACAGACACACAAGAGTGATATTTCTCTAGACTTCATGTAAAACTCTAGTCAAACGTTCACTGGAACAAAGTGAATATACCTTAGTGTTAAACAGAAAGGGAAAGAACAAGAAACTTTCAGTACAGATATACAAGCATGTGTTCAGGACTCAAAATACCTTCCAAAAAATCTCACCTGAAAAAGACAAAATAACAAACCCCACTATATTTGTAAAAAAAAAAAAAAAAATATTTGGGGATCCATAAGGTCACTATAGACAGTTAAATTAATATTCATCAAACAGTAATATGAAGTCTGACAGATACTTTAAGGTAAAGGTTGTGCCAGTTCATTGCAAATCAGTTCAAATTTTGGATGTGAACTGAAGTGTGATATTTAACAGGCAGATAATGACACCACAACCTATCATCTAAACTATTTTCTCAGCTCACAGAAAAGCAAAGTGACCACCAGCCAGATACATTCTAGTATCTGACATCTCATTTACCTATTGACTGACTGTTGCTGCATATTGTCTAACACATATACTGCCTATATTCTCTAACACAAACTGCCTAAACAGAAAATTTAACTTCTTGATACATGCATCCTCTGCAAATAATTGTATGGTTAGAACTCACAATCAGTGGCTTATTAGCAAATGCAAATACTGCAGCAGTACATTTTAATTATTTTTTTGATGCATAAAAGAAGTAAAATGCAGGAAAACAGCACTATTCCAGTCCTTTCTGCTAATATTATAACAACATTCAAATTATTTTTGCATATTTATAGTTCTGTGATTTCCTTATAAAGTATGATCACCAGAATTCATATTGTGAATTTAGCCTGACACTTCACAAGGATCTTTCCATTTTGATCTCCTCTTATGTACAAATGCAAGGTTCTCAAATCAAAGACAGGGAACTTTGAGTTTTTGCAATACCAGCAGCAAATGTGATTTAGGACAAGAGTTAATAAGGGGGAAAGCAAAAGGTTATTATTTTTTTCACTTGTTTTCATTTTAAAACTCACTGAACATTTGTTAATATCTTTGCTAAACTAACTTTCATATTCAAAATTGTCCAAGCCAGTTGTTTTCCTGGGGTTGCTTTTCTGGAATTTTCTAGCCAAAGGAACCCAGAAACATTTGTTTTGCAGTAACTGTTTTCAGGTATTTTGTTGAGAAGCTGTAGCACATCATTTAGAGACCCTGTTTTGAAGGAGTCACCTGACATATAGAAATATAGTTTTTACTCTTTCTGTGAAAATCCACCCAAATCTTGCCAAGTTCATTATCTCTGAAAATTATTTTGCTCTGCATATATATATATGTATATGTAGAAAGAGGAGAGGTTTGCCATATACATAGCCTCACAATGTATAAAGTGCCACATTTTGCACACAAATAGTAATTCCCTAATATTTATAATTCCATAAGTATGTCAAGAACAATTAGGACTCTACTGTGCCCACAGAGAAAGGAAATACTTTGAGAGACACAGTAGGCACCATAACAATGGACAAGAAATAGCTTTTGCCTACTCAGTAAAAATGTCAGAGTGGTCATTTGCTGTTTATTTAGGCAAACCTACCTCATAAGGGAGTGTATAAGAATGCAGAAATATCCAGCCTCTAGGATAAAATAAAAGCCAGAATTCTATATGGGCCATTTATCCTGCAGCTGCTATAGAAATATAAATCCTTAGCAAATCTAAGCAGTAGGCTATCAAATAGCCAAGAGGATCTAAGACATGAGAGAAATTCATCCATTAAATAATGAGGTGACTTAGACAACTAAAATGACCAAATCAAAGAGTGTCTTCAGGAACAACTTTGTTATAGCTTCAAATGCAGACAAAGGTAGTAGTATGTAATGAAGACTTGTCCAAACTTGAATCACTACTTGTAATAGAGTTATAATAATACTTGCAGGGGATCCTGATGGTAAAATGAAAAAAAAAATAGATTGGATAATGTATTCTATTATTTCCTGTTGGAAATTAATATACTCCCTGCCATCTTAAGAAACATAATTTTGACTCAATCTAATGTTTTAATTGCTATGTCTGAACTGCTTAGTTTAAAGAAATTTGCAAAAAAAAAAATTATATAAAAACTTTGATCTGGATGCATGAATCTGTTTATACAACAGCTTGATTGTTGTATGCCATGCCAAGCTCCAAGAATGCTTACACGATTTTTTCCTCTGCTTCAGACACTGAACATACACCTTGAAGGAAATTGTTCTCACATTTAAGGAATAGGATATTCCAAACAGTTGCTCTAAGACAATCCTGTAAATACTTCTGTAATTCAAATGTGTTGTATTTCCACATATGTAATAGATTCAAGGAATTATAGAAACTAAAAAAATAATCCACATTTATTTGATTCAAGCTCCACTTGTTATGAACTGTCCAGTTCATCGTGATTGATGCTCAGTTACTAATGGTGTCCCCCAGGGTTCAGTACTGGGGCCTGTCCTCTTTAATATCTTTGTAAATGATCTGCACAAGGGGATTGAGTGCACCCTCAGTAAGTTTGCAGATGACACCAAGCTGGGTGGCTTTGACAGCAGGATCTGGTCAGGTTTGACTGATAGCCCAAGGCTAATTGTAGGAAGTTCAATAAGGCCAAGTGTCAGGTCCTACACCGGGGTCACAACAACCCCATGGCAAGATACAGATCTGGGGATGCGTGGTTGGAAAGATGTAGCCTGGAGAGGCACCTGAGGACACTGGTTGGCAGTCAACTGAATATGAGTCAGCAGTGTGTTCAGTTGGCCAAGGGCATCCTGGCTTGCATTAGAAACATAGTGGCCAGCAGGAACAGGGAAGTGATCATTCACCTGTACACAACATTGGTGAGGCCACACTCCGAGCACTGTGTTCAGTTCTGGGCTCCTCACTACAAGAGGAACATGGAGGTGCTGAAGTGTGTCCAGAGAAGGGCAATGAGGCTTGTGAAAGGCCTGAAGCACATGGCCTACGAGGAGTGTCTGAAGGAGCTGGGGTAGTTCAGTCTGGAGAAAGGGAGGCTGAGGGGAGACCTCATTGCTCTCTACAACTACCTGAAGGGAGGCTGGAGTAAGGAGGGGGCAGCCTCTTCTCCTTGGTGACAAGAGACAGAACTGGAAGAAATGGTTACAAGCTGCACCAGGGGAAGTTTACGATGGGTATTATGAAATATTTCTTCACTGAAAGGATTGTCAAACATTGTAATGGTCTGCTCAGGGCAGTGGTGGAGTCACCATCCCTGGGGGTGTTAAACAGTGAGTAGACCTGGTGCTTAGGGCTATGGTTTAGTGCTGACCCTTCAGTACTGGTTGAAGGTTGGACTGGATGATCTTTGAGGTCTCTTCCAAGCAGATTCTGTGACTCTGATTGGGCTATGTCTGACATTTCCTTTTTTCTGGACCCAGGCATATTTTCACAGGTCACAGCAAGAGAAACAGCATGAATAGAGGAAACTGACAGGGACCTTCCCTTTGAGCTCTCCTCACCCCCTTATATGCTATTCTATACTTGTCTATACACCCGTAAGGAACTGGTAAATATTAGTGTTCTTTTTCGTGACTATTATGTCTTCTCTGTGAGTTCATCACTTGCTAAGGGGTAAAATCAGAATTGATTGTGAGCATAACAAAGTAGGAAAGGCAAAATGATGACCTAGATAAAGAGCATCTCAAACACTCAAACCTAACAGCAAGGGCATTGGCTGTAAAGAAACTACTGGTCTGTTGATAGCTCATTTGCTATTTTGTTTCCAAAATCTTATTGTTTTTATATCACTATGAATGTGTTCTGTCACAGACTACTAGTAAGGGTTTACACTTAGACCTATCACATTAGCCCTATTGCCAAAGGCCAGATTAGAAGGGGAAGAAGAATTCAGTATAGTTCTGCTGTGCTGCTTCAGTTCAACAAGGTGCAAGTCACACCTCTCTTTCCACAGGTGAGTTTGAGAGGGACAGGCAGAAGTCCAGATATCTAACCATTTAATCATGACAAATACACCCATAATATTTTCACAGGATTTTGGTTTTTTTTCCCCACCAGAATCTATATTCATTAAATGGGCTTTTAAGGGACAAAATTCCACATATATACAAATACCTGAGGTCTCCCAGACACGACAGAATTAATGTGTTTCTCAGCAAAATGGTTTATAGTTTACACAGGCTATCAGAACAAGCAAAAGGCAGATCACAGAATTCTTTTAATTAGGTAAGAAAAATCTAATCTCTTTATATGCAAATGCAAACCCACATGCTATGACATCCAACAGAATACAGATGTACAGGTTTACGAATGGTGTGACTTATTTGTGGCTAGGGCAGGTGTAAGATTCTCAGCACAGCAACATTAAACCACCTGTGGCATGAAGGATGATGCAACCTGAATTTCACCAGCAGCACTGCAGTGTGAGCAATTACAGACTGCTTTTGTTATTAATTTTAGATGGGCTGCCACGCTTCGCTTGCACAGCTTTTTAATTGCACGCATACCATGCCCCACAAAATGCCATGTGGGCCACAGGTCCTTGAAGCATTGCTAGATCTGAATTGTTTCAAAACAACGTCCTAGTTTATTAGAGGAATCAAGCTGTTCTGAGTCTCAGAAGGGCACAGGAAAATGCATAACACTTAGCAGACTGCAGTATTGCAGAAGGGCTCCTACTGAGAAAGCTAACAATAACTGAATATTCTTTTCAACAAAGGAAAAAAACACTGAAATAGTCTAATCCTTAATGTTTTACATATGCCAAACCATCCCCAAAAGCTTGTATACACTAGCATAAGCATAGCTGCACATGTTAAAATGCTATTAAAAACATAAAAAGCCCTAATTGTATTTCACATTTTCAAATATGCATGCAGTTTACATAGGGATTATTTTCTTTCAATATCTCTTCTATCTCTTCTCTAAGTTTCTTTTTTTTTTTTCCTGAAGAAGGAGACTCAATTAAAACAAACTAATCTGAGGGTGGAGCACAATATGTTTATACATGCAGTGTGTGGATTAGACTGAAAAATAGCTTGGCTACACAATCAAAATTTATGAGCTAGATAACTCAACATTATTTTAAAGATTATTCCTGTTCAAAAGATAGTAATTCTTCCAGAAATAAATATGCATGAGATATACCACATTAATCATATTACTGCATTAATACTGAATAAATCCTAACATTTATCATGGTATGCTCAGTTCTTATGATCTTTTAAAAAAATTATAATGAAAAAAAAGCAAAGCTTTATTTTAAGCTGTCACCATGCTGAGTTCTGTTTCACCTTCAGTGGTTGGTGGAACAAGGTAATTTTTTCATTATCTACATTATAAAAATACCCCAGTGTTCTACCACAGATATTCGACTTTCAGGGATTGATTTCAAGCCTGGAAGTCCAGGAGGACCACATTTACAATGTGCCTTTCAAAGGCATCAGTTCCTCAGTGAACCCGTTCAGAAGCAATTGACAGAAGAAAACGGGAAAGACAATTAACTGTCACAGACATATCATGAGAACTACAATAACAGACTAGAAACTGTCACCTGTCATTTAAAGCCTAGTTGAAGGATAAATTAGCTTTAAACAAATAATTAGAACAGGCTTTCCCAAAATGAATCCTTGACCTAACCACTCTGACTATGCTTTTTTTTTTTTTTTCATGGCTTGTTCACAAATAGTGTATCTTTTTGATGCTATGCCTTTTAAGTATGAAGACATTAAAACATTTGGCAATGGCATAAAAATCTAAAGGCATTCCACAGGCGAAGTATTACCATCGGCTAAAGGCAATGCTGAAGGCAGTCATAATAAGACAAGGGCACACACAAAATTCCCATGTTGCATAAACAAATATCCTGCACCTGTAGCACTCAGCACTGTGGCATGAACATTAAAAGCTGTTGCTTAAGCATCAGCTCCGTGCTGAGGATTGGTGGTGAAGAGAGAGAGAGTGAGGGATTCTGGAGGAGGAGAGGGAGATGAGCAGTTGCACTTCAAGTCTTGGATGTTGCCGCAACTTCACACTCTTGACTCTGCTTTACGGGAAAGCTGCTGGATCACATTCCTGAGGACAGCTCAGCTGGTCTAGCAGAAGCTGAGCCCAGCATCTTCCCTGTTGCCTGTATGCTACAGAGCAAAGAGCACAACACAGCAATTGTCCAAGGGCAAATCAGTTCAAGAAGATACCATGGACTCCACAGTAGAGTATAAAAATTTTCCCTAGTTTGAGAGGAACTTTTGGCAAGTGTAGGAGGCTTCACAGCATTTAGTCAGAGCATGAAACAAATATCTATTAATGACTAATATTTATTTAGGATTTTAGCACTTCAGCATACAGGAATATCTGAAGATAAATCTTACATGAAAACCAGCTGCATCCTGCCTTCAGTCTTAGCAACCACTTTGCCTTATTTTACTTGTGACTCCCATGAGAAAAAAAAGAAACACCCTGGGACCTCTTCCCTCAAAAGGTAG
The DNA here is from genome assembly GCF_027791375.1 of Indicator indicator. NCBI lineage: Eukaryota > Metazoa > Chordata > Aves > Piciformes > Indicatoridae > Indicator > Indicator indicator. Next base: position 122,349,764 of record NC_072010.1, on the reverse strand, counting down.
AAATATTCTTTGGAAAAAACCTGAAAACCCATGTCAGTTTAGAAAGGGGCAAGCCCCTGTCACTGCATTTGTTTTGCAGAGATTTTTCTATTTGAGTTTTGATTTGCTTTCTTTTTTTCCCCCTGCCCTGGTACAAGGCAGCATAAGAAGGATTTGTCATAAGGATGGCTATATCAATGGTTTTCACTGCAAGTCCTAAATGTGCTTGCACTTAGCTACATCTGAAGAAGAAAAAAAATGAGCAAATTTCAAAATCATTAGACTTTTAGGGGAGCACAATGAGTGATTTTGGCAGATATCATGAAAAGAATATATGAAAATTAATTTAGAAATTATTATCTTCTCTTACAGTCACACCTAACAAGGTAATTTGGAGAGGGAAAAAATAAGAAAAAAGGTAAATATGTACATAATGAGTGTATGTGTGTACTGGAAGGTGATATTGAATGTTAAGGCGTGTACAACAAGGTACTGGTTTCTAGTATGTTTAAAAGGAATATTTTCAACGAGTGATAGCAAAACAGAAAGATTTGGTATACTTGTGTTTAGCATTAGAGATTTTTTTCTAATTTTACTCAGCTATGGACAACCTCACCTTTGTTTTGGCCTCTGCAAACTCTACATCAGGGGTCCACTATTTTCTGCTACCCCAGATCAGTAAGAGCAGCAGCCCTGGGGACTCTGAGAACCACTTCAGAGTGTTTGGATTCGACCCAACAAGTAAGAAATTGTAAATCTCAGAACTTGCCATCAGACATTCCCCTCTGAAAAGCCACAGAGTAATTAATTTTTATTAAAAACTACAGAGGAAATATAGGTAGAAAAGAAAACTGTGAAGGATAAAACCAAGACGCAACTGGGGTGGTACAAGCTTAAAAGCACATAGTATCATTAGACTTAATAACAAATATCATTTATTTGGCTCCCATGTCCTACTTTAGGTCCAATTTAGAAAGCAATCTGAATGACACCCTAAACTGTGCTAGCAGTCATGAAATTTCAGTTAGCACAACTTACTAGAAACATGTAGGTTAAAAACAGGACAAAGACAAAACACAGCAACAGAAAAATAGTGAAAACTATTATGTTAAAGGTAAGATGCAGTAACTTGACACAGCCATATATGAGTAAGTTGTGTAGATTGCTCCAGTTACCAATGGGAGCCTGTATGCTGGAATGATTATATCCATGTAAATTAGTGTGCAGTGAAAAAGGAAGCTGAGTTGAGCTAATCAGTCTAATAATTTGCTGAGCTGGTCGAGGTAATCACCCACTAATGTATTTGAGAAAAAGACATTCCAAATGCATAAATGGATCAGAAAGTTTGGGGAACCAAACTGAGAAAAGGCTTATCAGTAATAGTAATAGCAAATGCTGAACAGGCATTGGGTTTTCTACCAAAAAAAAAAAAAAAAAATCAGTGTTCTCAATTTATATCAGTGATAGACACAGTACTGAGAAATCCACTCAGTTAAACTTCCACTTTCTTTCTTAACCTTCTATTTGCAGTTACTTCCAGTTAGAGCCTCTACTAGGTGCAGATTGATGATTCCTAACTTGGCAAAGCCTAAACATCTTATAAGCTGAAGTGCTTGATTTGAACAGAAGAATCATAATTAAATTAATTATCATTTGCAGGCTTTCAGTAGAGATTTGAATACTATCTCCAATATTTCTCTTACTCTTGATATTTCTTTTATCATTAATTTGCCCTAGCATCTTGAAATGTGCTAATTCTCATGTTTACTGCATTATCTGCATATATCACCTTAATATAATCTTTGTTAAAATCCTTCTGTAAACTTACAGTGAGTCATTGTGTGAGTTTTAATGTCCACCAACTTCCATGTTGCTGTACATGAAAATTCAGATTAAGAAGGTAGTTATACAAAGACAGTGAAAGGAAACATTCTTGGACCTTGGAAGACAGTGAAAGCTAAATGCTGATTAGATCTTCTTTTTCTAATTGCTTTCTTAAGGATTTTCTCCTATTTCTAGCTCATCATGTTGGAATTGAAAAAAAAAATCATCTCTTCAACATTAGTAGTGCTCCCCTTAAACATACAAGAGAGAAGATCCAAATCTGTACTGTCTTCAAAAAAGCTCTTTCTTTCTTTCTTTTTTATTTTTTTTTCCTTTTGGCTTTCAAAACCTTCCACTTCACATTTCTAGACTTCTCAAACCATCATTTCTCCATTTGTCAATCATTCACTTGCCTTTTGGTTTTTTGCTACAGTTTTACCACTGTTGTAACAGTCTTCTCCACCTCATAAGCACTATGGAAAATCCCTAGTCTTTTGGTCACCTTATTGTCTTTCCAATTATTTTCCCTATCCTTTTGAAAACAGCAGTTAGTCATGTACAGCTACATTATTATCTTCCACTTCCACTTCTGTTATAGTTTAAACTCACATTGTATTATCAACTATCTGCTCAAAAATATCATTTTAGAAGTCCTGGTTGTATATAAGAGCTACACAGCTGCAGAATACACTTGACTATCTTTTTTGGTTGGTTGGTTGGTTTGGTGTTTAGTTTTGGTTTTGTTGTTGGTTTTGTTTTAACTACAGCTGTTAAAAAGAAGCAGAGTGTACACAAAGCTAAGCACACCAGGAGTCTCAGGTGTGTAAAGACATGTATCAAAACCCAAATCCAGTAGTTATTAGAGACAATGTCTATCCATTAATAGGGCTTTGGCTTCTGAAGGGTAAAGAAGTTGCCTGTGAGTGTTTTAATGCTCCCCCAAACATTAAGTTACTGCTGTGAACAGTCACTTCATTTCTCTGAGCTGCTGCTTCTTACTTCTGTCCTGTCTATACAGATTGTAAATAGTCAGGACTGCTTCACATTTGAGATGGGATACTAATCTCCAATCCTCTACATATTATTAAATACAGACACTAATTGACTATAAAAGAACATATTTTTCTGAGATTCACATTGGATTAACTAGGTTTATTTATTACTTATTAATTATAAAATTAACTTTTAATTCTTTTTAGAACTAGACAGATTCTGTTGAAGTGAAAGTACAAAGAAGACAAAGGTTGCCAATTGCAAGCTCTTCTTAATTTCCTAAGAACTAAATGTTGATTAAAATAATATCTTTTTTAAGTTAAAAAGAACTTTCCTTGATAGCTTTCTTTGTGAGAAATACGCATTAGCCATCTAACATAACGCTTGATATTTTAAATACATTTTTAAATTTAGGTCTTAAGAGCATAAAAAGCAGAGTTCTATAGGCAAAGTTAAATTCACAAATGTAAAGAAAACAGAGAAATTAATTTAAAAACAAACAAAAAAACTAACTTGGTTGTTAAGTGTGCACATTTTTAAGCACAAATGTGTTCCCCTGGAATACTTAAAATGTCAAAAAATATGCAGAAACAGTTTAGAATAGAATAGGAGGTGACAACTTGAAAGTGCACCAGGTATTCTAAAATCTTTTCCTCTCAATTTTACTTTAACTGGCCAAAAGACCACCTATGACTCACACTCAAAAGAAAGGCTTTTTCCCCACAGTGGAATGAAGAGCAGTGATGTGAATTTCAGAAGCAGCCTACTTTGACACCAGCGATCTTAATACTATTGGATACTTTGCAAAGAAAGTATTTAGTAAGTGCTGCCACTCTCCATCAACACATAATATTCAGTGACATAGTTGCAAAAATAGAAAAACTAAACTCAGTTTAAAACATCATTAAAATGTTTCAAAAATCATAAAAGGAAAAGTAGTTTCATTTATGCCTGGATTAAATATTTGCTGTAACACTGTCTGCAGGCATCTCACCTGACATATTAAACATACATTTCATTTATAAAGGAATTGTGATACAAGTTTATGTAAACTGCCAATGAACATAATAACAAACATACCCATGTTTGCCACATCAAGAGTTTGTGGTGTCTCTGCTGACAGCTTCTGAAGGGCCTGTTCACCATCTGTCTTCTCTGGTGAGCTGTTATGTTGAGACTGTTGTTGGTCTTCATCTTCAGCAACAAATGAAATTACACCTAAAACAAATAGATACCAGGTGTTATATTAGCTGGAGCATTAGCTTTATAAAACAAACTGCCAGTCGTGTATGAGTAGTATTTCCTCAGTTCAAAACTAATAAAAAATGAAGTAAAACTTCCACTCCAGGTGTCAGCCATCCAATTATAAATTATGGTAATAAAAATTAAGTCTTGAGTGAGTTCATGGAAATTAATGCATTTGTCCCAAAAAGAACCTGTTTTTCTACTGACATGAACAGATTGGTAATAAGAAATAGAAGCAAACTCATGTTTTAAACATTATAAAACAAGGTGAACAATAATAGCATCTTTCTTTCCAGTGTAATTTCCTAGATATAGTCTTAATTGTTTCTGTTCCTGTTTTCAAGTCACAGTGTCTGATTTTAGTGCTAAAAAATAATAAATGTAATAGTTACAATACTCCTGCAATATGTTTTTGCATTATCTGTTAAGTTGTAATCAAGTACTTAGGGAAGATAAAATACACGAGAGTGTAAAACCATTTTTAAACTGGCAGATTTCTATTTGATAATATAAAATCAAATTTAAAAAAAATCTGGCATGTATCTCCTTCTCTGGAGATATTCAAAACCCACCTAGATGTGATCCTGTGTGACCTGCTCTAGGTGATCCTGCTCTGGTAGAGGGGTTGGACTGGATGATCTTTCAAGGTCCCTTCTAACCCCTAACATTCTGTGATTTTATGATTCTGGGATGCATATGGTTCCATTAAATAAAAGTAATGTTATTGTGGTAGATTTTTTTTTATATCAGCTTTTAAATAAGCAGGTTTTGTTTCTTTCATGATGTGTCTCTGACATAGCATTGCTATTTCATCTAAATAACTGTCCCTTGGTATTTCAATACATTCTGAAGAGTCTGAAAGCTGAAATAAATATATGTTGCAGATTTAATTCTTGCAAATTTAATTCTTGCCTCATAAGCACAATGAAAAACTAATTTAAGGAGGAGACTGATTTTATGATGTTATACAATAAGAAATTTTCTCACTTGAGATCATCAGAATTTCTGTGAAATGATCTCTCAAAGGGAATGGAGCTCTGTCTTATGAAGTGTTCAGGAACATTAATCATAGAGGAGCTTGGTTTAATTTGAAATGGAGAACTAATGTAATTTTATGAGAGTCCTGGAACAATTTGATTCGAAAATACATATATTTAATGATTTTTTTTTTTTTTTTGTCTCTCCAGCATTGAGTGGGATAAATGTGTGGTAAGAGATCACATGGCAGAGAGGACACGCTGTGCTCACTGTACAGCTGAATTTAGCACCTTACTAGCAGGAATAGCTAGAGCTAAGTAGCAAGGCTCTCATGGGAGTCGGGAAAAGGAGCAGTAGTGAGGGGGAGAGGCAGCACCACAGTGGTCACAACTGGCTCAGGAGGCCGCAGTGACTTCAGCAGCCAGAAGCTGATGAAGTTTGCTGTGCACATACCCATGTCCACCCATCTCATTCACAATACTTGAGGCTTAACTTTCCTCCCCTAGTCACAGGTGTCTGCGGAAGGCTGTATTCATGCTTCTACACATTCTAGTTACACTTCATTTCAGGGGAGATCAGTCTAATAAAATGGCCTTATGGTTAGTTTTGGTAATAAGACTATGCTAGAATAATGTTACTCTAAAGAGACAAAAAAAAAAAAAAGAAAAAGAAAAGAGGCAAATAAAATATAACTAAGGGAAAATTCTACCAGGAAGACTATGAAAAGTAAAATCTGTTCATGATATGCTCAATGAAAACTACATGAGGTGACAATTCCATCATGACAAACACAAATCATTTCTGCTAAGAAGGATTATGTTAAAACATTACAGGGAAGCAAAGTTTGTCATCTTGACATTGCCACTGTCTCATTGTGTGAACAACAGTAACTGGGTAGCACAGGCACAAAACACTAAAGCTGAAAATAAACCAAAGGCGGGAAAATGGAATCAGATGTGTATATAAATAAAAAGAAATTTAAATTAGAAAATACCAGAATCCTAGATTTTCCTCCCTCTGTCAAGAAAAACCTATTTAAAAACCACAAACAAGCCCAATCCATTGCATAGAATTAATTAAAACAAAATAAAATTCAAACAAATTTTACATGTTCCAAAAATTTATCACAGTACAAAGCCAGAAACTGCATCCAAATAAGCAGGAGAGGGCTTGCAATTTGAAGTAGTTATTGAATTTATTTTTTTTTTTTACTCTTCAAAGAGAAGTCGGATGTGTAAGCACAGTTTAAAAAAAAAACATGGAAAGCTCAAGGAAATGAAGTCTGAAAAAGTGCCCAGGGTTTGCAAATATTGATGCAAGAGGGCATATTTGATGGATCTTAGAATAGATATTGACTAATTAATCTGATTTTATATCTCACTACATAATGCTAGGATAATTTGGGTCTACTGAGCACAACATTATAGACAAAGTGCAAGAGAAAGACATTATTAATTTTAAATACTATCCTAACCATCAATATACTTGAAAGGTCTTAAGAATTATAAGAAAATGAGAAAAAAAAATGCAAAATGATAAAGTTGATTACAAATACTTGACTAAATGCTGAGAATCACTAACATTCTACAGCTTCCTCACAGTAAACAGAATGGATTGTCCAGAGAGGTTGTGGATGCAACCTCCCTGGAGATGTTCAAGGCCAGGTTGGATGGGGCTTTGACTAACCAGGTCTAGTTGAGAACCACTTCTGCCCATGGCAGGGAGGTTGGATTAGATGCTCTTTAAGGTCTCTTCCAGCCTAAGTTCTTCTATGATTCTATGATTTTGTTACACTTCATTATATATTTTAAGTAATTATTCCTTATAGTTCATGATTCCAACAACAGTGGAGGTTGTTCTTTATCAAGTCTTTGTAATTCAGAATATTGTTTTGTGCATATGTTTGTGTGAGAGAAAGAGGAACAGACCACAAGTATTGACTGTTGGAAATTTTTTTTTCATCAGTTAACTGCGGGTTGATAAAACAAAACAAAACTTATTTGGCTTTATACAAAACATGCTCTCAAAAGCATCAAAATAATTGGCTGAAGAACTCTGAATGATTATTTATTTGCAGCGAATTTTTGAATGCTTGAAAAGTTCCAGAACTGCAAATTGGTAATACTCAAGACTTTTTGAAGACCTAGTGGAAGAATTATCGTAACTAAAAGCTACCTGAATTGCTAAACCACTGTGCTGATAAATCTGGCAATCACAAGTTCAAAATATGAGTGAAGAACTGCACTGTAATTGCTGACAATCAATTTCCCTTCTTTATGGAAAAGTGATCTCAAGCAAATAGAATTAATAACAATGAGGTTAAAATCTTGATCAATAAAGATAACTGGATTGATGTAATGCATTCATACCTCTGCAAGGCACTCAAATCTGTCAAAGTATTTCAGTAAAAAGTAATCAGCTTTACTACAGATGGTATATGTATTTAAACTCAGTTTATCAGCTTGATTATAGAATATTCATAAATTGTCTTTCATAATTTTCATGGGCACCATAATATTTACTACTGCTCAAAGCTATTTAAATTTTTTATTAGGAATTAAAAAAAAAAGTATATAACTGTAAGCAAGAATTGCAAATAAATAATAATAATAAAGAGTATTTATTTTCATTTCAAGTTAAATATAGAACACAAAATCCTTATCAGTGAGAACACTGAGTACATAGCATGCTCTGCATACCTTGATCTTTACCTTAAGGCAGAATATTTTCCTAGGCAGTATTACTAAGCAGAATGCTCTCCTGTTTCAGGACAGAATGGTGCATTCCAAGAACATCAAAAATGACAGACTTAAAATAAAAACAAAATAGGGCTTTACTACAGGAAGTGTTTGTCTTCCAGTTGCAAAACATGCTGCCTCCCTACAGAACTCACAGATCACCTTGCGTTACCTTATGATGTCTTCAACAAAGGCAGCAACATCTTGTGTTAGCTTATGATACTGCAAAACAACTGAAAAAATGATAATTTGTTCATGCATTACACTCTCTAAGATTCAGGGCTTTTTATCCAACTAGTTGCTCAGTCCTGACTTCTGCGTTAGCTGTTACATGACAACATAACTTGCCAAAATACAGGAGCTGACAACTTGTAAAGAGTACATTCAAAACCAAACAAGACTTCAGGTACACCTCAGAGACAGTAATCCAGGGAGGTGGTTGAGGCCCCATCCCTGGAGGTGTTTAAGGCCAGGCTGGATGAGGCTCTGGCCAGCTCATCTAGTGTGAGGTGTCCCTGCCCATGGCAGGGGGCTTGGAATTAGATGATCCCTGTGGTCCTTTCCAACCCTGACTGATTCTATGATCTAAATGATTCACTTGGTGCCTTGATTTCACAGACTGCCCTCCAAGAGAAATCCCAAACACATACACAGATAGGAGGGAAAGTAACACAAAAACATGTGGGTTGAGATAAGGAGTTTAATGAGATGACAAGCTGTAGAGTTACCCTAGCCTATTTCACAGAAAAGCAAAGCAAAAACAGAAGCAGAAATCAGCCATAAAACGATCCCTCCACCCCTCCAAGCATGAGCCAGCCAAGTGGAAAAGGCCAGCATCCCAAACCCAGAAACCAGAAGCAGCAACCAGAAGAGGAAGCCTTTCATGTTACAATATGAACTACAAGCACCAAAATACTTTGCTCCAGTCAGCACTTTCATTTTGAAGCTTGCATGGAATTAGCATGGTATTGAATATTCATCCACAGATTTCACTGGCTAAACCCATGACATTTGGCCACAGAATTATGCCACTATTAAGTGTTCTAGAAGATACCACTCCTCTTTTCAGCTGCCCTCTGGCATACATATAAAATACTAAACTTGCCAAAGTTCCTAGAATTATATGAAAATGAATGATTTAAAAATACATAAAAGACGAAGCTTTTATTTTTGCTGATACAACATTGCTTTAAAATCAAAACACTGGAATGGGCTGTCCAGAGAGGTTATGGAGTCTCTTTTACTGCAGACATTCAAAACCTGCCTGGACACATTTCTGTCTAGGTGACCCTGCTCTGGCAGGGGGGGTTGGACTAGATGAGGCCCTTTCCAACCCCTAATCTTCTGTGATTCTGTGGAAAGTTTTCCTGCTCAAAATCCCATCGCAAATTTTCCAGTGTTTAAGCCAGATATTGATAATGGAAGCTTTGGTTTTGATTGCTTCAGAGAAGATGTATCCCTCTAAAAGGAGGCAGGCTGTTTTATTTCCCAATAAAACTGTAATTGCAGCAGCACATATTAGACAGATTTGTTGCCTATGCATTACAACATTCCGTCTCTAAATCCAATGAAGAAAGAAAGAAATATTCAACTTTTTCCTTTCTGTGTAATTTAAATAGACTATTTGAAAGATATCTATTGTACATTATTACCTTCTGGTGCAGAGATGATAGAAGCCCAATATTTTAACTGGACATAAGAACAGAAGGCTATGTGGCCATGGAATTCATCACAAAAATCTGAAAATTGATGATGACATATGTAAATTCTACAGAGTATCTGTAAATCTTACTACTTGGTGGTACACTGGGACTAAATGGACTGCTCCCTGCATCAGTGAAAAGTAGAATAAGCTTTAAGGCTTGCACATGTGAGAAATGAGCCCACTATCAACTACCACTCATATACGGTGTGGTAGCATTTAATAAAGAAGTTAATTGTTTTATTTATTTTTTATTTTTATTTATTTTTTATTTTTATTTATTTATTTTATTTTTATTTATTTTTTATTATTAATTTTCACTGTCTGTTCTGAGCGCCACAATGGAACCATGACATGAAAGGGTACAGGGTTTGCTTCTCCAGCTATACAAGGATGGATGGAAAGAATATGGTGGGATCATTTTGCCCCGTGGTGGTATGCACAAATGAAGCAGCCTTCCTTCAGTGAACTCCAGTGATACAGCATTGAGTTATGCCACAGCCACTCATAGTAATCAAGAAACCAGATGATCCTTCTCTCTTTGTCTTTATTATATGTGAATTAGACTCAGTTTGTTAGGGTGTCTCAGCTGAAGAGGAAGTGCTTACAGCAAAGGTATGGACAGGTGCTGGAAGTGCAGCAATGGCTACAAGAAACTAGGGGAATGGTCTTCCTTTCACATATGATTTTATCATTCTGTTGAAACTAGAATGATCAGTAGATCAGTTTGAGGAATTCCACCACATAAAGAAATCGACAATACTAAATTAGATTTCAGTCAGTTGTTGAGTGAAACAGTGTTATAAAATAATGTTAACAAAGAGGTTTAATCAACTCATTTACAGAGCAGAAAACATTGGCATGGTCTTCACCGTGTCATTAAAATCATCCTCCAGCTGCAGACTGACAGGCCGTGGCCTGTAACACAGTTCCCTGTTTCCTCAATGTAAGCTCTAAAAGCTCCAGGCAGTGTGGAAAAGAGCTGCCTACTAAGCACAAATATGAAAATATATGACAAGTGATAAATAAAATTAGAAAGCTACTTTCCAAAAGCTAGATTTTTTTTTTAATAAAAGGACACTGACTATAACAAGTGTAATTTTTTTTGTACAAAAATATGTAAGTATTATGAGCTTTGATCAATTCCAGAAAAATTTTGGCTTATTCTGTGGAAAGCTGAAACATTAATTTGATAAAAGATAAAGTATAATGTAAAAGGTGCTTTATTGAACCTGAAGGAAATTGTTCAATTACATACAAAACAGAATGCTGAAGAATTTTATCTAGTGCCAGAACCTTGTGTGAGATGTTTACTAGCTATTATTTCTATGTTAAAGCTGTCATACAGCTACAAATCAGCCAAAGCATATATTATTAGCCCTGTATTGGAATGCTTCCAAATGGACTTTTGAAAAGAACTGGGCCAATTTTTAGCTTAGCTATCACAAAATAGCAAGAAGGAAAGAAAAAGAAGTATAATTTTGCAGCTATAGAATTTTGCAATCAAAATGACTTTGAATGTACACAAAAAATGCACACCATTTGCTCAATTTGTATGGTAAAGGTTCTTTGACAAGAATTTAATTGAATATGACAAAAACAGTGCTACCACACCAACGGCTACAAAGTTTTATGGTTACAACTCAGGGAGTTCTAAAGTTGAAACTATCCAAGGACAGAGTCTTCAACTAGATATCTAAATAGTTGCTCTTTTGGGGTGTTTAAATTATACTTTACCTGTAGTATCTTGAACATAGAAAGAACTAGCATTCCTGAGCCCTAATTAATTCCCACCTGAATCACCTTCATCTGTGACCCTCAAGCTTCAGGCTGGCAGCTGAAAAATCCTAGAAGTGCTAAAAATTAATATCTATCTATATAGATATATATAATCTGCTTTGACATTACAGTTTCCTGAGAGTTGAAAAATTCTGCTTTGGGGAATAAATGAAGCAAACAGACTTCCATTCTCCTTTAAGCCACAAAGTAAGCACTTCCTAACTAATGTCACCTTTAATAGGACACCTGGTAGTTGGGTTTATATCACACCTAAGAGCAAAATCAGCTGCTGCCTTTCTAACCTGTGACAGTGGCTTTTCTTCTCTTGACTCCATTCCCTCCTACAGCAGCCAAATCATTAGAAAATGTGCACAAATTTCTGTGACACAATCAGAAATGTCCCTGCTCCACAGGAAGAACGAATATGATTTCCTAAGGGAGTGATTAAAGCAAGCACTGAGCCAGGGGGTGGATGGTAGATGACTAGGCTCCATCCCTTTTCAAAGGATAACTTCAGCCTTCTATCAAGTTGCTTTAAAGCATAAAATAAAGGAACTGCTTTCTGAAAAAGTGCATACATGTCTTCCCAGCCTTTGAACCAATAACTTTTTTGTCAGGTTAGACTGACTGTTCTCTCTTTTTCTCACTTAGAGAACATATAATACTTCCAAACATAATGGAAACCATTGTAATAGAAGTTAGGGGACAGACAGAACGTAGGAGACATCAATCTGAACATGGCATTTCTGTCCCTTTGAAGGCAAGGCTTTTATCACCTGGTATTAATTTGCTGTATGATAGATCCCTTGGAATCCCTTCTATCAAAACTTTCAGTACATATAGAATAATGTGAATTTCTAAATCATAAAAAGAGAACATTTCTAAATCTTTAAAGCCTTAGAAAACCCCCAAACCATAAGTCCAAATAAAACACATCCCTCAGTATTTCCTTGGTGAACATTTTTGACAGGCATAAATTTCACTGCAAAATGACTCCTATTCATATAAAGCGAATTTTGTCTCTGGGCTACAGATTTAGCAAGAAGGCACTGAAAACCTCCTGTGGCACTAGACCAAGTTTTGTTACAAGTACTCATTTATTTCCACAAATGACCTAGGATTTGGAATGGCATTATTACTTACCTTTTACACAGCAGATACTAAAAACAAAATGGTCAAGAGAGCAAACTTGTTTGGCACCCTCAGGGATAAGACTTAATAGCTTTTTAATGTTGAGAAAATGAGCTGTCATTAATCTCAACTATCTAAGAAGGTAGCAGAGTCAAGTGTTTGGAGTCAAACTATACACTACTTGTTTTGGAATAAGAGATATATCTAATATCAGAGATAATTTTTTTCAGATGTTGCTCAAATCTAGCTTTCCTGAGTACTATTTGGTTACTTTAAGACGGTCTCTACCATTCCCATAATTCCCTCCCAAACACACTCATACTTTGCTCTGTTGAGAGTTACTACAATAGTACTCTACAAAGAAGAAAAAGACTGACTGTACAGCCTCATTCTCACAATCATGGTTTTCACATTATCTGGTAAAGAATGAGCACCATGGAAAGGTAAAAGTATTCCTAAATATTTGAAAATCATGAATTGTGAATTGTAAACAAAAAAAAATTGTTTAAAATTATTTTTCAGAATAAAATATTATATACAACATGATGACAGCAGTTAAAACAAGCAAGAGTCTTGATATTGTATCAGAAGAATATCAGTATAAACATGGACTGACATAAATTATTTGCAATTAATTTTAGGTATCCCTAGCCTCTAAACATCTCGAAGAAAAAATCGAGTTTGCTAAGTTTTCTTTATGTACTCTTGCCTTGTGGTCAACAGATGGAACCTTAATCAAGGAAAATAATCAAATTCTGGTCTCTGGTATTAAATGTTCAGTTCTAGTAGTGCTAAGATTTCTGCAGTTATTCAACTGATATTAGAAAATTAAATTTAGACCCAAGGACTTGGTGATAACTCAAAATCATTAATGCTGAATGAGTTGATTTTCATAGGACCAATTAGGTGCATAAAGTTGCATGTTTGATGGCATTTTTGAAGGACCTGACTACATATTTAGTACCATTATACCTTTACAAATAAAAATACAAGCCAGCTGAAAAACCAATATCACCATTAAGGGTAGCCTTCCTTCCAGAAGAAAGATTATGTTGAACAGAAACACAAGCATTAAAAGTCAACAGATTTAATCTGCTAATTTATAGGGATTTTATGTATTTGGCTTCTACGTTGTACCTTGAAAGATTCCTCGTCTCCACGGAGATGCACTCAAAACGTAAGCGACTTTGTCATCTGGTTCTACAGTAATAACAGGTAAACCACCCACCACTGAAAGATCTGAAAACACCTGGTGAAGAGAAATCACAAAGAGGATAGGTCAGCAGAATGAAGTTCCTGCTGCAAGAACACTACACATACAATATCCATTCTATTTGCTTTGAAAGGCAGACTATAAAGTATGCTATTGGTCAGTCCTAGCATTTATGCACATGAAAAGAATTACACGAAAGGCTCAACATGAGTGAGCAGTGAGCTGTGGTGGCAAAGAAAGCCAACAGGATGCTGAGTTGTGTTAATAAGTGTGGCAGTTTAGGCACTGCCACATAAGTTATACCTCCGGTACCCCGAGTGTCCAACCCAGTAAGGTGGACACAGGAATCAGCCTATTTCTACCCATAAACCCTCTGCCCTATCAATCCATCTGCAAAGTCATTCTCTTCCTCTTCCTCTTCCCTCTCTGCTCCCGTGGGAGATGATTCCTATTGGGTAATGGTGGGGGAGTATCTCAAGGCCTCTTAGGTCTGTCTATGCCTAATGCCAGGAGGAGAAGGGGGCAGGCAGTCTCAGACCTGGCCGGCCTGAGACTAGCCTTGCAGTGATGGGGGAAGAAAGAGCCCTGGGGGTTTTGGGTATACCCTCAGGTGGGGAGAAGGGAAGAGCTGGGAGGTCTTTGGGTGTTGTAAAATGGATTCTTTGCCACTATGTTTGTAGTTTCACCAATTGCTTTTCCATTTAAACTTTCCAGCACTCTTCACTCCGTTTGTGTGAGTGTCATTCTTTTGTCCCTCTTGGGGCAAAAGGGGATCTGTCTGGCCCCAGACCAGCACAGTAAGGGTATCACAAGCAGGGATAAAGATGTCTTCCTCCTGCTCTTCTTGGCACTGGTCAGGCCACACCTTGAGTACTGTGCACAGTTTGGGACCTTGCTATACTGATGCAGAGAGGCTGGAAAGGGTCCAGAGAAGGGCCACAAGAATGATCAGAGGACTGGCAGTCCTGTCATATGAAGGAAGGCTGAGATAACTGGGTTTGTTCAGCCTTGAGAAGTCTTAGGGGACACCTCATAACCATGTACAAGTATGTAAAGGGCAGCTATCATCAGGAGGGAGACTCCCTTTTTACAAAGAGTCACATCGTAAAGACAAGGGGTAATGAGCACAAATTCCTACTGGGAGATTCAGACTGGATGCTAGAATAAAAACAAAAAAACAAAACAAAACAAAACAAAAAAAAAAACACCAAAAAAAAAAAAACACACTTGAACTATTAGACATTGGAATTAACTCCCAAGGGAGGTGGTGGATTCCCCTACATTAGAAAGTTTCAAGGCCCAGCTTGACAGGCTGCTGGGCAATCTCATTTAAACTATATTCTTACCCTGCAAGGTTGGACTAGAGCAGAGCTGGTACATACAGATCATATCAAGTCATTGCTCAATGCAAGTTTCTCACGCAGACCATGGAACTACTTACACATGCGTAGAACTGCAGTCAGGCCCTTACTATTTTACATAGATTTTCTTTAGAAGTATTACAAAGATGTTTAACAGTCATGATCCATCTAACTAAACAGAGCAAAGCAAAGTCTGGTTTTAACATAAATGTCTATACATCAAGATATACCAAGAATCCTAATTAATCCATTTAACATTACAGACACCTGAGGTTCCGATTTGGCATAATAGCTAATTTTATCTGTCTACTTAACTGTAGATATATTACAGATCTATTAGTAAAATAACTATACATCCAAGAATATTCAGACAGTGAAAAATATGGAGACTGTAGAAGTACACATAGATGAGAGTCCAGATATTTCAGATTTTTATATGAATAACTTCTTGCAAAGATGCCATAAATATAGAGGAAACTTTGGAATGAAGCAAGGAAAGAATTTATACACAGTGAGCTTTAACTCACCTTCCTTCTAAATATTAAATAGCTCTTTCCTATTGGAATGCATTTCTATGAGGATTGTAAGGATAGGACACAACTTCAGTCTCAAATGTAGCATTATAAAATCTTCTATCCTATAATAATCTACAAAACCATGTTTTCATTTGTACCTGAATGTGCCTAATAAAATCTGCTAAGGGTCATTATTGTTAGAAAAATATGTTTTGAAGTAATAAAACAGAGCCTAAATAGAGGCTCTTCTATAAACCAAAAAACTCTTCATATCTATAAGCTATCAAACACAGGAGTCAAGATACAGAATTATTTTGACCAGTGCAAGTGCAAGGCAGTCCACAGCAGTTACCTTATTTTGCAAGGAGGAAATGATGAACAATTACAGCTAGATTAACTGGAATTTAGGGAAACAAAAGACTTTCTTTCAAAGAACTGTTTGCAATTTAGGAATGATCAAAGAAAACCTGAAAGACAAAAAACTTGTCTCAACGGTATCCCAACAGATATCAGCATGCCAAGAACTGTAGCATTTAGGAATGATTCTACACTAGGAAAAAAAAAAAAAAAGAACTTATACCTAACAACAACATTGACAAATCCAGAGTACATTAACTGGAAATGCTTTGGGGAGAGGTGATCTCATGACAACTGTAGCACAGGACAAAGGGAATCTTGTGTTCCACACCCATTCAATACTAAAAACTAAAGCTCCTTGTAGGATGAAATCATATCAATAGTGGGGTTGCATAGACATATACATACACACAGTATTCATACAGATAGAAATAGGTGGATCTACCCATACACACAAAGGCAAACAAAGAACTGATCAGGCATCAATAACTACAATTTCTTAAAATATTAGCCAATTTAAAGCACCTGCAAGCTATGCAACATTGCTGATTGTCATTATAAACTTTGTGAGCATCCTATTTCCAAAAAAACTCCAATCATATTAAGATTAATGCTGGTTTGTAAAAGTTTTCCTACTGGTAGTTATTCCCTTCTTGGAATTCTTTCTATCATCCCTGGACACAACCATTAGAAAATGTACTGGGTGACCTAATGTGTGAAATACTTTTTAACTGTAAAAGTGAGTTAGGAAAAGGAAAAAAACCTCACTTTGATGTTTACTGCTGTTTCCTAACAGGTCTATCATCTTAAAAAACCATGAATTTATTCTTCCCACACTTTATGTATGAATTACAATAATTTACAAAGATATATATAGACATTTTGGAAGAATACTTCTCTTCATTAATAAAATTTCACATCAGTCAGGAAATAATGTTACAAATAAGTAGTAAATAATTAATATATAACTCTAAAAATGTTATTAAGTACTTTAGAAGACTAGTAAGCCCAAGCTCCATCACATTATGCAATTGAACAATGGAAATACAAAGAAAAAAGTTTGATAGACTATTAAAATAAATAGTCTTTCACTACTTTATCTTACAATGAAAGAAAATAAAGCTAATTATCTTCTTGTGCTAACAACTGATAACATACTTTGGTACTACTCTTTCTCCAAAAAAAATGTAATGAAGAACTAACACAAAATGTAATAGGACTGTATTAAAGCCTGGATCCACATGCCATTATCAGTCCTTCAAATTCATAACAAAATTAGATGCCTTATTTGCATAGATTTTGTTAGAAAGACAATGTGTGACAGAAAGTGTCCCTGCAGAAACTTTGCTCAAACCAATCTAAGGATTTAATTTTTTAACAATGCTGTGCTCCATTGTCATATACCTCCAGTCATTATTTACACACAACTAGAAAGTAGAAACGCAGCAGATTTGTAGGATGTTACAATTTTAAGCTAATGCATCAGTCACAGCCTTGAAAACTCATTCTGCAGAAGGCTGTTTAAGATTAATGGGAATGGAAAGACAATGTTCAAAAATTATAGTAAAAAAAAAAAAAAAAAAAAAAACTCTTCTGGAGTTGAAGCACCAAATAAGCACAACTTAAAAAATGCCAGCTGACACTTTATTGACATCTGTTTTGAATAACACTGAACAAAAAAAGTTAGAGCTTTCTATTTTTACTGGAAAACCCACCCTTGAAAGAATTAGGCACCTTTTAAACTGAAATTACTATCAAAGGTTTCACAGGATCACAGGATGTCAGGGGGTGGAAGGGACCCAAAGAGATCATTGAGTCCAACCCTCCTGCCAGAGCAGGACCACACAATCTAGCTCAGGTCACAGAGGAATGTATCCATATGGGCCTTGAAAGTCTCCAGAGGAAACTCCACAATCTCTCTGGGGAGCCTGTGTTGTTAGAAGCAATCATCAAGATACCAGATAATTATTTGTGTCTAGCAGACAGTTGTATATACAGACAAAGAAAAACCAAAATAAAACACAAAAAAAAGAAAAACTGAAAAAGAGAGGGGGGAAAAAGAGAGGGAAAAAAAACCCACCAAAACCAAGAGAAAATGATCCAAAAAACATTGTCATGAGACTGACAGATTGGATTTTTATAGAAACACTTTGCACTTCCTGCTCTTGTCAGATGATTTGAATCTAATTTTACAGCCACTAAAATCCACTCACATTGCAGTCAGTAGCCTTATATTAATTCAGCATCAGTAAAAGATGTGCTCTCTGGCTGACATTATATGGGCACAAATTCCTCATGATTTTTTTTTTCAGATCCAAGAGTAAATTAATCATGAGAAAGACTATTTGTTGTAATATCCCCTAGAAAAGCCATGAAGAGCACAGTGGCAGTATTTCCCTAAGGTTTACACATAAATCAGTAGAAAATAGTTCATAAAAACGTTCACACTTTTCAAGGGAATTTATGGAAATTGTCTTTTTAATCATGGAAATCTTTGTGGGCACTGAAAGTGTTTTGCTTAGCGTTTTTAAAGGTAGACTGATGGAAACATGCATGTGACCTCCATTGAATTCCAAAGGCATTTCTTGCCTCTCCAGCTCTCTTGGTACCTACTAATTGTTGCACAGACAAGCAAACTACCCATACAAAAATTATTGCTGCTCCAGACATGAACACACCATATATATGGCTGAAGTGGGAATAGCAGTATTCAGAGAGAAAGGAGTTTTCTTAATGGAGGAAAGAAAGAAATGTTTCACTCTTCCTCCTCCCAGGCTTAACTTTCATTTAAATGGTGCAACTTTTGCAGCAGTACTCTCATTTTGGTTGAAGCTGTTAGATAAACACATTGAGAAACAGAGTAGCGTGTATACAATGTAATTATTTTTTTAATTAAATGAGGTTTTTATTAAGTTTATAGCTTAATATATTCAGTTATTAAAATGGAGTAGTGAAGCTGAATTTACACCTCAAAGGCGAAGTTACCCATGCATTAATTCAGCTAAATTATTTATTGCTAGGTATTCATTGTGCAGTGAATTGTTTATGGACGTGGCTGTAAATTACTATGCTCGTCAGCTACTAGCACATCCTAGGCAATTCTTGATATAGGCTGAGCTTTATTACTTTAGTAAATGGAATATTTATGGCTTTAAAAAAAAAACATCATTTATGTCCCAGTTTATCTATGAGGTGTTACCTTGTAGAGTAGATACACTCCATCAGCAGAGGATGTACAGGACAAATCAACCAACCAGTGCAATACTGAAAATATTCCCAAGCCAACAAAATTACAGAAGATAACATCAAAAACATTTCTAAAAGTATTACTTTTTGAATTTCCTGTGTTCTATCTCTGCCAAAGCTGATAAGTTTTCCTCTACCTAATAATCAATTTAGGTACAGGACAATAAGAAGTGTTGTCCCATTAGGAACCAGACTGAAAAACTAAGAAATATTTTTCCACAGAATATACAGTAAAACCATACACTGTAAACACATCCATATGCTATAAACTGTAGCTGGGTACAATTGCTCATGGATACAAGAATCACAATAGTAAATCTGCAATTACAGTAATACTTGCTACGTAATCCATAATTTGCAAGCTCTTAGGCAGAAAAACAGTTGCCACATTATTGCAAAAATTTACCTTGTATGTTAACTTGTTCTTGGTATAATTGGGCACCCACAAAATCTTTTGAGTCACCTTTCTCACTTGGCAATGTATCACAACACAATCCTGTGCCAGAGGTTTCTGCCCTATTCCTTTAAGGCTAAAGATGGTCTCAGTGCCAGCTGCATCATTGCGCAGAATAAGCCTTCCCTATGACAAAGAAAGAACAAAAATTCATCAGAACTGTAAAAGTTCCCTGTGGCTTGAGGCCCCTTGCCTGGAGCTATTAAAGTTCAGGCTCAACAAGGCTCTGGGCAACTTGATCTAGTGGAGAATGTCCTTCCTCACTGGAGGATGGTTGGACTAGATGACCTTTGCAGGTCCCTTCCAATCCAAACCATTCTAGGATTCTATGATTAATCTTAAATCCAGGCAAAAAGCATGCTTACTAAGTGCTTCTATTCTTTTATTGATTTTTCCAGTTCCTAAGTTAACTCTGCTCTTAAACAGTGAAGAAAATAAAAGAAACAAAAGCTTCTCTTTTTAATTTTTCTAAATTATGAAATTTAGCAACATAAAGCCTTCATATTTCTAGATTTTATACTTCTTGATTTCTTTCTGGAAAACAAATACTCAGGAAAATATGATCTCATTCATCCTTCTTCCTTATATGAAACATAACTTTGCCCAATCATTTCCAACTGTCTTTCAATCAAAACATTCTTCATATTTATTTGTTGTCAAAGGATTCAGGGCTTTTGGATTTCAATAATTTTATAATACTGGATTTCTAAGCTACATTAATGTTTGGGTGGTTAAGGATTACTAATGTTTCACAAACCAACTTCTTTTGCTTCATCTTTGGCAACTCACACATTTTACTAGCAAGCTGCAGTCCAAATCTCATAGCTAGCATGCAAACAAAAATATGTCTACTGCTTACTGCTAAAGGTGTCATAGCCTTTGCTCTGCTCTTCATTTTAGCTGCAAAAGCAGCTTCCAAGGAGTGGCTTAACTTGTAACAGAAATTATTTTAGGAAAGAAAATATCCATCACATGAATTTACTTGTGATGTATGCATGCAGTGGGAAATATTCAGCGTTACTACTTGACTGCTTAAGTAATGAAATACAATTTAATGTATGCATTTAAATTCAGACTAGCATGATGTACATATTTATGATCAAAGTTCAGAATCTCTACAGAATAATTAGTTTCATTAAAATGGAAGGTTTGATAGGAGAGCAAATAAAAGAAGCAATAGAGCATGGCAGGGAAAGCTTTGAAAAGTTAGTTCTTTTCACTTTTCACTTCAACTAGTAGACAATCTTTCCATTTCTGACTCTGAAGCAGATGTTTAGTATTACTGACTGCTTAAACACTTTCAGAATTTGGACACTGACATAATTTTATTGACAGAAACATCCTTTCCAAATGTTGAAACTAATTTTCCTCTTACCATTGTTACACACTCAGCAATAGGATTGAACGTGAGAGGATACAGAGCTTGTTCACCCAGACCCACATTTATTAGAGGAGGGCCATAAAATCCCTGCCCTTCCAAAATTGCTTCAAGTGTCCAGTCCCTTCTGGACATGTTACTCTGAAATCAAAGAAAATATGTAAATTAGATTGTGCATTTAAAGCTCTTAATATGCATTTCAGCTTTGACTTGCAGTTATCAAATCACAGCAAAGTACTCATTTTCCCAAAGCACTTTCAATGAACATAAAACAATGTGTATTAACAAATAATTAAGCTCATAATAAATCTCTTACTCCTGGTAGTCAAAGGTACTAGTATCAACAGCATCACCAGCAATACTGTCAGCAGGAACACTTGTTAGAGGAATAGGTACATGGTACAGACAATAGGCAAGAGAGAATTTATAAGTATCATTACAAACAATTATAGTGCTGCTTAATGCTTGACCAAATTCTTTCCCTTTTCCATCTGTAGAAAAGCTCAGTGTAGCCCTTTTGAAGTGCTGATGTGGTATACTAGCATATATTGCCCCATTTGACCATTGTTGCGGGATGAGTCTTATGAATTAAAGACTCACATTTCCATAGGAGTTTTTGTGGTATTGACAGTATTCAGTCATCAGAAACTGGTCTTTTAAGAGATAAATCTATTTTAAGGTATGCCTGTCCTGAGTAGTATGAACACTTACTGGGGAAACATGTTTGTCTATCACAAGGCTGCTTGATTGTGGTAGAAAATGAGACATTTTGCAATACATGCTTGGGGGCTTCATAAAAATAGTAAATGAAACATAAAACATTAAACATTAAAAATAAAGCTGGTCAGCTTCCTGCTATCTGAAAGATCCAGGTGATGAAATACCTATTCTGCAAAAACTTTAACAATCATCTGAAAAAGAAAATAAATTGGTATTCAAGAGCTAATAGGTGTTGTGGTATGAAAAGAGGAAGTAATCCTTTGACCCACAATGGTCCTCATCCACAAAAATCAGAGATAAACTGGATTTGGAGGAATAGAGGCAATACCTCAATTCTCATTTTCTTCTTTGAAAGTCTTTCAAGCTCAGCTATCTCAAGCTCAGAAACTAAGAACACCACCTGTGGTCGTCAGAGCTAACCTCATGGCATGGCCCCAGACCTGCAGTATCATACATCTAAGGTTTTAATAATATGTATGATTAATGATTAATTCTTAGTTGTTAAGAGGCAAATTTCCTAGCAGTCGAGCACAAAATCCTGCTTGGAATGTTGTGATTTACATAGTGCCTCCATTTTTCAAAACAATTCCATCACTGGGTCTCCAATTCTCCAACAATGGCAATTACACCATCTCTGGTGAAAAACATGAAAGAAAAAAAAGGTTAAAAATGTTAACCTAATGCTGAGGAAACAACAGAGAGAAAAAAAAGGGGCAAAAGACTATTTTTATTTTGATGCTTTTTCTCCATGATATCAGGAACTTTATCCTTTTGTAAACCAGCTCCAGCTGGAGTACATCTGATTTCCTTGACAAGAGAACAAGCAGGACTTAAAAGTACAAAAGATGAATGAAATTTAAGTTTGGGGCTTTTTTTAGGTTATTACTGTACTAGTTCCTTGTCTGCTTTCAGAATTTCAGAGCATCCACAGTATGGTCTTTCTCCAAACAAAGCCTCCTTGTTTGAATCTGCCCCCACTCTTATAACTACAAAATATCAGGATCATTTTTCTGTAAATTAATTTGCTAGTATTTTTCAGTGGCAGTAACATCAATTCCACAGATCAAACCATAAGTCAGGTCTCAGGAAGTAGTTTATTATTTGTATCTTTAAAAGATAGATCTTTCCTTATCATTTTTTACTCTCTTTTTTTCTTTTTTAAATCATAAAAGTTCTCTAAAATTTCAGCAATCATTTTCTGAGGGAGATGATGTTCCACCCTACACTCTATCTTCATTCCCTGATCTTCCTTCTCCTGTGTCATGGGTTTCATATATAAAACAATGTACTGGGTTTAAGGCACTGGGACATCTTACCCACAGAGTACAGACTTCCAAAGGGCTAGACAGGACCCAGGAAATTACAAATTGTTATTCTATCCCATAATTCCACTATCTCTTTGTAAGCTGGCTATATGGCCAGCTCTTTCCTCCCTTCTCTTTCCTCCTGGGAGTGCACAAGCTCTTATCTGTGGTATGGATTTCTGGCCCATCTGTAGCCTTGGGTGGTCTAGCTAATCGTTCCTACACAATTCTGACTTGTTTGTGCCTAACGTATGGAGGCATGATGGGGTAGAAAAGAGCACAAAGTCTGGGTAAGAAAAACCTTCTTACCTGGAATACCTTCTTAAACTGAATATTAAGGAATGGTTGGGGGGGGAAAGGTTTTTCTTGGTATGTAGCATGTATTATGGATTTGTGCATTTTATATGCTGTGTACTGTTATATGTAGTTATCAATAATACGTCCGTTTAAACTTGCAATTCTTTCCAATCCAGTGTGGAGCAGTTTTCTTTAACTCTTTTGAGAAGGGTTACTGAGAATCTGTCTAGCTCCTTAAACCAAAGACAAACAAATATGTTATAACTACATATGATATACTGCCTATGCTTGCCATATTTTTATTCTTTGTGTGTAATCTGGTCCATCTGTTATACTCCTTAACATCTCTCCTTTTTTCACAAACAATACATTTATTCCCTGGATTAAGCAACTCATTTTTTCATCTTCAGTGTGATAATGTTATGAAATAACAGATTAACAATTGTCAGGAGAGAAGTGAAACATTAGAAATTACTCTTCACAGCAAGAGAGATTGGCCATTGGAATGGGCTGCCGAGGGAGATGGTGGATGAAGTGTTTAAAATAAGACTGGATGAGGCACTTAGTGCTATGGTTTAGTTGATTAGATGGTGTTGGGTGACAGGTTGGACTAGATGATCTTGAAGGTCTTTTCCAACCTGGTTAATTCTGCGAATCTGTGAAATAAGCCCATAAAACTAGTAATTTACTATAAGAACTGACAGAAACCAGTGTTCCCAGTAAGTTTGGACCCATGTGAAATACTTACACTGAAACAAAGAAAAATGTGAAACTCAACAGTAAAAGTTAAGTAGGATTAATGTCTTCCCTTCTTTCAATATCATACCCAATATGAACTCTGAGTACTATTACTCAGGTCAGTATTCACATGTGTTTGTGCGTTTTACAACTGTAAATTTTATCAGTATTGACCCAGAGTCCAATTTTTAAAAATCCTGAATCTTAGTTTCGTTTCTAGTAATAAAATGAACTTACAATTGGAATATCCTGAACCACTGCCTGATAAATTGGAGTTACAAATTGAAGCTGTGCTTCAGCATGGTCTGTGTTCACTACACATTCAATCTCATAGACACGGACATCGTGAGAGGACTTCAGAAGAATCTGACAGTGATAGCAACCAGCAGAATGAGAAACGAATTTTACAGGAAGCTCAACTGCATCACTTCTGCCTAAAAACAAAACAAAACAAAACAAAACAAAAAACTGTAAAGCTTTTCAGATACACTAAATTCACAATCAGAATCTTGACTGAGTTCCAAGAAACCTTAGTGGAGCTTCCGTAGCAGAACATGCAACAGTTTAAAAAAAAGAATTTTAGAACTATTATCACATAAGCAGAGTCAAATTTTGATCTTTCTAAAAACAAAACAAAAAAATACACTTAAGCATCTAAACAACATTTTCTGTTTTAGTAGTGTACAGAGAGAAGTCTTAAAATTGTACTGGTTTCAGACAGCCTGCTTTCACATGATCCCACCCCCACAGACTGGCTGGGAAAATAACAACAACAACAAAATCAAACCTGAGTTGCGATAAGGAGTCTTTAATGAGGTGTTACAATGCACAATTACCTTTGCCTGTTTCACAGAAAGGTAGAGCAAAAGCAGAGGCAGCAGCAGAAGCCAGCCATAAAACAGTTCCCCTCAACACCCAAGAAAAAAGACCAACACCCCAAAAACAGAAGCAGCAACCAGAAACAGGAAGCCTCTCATGTTACAATCTGAACTTAAGCTCCAAGATACTTTGCTCCAACCAGCATTTTTGTTTTAAAGCTGTCATGACAGCAGCATAGTATTGAATGTTCATCTGCAGAATCAACTCAACCCATGACTCAACCCTACTCTATTAAATCTAGTAGGAAAGTTTAATGTGCATGAACTTCTGCAAATATTAAAAAAAGCTATAGTATTTACTATACTTTTGCCAACAGTTACCACAAGAGATCAGAGACCATACAGTATATTTGGATAATAGTAGCCCAAACAACAACATGAATTCTGTAAAGTTTAGTAGTTCACTAGAGGGTTACTAATTAGACTTTTCCTGTGTCAAATTTTGGACTGAAAGTCTGAGTTTCCAAACATACTATCCGTGTCCAAGCTAGAACAGAATCACAAAAAGTCCTTTTTGTCCAATCCACAGCAGGAAAGAAAAACTCCCCACAATCTCTGTTCATTGTTAGACACAGGAAGGTCAAATGAGTCTGCCGCAAGGACTTTTTCCCCTGCTCTTGTTTACAGAAAGGGATCAGACTTTTACATCATTTTAAGTCTTCAGTAGCCTTTGTGGGATCACTTCTCAAAGGAGAAGGGAAGGCAAACGAGGAACTCCAGTGACTGACCATGAAAAGAGTTCACCAGTCCACTTCCCAAGAGTCTTTGAAAAACCTGGAAAATTACATGAAGATTGCAGCTTTAAAAACTTAACAGTAACGAAATCAATTTATTTTTGCACTTTTCCAAGTTTAGAAACCGGTGCCTAAAGCTGGAAAAGATAATAGGGAAGGTCAAAGACAATGTAATGACACAACAGATCCTTACAGACAAAACTCCAAACAAATTGCTTCTCCCTTAGGGGTAAACACCTGACAAAATCTTGCAGAATTTACCCTTCTTCCTTAATTTGGAACATTTTCTGACGATATGTATGACAACCAGACTCAAACTATTCTATTATCTGCAACAATGACAACCGAATTCTGAGAGTGCAACGAATCTTCATTTGTGATGCCGCTCATTCTGTTCCACGAAGTGGTGATCTTCCTGTATTGAGTTCTCGCCTCTTTGCAAATGAACATCAAACTACAGCTTTCTTGTTGCCACATGTCATCACTACTTCTGTGTTTTCACAAAAAATAGCTCGAGTTCAAAAAATGAATCACGCAGAATGGCATTATTAATATTTCAACATTACTAGGCTATCAAAACGATTACAAATTGCACCTCAGGTTTAACCCTCTCTGAAATAAATTAGTTTTCTCTCTTTTAAAGACAAGATTAATGGCCTGGTAATTTTTGAATTATTACTTCTTTTTCTATTTTGTCACTAAGTTATTATACCCATGGGCTACCTTCCACAAAGTTGACCTGAGTTTGTCAGTTATGTAAGAAATAAAAATGTCCTTTCTGTTCTTCAGGTCATTAGAACAGCCCCTATATTTTTATGTCTGCAAGAATGATTTTGGGATATGAAAACAAGCTATTTACTTAAAATTGAAATTATACATTTAAAAATACTTGCATTTTGAGGTGTTTATAAAAAGTATTTGAAGAAAGATAATACTGGAAACTCCAAAATATTTCTGCATGAGTTTTACTTTCTTGTATTAAATGGAAATTGTAATTATGAGCAATTAGAGTTATCTTTTACTGAGTTTGACCCCTACTGCAAATGTACAATTTGAAACAGAAATATCTCCTGCAGAAAAATTCTAAAACAAAAACAAGAGTCTAAATGCCCATTCCATAATATTTAGCTTAACATTACTTCTGCTAAAATATTTATTTCTTTTGCATTACAACCAATATATTGAAGAAAGGTCAGCTGAATAATTGAAATACTAAGATCAACTGCAATCAATGAAAAGAAAGTGGTGATGTTTATTTAACATGCATTTTCTTCAGTGAGATGGCTTCTGAAGTGAGACAAAGTCTCCAAATCAAAATGATTACAGAAATTACTTGCCTGTGAATTATAGGTGAAGGTTATTTATTTTTCTTCAAAATAATTTTTCATGCTAATTTTAAATACCATAAAGTAAACCTAACGTGTTCTTTCCTTGCCCAGTCTCCTAAGATACTCAGTTAAGAATAGTCTAGGAATTAACTGAGAGTTAATGAAAAGAAACCATGGCATCACAATTACCCTAACAATATCTGCAACAAAAGTAGTAAGAGCAAGCAACATGCAATATTTATGTTATTTCTATTTAACAGGAAGGAGAGCCTGCATCCATGGAAATGAATGAGACTGCAATCATTTCACCAACAGTGAAAAGTCAGGCAGATGGATACAGAGTTGTGGTACAGTTTTCTTCCCTAGACAGGTTTGGTGGAGAGATATTTCATGTAATATAGGTAAACAGTTTTATCTTATAGATTTGTGTTAAATGCCTATGGGAAATACTCAATCCTGAATCTGAGTATCTGAACCAGATTTAGTCTGAGAGAGTTGTCAAAACAGGGCTATTTGCAAAAGCAAAATTTTTGCTATGTAGTATCACCTCATGCTCTTGGAAAGCTAAACTACAGCATGTGGGTCATGTTCTCTGGCAATTGGCATCTTGTGCCATTTACTTATTGCAAAAGACAGTCTGATCACCATCTGGAATTAACAAAGTCTGTGTTTCTGGTTCTTAACTCATCATTTTAGATCTGCCTGATCTGAATTTGAAGTTAATCCTCCAACTGCTTTAGCTAACAAACAGTGGATTTCAAAGGAATGACCTTTTGATGTTAAAATGTAATAATAGACATATTCTAGAGGTGAGTAATAATGGCACTTTGTAATCACTGTTCATCCATATTAAAAAATTGTGGGGGGATGGAAAGAGCAAGAATAGAATATCCATATCATAGAATCATAGAATTGTTAGGGTTGGAAGGGACCTCAAGGATCATCTAGTTCCAAACCCCCTGCCATGGGCAGGGACGCCTCACACTAGATGAGGTTACTCAGAGCCACATCCAGCCTGGCCTTCAAAACCTCCAGGGATGAGGCTCTTATCACCTCCCTGGGCAACCTTTTCCAGTGTCTCACCACCCTCATGGTGAAAAACTTCTTCCTAACATCCAATCTGAATCTACCCATTTCTATTTTTCCTACATTCCCCCTAGTCCTATCACTACCTGACACCCTATAAAGCCCCTCCCCAGCTTTCTTGTAAGCCGCTCTTAAGATACTGGAAGGGATTCACTATCTCTTCACCTAATTTCTGAAGGTAGGAAACTGTCAGCCTTCAGCAGTTGGTCAACTATTTACACATTGCTTTTATTCAGCAATGATGGTTCTAGAATTCTCTGACACTGTGCATGCATCACAAATAAGTGGTTAAATTAATTTGAAGACCAAATTTTCAATTATGGACTGTTAGAAGGTTAAATAAGTAACCCTGTTGAAGAGCTCAGACTCTTCTGACTTTTGTTTATACATTGGGTCTTCAGCTTAGCTCATGTGAATTAGAATATGAGTCTACTCAGTAGTCTTGAGGGGGAAAAAAGCAACCATCTTTTATATCCTTTAATCCATTACTGGCTTTAGAGAAGCAGTACTCTGTAAGCCTCACAAATGCAATGTCTCAAGACTGCACCAAAACCAAAGATAAACCCTGATGCTGACAGTCATGCAAGCAGATGTTCACTGATGAAAATCTAAATCATATATAAGCATCCAGACCCCTAAAGGTTTAATTTGTCAAGCAAGTTTGAAGTGTTTGCTGTCTATCCTGGCATTCTTTTTCTAGGCAGCCTCCAGGTTTCAGTGAATCCTCCAAATCTCAGTGCTGACCAGGGAATGAGATAAAGGATACTCTGATGAGTTTTCTGAAGATTAACATCCTTCTTCACCTGAGCAGTAAGCCTAAGCACACACGAGCTTAAGAGAGAGCCCTTCCTAAATTCTTTCACTATACTAAAAACCCTGTAGTAAATACAATCATTCTCCACTGAATTCATATTGCACATCCATTCCAATATTCAAATCATAGAATCATAGAATCAGCCAGGGTTGGAAGGGACCACAAGGATCATCTAGTTCCAACCCCCCTGCCATCCCCTCACTTTGCAAGACCAAACCAACCTTTTATTAATACAGATATAGCAGGAACAGATATTCATTAGATCCAGCTGGAACAAAACCTAGTAAGATTAAGATCTGTATCCTCATTTTTCAGAGCCACATTTTGAAACAGAACTATATCTTTAATAAATCCTAAAAAAGGAATGCTACCATTTACACATTTTAATCTCATTTGTGCCTACCTATCCTGGATGATTAAAGCTACTAAATGAAATTAAGTTTTTATTTCTACACCATCAAATAAACCATAGAACTGACTCTGAAAGTTAACATGATAAGAAGCTAAAATAAAATATCAAAATGTAAGCAGTTAAATGGAAAGATAACAATTTTTTTTGGTATTGGACAGTGATTATGTCAGTTTGCTTTGAAACATTAAGTCTTTATTCAGGAGAAAAAAAAAACAACACCAAAATGAATGCAAATTTGTACAGTATGTAGACCATGGAATTCTAGAAATAAACAACAGAATTACTGATAATGCTTTATGGAACAATAAATTTAAAGCCCCAGGAAATTGCTTTGGAAACACAAATAAATAAATTAAATATTAAAAAGTATCACAGCGATTAAATCCAATGCTGAGAAAGTATATGAGATAACACTTACAAGTCATAGAAAGAAGGAGATAGGGTTAACCAGAGGTCACCAAAAATATTAACACAGATTTTAAAACACAGGATATAATTACCTAGAAAATACATAGAGCAACTAGAAAATATTACTAATATGAAAAAGTCCATATGTGGAAGATGGAGTGTAGGCAAATATTTTCATCTAGCTACCTGGTATGACTATATAAAACATAAAAGGAAAACCCTGAGAAGTATTTTTTTACTTCTGACAGTAAGAATGCCCGCCAAGTAATGATTTAAAATTTAGGTTTTGATGGTTATTTGTTCTTCACTTTATTTATTGGAAAACCATGGCAATGAAAACACATGACATCTTTCTAACTATAGACTATAATTTAATCTACGTAAGAAGAAGACTGAGATTAGATCAGCAGTATAGACTCAGTGACTCACAGATAACATTTTCACAAATCAACACAGAATCAAAAGCTACCTGGTTTGGGGGTGCCATCTTCCTGCTGAAGATGCAGATTTTGGGGCAGAATACAAAAACTGAGACACTGCCTGCTAAGGAATGCAAGTGATACCTACCTTTAGGTATCATTCTAAGGTCTGCTATTTCTTGATCAGTTTTAAATTTCCGGTAAATATCAGACTAAAATTCAACAGCCATTCCAATCTGGGTATTTACTGGGCTCCTCTAAATTAAATTATATGTAATTAAGTGACCTAGTAGAATGCATTTCTATTGTACAATCTGTTCATTATTACTGGTAGAAATGGAATTTATATCCTGTTATGTTAGAAAGAATATAAATAATAACAATAGTAACAAAATCTCCTGTCCTAGAGGTATAGAATATGAAGAATTAAATTCCCCATTCCAATATCAACACATGCAAACATAGGATCGTAACACAACTATATCTTGTTATTTCCACATTTAGCCTAGCCCTTACTCTTATTAATAGACAATAAAAAGGAGATTTCAAGGAAAAAGTGGTTTAAAAGTACCTTAAATCACTTTGTTACATTAAATCCTGCTCTGTAATCATGAGGTTCCATGTAGTATGACAGTTGCTTAATTAAACCTGCTGATTATGTTGCTGAAAAGCTTATCACAACCCTCTCTTCATTTTCTCTGGTTTCATTAGAAGCCAGAAATTTCTTGGGAAAGCAGGATACAAAAGGCACATTCAATAAGAATGAATTATAGGAGCACTATACTATTGTAGCTGCACTGTAACGAGCCCTAGATTATAGGGTTGCATCAAAAGAAATGTGGCCAGCATGTCAAGGGAGATGATTCTGTCCCTCTGCTCCACTCTCATGAGACTCCACCTGGAGTACTTTGTCCAGCTATGGAGCCTCCTGCATAAAAAGGACATGGACCTGTTCAAGCAGGCCCAGAGGTGCTAGAGTATCTCCTTACGTGATCACACTGAGAGAGCTGCTGTTGTTCAGTGTGAAGAAGCCTCAAGAGAGACCTAACAGCAGCCTTCCGGTACTTAAAGGGGGCTTACAGGAAAGAGAAGGAGAGGCTGTTTCAATGGATAACAGTGTGGATAACAGTTTATAACAGTGATAGGGCAAGGAATAACAGTCTTATACTGAAAGAGTACAGATATTAGAAAGAAATTCTTTACTTCGAAGGTGGTGAGACACTGGAACAAGTTGCCAAGAAAAGTAGTGGAAGTATTCATAGCCAAGCTGGATGGGTCTCTGAGAAATCTGATCTAGTGGAAGGTATTCCTGTCCATGGCAGGAGAGTTAGAACTAGAGGATTTTTAAGGTCAAACCAATCTGTAATCTGTGATTCTATAGTCTAATATTGACAGTTTTAAGACCCTTTTGTACTGGCAATCATTCCTCGAGCTTCTAGGTTCAGCCACCACACAACAATTTGTCCATTAACTTCAATGTCACACCTTTCTTTTAGCAGTAACCACAAAAGAAATGAATCCCTGACTAATATGGGATTACAGTAAGGAGTAACAGAAAGATGGGAAAATACAAGGCTTAGGTCTTGTACTGGCTTAGCTCTGGAAACACACATGTACAAAAACAGGTGAGGCAAGATTGATAAAGCATTTCTATGGATGCTTTATCCAAGGAAATAAGCAAGTTATTCATTTGGTGAAGCAAAACTTTCTGTTGCTAAAAACCTGGAGCCATTCTTTTAATTCCACTTGACTGTTGAGCCTTTTCATTCTTTAATAACACACCACCTAGAATAGGGCAACTTATTTCCATGTTAATTAAGCCTAAAATGAGTTTCTAAAATGTTCAGTTCACTATTCTTTGGTTGATAAAGCACTGAAGTTTTGCTGTCAATTACCTTTCTTCTGAGCTATATACACAGATTCAATTATTTCCCCGAGAGACTAAAACTCCTGGGGATTTGAGACACTGGTGAACAATCACCATGCTGTGTGATGTGATGATCTTAAATTTTTTACGCAGCAGACAGTTACTGGGTACATTCTGTATATCATCAGGAGGAGCTTTAAGAGGATAGGGGTAGTCAAGGCATAGTTCAAATGCATAGAGAGACCAAAGGATCCCTAACAATCTCAGTAGGAAGCAGAGTTGGTCTGAGGATCAGACTGTGTCCTTAGGCATTTGGCTAGTGGCAGATTTACTGGATGATCTGCTGCCACATGCAGTAAGTACAGACTCCCTGAGTCACATAACACTGCAAGGTTCTGCACCTGGGCCGGGACAATCCTCACTGTCAAAACAGACTGGGGGATGAGGTGTTAGAAAGCAGCCATGCGGTAGAGGACCTGGGGGTGATGATGGACAGGAAGCTGACCACAAGCAGGCAGGGTATGCTTGCAGCCCAGAAGGCAAATCACATCCTGGGCTGCATCAAAAGAAGCATTGCCAGCAGATCCAGAGAGGTGATTCTGACACTTTGCTCTGGAGAGACCTCACCTGGAGTACTGTGTACAGGTCTGGAGGCCTCAATATAGGAAGGACATAGACCTGAGGGAGAGGGTCCAGAGGAGGACCACAATAATGGTCAGGGGGTTGGAGCATCTCTGCTATGAGGACAGTCTGAGGG
This sequence comes from Indicator indicator, assembly GCF_027791375.1. NCBI lineage: Eukaryota > Metazoa > Chordata > Aves > Piciformes > Indicatoridae > Indicator > Indicator indicator. The sequence goes on along the minus strand of NC_072010.1, from coordinate 122,317,109 downwards.
AGCTGGGGGTGTTCAGTCTGGAGAAGAACAGGCTCCAGGGAGACCTAATAGCAGCCTTCCAGTACCTGAAGGGGACCTACAGGAAGGATGGGGAGAGACTGTTTACAAGGGCCTGTGGTGACAGGACAAGGGGCAATGGCTTCAAACTAGAGAAGGGCAGATTTAGACTGGGTATCAGGAAGTTCTTCATTATGAGGGTGGTAGAACCCTGAAATAGGTTGCCCAGGGAGGTTGAGGGCCCTTCCTTGGAGATATTCAAGGTAAGAGCTTGAGGCCCTGGGCAAGCTGATCTAGTTGGGAGTGTCCCTGCTGACTGCGGGGAGGTTGGATTAGATGACCTTTGGAGGGCCCTTCCAGTCTGGACCATCTTATGATTCTCTGACTGTTGTTTGAACTGCTTGGGGGTTGCTTTTGCCCTGAGATTTATTTTCTAGCACTGGAAAAGACTATTTCCCTGACTGCTGTGATGCTTCCCATGGGCTGTTTCAGCATCAAGAGAGAGCTCACACTGAGGTAATAATTTTGTGTGACTGGAAGTTCTTTTCACCAACCTCTTTTTTCCCCAAACCAGCAGCCTCTTACCTAGTTTAGCATGCAGATTCTGTCCCACATACACTACTACGTGTTTGGCTACATAATTTATAATCATGTAATAATTCCACCTATTTTTTCACATAATCTGAGTGATTGCTAACTAAACAAATGCTTTATATAACCTTCTAAATTACTGATTAATAATAGTTAACATTGTCTAACAAATACTGGCTCCTGAGGGCTCACTTTCTGATGATTCTCCAGCCCTAAATTAATAACAAAATTTGCTACAGCTTTTCAATTTGGTCCATGTATTTATTATTTGAGACCCATAAAAATATATGGTTTGAGTTTTAATCAAATTGTCTTCATATATGCTTCATATAAGATAAACATATTTTATCCTTTGTAAGTTTTTGACATGTAACTCTGACAAAAAGATAATAGGGTTATTTAACAAGATCTGTTTTACAAGAAAATGTGTTCAGTGGCATTTATTTTTACTTTCTAATTCCTTTTTGGCAGAGTTCTTAAAATATTGGCTGGACATTTTCCCTGCTGCTGCAGTCTAAGTAATTCTGATCCAAGGACTGATTTTAATTAGTTTGCTTCCACCTTTGTTTTTCTTCAGAAATCTAAGCATTGTCATTTCTTCAGAGAAGCATCTGCTCCCATCCTAAGGAAAGTTACCACCTTGGCTAAAATGCTGCTTGTTTTTCAGGTAATGGGGTTAAATTTTCAGATGAGACCTGTTTTGCCTTCATCAACAGGAACATCACCTGGAGACTTCTGTCACAACATTACAGTTTCTAAAAGCCCCTAAATTCCTGTGTTTCCTCATTAGCACAACAAATACACTGAATGGTCTTTGTACTGAACACATCTTTGTTTTTATGCTATCATCTGGTTATCTCAGACTCCCTTTTTAGCTGTTCTTTAGGTCACTACACGTCTGAGTTCACTATCAAAGCCCTATTTAGTTTTGGCATCATCTTGATATTCTGTTCCCTCACATAACAATTGAAGTGTCCTAGAAAGAAAATATAAATATCAAAAAATTGTGTTAAACTGCAATATGGTTTACTTTCTGCTTTTCCATTGCTTACTTCCCTCTTTCAGATACTTTTAAAATTTCTTTTGATGGAGAAAGCAGCGACATGGTAAAATAACCACTTCTTTTATGCAGTTTCTTCACTACATGTTAGCAACTAATATCTAACATTTTGAGATATGTTTAGTCACTTTTCAGCTTTTAAAAATAATCTAAGAAGTTGCTACGCAACAGACACCTGCCATATGGGCAGTTCACAATCTTTGCTTTGAGATCATGAAGGAGGTCTTGCTATGCCCTTATCACATGTGTGTGTAGATTTTGCTCTCCTGTTTGCTATTCCCTTCTTCCATGGTGTGATCCAAAGAATCCCTTACACCACTCAACAAAGCCATTATGACTTTTTGTAGTTCACCTCTTCATCAATTATTTCAAACACAGGCAATTATTTTTTAACTTGACAACAAAAGAATTTTAACTAGGTTTTAAACATCCTGTCACTCAAGAAATGTTTCAGCCTTCAGCTTGTGTTCCATCTCTTCTACAGCTTCTACTGACTGCTAGTCCTGTAGTCATTCATCAGGCTAGTCTTGCTCTTACTAGTGCAGTAAGTATTGTTATCCTCATAAAATGTGCCTAGTAACACCCTAAAATGTTTTAAAACACAGGTACTGTAATGTGAGTAAAACTAAACTGTAAAAAAATATATTTGCTGGAAACAAGAAATTCCTTCTTTTTATTGCAGTAAGGAAACAAAAAGCCACAAGGGATAAGAAAAAGAAGGAAAACAAACACTGTGAAAGCACAGATACTTGGAGAAGTAAACTGCAGAAACATGCAGAAGGACTGTGTTAAACGAAGTGATGAAGCAAAAGTGTGATGGACTGACTACAAGTCAAGCCTTTGCTACATTGCTAAGAAAGCTACTCTTTACATTATGAGTAGCAGAAAGAAAAATTATTTGTGCTGTTATCAGATACCTGTGGGACATTACATTAGGTGGAAAACAACCACTCACAGATACCCAGCAGGTAAATGTAAAGATGCTTTTTTATCACAGAATCACTTAGGCTGGAAAAGACCTTTAAGATCATTGAGTCCAACCATTAACCTAGCACATCCAAGTCCACCACTAAACCATGCCCCTAAGCATCACACATACACATCTCTGAAATATCTCCTGGCATAGTGAGTCCATCACTTCCCCAGGTGTCCTGTTCCAGCACTTGACAACCTTTTCAGTGAAGCAGCTGTTCACTTGTTTGTTGGGAGAAGAGACCAACATCCACCCTGTTACAACTTCCTTTCAGGTAGTTGTAGATAACCACAAGATGTCCCTGAGCCTCCTTTTCTACAGGCTAAACAACCCCAGTTATCTCAGCCATTCAAGTTTTATTAAGAAATGTTACCTAGAGTGTTTTATAGATTTAAACAAAGCATTAGAAAATAAATAAAATTAATTAAATTAAATTAGATATAAATTTTAATTAAATTAAAAGTAAAATAAAATAAATCAATGTGTAAAGGAGGAATTAAAATGAAAACCAAGACAACAAGAAAGCAATTAAGATTTTAGTATAAAATTTAAGATGCTAGAAAAATTAGAGGCAACAGTCAATATCACTGCGAAGGAAAATGCACCACTTTTCATTGCCAAAGGTCAGGAAGAAAACAGCATGCAATTAGTTGACACCTCCCTCTGGCAGACCGTGGAGAGGCAAACAGGAACAGATAAGTGGCACAATCTGAGCACAGGTCAGTGCTGAGTGAGAAGTGGAAGGGAGAAATGCACACAAAATCTGTCAGATTAAAAAAATTAATAATAATTTCTCCTTTAGCAAAAGCTTCCTTCGAGAAAACTAAGCACAAGTGGAAAGTGCTGTTCTGAGCTAATATGGTAGAACTTGGGTTATAATAACAGACAAGGCTGAGTATTTGATCAGCAGCATTATGGAGAGAAAGATAATTTTCTGAATCTTTTTAGGATAACCTTTAAGAAACAGATTATCTAAAAAACAAACAAACAAACAAAAAAAAAAAAAAAAACCCAATCACAGTCCTCACATATAAGACTCTTCTTACCTCCTTTCTGGGATGAAACATCTTTTGCTGACTGAACTTTTAAATTAACTCTGCTAGATGCCAAGACTGGAATAGAGAACTTCTCAGGAACCTCAAAGAACTCTGGCATGCTCACTTCTACACTGTAGTCCACACACTTCAACTCTGGGGGGAATTTGCTGGCATTCAGGAGTGCATGTCTCTGCAGGTGAAAGAATGATGCACACATATGAACAATCACCTCATAACTTCAGGAAAAGACCAATACCCCAAACCCAGAAACAGCAACTGGAACAGGAAGCCTCTCATGTTACAATCTGAACCTCAAGCCCCATGATACTTTACTCTAGCCAGCACTTCCATTTTGAAGCTGGCCTGACAGCAGCGTGGTGTTGAATATCAGCAGCAGATTGAATTCAGCCCATGACAGACTTCAAAAAGACCATTTCAAAGAAAAGTTGGTTATTGTTAATGATTATTATTAATGGTAATATGGTCAAAATATTGTTCAAATGAAGTGGGTTGGGATTCTGCACTGGGTTGGTGTTTTGTCTTTTTTATTATTCTTATATTACTAGTATTTCTCTCATTTTAATACAAAACCCACATTCCCTTGCAGACCTGCAATCTCCCATTGCTTTTTTTTTGACCATTAGTCCATCCATTCAAAGTGTAAATATGGTATTCAGCACAAGATATAATGGAATTTGGAAACCTTGTAAGCTTAATTGCTCATATATGTCTATAGACACTATGAATACACCAAAAAAAAAGATTGCTATTCAAGATTTTTGTTCTGTGAAGAACTGTAGGGATATATGTGACTGAAAAATACTAATCAAAGCAAAACATTAACAGTTCTTTTGTTATAATTTACAGAAGGGACAAGAAGAATTGTTATGTGAGCTGAAAAAATCGTTAGGTTCTAACAATTCATTTTTCTCTGATAGGACAGAAATAACAGAAGACTTTGCAGTGCAAAGTTGTGATGGGAAGCTTCAAAGCAGGAGAATTACATGCATTTACCATAGATTCATATAATCATAGAGAGGTTTGGGTTGGAAGGGACCTCCAAAGGTCTAGTCCAGCCCTCCTGCAGTAAGTAGAGACATCTTCCACTAACTCTGTTTGCTCAGAGCCTTGTTGAGCTTCATTTTGAATATCTCCAGGGGTGGGGCCTCAACTACCTCCCTGGGCAACCTGTTCCAGTGTTCCACTATCCTCATGGTAAAGAACTTGTTCCTAACATCCAATCTAAATCTGTTCTTCTCTAACTCCAAAACATTACTACACCTTGTCCTATCACTACAGGCCTTTGTAAACAGTCCTCCTCCAGCCTTCATGTCAGCCCCCTTCAGGTACTGGAAGGCCACTATTAATCTCCCTGGAGCTTTATATCTATGCCTGATTTTGGTAATTGGATCGTTTTTACAGCACTGAATAGAACTCCACCGTGATTTAAAAGGTTTGGAAAGTCTTAATTGACAAAATAAATGCAAGACAACAAGATGACCACAATGAACTCATGTAAATTACAATTATCTTGAAGAGATACCTTATGATTTTTAAAAAGTCATTGATGTGCTTGATTTCAGGATCCTTGTTCGTGCTACCTCATTTTTAAAGATACATTAAAGATACATTTAAAGATACATTAGGAAAAAAGACATCTAGTTAGTATTACACAGTCTGGGAACATTCCAGGCGTTTCCTGGTACCTTGTCACAGACCAAAGCTATGAAAATATTTTTAGTGAGAGCCCCAGAACTCTTTGAAAGGGGAAAGGAAAAAAAAAAATCCTGCCAGCACACGCAAGATTAAACCCTATTACCTCAAAGGGTAACATTTCCAGGAAAAGAGAAGATGTCCAATAAAATTGAGGTAAAAATTGAGGTAAAAATTGCAGCTGCTCTCCTCATTTTTAGTATTTTTCAGGGCAATAAGTGTTAAATAGAATTTAATACTTTAAGTGATCATCAATTACAGGCCTAAGGCTGCTGTGCTGCCATAAGACAGATTCCAGCAGGTACTTCATCAGTGTAATGGTTCATAATATTCCAAGTATGGAAGGATTATTACCAGCTAACAACAGTATTTGCATTCAGTTCACAGAATTCTTTTTTTTTTTTTTTTTTTAGAATATCTTTTCTTTTTAAAGGCTTGCAGGGTATGAAATGCATCAGAATTAATTTTTTTTTTTTCAAACACTGATCAATTTTCCAAGGTATTCTCTCTGATCTACCACCTTCATATTCTGTTATGCAGTGCTGAGGCACTTTACTCTTCCCTTGCATATCACTGTTTTCCAAATCCTAATTTAGCCACATTTCTTCTTTCCAGGAATTAACTTCTGAAACCGTTCCTCATGAATAGAAGAATTCCATCATCTCAGTCTGGCAGAATCCTTGTGACCAATCATGTTCGACATCTCCCTTAATCCCACATCAAAAGATAAGTGATGTGATATAAAAGACATTGGTCCCACTTGTAAGTCTGACAAATTAAAATCAGACCACAAATTCTTTCATGAGAAGTTCATTCCCATTCAAGTGCATTTAGTGTAACTTTTTAATTGCACTAACTTCTCTCTTCAAGGACACCATGATTCTTCCTCAAAAATACCCCAACTGGACTGAAAAAAAAAAAAAAAAAGGCAAACTGCCCAAAATGAGATTACAGCTTTTCCATAACCACATGGAAGATGACAAAATCCTTTCTGAATCCTGGGAGACTATGAAGAGTACAGACTTTGAAAATCAGAGCTGGACCTATGCAGGATGAGATTCTGTCACATCAGCCAAGCAGCAGAAGCCATAGGTTCAAATGCACAAGGTCTCTGATTACTTTCCATTAATGAAAACTGAAACTTATCACTACCACCATGATGTTCCAAGATAAAAGATACTCAACGTTGCTCAGTCACGTGGACAGCAGGACAGAAAGAAAAAGCACAATGGATAAAGATACAGAGACCTGTTGTCCACATTGCAACGAGTCATGCATTCAAAGGGAGGTAAAATGGAGCATAAAGAAACACTTCTTACATCTTAACTATGGGGATACATCTGGAACAGAGGGAAATGCAAGCTTTAGTTTTGAGACTCTTGTAGAACAGGACTTTCTTTCCTATCACAATGTCTAAATATACAAGACGATGTCTGGTGTCACTATGAAGAAAGAGTTTTATATGCACAAACTGGGCCTAATTTGTGCCTTTCCTTTATTCAATTCCTTCTACTTACTGACTTTAATCTAAACATGTTCTTCCACATTCCTTCCCCTTTCTTCCCTGATGTCCCTTTTCTTCCCTTGCTATCTGTGTTCACCTAAACTTCCCTGCTACAGCTTTCTCTTATTCATCACTAAGAAAGGCCATTTGTAATTATTCACATTAATGCCAGTCCCAACCTTAACAGTGGCAGAGTTGCACCCTATATTCCTTTTACTCTTACCTAAAAAAAATATTTTAGGAGGAAGCAATTAAACAAAATACTCAGAAAGCAAGGCATGAACACAATTGCATACTTAAAAATTAAAATTAAAGAAATTTCTAATATTTTTTCATTAAGTCAATAAAAAAATTCATTCAGAATTGCACATGCAATCAAGTTATTGTTTATTTTCTGGGGCTTTACAGGGCTTATATAAGTAAAATTAAATAGCATAAAACTACTGATTTTAATCTCTCCTTTCCTTTAAATAGTGAAATCTGTGTCTTGGGATTCTTACTGCTTTAGCATCCTTGCTTCCTATCTCTTAATTACTTCTTTAACTGCTTTATTAAATTTTGGTGCTATTTGATTTCAAAATTGTTTATTTTTTTAAAATAAATTATACCAAAGTTTAAGACTGAGAAAAATCCTTTAACAAATGGTTTGGATTATTTTGGCACTAGAGGTTACTTCTCGGAAACAGAGAGGGAGGTAGAAGGTTACCTGTGGTTAATAAACCCTTCAGTGCCCAAGACTGCAGAAAAGTATAATATTAACATGCAGAACAGTTTAATGAGCCAATTTTAATTTATAAAGCAAAGCTTCTTTCCATTGACTGTCCATTTCCAAGCTCCTCAGACTTGTTTACAGTAACTTCTGTACTCAGATTACACATTACCTAAGACTGGCCTGGTAGCAACACCATTTAGCACAAAAAAAAAAACAACAAAACAAAACAGGATAAATAGGTTCTGATCATCAGTGCAGCTTTTATGGGAAAGAGATTTAAAATAGCTAACTAAATAAATAAAGCACATGATTTTTTAATTACTTCTAATCATTAAAGACAATGAAAATAGATCTCTTTTTCTTACAGTAAGAAAAATCAGCAGTAAAAATACAGTACAAAAATAGCTAGGGCTTTCAATCACATGTATAGAATGGGTCAAGCACAAGTTGTTGAATATACTTATCCAGCTTGACCCCAAAAATACAGCCTACCTTTATGACTGTTTTTTAAGTGATTTAAGTAAATGTGTAAATTAATATTTTGCTAAGAATGAAAAGCCTGCAATTACTTAGCTGTGTACTCTATACTTGTTTAATTTGACAGGCAAAAAATGGCACAAGTAGTAATAACATAAGGGCATTTTCCTTACTGTCCATCCATTATAGAGCACAATGATACCTGCAGGAAGTGAATTGAAAGGTGGAACAGAAATCAAATGAGAGGAACAGATTTCCAGAGATTCTAGCTTTATCTCTAACCTCCAACATACAATCCAAAATAGTTCATGAGCCTAAATAATTCATCAAACCATGGGAGATGAGATGTTTTGTGGTGGTGGTGGTGCAATTTAGACAATGAACCTATAACCATACTTCAGCTCCCAATTCAATTCCAGAAAACTTGTCCCCCGCAAAAGAGTTACTTCCGTTAATGCCACCAGAGTTTCCACGTTGTCACTTTTATAATGACAGTAAGTGGAAAAAGCTTAAGAACACTTTTCAGAATTTAATCTGCACAACTGCTTATCATATGAAGATATTTTTAATGTGTAAAGTCTTTTCTACATCAGTAATTAGCACAACTTCTCCATTATGTTTTTCATAAGCAATTATAAGACTTTCTGTATATTGTGCAAAATGTTTCTCTCTGCATATTAGTCTCACTTCTCATAATTTATTCAGTGTTTGTATCCACCATTATGTATTTTATAACTAATCTAATTGTCCTCCACTCTTCTAAAATACATTTAATTTTGGAATTCATATTAGATCTTAGCATACCTATTGATACAAAGAGTGTTTCTATTATGTTCTTTCCTGATTACATCCACAGCTTCAGAGCAGTCAAATCTTTCATCAAGTATTTGCTAAATGACTGTGATACTAAAGGACTTCAGTTATGAAAACTTTATCAAATGTTACCACAGCAGTGAATTAGCTACAATCCAAAAGGAAAATATTTGAGTTTAGATTACATGCTTACAATTCTTTTCCTACTGTAAATATGTAACAGATTAAATCTACTCTGTCCCTTTTGCTCATTTAATTTGTTTTATATTACTTTTTAAACTTCTCTGTAAACAAAAAGCATAAATTTAGCAACATCAAGACACCAGGGAAAATTCTCTTCCCCTTAGTACTGGGAATCACATATATCACTGGGTACCATGCTGAGGGAATGCTGTAAACGGAACTCTGGAACAACACAGGTGGCCAGAAATCTGCCTGAGGCCAAGTAACATCAGGTTCAGAAGGGAAATTAAAACCCAGAGTGTGGATATCAGCCCTGGAAGATTACATTTGAATTCTACATGACAATGCTTATTTCACAATATTGCAATTATACATTTCCTCACTAGCAGTAATTGAACGCTTAACAGATTATCTTGGGAGGATTTTTTGTTTCCAGATGTTGAAGTCTTAGGAAAATATCTCTAGCTTAGAACAATATACAAATAGAGAGCTATAGCTTAAAAGGATTATTTCTGGTTTTCCAAAACTATGTTTTTTACTGATTGCAAGACAAGAAGACATCTTTTCTGCTCTCTTATTTATTCTCAAAGTGTATTCTTTAAAAAAAAAAAAAAAAGAATAAAATTCTTGCTTGGAAATTTTTACTTCTTACAAAAATGTGCATAAGGAAAGATAGTAATACATATATCTATTACACAGAGTATGAAAGCTTTTTATTCAATGGGTATTTTTCAGAAGCAAACTGCAGTAAAATGTTAATGCTCCTTTTAACTGCAGATAAGATTTCTTAAAGAACTTCTTAATAGCATGGAGAGAAGAAACAGCTTCAAAGTAAACACTTCAATATTGCAGGATCTGAGGGGATTTGGGATTAGTAAGTGTCAGAAAACAGAATGTGTGAAAAAAAACATAACTTCATACTATTTCCTGAAACTTAAAAAATTCAGTCCTACCAACCAAGAACAGGCAAATAATTGCAGCAGCAGAACACTCTGTTTCTCACCTCTACTCTGGACAGCCCTAACAACGCAGTTGCTACTCGAACACTACTGCTCTGCAGAGTCCCTGTGATCTTTCTTCTCTCATACTCAATAGTAGACATCTGCTGTTGTGCAGCAATGGCCAGAGCCCTCTCTCTTGACTTATTGATCAATGGAATACTCAGATTTTCTTCAAGAATCTGACCAAGGACACATTTTAAAAATAAAACTGGTTTTCCTGTACTGGGACCTGTTAAATAAAAAAAGAAAAATATTTAAAACAAACCAAAACTGCTACTAGTGTAACTATATAGAGTATTATAAATCTATAATCTCCAAATAATAATAAAAAACACAAACAAACAAACAAAAACCAAACAAAAAACAGAATACAAAATTGCTTTGATGTTTAATGATATGCTATTAGTCATAGAATGGTCTAGGTTGGAAGGGACCTCCAAAGATCATCTAGTCCATGCCCCAGTCCAAACATCATCTAGTCCAACCCCTGGTCTAGTCCACAGTATTTACTGCAATAACACTTTTTAAAATTTATAATCATAAATATAAATAAACACAAACTGAAATCCAAACCAAAATTTGCTTTTGATAAAAAATAATAAATTCCAGACTTCAGTGTTACTGCTGTTAAGATGGTAATTGCAGCTTTAAAAAGTTTTTCTGCAACCTACTCAACACAGCCACTGTTTTACCTCTCCAGGTGATGTTGCATCCCCTCTAAAAGAAGCCAGCAGCAATTATTTCAAGTAATAGCCACACGGTTTCTGAAATAGGTCTGACAGCAGTTTGTCACTGGATGTGCAGAAACAAAAGGGTTGGATGGCCTGTCCAATTGCAACACTGCATACAAAACTTGTGGGCTAAAACTAGAAAAAATCTAGGTAACCATGACTTGTCCTGGTTTATGTTGCTACAATTTATATTCTGAAGTTGAAAATAAATGATGAAAAGGTATTTATGTAGGCTATGTTGAAAACAGTACAACAAAGTCAAAGAAAATAGTTAACAAGCAGCTGTTGCTCTGGAGAGAATAGACTGGCAAACATTAAATAGAAATATCTGATAGTTACACTGTAATATTTTTCTTAGACTTCGCTGTAAGCAACTGCTTTAACCAGATGTATTTAATTTTAACAATAATGCACAAGAATAAAGAATATTTGCAAAAGATAATTGTGAAATTTTACTCTCTTCCATTCAGTTTACCTTCTAATGTACTGCTGACATGCAAAACATTTGGACTATCCATTGGAAGCAGTTCTGAGGGCAAAGGTATATCCCCTGTTCCCTCTATCAGGTATATGAACTCTCCAATCTGAAACACAAGAATACAAACATCAGATTCCATACCTACATACACAATTCAGAGAACAACTCATGCAGAAGGCAAAATATTAAACCTAAACCCAAAACTCTCTTAGCAATAGCTAAGATCTGACTTGCGAAGCAATTTACGTATTCAGGAGACCTGCTATTTTAAAATAATGGTTAAAGAAAACTATCATTTTAAACCCTGGTATGACATAAAGTACCTTTATTTGAGACTATTAAATCTGAAAACTCAAGAAATTTCAACAACTTGAATCCTTGCCAACTCCTTGTATAATTTAACTGGATCACAATACCCTGACCCATTAATACAGCACCAAAATTAATTCTAATTATGTGCTGTAGCTACATGTAATTAAAACATATTCACAAGCTTACTTAATTGCTCTTCAATGTAAGATTTTTTTTTTTTTAGTAAATGTCTACAGTGATTTTGAGTCAGTAACATTACTCTAGAAAGAGAAAAAAAAGTCAATGCAGGTCAACATCATGTACAAAATCACACTGAAGAAGAAATAAAGTGAACTAATTTTAATTATTTCCTCAAAAATAATTTTAAAATGTACAGAACTTGAAGGTAAGTATAGACACAGCCTGGAAAAAAGGAAGATAGTAATTTGTCATAGAGGAAAAGATAAGTTAATGAGCAAAGAAATAACACTTTCCATCATAGACAAAAAAAATAATGTGCAAATAAAAGGCAATATTTCAGATCAATAAATAAATATATAAACAAACAATTCACTAAGAGTTTTCCAACCTTTAAAGGTCACAATCAGAAAATATCAAAACCAAAAGACATCTAAATTAGATACTTGTATATCTATCTGAACTAGGCAGAGGATTTAATAGAGATGTTACTGTGCTTTGATAACTTCTTTTTGTACAGCAGAAAGTTTATTTTGGACAACTTTAGCTTCTGCTGGTTGCAAGGTAAAGGATCAAATGCTGCTGCAACAACTGATAAAATCTGTACAGAAGGTCATCTCTATTGCCATAAATCACACTCTGTAAAACTCTGCCCTAAAAATGCACATTTTGTCTGTTGTTTTTCTTCATTCCAGATATGAAGGAAATAATTTATTATATAATTTAGACAATTTGCCAACCAGTGGAGTGTTTTCCCTCTATTAGTAGTCAATAATATAAGAGAAACCTGCTTTTTATTTTACCTCTATTCATAGTTTCATCAGATATTTATTCTTCAGGCTGAAAACACTGCAATTATGTTTTTGACCCAGAAGAAAGAAATCTATTCAGCTCTGATGGCATTTCATTCCCTTCCTTGATTCAACTGTTCAGACAAATCTTTTTGGAGAAGGATTAAAAAAGAAACTACAGCAAAATTGGTTTCCCACACACAAAGTAATAGCCACTCCTGGGAACCCATTGAAACAGGAATTATTCCTGTTTGTCACAGAGATTTGGATCCATAAGGACCATTAACAAGCTTACAGCATATACAACTTGTTTCACGAATTTACTGGTTGCTAGGATGCCATTCTACTATCAGTTACTTTTCTTGTCACTGCTGACATCAATATGCTTACAGGTAGGGAAAAAACGTCCCCGTTCTTCTCTTTGCTTTGAAGAATTGTTGCTTTTTGAACTCCATAGAATTAAACCCATCTCCTCTTTCTTCTGAGATTTTTCCTGATGCTTGGAATAGGGTGGATATTTTGCTGTATTTTAAGAGTTTAGCTAGTATCCCCATAGGTTTAGGGCTCTATATTGCCTTTTTCCATCAGCTGCAAACAGGAGAGCAGCAATATAGAAGGCTTACTGCTGATAAAAGTAGTTAATAAAATAGCTGTTGAACTGCTGATAACTATTTATCTAATCTTAGTGGCTTTGCACAAGAAAGACTAGCTACCAGGAATTTGCAGTTCTCCACAGAAGTCAGTAATTAGGGAAAACAGATAGCAAATTGTTCTCTTAATAAAGCATTTAATTTTATATTAGACATTTACCTGTGAAGGTCTGAACTGACCTTATTGAACTGTGACTTAATAAATTATTTTCACTGAAATCATGGGTTGTTCACATTTTAATGAGATTGCAGAAACAAAGAAGAAGCAACCCAGTTAAGTTTAGCAATACATAATTCTTTTCTGAAAGAAAAAGGACAGGGACACCTTCCACTAGACTGGGCTGTTCTAAGCCACATCCAACCTGGCCTGGAACAACTATAACTTCTCTTGGCAGCCCGTTCCAGTGTCTCACCATCTTTACAGTAAAGAATTTTTTCCCAATCTCTAATTTAAATCTATTCTATTTCAGTTTAAAACTGTTGCTCCTTATCCTATCCCTTTACTCCCTGAAAAAGCATCCCTCCCCATCTTTCCTATAGTCCCTCGTTAAGCACTGGGAGGCCACTATAAGGTCTCCAGCTTCTCCCAGCTGAATAACCTCAAGTCTCTCTGCCTGTCAGTTAGTTCTTTGTTAAGAATAGTGACTAGTGGCTAAGTGTCTACTTTTAGGTGTTTCTTCTCCACCACTGGAGCTATAAGAAATGTTCTTTTCCCTTTCCCTGTACCATAGCTCTGACTACATTTCTTATATTTGCTTTCCTTCCATCACCAGGTTTCCATTTCCTTTCTCTTCATCAAATTATTTAGGTTTCAGGTTCTATACTTAACATACCATGAGTCTTCTCCTACTTCTGCTTCTAATAAAGAAATGCCAACAGAAGAGGTTTAAAGGAAGAGTATAAAATCCTAAGTAAAAGAAGATTCTTCTTAGATTTGTACAAACCATATCCAAAAGTTTGTACATAGATCACATCCTTATAGCTGCATATGAGTACAAAAAACTTTACCTTAAACCATATGCATAACCAATTTGTATATTTATTTACCCTCTTTACATATAATTGGCAAACATACAGTGATTCTTAACTGATCAAGCTACCACATAAAAAGCACTCACAGAACATTCTATTCTTACCAGTTCATTAACCAGAATGACAGTGCAGTAACGTTTCTCCAGATTAAAGGGAAGGAAGTGAATATCTAAGCCTGCAGACCCTTTCCCTTCCAAGAATAGGTCTTCCATGGGACTGAAGAACTCAGGCAGGAGGCTGGATTGGCAAGCTGTTACAATAAGTTTAAATGGTTGTTTAGACACAGAATCACCGAAAACATCCAGTTGGAAGAGACCTCCAAGATCATCAAGTCCAACCCTTGACCCAGCACTGAAGAGTCAACACTAAACCACGCTCCTAAGCACCAGGTCCACACACTGCTCAAACACCTCCAGGGATGGTGACTCCACCACTACCCTGGGGCAGATCATTCCAGTGTGCAGGGCTTGCAAAATAATGAAGCTGTCTAAGTTTAAATACAAGGATACTATAAACAGCCTCTATTAGTCAGTATGTAATGCACACTGGTAACCAGTAATCAGTATTTACTGGTATCCTTGTGTAAATGCACTGCAGTATTGCATGCTGTATTACTGAAATACATTTTGCTAACCACTTGTGTTCTTCCTCTGTCCACAGAAACAAAACCAGGGAAAACAGACAGTTCTCACCACCAAAAATTCCTTAAGGATGTACAGCCCATATGCAAATGACTACTCCTGCCAGAAAGAAGAGTACGGTTTACTACTATTTAAACAAATAATCTTGCTCTCAGTAGCAGTGGCTATGTTGCATTGCAGTTTGAAACACTCCAGACTGGACAAAAAGTAAATATTGGTAAGATTGCTTCATTTGTGTCACTTTCACAAACACATTGAGCTGAGTAGGAGCTTTCTTTATAAAACACTGAGAAGCTTAGGGTTGAAACTGGCAGAGTTTGATTACTTTCCCACTGTGTGTTTTCATTCCTAAACATATTTTAATAATGCAGACTCCCTTAGAACCAGATTTTCATTCAGGCTTGGCTGGCTAGCTTCCTGGGAAGTTCAGTAGACTTCAGAATAGAAGTGAAAGTGAAGGTAACAAAAATGAGTGAGGATCATATATGAAACCTATGCCAAAATCTGGTCTATTAAATAAATTTTATTCACCCCTCAAAACCCTCAAGAACCAACCTGAAGAAAGGTATTGCTACTACCTACTCTTCCTCTCCATAGTCCAAACTGGGTTTGAAACAACAAAAATACAATTTCCCAATATCAGTTCTTTAATCAACAGTTAAATTTGATATGAATGTGATGATCTAAAGCCTACATAAACAATGACACACAAAAAAAGGAAAAATCTCCAATAAACACCAAGAGTAATGAAGTCCCATTTTGACCCTTCCATCAAATAGGGCAAGGCAGCACTAAGAGCAACTAATTTTTGACTCAATAAGGCACTGCCAAATTTGTCTTCAATTCAAGCATTTCCCATTCAAAATATGCCAAATTTTGGAGCAGATTGAACTGGTCTTGTGAGAAACCTCTCTCCTCACTTTCTTTCTGGATTCTGGGAAATTAAAACAACTGACAAGTAACACTAAATAAATAATTTAGGGTTTTTTTTCTTTACAATTTTTTTCCTTTTTACTATGGCTGCTCCAAAAGAAAACATAATATTCCTGATTTCTAATTTCTATTGCTCTTCACTTAGGACTCTTGCCTCTGTGTTTTCTCAGGTCAGTGTGTAAAACACATACAGAACTGTCTTGTTCAGGTTTTGTTCACCACATTGTTGAGAGAATGGAATGGAATTATTTTCAAATAAAAATGTAATTCTACAAAAAATGAAAACATCATTTTCTTTCCCAAGACCCAAAATGCCATCAAAAATATCTCCATATCCCTAACCTGACTGAAGTTATAAAAACCTTTGTAAGCCATTCACAAATTTGTGTAATAATTGTAGCCCTCTTACTAAAATACATACTTTTTTATTTTTAGGAACTGTGCATTGTTGGTTGTTAATTACATTCAGAATACAATGAGATAATCAATATATCTAGGAGAGTTAGATTATTAAGGTTAGACATCTGCCTTCTGTGTGACCTCATGAAAACCAACAATAATTTCCAAGAGGATAAAATAAATTCCACGAGGTCATTCCTACAACTTTTGCTCAAGTGGATTTGCAACAGTGTCAGAAAGGCTGTACCTCTGGATTCATCTATTTTAACAAAACTGTTGATTGACATTTCCTAAGAAATAAGATCAAGAAATGCACAAGCTCTTATGACGAGCACTTGAAAAAATAAATTTACATAAGCTGCAAAGGCTCCACATCAGGCTCTCATGAAGCCAGCCCCTAGGCACTTTAAAAAAGAAGAAAAAGTAGGTATCTATTTTTGTGGGGGTTTTGTTGTTAGTTTGTTTCTTTTTGATGGTAAACTCATTAAGACTAAACTGCAGAGTTAGATATCATTTCACTCAGTTAAACTCTCCTAGAAAGCAGTTACTAAGCATATCCATAAATAATAATTACTGAACATACTTTAGATGTCAAAAAACTTGCTTATGTAAACAATCTGGTTTCTACCTGCATAGAGGTACTTACAGCAATTTAAGTTGTTCTCTTCATTTAGATCTTCAGGTAGCACATCATTTTTAAAATCCAATATTTCATTTTCAGAACTAAAAGGGAAAAAATAAAAATGAAAGCAATACTCTGAAGCTGGACATTTCTATTACTGATAACTTAATTCCAATTTTTATGAATAAATTCATAGATTCATAGAATACCAGGTTGGAAGGGACCTCAAGGATCATCTGGTCCAACCTTGCAGGGTAAGAATAGGGTTTAAATGAGAGGGCCCAGCACCCTGTCAAGCTGAGCCTTGAAACTGACTAATGTAGGAGAATCCACCACCTCCCTTGGGAGTTTATTCCAACGTTTTAATAGTTTGAATGGTGAAAAAACCAAAATTCTGGCATCCAGTCTGAATCTCCCAGTAGAAAATAAAATGTTTTTAAGAAACAAAAAATACAAACCATCTACCTACTAATAACATTAAATACTACCTCTTCTGCTTAAGTTAGTAGTCATATTTACAGCAGAGCCAGAACATGCTCCCTTCAAATAACCAGCATAATATCTCTGCAATATTCATCAAAGGAAAATTCCATGTAAAAATAAGCAAACCCTACAAAGCAAACAACTACATTTTTAAAGATTAAATAAACAAACCCAACCATTTTGCCAGTCCAAAGTACTCCAGCCCAATAAAACTTCTGTGGGACTTCAGTCCCAACTCTTCTCTTTATCATTTCAATATCCTGTGAGGATAGACAAAGAACTGTTCCCTGGCACACCATGAAGGGGCAAGGCTTTGCATTCCTCTGATACTCCCATTTGTCTTCTATTCAGTCTTCCCAGTTTTTTACCCCAAAACTACACTATAGGAATATATGTAAATATCTGCAAACCAAACTCAGTTCAGATACACTGTGCTCACCCTTGGGTTTATAGTCACAGCCCTTGTGGATGTGTCAGTCTTTCTTTGCCACATATCAGAACACACTTCTGAGACTAGATGTTATTTTTTAAGCACCAGTGTTTTGATTGCAGCATTTTGATGGAGCATTGTCTTACAGCAATAAGTTGTGAAATCTGAGTGCTCAGGAGACACTTTTGATTAACAGATGTGGTTTAGTCTTGAGAAGACTGAGAGGGGATCTCATCAATGTCTATAAATATCTGAGGGATGAGTGTCAAGTGGAGGAGGCCAACCTCTTTTTGGTAGTATGGAATAATAAGACAAGAAAAAACAGAATCAGGCTTGAATATAGAAGATTTCACCTCAACATGAGGAGAAACTTCTTTACAGTGAGGGTGACAGAGCACTGGAACAGGCTGCCCAGAGAGGTTGTGGAGTCTCCTTCTCTCGAGACTCTCAAAACCTGCCTGGAAGCATTCCCATGCAGACTGCCCTAAGTGATCCTGCTCTGGCAAGGGGGTTGGACTAGATGATCCCTGGAGGTCCCTTCCAACCTCTAATGCTCTGTGATTCTGTGGTGCTGGAAGGCTGAACCAAACACCCAGGTAAGGTGCCTGATACTGATGCTCACAGAACTGGTGCTAGTGCAAATGTATGTAAGGAACAAGCTCACATCACATCTTTGTGGACTCCTTGTAGAACCACTTATGGCAGGAGGTCAATTTGTTAATTAAATTTTTATGTATTTCTGAACAAGCCTGTTTGACTCAAGGGGTACCAAAAAAAAAAGAAAAAAAGCCAAGTAAAACTAACAAACTGATGTGTATTAGGAAAGAACAGTTATACTGAAAAACAAAAACCTCTTTGCTTATTCCCATCTCCCTCAGCAACTTTTGCTTCATCATATTTCCTTGATATGATTTTATATCATTTTTATCTTCCTTCATGAATAATAGCTATTATTGTTCACAGGAGATAAATGTAGTTACACTTAAGGAAGGAGAGGGTTTTCTTAATTTACAACAAGCACAATGCTCATAGATGCTGAGAACTATACTGTAATATATCACAAAAAAAAAAAAATACTGTGAGATTCAGCTCTAGACTCAGGTTTAATACCACCTACACACAAAAGTCATTCTTCCCTAGCAGCAAAATTTAATGAACCACATTACAGCAAACAATTATTGCATACAGTATTTGATAGCTATTTGGTCTCTCTTAAAATAAATAGTTAGTCTTGCTGGGCTAAGAAAAAAAATCCCAAATAAATGGACTTGTAAAAGTCTCGGAATATGCTACCCTGGAGATTCATTTTAATACTAAAAGGCTATTTTTTCAGAAAGGAAAATGATCTCTAAGGTATGCTAGTACAACATACTATTTATTCTGTACTTATTGGTAAGTATCTCATAAAAATACAGTTTTTATATAAAATGTCATCTTTTTCAATGCTTTATCTTTAAATCAAAATGCCAAGTCATGATTCCAAAAAAAAACCACCCAGAAACTACAGCAGAAGAATCACTGGAAAAGTACAAAATTGCTCAAAAGCTACATGAAAAGACAACATAATGTGGAAATACATTACACATTAAGAACATACAAAGTGCAACACATTTCTTCACTTGGGTGACCTGTATGTTCACTAAGTCCTATTTTCAGAGTGATATAATGGAGACATTCATTGCACTGATTTGACATGATATTGAACATCTCTCTCTCTACAATTTTTTTCTAACCCCAGTGAACAAAGCAGCTGCAGATAAGAGGAGGGAAAAAGAAATAAAACTGTATTGTAGCAGACACAAATGTTGCATCTCATTCTTGTGTAACAAAAAGAAACAGCATCTCATTCAGTAATAAAACCAAAGGGAATATACTTAAGATCAGGAAGGTATAATAAGCATGGTTATACTCACAGTCTGGCTCAGTGCCTGCCCTTTCAGTACACAGAGGCATAAAGAAAAGGATTAGGCAGAATACCTTAAAGCTGACATAAAATAAGCCTACACAGACCTGTTTGTATCGATATGAACTGGGGGATGAATGGCTTGAGAGCAGCCCTGTGGAGGAGGGCTTGAGGGTGCTGATGAAACAAACAAAAATATTAGATATGAGCCAGCAATGTGCACTTGCAGTCCACAAAGCAAATTGCATCCTAGGCTACAACAAAAGAAACATGTCCAGCAGGTCAAAGGAGAAAATTCTCCCACTCTGCTGAGGTGAGATGCCACTTGGAGTTGAAGCCCCCAGCATAAGACAGACGTCGACCTGTTGAAGCAAGTCCAGAGGAGGGCCATGAAAATCAGAGGACTGAAATACTTCTCCTATGAAAAACAGGCTGAAAGAGTTAGGGCTGTTGAACTTTAAAAAAATGAAGGTTACAGGAAGATCCTACTGTGGCCTTTGAATACTTAGGGCATAAAATATAGAGACAGACTTTTTACCAGGGCCTGTAGGGGTGGGACAAGGGATAATAGTTCTAAAATAAAAGAGGGTAGATCTAGATTCTATTATTCTTTATGGTGAGTTTTATGAGACATTGTAACAAGTTATCCAGAAAAGCTCTAGATGTCCCATCATTGAAAGTGCTTCTCCTTTAGTTTTAGTATACTTTCACCACTTCCTAGTTTTACAGAAGAAACCTATGAAGGAAAATTCAGCTACTAAATGTAACCTTGAACTTTTACTGTCATTAAATACCTTTTTTTTTTTTTTCAATGGGTACCATTCAAAATACCAACATGCTTTCTCTATGCTGAGCCACATCCAATGACTGACACAAATTTTAGTTCTCAAACCTTTTTCATTTTCACTTTCTCCTTTAAACTTGACTATCTGTGATTCTGATTTACATCCTATCTCTTCAATGCCCACAAAGCTTCCTGCCTGTTAATCTAACTTTGTTAGTATTTATCTCACTGTCTAACAACTGAAGACAGTGAAAGCAGAAATACCTTCTTTCAGACTGTAAGTCTTAAGAACAGATTTTCCTCTTTATCTCTCCTTGACTCTCATTATAATTGCTCTCTGCTTTTTTATTCTTTGACATTTTATTATCTTTACCAAGCTTACTTTGAACTCTCCTTCTACTTCCATATTTCATGTCCATGGTCAGCTAAATCTAGATGAAATTATATTCACTAATGTCAGCATATCCACACTAATAACCCCTTATTCTCTCCTTGCATCTCCAATGGCCTACTGAACCTGTACACTTTACAGTACAATTAGAATTCTACAGTACTTATTTACAAATAGAAAATTGACTTTACTGTTGCACCTTTAAATATCTCTACCTTCTCTATCCCAGGAATGAGAATTAATCCTGTTGCACTGAGCTGTAGCTAATTTTGTCAGCATTTCAGTCCCATATCCCAGCACCAACAGCTCACCTTTCAATCCTAGTTTCTCTAACACTTTTTCCAAACAGCAGAATTACACACCATTTTATATTTTGCACTATATTTATCTTTTCTCCAGTGTTTAAGTTATCTGCAAAATGTTTTTAAAATGTTACACAATTCTACAGTCTTTCCATGTCCTAACCTAAAATTCTTTACAGCAGGCATGCACATAACTATACACAAAGATGTAACACTAATAGAATTGTATAATTCAAGAAATTGTAGTTAGCAATTGATGTGGAGAACTTACCTGAACATTTGCTCTTGCTTTACTTGCATGGCTTGATATACTTGCTCTGGCTGTATTAAGTAACTTGTGGATTCCATCAAAATTACCCTGGAATATGGCAAATATATATAATGATCACATTTTTAACATACAGAACAAAGACAAAACTCAGTTCATTCTAATTTTTAAATAAAAATTTTGGTAAAGAAGCTTATAAATTTCAACTTTTATCTTATACCCTATTGGAGGTGGATATACCAAACCCATTCTGGGTGGAAAAGAGAAATTTAATTTGTGGCCTCTGCAGTATGTTTATTAAACAGATCCATGAAACAAGCCAAGATATTTTGTGGAAAAAGATTCTTGTAAATAAATGAATGGCACGAACCAATGCTTAGGTTCTAAAAGACTAAAGACAAAATATGGAGTCAGACCACATAAACAGATTTTAGAGGGGCACAGTACTCTATTTCTTTTGTACTAAGAAAGCAACATTCATAATAACTTTGTAGTTGTTCAGTCCACAATGCATGCAAATGAAAAATTAGGTTAACTGATAGTGGTATGAGCCAAGGCAAAAGCACAGTTGTTTTTTTTTTTTCTTCTGTGTGCCTGAAAATTTAAACAGTGGGATAAAGCAGACTGGGGGAAATGACCATCTATTAATTAACATCTTTTGTTTCTCTTTGGAATTTGGCTGGACCTCAGCCAAACACAAAAGCACAAGCAAGGTTCATGAATTTCATTTGATTAAAGCTCTAGCTTTATGGCTAACACTGAGATGCATTTCAATTAAGGCTTATTTATGTTCTGTATTTCTTATGATAGCTTCATAGTGCCTGCAGCTATTTTGTTAATGTAAATCTCTATAATTCAGCATTCTTACACTTTTATGAAGAAAACTATGGAAGAGACTTGATAAAACAGCATGATCATTAAAGATTTGTCTTTACAACATTGTCTACCTGAATATGCCATCAGTTCTGAAGGGATTGGTAACATTCAGGGTAAGTTTTTTCAGCTCATAACATGGGGATTTGCATTTTAATATATCCTAAAAGACAACAAAATTTACATCAACATGATAAAAAAGTTGCAAGACAATATTCTTATGTAATACATAAACATACAGGAAAATATTACAAAGACTAGAACCATGTGCTTGACCACTGATGACTACAATATTAATGTAATTTAAATTCTAGGCTTTGTTGACAGCAAAGAACAGCTAAAGACTTTCTCTTTTTAAACATGCGTTAACATTTTAAATGTTCTTCCAAATGATAGCACAAGGCCAAGGATGAAGCTATCTTCTTTTTTTCCTTCTTATCTTTACATGTTCTTTATCTTTGCCTCTTGCTTCAACCTTCATTTCTAACATTAGTATCTATTGCTATAGTGGAAAGAGAGCCAAATAAAAAATAGAAATAAAAAATAAGAAAGAGAGCCACATAAACACCAACCAAGTTCAGAAGAGGACATATCCAGATCTGTTCAATTAATGTTTGATAACACATATCTACCTCTGCTCTATTTCTTGGATAGATCTTAAACCTACAGACTTCCTAAAGTTAAAAAACACAAATAAACCCAGCAACATCTAACAAAAATTTTCTGTGGATCTACATATAACACCTGAAATCACTAGGCTGAAGCACATCACCTCTGCAATGGAATTTCTAAAAGCATTCGTGTGATGAAAGGGCTTTGAATTTATTTTCAGAGCAATCAGTGCAAACATTTAAAATTTATTAAGGATCTAAGTGTGATTTATACCCTTCAGAATCTACAGCACTCCTCTGGGCTTTTCCCTGCACGCACACAGACTAATTTTGGATATCTGTACATTCGTATGTCAGAAGACAAAGCTGATGCTAATTCTCATTTGTATTCTCACCTCAGTTCACTTTTGTTTGAGACAACATACAGATGAACAGCACTTTTGTGACACTATTAAGCATACACACATAAACTTACAGCAGGCTCAATATGCTTGACTTCAGATTTCAGAGAGAATGTCAGTGAGACACCTTGAATCCCACCCACACACTTTGAGATCAGTAGCAGCACTGCTTCAGCAGGGCGCAGAAAGCGACTAGTGAATTCCACATTTATGCTTGTTTGCCTCCTAGGAAAAATAGTAATAATAACAGTAGTTTAAATAGGCACAAAATTGTGACTCAGAAATCACTTAGAAATGTCACTTCAGGAGCACGTTTTAGAGCCTATGGAAGGGAAGGGGATTAGAAAAGAAATTCTTTTCTTCTGAAGTACTTTGTTGTAGTTCAATCTTCTGCTTAAGAGGACCTTAAAACACTGTAATAGAAGAACTATATAGATGGAAAAAGAATAATATTGAGCCCTTTTTCCTTTACATGACCTCAGCATGTAGCTTAATTTTTCTTCACACTCTAGCATAGGAAAACCTCTTTCCTTCTAGTATTACCCTGTTAACAACTTAGTTGAACAGCTTTTTGTGAGTTAAAAAAATCAGACATCTTGCTATGCATGTTGTGAGGCAGATGTAGATATTCTTAATCAAATTCTCATTAAAGACTGAGAAAGACATGAGTAAAAAGAATCCCTTCAAATAATTAGTAAAGTTGAGAAAATGAGAGATGGAAAAAACAAAATTTCTCTTGACAAGCAACAGCTCAAGCCTCTGATGGGAAATTGGAGATGAGAAGGCCACATGGAATGAGAGTTTTGACTAAGTAAGAGTTAAGTTTAGGCTTGATTGACATTAGTACTGTAACTAACAAAATGTTCAGTGCCTGAAGCTTGCATTTTAAAGCTCTCAAAATCAGTCTCTAATTTTGAGAATGATGTCTTAAGGTTGCATGAAGGTCAGAAAAATTATACTCTGCCTTTCTATACACATAACTAGTGTAGAGAAAGCCTTCTCCAAACAGATAAAGACCTCTATTTTTATAGTTGCAAGCAGAATATTTCAAAATAGATACCAAAACCTCAGCTGACTGGTTTATATTTCCATTGCAATATCATTCTGTGTAGTTTACCTATAGCAAAAACTTAAAATACCTTAATTTTCTCAAGGCAGTGTTACTTAAAAAATACTTTATAGAAATTCTTAAAATACAGGAAAATATTATCTTTATAAATGTCAGATTTGTTCTTTGTCTTTCTGGAAGAGAGAGCAGAAACTAAAGTAAAGGAGAAGCCTCTCCCTAACCCAAATCAGCCTTCTCCATTAAACAATTAATAGGAACTGTGCAGCCTGACAAAAAGGAACTAAAATAGAAGACAGAATTGTGTGATTTATTGGTTTTCCAATAACTGAGAAAGCAGAAGCAATCAACTAGCAGTGGTAGGTGAAAGATGCCTATGATGTACTGTAGGTATATAGACTTACCAAGTCTAACAAAGGCCCTTTCTATAGACTTACAAAGAAACTAGCAGACAGCATCCTCCTGGAGAAATTGCCTGCTTATGGCTTGGATGGGTGAATGTTTCACAGGGTTAAGAACTGGATGGATGGCTGGGCCCAAAAAGTGGTGATGAATAGAGTTAAATCCAGTTGGCAACCAGTCACTAGTGGTGTTTCCCAGGGCTCAGTACTGGGGCCAGTTCTCTTTAATATCTTTATGAGGGAATTGAGTACACCCTGAGTAAGTTTGCAGATGACACTAAACAGAATGATAGTGTTAATCTGGTTGAGGGTAGCAAGGCTCTGAAAAGGAGATCTGGACAGGCTGGATTGACAGGAGGAGGTCAGTTGTATGAGGTTTAACAAAACCAAGTGCTGGGTCCTACACCTGGGTTGCACCAACCTCATGCAACACTAAAGGCTTAGGACAGAGTGTTGCCTGGCAGAAAAGGACCTGGAAGCGCTGGTTGACAGCCAGCTGAACGTGTACTAGCAGTGTGCTCTGGTGGACAAGAAGACCAAAAGCACCCTGACCTATAACAGGAATAGTGTGGCCAGCTGGAGTAGGGAAGTGATCATGCCCCTGCACTTGGCTCTGGTGAGGCTGCACCTTGAATACTGGGTTCAGTTTTAGACCCCTCACTACAAGAAAGACATTGAATTGCTGCAGCATGTCCACAGAAGGGCAACAAAGCTGGTGAAGGGTCTATAGGACAAGTCTTTCAAAGAACAACTGAGACAGCTGGGACTGTTTAGTCTGGAGGAGGCTGAGGGGAGACATCATCACTCTCTACAACTACCTTAAAGGAGGTTGGAGTAAGGTGGGGATCCATCTTTTCTCCTAGTATTCTGATATGATGAGAGGAAACGATCTGAAATCATACCAGGGTATTAGGGAAAAAATTATTTATGGAAAGAGTGGACAGGCATTGGAGTAAGTTATCCAGAGAGGTGGTCTAGTCACCATCCCTGGAGGTGTCTAAAAACTGTGTGGAAATGGCACTTTGGTACATGGTTTACTGTCCATGGTGGTCTTAGGTTGAGAGTTGGACCCAATGATCTTAGAGGTCTTTTCCAACTGAAACAACTCTATGATTCATTAAAAGAAGGAAATATAATTTATGAACTCTCACTTCTCACTATGCAGGAAGGCCATTAATGGAGTCCTCAAGGGTCTGTGACAACTGGAAAGTAAGGAAGTTTACTGATGTTCCAAGTTGATTCAGTTTATTAGGTCACCAAATTCCATCCAAAGAGCTCAAATCTACCATTTCCACCTCCTTAATCTCAAAAAGGTACAGCAGAATTGAAAACAGATCACCACATTGCAGAAAGGATGAATTAAAGTAATAGAATTGCCCAGCATGATCTCTAGGCTCAACAGCTGTGATAAAGGAGTGTGATGCTGTCCAGAGCTCTTCCTAACACCACAAGTCTCAGCATGTAAGTTTGGGGGATCAGTGATGAAATTCTGGAAGTTCTGGCTCTTACAGATTTCATGTTCCTGCTGCAGAGGCCCCAGATATTGTCATGTTTGACAGTGAAGAGTTGCTAAGGCCTCCAGAGTCTGAAGCTCCCAAGTCACCCTGCCATTCAAAACATCCTGGAAAATGCACCCTGGGACTGCTGAGTCCCAGAGAAGTATACTGCCTGAGACATCTAAAGCCACTTTAAAGATCAGCTTTAAAGAAATACACTCTACTTATGTCACAAATAGGAATGACAAGGAAATGGAGTGTATGGAACATTCTGCCTGATCTTTGCCCTTTGGCTCATGCAACAGCAGAGAAATTTGATTTGAATTGTGAACTGTTGCCTTCTGTGGCAAAGCCAGGATCACAAAACCCACAAAGTTGCTTTTATTTTTTTCCCCTCTATTCATCTATGTTGTGGGCTATGTAAAGTGGCCAAAAAAATCAGCTCATGGAATTGTTCTATAATCTTGTTCATTCTCATGTTACTATAACTACCTCCATCCACACCCATTTCAGCTGACATATTGTAGGGATCTAAGACTCCTAATTTATCAGCTCACTGTGTACCCTCTTTCAAAAAGAGCAAGCAAACAAATTCTCTTTTATTTGTTATACTGCAGTGGAGGAAATGAATGATAAAAAGTTATTTGGAGGAATCAAATTTGCAGAATTTAATGCCAACAGAAATCATGAGATAACACAAGCCAATGCGGCTGTACACTGCAGATCATTAGGTGCAACCAAATCATCCTTCAATTGCTTCTGATAACTACCATTTGGCAAAAGCATTTTTCTGAGAACGCACCCTGTATTATCTGAGGCAGCAAGCTGGAGCAAATAACTTTCTGAGGTCACATCCTGCAGTATTTTCAATGTTCTGTGATTTACAAAATCCCTACAGTTAAAGAATTGGTCATTCAGATTTTCTTCCCCTTAACAGCGAATTACTTTCACTACTTCCAGGTTGAATTTTTACAACTTCATCTTCAAGCTGTTGTTCTTATAAAAAGGTCTGTTGTATATTGTTTACAGTTAAGCAGGTCCCTTTCCCAGAAAGGTATTTTGAAATATTGATCAAGTAACTTTCATCATTTCTCTTGTTAAGATACTCAAACTGAGTAAATTATAGGCATGCCTCCACCACGTAAGAGGGTGTAGAGACCTTTATGCTATCGCTGTTGTGAACTCCAAGTCTATGTGGCACAGTGCAGTCCCCTGGAGAGTGGGAAACTTGTATCAAAGATTAATTACATTGCATGCAAGATCTGACACTCAGCTACACTGGGAATGTTCTGATGCATCCCAAAACCCAGGCCAGAATGACAGTACAGTATTTGGATGATCTCCCTGGTGTTCATCTTCTTAGCATTAAAGCCCATTTCATCTTGGCCAATTAATATAGAAATATTAATTCTTGACAGATAATCGGTGTAGGTGGCCATGTAAGAAAAGACCAGGAGCTGCCCTGTGTGCGACACAGACAATTCCAGTTGGCTCCATAATGGACTCACCCCAGGGCACACTGGCACAAACTGGTGGCACATCTGCGTAAGCATATTTAAGCAAGAGGAAAATGTCAGAAAGGCAGAGGAACAAGGAAAAAGAGTAAGAAACAGCATTGGGAACATCAAAGTCAGAGATGGAGAGGGAGGCTAGATGCTACAGCTGCCAGAGCAGCTATTTCCCTGCAGCATGTGGAGAGAACCCCACCAGAGCAGATATCCGTACTTGCCCCATGCCAGAGCAGTTGGATATTTCCTAGAGAAGCTGTGATCCAATGGGCAGTCAATGTTGAAGTAAATTTAAAACCATTGGCATCTCTATCTAATACTTCACTATTAAATCAGAAAGTTATTAATATGCTTGACATTACTAACACTAAAAAAAAAAATCGTTACTTACTTAGGGGCAATGGTAACAGTGTTTCCTTTAGGTAATGAGAAATCATCAGCATCTCTTCCTACAAGAACAGCATTGTACATCAAGGCTTTGCTGCTTGGGTTTTTCAGACACACCTACAAAAAGAGCATTTTTATTCAATTTTTAGGGTACAAAAGGTGTATTCTGCATCTAAGTTCCAAAATACAAACTGAAGATATCAAAATAAGAAAGGAATTCAAATAACTAGGTAGATCATTTATCTTCCTAAGGAGTATAGACTTCCCACAGACTATCCAACAGCAACTTTAAGAACTTATTTTGCAGTGTACACTGTACTCTTGTTCCTGTTAATCTCTTATTCCTATCTTTGATCTCAGATTTTTCAGATTTGTAGATTTTTTTTTCCACTCTTACAAGCACAAAGCAGCAGTAGAATTGAGGATTTCAAGCATGAAAAGAAAAAAAAAAAAAGATGTATGCTCCCATCTTCCATGTTTAGTAATCAAATTACATGAAACCCATTCATTCTTTGTTGTAGTGGGTACATAACATATATGGATACACAGATATTATTTTACCGTTATGCTACTACAAATTTAAATCCAATAGTATCAGTACCTGTTTAACAACAGTTTCATGTAGAGCACCTGTAAATTCTATAGTCTTCTTCGGTAAGTAGTGAGGGAGATTTTCATATAGGTAGACACACAGAACAAGCATCATGACTGGATTTGGATCACAAAAGTCAGTGGCCTAATAAAGGAAGCAAAACAATGAAAACCAAAACAGACATTCAGTTCAAATTTTGCCTGTACAGTTCATAGATATGAAGATAAAAACAAAATAGTTGAAGGTAATTCTTATTACACATATATTTTCAACCTAACTTTTAATAATTAGATTAGGCTCATAGATGCATAAGGAACTTTTCAGAATCTTGAAGACCACTGACATGCTCTGGTAAAAAAAAAACTAGGCTAAAAATTAAAACCACCCACAGTTCAACAGAAATAGATTTCATTTAATTTAAATAAAGCATAATAGCAAACATAACCAAAATTCACCAACTGGACAAACACTTGTCTTTAATTATCTTGAAAAACAAACAACATTTTACAATCTGTTGATTTACTATTAAAAAATACCATCCAAAATAATCCTAGATACAATTTTGCAACTGTTTATGAAAACATTGTCACCATCCAACTAATAACTATGTTTTTATTGCAGATCACAGAATCACAGAATGTTAGAGGTTGGAAAGGACCTCGAAAGATCATCAAGTCCAACCCACCTGCCAGAGCAGGACCACCTAGAGCAGGTCACACAGGGCCACTTACAGTATGTCAAATTACTTTACAAAAGGTAGCAAGTATTACTGCATTTTAAATATTTGATTTATAGAAATTAATTGCAATAACAATTGCAAAACACTCAAAGCTTTAATACTCTCTGATTCTGGTAAGTCACTGAAGAGGGGTAGAAACTCCTCTATTAAATGTATATGAAATTTTCGGAAGTTTAATCAAATAGTGAAGAGACTTAATGATGTAAGAGGCTTCCTGCAAATAGAGGCAGGAAAGATGTGGCTACAGATTTAAACAAATAAGATTCTGTGCTTTCTAAATCAAATTAATTAAGTATTTTAACACCTTATGCTTAGCAATATACAATGTTATTATAATCAAGCTGTCTATAGATATACTAAATAAACTTTTACAACTGCAGTTAATTTCTTTCAAATTAAATATCAAGTCACACTGAAAAAATATACACAACTTGGGAATAGATTTAAGCAGTAAACAACTGCAATAATATATCATCCCATTAAAAGATGCTTTTTTCATTCAAGGCATTTTATTTGAATCCCTTACATAACTGAGAGTCATTAAATACAGCAGAGTTTTGAAAAAGAGCCTCCTTTGCCTAATGCCTATAAAGTGACTATCATTATAAATCCTCTCATCTTACAGGAGAAAACTTTTCCCAGTTCTCAGACAAAAATAGCTGATATGTTGTGCTGCTGCTGATTTCTACTGTCTCTAAGCAGCTTGGATGAGTAGCACCTAACCACAAGTAATCTCATCCCATTACTCTATTCTAAAGCTTCCTCTTTCACACAGTTTCATCATATCATGAATTTGCAGCTGTAAACCACTCAGAGAACAGAGTACCTTTTTATTTGTTTCAATATTGACCTGTACATTACTTAGAAGTGGTGTATATATATATACAAAGTCAATATCTATTAGATCTACACTGTTATGTGAGAGAGGCAGAAAACAGGTACAAGATACTGTTAAATGCCAGAAGTTTATGTTAATGAAAGAGTTGCACTACTAGGTTTTGAACTTACTAGGAACTTGACAACCTCTAGCAGATACTTCACATTCAAACATATTAGCAATAAGGAAAAAGAGCTTTCTCTATTCAGCAGCTATTGAAAGCTTAGCATCCATTTCTAAGGACATGAACAAATACACCTCAATTGATATAAGATTCTTTTGTAACAAGGGCACACATCTCTCCAGGTGAGCAACAATCATACCAGTGACTTCTGTATAAGCTTAGCTTACACAGGGAAAAAAAAAAGCCTTGCCTACACATTGTAAGCACAAATGTATTTGCTGATTCAAGCCTAGCAAGCTGTGAGTAAATCCAGTGTAAAAGTCCCTTCTCTACCTATTAACTTCCCTTTATAAGGAAGGTCCTGCAAAGTACCTGTGATGGTTTGAAACTGTCTTTTTAATTTTTCCTTGCAAAGTTCAGAACAGAGAAAGTGAAAGAATGTAAATAAGTCACTACTGGGTGTAAGAAAGCAAAATACTGATTGTTCTAAACACTTCCATTGGATAGATAGAAATGTTTAAGAACTATTACCCAAAACAAAGTAGGCATTCTGCACATTCTGCGTTCGGCAGTGGGAGCAGTTGCTGGGCTGTCTGGCTGCTGTTTCTTCTTCTCTTCTGGATGAAGATAACACACTGACCTTGGCAGCTAAGTTAACAACTTTCTGCTTAACTAACTGTGCTTCTCTGTCCAGGGGGGTCTGGGGGGGAAGCTCCTGGGAGAGGGAGGCCCCTTTGGGAGGGTCCCCTTGGGGGGGAGCAAAGGGAGCTTGGTTGTGCTTTTCTGTTGATTGTATATATTTGTAAGTGTTGTGAATTTTGTATATTTGTACATATTCATTGCATTTCATCTGCTTGTAAATACAGCTTTTCATTTGCTTCCAGACTGAGCTAGCCTGGTTATTGTTGGTGGGGGGGGTGGAATTTCAGCTCACACCGACACAGTACCCTGGAAAAAACAGCAGCCTGCAATGAGTTAGATGTGAAGGAAAATTCCAGTAGAAGATTGTACAGTGATACCATGAGATCTCTCCTGAGAACAGGGGAATCTACCCGAAATCTGTCAGATGATTCCAGCTGCAGTAGTATGGAGAGAGAATGTGATGTTCCAATGGAATCCTTGCTTATTATCTTTTCCAGGTAAGTTAAGAAAGCAATAAAAATGGTGATGTGACACTTTTGAGGAGGTCAGCTTAACAAAAAAAAATTAAAAGTAAATACACTCCATTTCATAAAATGTGACATTAGTTGAACTATATTGAATAAAGAGCCCAGGTTTTTGGCACACCTACTTTTGTGATATGTGTTTTAAACTTTGCTTTTTTTTTTTTTATTAAATTGATCAACACTTTAGATAACACATCTTGTTTATGCGTAAATTTTGTTATTACTGTACTTTTTTAGGACCAAAACCTCTTAGTAAACAATGAGAAAAAATTTTATCAGCCTAAATTTTTTTTGTTGATACTGTCAGTAAAGCCTCACTTTAATACTCATTGTCAACACTATTAAAATCTCCAGGGATCTTTGAGAATAATAAAATATTCCTATACATTATTATTTCTTCTATAATGACATTGCACCAGTTTTTCACAGGGCCACACTTTCAGCCCCCACATTTTTTATTTTTACGACCAATTATTCTTGTCCTCAACAAGATTAGATGTTTATTACCCAAATAGAGCATTAGAGGGAAAAAAACTTTTTAAAATCTTTTTAAATTGATTCTTATAAGGCAATTTTCATAATGAACCATCTATTCCAGAATTTCAATACCATCCAGTATATTAATCAAGGGAATGGATGCTGTTTCTAAAGCAGCAGAATGAAGAAAACAGAACAGCTGTTGAGTCAGGCACCTGCTCTTTGAGGCGAGTCTATGATGAATCACAGAATCAACAAGGTTGGAAAAGACCTCAAGGATCATCAAAGTCCAACGTGTCACCCAAGACCTCATGACCACTAAACCATGGCACCAAGTGCCACGTCCAATCCCCTCTTGAACACCTCCAGGGATGGCGACTCCACCACCTCCCTGGGCAGCACATTCCAACAGCTAACAACTCTCTCTCTCCCCTTCAGAACACTCACATTTATTTCCAGCTTCTTAACACTCTTCAACTTTACATGAGCATTTTCTACAGGTTTGTAAATATCCTTCCTTTTACTTGATCCCAAGTATAAATGTCAGTATTGTTGACCCCAATTTTAAATCAGTCAATAGGAAAGTGAGTTCCTCTACTGGCTATCCCCAATCACTGCATCTTCTCACCTAGTCTATTCTTGCCACATACATTCCTTTCATGTCACAGCTATCTGCCATCCTATCTTGTAATATTTTACTTTGGGCTTTCAGTTGGATCTTCTTCAAATCAAAGCAGTTTACAACTTAGAAGTATCAAACATAAAGAAATAAAAACATAGAAAGACACCATTAATACTCCAGGGTTGAACTGTCAGTCATGATTAGGAAGTGCAAACAAAGAATTTTTTGCCCAAAGTACTCCATTTTAAGCCTACACCTTAATCCTTAAAAGGATTTAAAAGCTTTGAACTATGTTAGAGGTATTATTTAAACTTGCAGCTGAAGTCATCCAGACAGATTAACTTCTCTGTTATTACAGAATCTTAGATTTTTACAGCGATCAAAGGTGTCATCCATTCCAGACCTAATAAGAGTCTCAGCTTGTGCTATCACAACCATCCTTGCATTAATTAATGCAAAGCTGTCCTGAAAGCTGAGAAGAAGTGATTGCCTGATAGTCAAGTACTCTGTCAATACTTCTGAAACATTTTAGTCTGCTAAATTTAAGAGATAAGACCATCAGAAAAATCCCAAATTAGGACAGATCAGCAATAGGATTCATTTATTTTGCTGCTTTTATTGCTGAAAAGCAAGAAGCTTAAGAAATTTCTATAGTAGTTATGGAGGTCATATATGAATTTCAATAAATTATGTAAAGAGAACCTTCTCTTTTTTTTTTAAATACAGCCTTTGAAGATCCAAAATCTGTTCCTTTTTCTGGTGATGCCTGATTATATAGCTTTGTTTGAATTCCTAGTCTATGCAGAGGTGGATTTTCCCATTTATAAAAACACCAACACCTCAAAAATATGCTGAACTAATAACATGGGAGCACTGTAGATATTCTAGTCTTAAAACAATCTGAGTGCATTAAACAGAATGCTCTGGAGTTATATTCCACCTATAATGTGGTTAACTCCTTTTGCATATCTGGCACCCAGCCTTCGTGTGCTGAACTGCCTCTTTTTTTTTTTTTTCCTTAAAAGCTGAGGCAAAATATGCATTCATTTTGAGGATTATACCTAAACTAACTTTCTACAATTCCTGTCAGTCAAAGCAGTAGATCTTCTTGATTTAGCCTTTAGTAAAGCCATTTACAACAGTTTATCTGTATCAGGATGCAGAAGCAAAACATCAGCGGATACAACTGGAAATAGCAGGGGTAGTTCTTCCCTGTAATCATAGTACAATTGAATTAGGAAAAAAAAAGTTGCAATTGAGCTTCCTTTCATATGACTTTGTTCACAACACACCTCTGCCCCAGATTCCTAATACTATTAATTCCTTGGGAAAGTTTCCTCCTACATCAACAAACACTATGTCTATTCTACCTTATCCTCTTCTGGTCTTCTAACCAGCCCAGTACATTCCACACTCACTCAAGCCCATCCCAGTCCCTGACATTCACTTTGCTCATGATGGAAGCTGCATCACTTTCCAAACTCTGAAGAGAATTAAGTGACCTTAAAGAGTTTTCAACAGTTTTGGTAAGGACAGGATTTTCAATGCCTCAGGGAGCAAAGCAGAAAAGAAAAATATGAGGGAATCTGATATTTTAAATAGGTAATAAGTAACTAACACATGCAGCCAGTATGTAGAAGATAAGGGCAGGAATCCTTGTGAACATTTAACCTTGTTATTTTAACAGCCTTGGCATTGCTATTAAAAGGCCACAAGTTTTGTACTACATTTACAGTGCTTCAGCACTGGGATTTGACAAGCCGCCTTTGTCTGAAGGATTGTTGACCAGGTTGTAGAGCTTTGCTTTGCTTGGTTTAGCTGTGGTAGCAGCTTTTTTAATTGATCAAGCCTCTCTGACTATTTTATCTTTACATGGTACTAGCAGAACCCACAGCTATAGATAACTCTCAAATGGTCAGCTAAAGAAATGCACACAGTGAGCAGGGAAAAAAATGGCTGTAGAGGCAAAACCCAAAACCCAACAGAACAAAGAATTAACATCCTAGTGTACAATATATAGAAAATTTGAAGCTCTAGGCCATTGGAGGGGGAGAACCCAACCAACCAACCAAAACCACAAAAAACCAACAACAAAACAACAAAACAAAACAAACCCAAAACAGAAAAAAAAAAAAAACTCAGAGATGTAAACTATATTGCTAAACATGAAAAAGTGATCCCAAGTGAATCCATATTTAAAAAGAAACAAACATCAACATTATCATATTCCTCCCAAAAAAAGAACATCAGAAGCTGACAGCTTCAAGTGTTATTCTCACTAAGAGTCCAAATCTACTGATTTCTGTGTGCATCAAGTCTGGGACAGAACCCTCCTGCACCTTTGTGATTAGATAGATGCACATAATTGTTACCAAACATTCATACAATTTTTTTACCACTCTTTTTCATCTTTAACGTGTATGATGTTTGTTCCTAAATATTTTTTTCTAAAATGCCTTAGAATGTAATAATAAATTCCATCCAAGTTTTCATTGAGTGATTTATGATGCTAGAACCTCAACTGAATTAATCTTTTGTTTAGCTAGTTTTATATGTATGTGATTCCACAAAGCAAGGAGTTACCAAAATTACTTGTAATTAAATGCGCTTATATGAAGCAGCAGTTTGGTTTCCATTATACAGTAATACACCAAGAAGCAAAACTACCTCAGTAAAATGTCATTTTACTCTGATGTACAATAATTCTGTCATGAAAGGAAAAAAAATAGTAATAATTTAAAGTTATATAAAAACTACTAGTATATAATCACTTACCTTTATGCCCATAGCCAGACTGACAGCATTCATAGCATTCACAAGTATCAAACAGTTGTGCAGAAACTGTTCAGGAGTTTTTGGTTTAGTATACATTCTTACAAAGTGAGTAGCAATCTAGAGAAGACAGAGAAACCAAGCTCTTGATCTTCCACTAATCAAAATTACTATATTTAGATTTTCACTCTCAGTTGGAAATTTAGATCTTATGGATTGCTGAAATTCCCCATTAAGAACATACCCAAGGGGGGCAGGGGGGGGGAATATTGAAACAATCACTTTAGACTTGCTAAATGTTGGGGGGGGGGGGGGCTGTGCCTTTTTAAAAAACATATAAGACAACTGTTCCAAAGGAAAATAAGGCCTGAATAAACCCATCTATATTAATAACCTATACAAAACTTGCACAATATTAAGACAAGTCTTTACCAAATATGGACAATAAGCTGCCAGCTGTGCTGCCAGTACCAGACCATCTAGAAGATCTTGGTCAAAATTTACTATCCATCTCATTGGTGGCACTTCACCTGAATTAAAAACAGAGCAAGATGAATTACACTTTTGCCCCCTGAGAGGCCTAATTTTACTCTCAGCAGATGTGATGACTATTAGAAACCAGAGAGTAAAGAACAGGAAAACAAGAAACATCCATTCATAAGTAGAACTTCCCAGGTATAATTCTTTTCTGGACCCATTGTTAAAAACATGAAAAAACCTCACCTAGAATATTGTAACTGTTATTAGTTACACTCTGGTAGAACATGTAAGAGTATTCAGCACAAGGGAAGGGGAAGCAGGTACACTAAACTTCACCTCACAGACCAGGAACCTAAACAGGTACATTAGTTGTATAGGGGTAACATTCATAGGATACTGAAACTAGTGAAAACTTGCATGAATCCTTTAAAGTTGCAACCTTTATGTGCATAAAAATAGAAAAAAAAATCTTACTGATTTTAAGGTCATATTAAATTATATTAAAGAAATTTAATATTAAATGATATTAAAGAAATTAAGGTCATATTAAATTATATTAAAGAAATATAAACGACAGCTAATAGCACAATTCCTACAGCATAGATCACTACTTCTAGAATAGTGTTGCAAAGTCCTGTGCCTCAGATTATTTTTTATATTTATAATGGTTTTGTTTAAAACAAAGCTAAGCAAATATAATTTCTTTATTAGTATTTCTTATTTGAAGCATTCCATATCTTAAACATTTAACACAGAACTTAAACATTTTTGTTCTTAAGCATCATAATAAACCATAGGAAGAATCTATTCATTAGAACACCCTTAACCTGAATCATTCTCTAAAAAAGTTACTGAAATACCAATAACTAAATGTGTTAAATAACTCTCTGAACCCTCAGAAGGATTCAGTGTGCTATCAAGAAAGATGCCACACATCTGTTCTTAAATTGTCTCTTTTCTTCTGGAAGGCACTGAAGTGCTGTTTCAATTTTGTCATAAAATGTAACAGATTAAAGAAAAGAACCATCTTAATGAGATGCCACCCAGAGGAAACTGGACTGGCTGAAGAGGTTGGGCTGAATAGAGTTTCGTGAGGTTCAATAAGACAAAGTGCAAAGGTCCCGAGCCTGAGTTGGGGCAATCGTCGATATCAATACAGTTTGGGAAAAGGTGAAATTGAGAGCAGTCCTGCAGAAAAGGACATAGAGGTACTGGTGGGCAGGAAATTGGCCATGAGCCAACAATGTGCACTTGGAACCCAGAAGGTATAAATAGCATCCTGGGCTGCATCAAAAGAAGAATGGCCAGCAGGTAAAGAAAGGTGATTCTGTCACTCTACTCTGGAGACCTCACCTGGAATACTACGTCCAGCTCTGGGGCCCAAACACAAGAAGAACATGGAGTTGCTGGAGTGGGTCCAGAGGAGGGCCCCAAAGGTGATCAGAAGGCTGGAGCACCTCTCCCATGAAGGCAGGCTGAGAGATTTGGAGCTGTTCAGCCTGGAGAATTGAAGGCTCCGGGGAGACCTTATAGATACATTTCAATATCTGAAGGGATATTGAAGGAAGGACTGTTTAGAAGGGCTGGTAGCAATAGGATGAGGGGCAATGGTTTTAAACTGGAGCAGGGTACATTCAGGTTGGACAGAAGGAGGAAGTTCTTTACAATGAGAGTGGTAAAACATTGGAACAGGCTGCCCAGGGATGTAGTTGAGGGCTCATCCCTGGAAACATTTAACATCAAACTTGATGTGGCCCTGGGTAGCCTGATGTGGTTGAAGGTCTCCCTGCTGACTGCAGGGGGATTGGCCAAGTTGACCTTTGAAGGTTCCTTCCTATCCAATGCAATCTGTGAGTCTGTAAAAAGAGAGAAACTCTCTCCTCCCTTTTACAGAAAGCAACAAGTTTCTTCTGTAACATTTTAAAAAACCAAATAGTTCCTTCAAAGTAATATCTAAAAATAATATCTTTTTCTGAAGAAAGCTTTCATTCAATTTATACTTCAAGTGATGTTTCTTTTATTGTCATTGTTTCATTAACATGAACAGAAAATTAAATCAAATTCACATGCCATACAAAATATTCATGAAATGTATTTTCAGTTTTAAAATATCAAATCCAGTACTTCAAAAAGGATTAGAAAAAAAACCCAAACATCTCTTTTTCTGTAAGTTTTCAAATAAAAATTAAAACATTAATTTATAAATTTATACAGAAACAAAATATTTATTTTTCTCCTTGAGCATTTCTAGATAGAAGCAGCAGCTTTATCATGTGACTCCAATAATTTATTTTCATATTTTAAAATTGTATTTTGTTTTAGAAGTCCAGATTTACTGAGTTTAAAATCATTTATGCCCTTTAAAACATCCCTGAAACACATTTTATATTAATTACTTAATACATAGTCTCATTCCTAATTCATCCTGAATGCAGTAAAATTTTATTTGTTTATGCAGGAATGTTTTCACATTTAGACGTTTTTTCTCTGCTCTCCCACAAAGTAAAGAGCAATCTTTTCACAGTGACTCTTTAGGTTGGAATTGTTTTTTAACCTGCTGAATTAATAGCATGCAAGACTACAGAGTTTTTGTTTTGGGTGTTTTTCTATTATCCTTTTCAGTTTTCAATAAAATAAAAATTAATGAGTTGATATTTACATGATTAGATTGGAAGCCTCAAGATTTGTTGTGGGCTATGAAAGGTTATTTTCCAAATGGAGATAATCAAGGCAAAGTCGATAAAAATTCTGTGTGATCAATTTGTTGGCAGAATAACAAGCAACAGTCACCATAAACTTCATTATGCCAAATACAGTCTATTTCTTTGATGGGTAGAAGATACTGTGGACAAATGAAAAATACTATTAATTTTAACTTCAGTAATGAAATTGGTCACATTCTCTCTCATAAAGAAGCAAGGAAAAGGTAGTCTAGGAAAAAGGTAGCTAGATGAGGCACAAAACTCACTGAAATCCAGTAAGCCGAACTATCAGCTGTCCACAAACCAACCTGCAATGTCCTAGATTGTATCGTATTCAATATTTTCATTTTCAACTTGAAAAATAGCATAAAACTACCTCAGTTCAATCTGGAGATAATTCCAAGCAAGTGAAAGAATTGACTCTGGGAAGAAAAACAGGTTGCAAGAACTCATAAGGAAAGGACTATAAGTTCTTGAACAATTGGAGTAATGATCCGAAACAAATGGGACGAAAACTAATAATGATGTGTGCAGTGTACTACACAATTAATTTCATAAGTGCTAGATGGAAAACTGGATAGACAGAAAATTCACAGAAAATAATCTGGAGATAATAGCAAATCCCATTGCAGACAAAAAAAAAAAATGCTTGGTTAGGATGCATAAACAGGGGAGCTGCATCTTAAGAAGGTAGACTGATCCTTTCAATTCTATTTAGTTCAAGTCCCAGCTGGTACAAAACACCAAAATAATTGGCACCAACCTCCAAGAAAGACATGGATCAACTGAGAGAGTTTACCAGAAAACAAATGAGCTGTGTACAGAGACCTACTGAAAGAATGGAATTGCTTTGCCAAAAGGTGAGAGAGGGATTAACTGAGGAAGAACATAATTTGTGAATAAGTATAAAGTTACTAAAAAAGCAAGGAAGATGCACTGCACACATTTTAGAAGAGAAAGAATGGACTTAATACCAGCAGGAGAAATTTTGGGGTTATGTTAGACAATAGGAAAATCTTTCCAATGGAAATGAATGGAAAATACTGGCAGATATTTCCTAAAGAAGACCATAGAATATCCATTTTTAGAGATTTTTATGACAGCAAATACCTGTCCAGTACACTACAGGTACAGTGAGTTTAGTCTTTATACATGATAATGAAACAGATTCTTTCTGTTCTCATTCTCCCTTTCTTCTGTGCTTTACTGTGGGGTATTTTCAAGTATTGCTTTTATTAGCTGATCCATCAGTATGCTTTATCTCGCTGATTCTAACTCACTGAGTAGTAAAGTAAGTTGGCAAGAAAGCATCTCTTTCAAGATAGATGGTAGTGGTTTCATTCAAAGAAACATCCCAGAAAAATGCCTAATTGGGTCAAGAGTTCCCAGCAATCTCCAAAGCCATTTTTCCCAATGTTTATGATGTCAAACATTTCACTGGTTCAAAATAGCTAAAAACATCCCATTGCTAACAGTCAGAATGAAATCCTTAAAGCTGTTGGCCCCTAGTACAATCTTACAGAATTACCACCTTCATCTCAAGTAGTCTTGAATTTCAAATCAGGAATTCTCAAAGTATGCATAAAGGAAGCACTGCCATACATTTGCACTGTTACTCATCTCTAAGCATCTTCTGTTGCAGGTAAAATACTGAGCTAGACAGACCTTTAAACTATCATGGCATGGCATTTTTAACAGAAATTATTGCAGTAATGATAGTTTATAATATTATAAAACCAACTTCTTATTCTGGGATCTGAAAATCTCTGGAGGTGGAACTAATCTAGAGCCATAATAATGCCTACAGTTCTGTTTCAATAGCTTAAATCTGGTACTGAATAATACAAATATTTACAGAAAAAAATATGTAGCAATAACCTTTTCTCTAAGTGCTGACATTAGAACCAAGACAAGGTTTAAAATTATGATACTAAAATGTGCAATGCAAAGTATAAGAAAGATGAGAGGAAATGTGCCTTTGAATATTTTTTTAAAGTTTATTATGTTTTCCCTAAAATGTATTTAGGATAACAGAATGATAATGCATCTGCTTTTGGTACATAGAGTATGTGAGGCTACATTTAACATGAGAAACAAGAGACTTGTAGACAAATTACAGTTCCTACTTTAGGCTGGATGCCACAGGCTTTGCTCATCAAAACTGATAATTATTCTTCTAAGAATTCCTGAAATACCAGGGGCAGATAGATTTAATCCCACTGTCAATTTGTAATAATTCTAAGTAGAAAAGTTCAAGAAGAACCACATGGGGCAAGGACAGAAAAATGGATACACAGGGGATGTGTCTTATTTATTCCCATCTGTTGCCAAAGGCTTTTACCCTGAGACAATGAACATTTACCTTTCTGCTCATAACAAGAATTTCTAACCATCTTTCACTATCTACACAGCTCTATTTTTATTTATTCTGATCCCAAATAATATCTTACATTTACAAATTCCTTAATCTTTTATGCATAAGAATAGTTATACCTTATGTCAGCCTCCACTTTGTTGCTTTTCAACAGAAAGTTGGGGGTGTTTGAAAGAGGCAGAGATGTGGTGATGAGGAACACCAGGATTTGGTAGAGTTAGAGAACAGTTGGACTAGATGATCTTAAAGGTCTCCTCCAACACAATTCTATGAGTCTTTTTGTAAAGAGATTGAAATCATTGAAAGGTATTAAAAGCCTCTAGATTAGCATGTCACTTTCAAAACTATTTTTCTATTATGGCATTTCAGTTGTAGATTTAAAATGCAATTGATTAGCGTACCTGGCTTCTACACTGGCTTCAGAATGAATACTATAAGCCCTGAATCATCTTATTTAGTTAAAAGAAAACCCAAACAAACAAAAAACCTCAAGCTGATCTTACTGCAATTCACTGTTTGATACTTACAATGTATTAACAGAAACTTTTTCAGTCTTCAGAGGCTCAAAGAATCTTTCCTCCTCACAAAATATCCGAAGACAAATTACTAAATCCATCGCTATACCTTGCTCAACATATCTGCTCTGCACTGCAGAGGTGACATTAATTACACAAATAATCAGAAAGTTTATTCATTCCAGTTAACATACACACACTGTGAAGTGCCTTGCTTAGGTGAAAACAGAGTAAGTGAATTGCAAGTAAGGAAACAAAATTTCTCCCAAAATATTTACCCAATTATTCCTATTGAGATCATTTATGGTTTTGAAGGTCAGCATGATGTGCATACACATATATATATTTTTCCATATAAGCATAGTAGTAATGGTTGGACTCCATGACACCAAGGGTCTTTTCCAACTTGAATGATTCTGTGATATATGTCTGCACACAGATACATGTGTATGGTTCTGGGAGAGGAGACTCGGAGGGGACAGACCTGGTTTTCACATCAGACATTGCATTAGCTGTAGCAATCTGGTCTCCGACAGAGACAAGATGCAAGGCTGCTGTTCCTGTGTTGTGCTTTGGGTGACACTGCTCTATCTCAGGGAATCTACATGCTCAATGCAGACACAGAGGCAGGTACAACACAAGGCTTGCTTCTCCCCACTATTTAGAGGAGTAAAGCCTACAGCAGCAGAAAACTTTTCTTCTTGGCTTTGTTGTGTGTTCATTCTGAGAACAGTAATCACAGAAGCCCTGTGAGTGTGTGACCTGGAAAAATGCAAGCTGTATAATGGTTTGGGAGAAGCAGGAGGAAGCAACTCCCCAAAGAAATAAAACACTCCTGTGTGTAAGAAATGACCTCACTGCACCAGCACAAGTGCTGACAAACCAGATAGAACTTCCCACCACTTGGTGAAACCCATGCTGGGAAACAGTGTGGTATGGGACCACATATGTCTGTCATAAGATTATCATGATAGCTCTGTCAGCTGCAGCAGAGGAGAGCGACTACCTTCAGTGGAGCATCACTGGCTTTTATGATGCTAAAATGCTCACAAATGATTGACATAAAACAGAAAAATGTTTTTAGGGAAAAGCAGAGGAAATCTGGCACAAAGAAAGGAAAAGGAGGGTAGAGGACGTCATGGTAGTGTTGGGTTGATGGTTGGACTTGATGATCTTAGAGGTCTTTTCCAACCTTAATGGTTCTGTGATTATATGTATACACACATATATAAACCCAAGTACATGCAGTCCTGAGAGTTAAGGGATATTTTTTGAACAGTTTTCCAAATATGAACATTTTTAATCTTTTCTGTACAGAGCTCCAGGGACTACCCTTCTTCAGACTTATATTTCCCTGAAGCTAGTTAATGCTAGGCAGTATAAAGCAACAACGCTGTACAAAACAAATATTTTTTATGCTACTCTAAAGTCTAAAAAGATAAATTAAACATGCATGTTTGCTTATTTCTGAACTTCACATGAATTTAATACTCAGGAAAATAATTATTTTCTCTTTTCTACTAGATAAAATCATGATCTTGTGAGTTTTTCAGCTCTTGGGAAAGAGATTCTCATACAATTTTGTGAAGACATGCCATCCCACACTAAAATCTCTCCTTTCTCAACCTTTTTACTAGAGATGCCATGCTATATCAATTACAAAATTTGAAAATGTAAATCAAGCTAAACAACAAAATAAAAACAAAAAAACCCAACCAAACAAAAAACACCAAAAAACCCACATCACAGTGAAGTCAATAAGATCCATCAAAATAAAAAAAAACAAACCAACTTTCCTACCTCAGAGTAAAAATTGAGAGATGCTACTATGCCTAATTGTCAGAAAAGACTACATACAGTGGCACTGGATTTGCACTTCTCTTTCCTCTTAAGCAGACTTTCCATTTCAAGCAGGTTTTCCATGAAAATGAAGATGTATCTGCTCTGGAGATAGTTCTTACATCTCATTTTAGGTTGATTGTTCAGACGTTAACTCACTGGAGGGACCTGGTTCAGGTCAGTGCTGGAGGAAAATTATCCTACCCACAGGGACTTTGACAAGGTTTGAGAGGTGAGCCTGTAAGCAAGCCTCATGAAGACCACCAAGACCAAGCACACCGTCCTGCACACGGGTTGGTGCAATTCCAAGCACAAATACAGGCTGGGTGATGAGTAGCTTAAGAGCAGCCCTGCAGAGAGTAACTTGGGTGCACTGGTGGATGAAAAAATTGATCAGACAGCAAAACGTGTTCACAGCACATCCTGGCTGCATCAAGACAATCATGGCTAGCAGGTCAAGGTAGGTGATTCTTCCCCTCCACTCCAGAGAGATCCCAGCTGGAGTACTGCATCCAGCTTTGGGGCCCCCAGCACAAGAACAATGTGGACCTGCTCCAGTGGTTCCAGAAGAGCATTACAAAGTTGTTCAGGAGGTTGAAGCACTTCTCCTATGGGGACAGGCTGGGAGAGTGGGGTTATTCAGCCTGGAGGAAAGAAGGCTCCAAGGAGACTCTATAGCATCCTTCTCGTACTTAGAAGGGGCCTAGAGGAAAGATGGGGATGGATTCTTTATTTGAAGTATAGTGTTACAGCAAAGGGTAACAGTTTTAAACTGAAAGAGTACAGATATTAGGAGGAAAGTTTTTTACTGTGAGGGTAGAGAGACTATTGAACAGGTTGCCAAGAGAAATTGTGGATGTCCACTCCCTGTAAGTGATCAAGACCAGGCTGGATGGGGTTTTGAGCAACCTGGCTTAGTGGAGGTTGGAACTGGATGATCTTTGAGGTTTCTTCCACTCCAAAATATTCTATGATGATATTGGTCAATTTACTAGATGTCATACTCTCTAATATTTTATATTCAGTGTGGAATTATCTACTCTTTTCAATATTTTCCTGGGATACATTCAAGATGAACTCTTATTTCCCAATATCATTTATCTTACTATAGTAATAATAATAACTAATAAGGGAGAGACATACA
Organism: Indicator indicator; assembly: GCF_027791375.1. Lineage (NCBI taxonomy): Eukaryota > Metazoa > Chordata > Aves > Piciformes > Indicatoridae > Indicator > Indicator indicator. The sequence goes on along the minus strand of NC_072010.1, from coordinate 122,272,555 downwards.
ACTTCTCACATGGCAATTTAATTCACTCAGTTGCAAATTTTTCTTCTGTTTAAGAAATTACTTAAGTAGGCTGTGAATCTTATAGTTCAGGTATAATTAATGTCTCAGCAGAATAGACAAAGTGGCATTTTGCATCTTTATAGCATTTGATCTTAAGTTTCAACATAGTTTTCCATTTTATTGTCACTAAGACATGAAACAAGCCTGCCCTCCCAAAACATATGCCAAGCTGCTTTTGAAATATATTTCTTTTTTAGTAGCAACTAGGGCAGAAGATGCGGAGATAAGCACACTTCTTGTTAATGTTCCCTCTAAGTTATTGACATCTTAATTCTTGCAAGAGAAGAGTTCTGATGAATGGCATAGTTATCTTCAACTTTAGAAAGAAGTAATAAAAATGTGTATTTAAAACTTCTCTGCCCTGCAGTTGCTTGGCTCACTGTCACATTTCACTTTAAGTAGCTTAGGTATCAAAAGAAAGACTGAGAAATGTGGCCTGGATAGATCTTCATTTATTTAGTAGGAATGGATCACCCAGGAGACTAGCAGCTCCATGGTCAAGACATATTGCTAATCAGGGTTAATTGTTCATTCATTGTAGTGTTTGGTTGATAATATGCAGGCACATAAATGTTAAGAAAAAAAATTGTAATTGTTCTCTGATCCAGACTGTAGTAAAAATAAAGGACAAATCCTTCTCTTAAAATTAGTGATATTAAGCAAATACTAGCAACAAAAATTGAGATTATTTGGGACTTCCAGCTGAGCTGTGTAAACATTTACTACACTTTGACATTTTTCTTATGAGACTTTTAACTGTTCTTCTAAAAATGTCTGTTTAGATGTTTAATTAAATGCTAACATGATTAAAAATGTGAAAATATCCAAGTATAAATTTGATGATTAATCATAACATCACAAAATTTAAAGGACCAACACAAAATTTAAAGGACCAACAGCACATCAGCATATTGCATCTGCTGAAATCTCTCTAGTGTATGACCTTAATAAAATTAATTCAGTCTAATGACCCCTGAGGTACATTACTGGTGACCAGCCTTCAGTTAGACTTCGTGCCACTGACCACAAACCATGAGCCTGGCCCTTCAGCCTAATTTCAGTCCATCTCACTGTCCTCTTGTCTAGGCTGTACCTCATCAGTTTGTTTATCATGATGGCATGGGAGACTGTAGAAAACCTTGCCAAAACTGAGATTAACTACATCCACTGTTTTCCACCTGTACTCTTGGGCTAGTCATGTCAATGGGGAAGGCAATCATGTTGGTCAAGTATGGTTCCTCCCTCCTTTGTACTTTCATGCTGACTACTCAACTCATTCTAAGGCAGCAAAAGAAAAAAAATAATAGGAAAGTGAAGGCTAAAACAGAGGGTTCAAAGAGATATTGAGGAAGGTCATCTGTGGAACAAAACAGTGTAATATCACAGGTACAGAAGCTAAGAACATTTATAATGCACTTAAGATGTTCATAATTTGGAATTTTTCTATTTTTTAAGCTATTGTTTCCTTAGCAACACTCATTTATATAGTGTTTGCGAGAGAAATGGAAACAGAAGCAAAAGAAAAGGGCATGCTCATGCACAAACACCAAGATCTTTGTGTGTCCTCTAGAACACATGAACCAAAAAAGTCATGAACCAAAAAATCATGAACCAAAAATCTATATACAGGTCAATATAGCAAGGCAGTATCTGTAACTTCCCACACACAAAAAGCATATATAATCTCTGCCTTCTCATTCCAATCTCACACTTCTCTTAAAGCAGAAAAATGTAATTAAGTGAAATTGTAAAAGATAACTTTAATGCAGATAAATGTCCCTTGGCAGTACACAGAAAATTCATCTTCACCTGTGACCCAGAGCTAAATCTGCAATGAGATCTGCACAGATGAATACATTAGCCCACTGGGTTATCTATCCTGTGAATGTTCTTTCATACAAGTTACTATTATTTGCTGATAAGGCAAATATTGCAATTTAATTGTTCTTTTTAGGTGCCAATCTTTTGGGTGCCTCTAATTAACTAAAAAAAAATTACAATTGCTGATAACCACATGACCATTAAAAAAAAAAAAATCAAACTGATTTTAATATTCTAATTTATTACATACTTTCAGACAACTAAAACAATATTTTCAATAGATATTCCACTTGGAATGAGGCATCTGGATGTTTTTTCCCAGTAGTGTCCACTAGATGTACACCTTATGGTTCAGATTCACTTCTTTCATCTTTAGACATTGTAGTTCAATTTAAAGTCCAAGTTAAATAAGATGCATTTTGACATTCAAAACGCAGCTTTGAGTTCCCACAGGACAGAACAAGGCTAGCCATGCCTCAACATCTATAATGATGTCTACAATAAACAGAACAGACAATGGGGCTTAGGAATGTATCCATGCAGCATTTATGGTGAGCCACAACACTGCCCAGGTCACCAGCCATTCTCTCTGCAAGTTGTCATCTATACACACAAGACTCAGATAACATCCAGCAGAGCAAAGAGCTTGCAGCTGTAAGACAGCTCCACTAAAACAGGAACTGGAGACAGATACTAAGAAAATAACACATTGTAAAATACCCCTACCTGCTGTAGGGCATGGTATTTCTACTCAGGAAGCTCCCTGAGTTAATCATAAGATCAGACCCAAAGGATGAATTGACAGCTAGAAATTTATTCCTATTGAGTGTAGTAGGCATTGGCTGACCTTTCAATCTTACCAGCATAATTATTTAATACATTTGAGAATACTTAGTATAAATTGCTTCTATACAGTAGAATTAGAAAAGCAAGGGGATATTCAGAGCATATGGAAGGTAGAGAATGGGCCCAAATGAGACTTCTGGAAGATGATATACAAATAGATAAGCCATAATTCAGACAGGTCAGAAATCACTCAAGGCAAAAATGACAATCTTTTGTATCTCTGGTTTATGAGCCATTCTGGACTTCTGCCCTGATCATCATCAGACTGTCCTTTCTTAGTGTTAACTACCTATCCAAACTTAGTTCTGAAAGAGAGAATGAAGTTAGGGTCAAGAAGCAAAAGGAAAAAACACACAAGAAAATGTAAGTAATAATTACTACTGGTTGAACAATTTTGTCAGATCTGAGTATCAAACCTGCCTAGGTCAGTCACAAATGGAACAGGTCATTTTGTTTAACCTTATTCAAGTGATCATCAGGTGTCAAACTGACCTTGCAAACAGGGTAAGATTTACAATCTGGAAGCTTGGTCTCCATTACCTTCCTAAATATCTTTAGAACAAAAGCAATACAAAAATTATTCTGTAAGTTCTGAAAAGCAAGGTTTCAAAAACACCACTATAAGCACAAATGTTAACAACTCCATGCTACTCTGAACAGGAAAATTAAGGGAAAGTGATTATTGTTAGCACTTCCTTAACAAGATTATAAGGTTCACCATACTTCACCTTTATGCCTAGTTAGAAACTAACTTCTCTATTGTGCCTAATTAGAACACACAGCACACAGAAGATGTTTCATGAACAGTGCTAGTCAAAAGATGCTGATCTTGGGACACACAAACACAAGGAAAGGAAATAGTTGTGCATAGGCAATAACTTGGCTCTCAAAAATATTTTGAGTGGCAGACTGTCAGGATATCCCTATGAATAACAGTTTTTGAAGTCTACAAAAGGAGTATTAGAAGGAAAAGTATAGTGAAAGAATTATTTCACCTTTCTGACAATCTTTCCACACAGTTTTTCGATTCTTCTCATAATGTTCATTCAACCAGGTGAGGATGGTTCGTTCATGTGGAGAATATATATTGCTGGATAAAGGCTCTGATTTTATTCTTGGCATGCTCTGCACTTTTCCCAAGCTGGGCAGATTAGTAACGTTACACGCAGAAACACGAGGAAGGACAAACACCTGAAATTACAAGCAGTGTCTTTAAGTCTTTTAGTCTCCTTCTCTGGAGACTTTCCAAACCCACCTGGATGCATTCCTGTGCAGACTACCCTAAATGATCCTGCTCTGGCAGGGGGGTTGGATCTGATGATCTCTTGAGGTCCCTTCCAACCTCTGATATACTCTGATACTGTGACTCAAAAAATCCAAACCAACCAATTCAAACTCAAAAGGTTTTATAATTTAGCAAAGGTTTACGACATTACACATTACCACATACAAGTATCACACACAAGAGAACAGATTTGCTGAGGTTTTAGCAAATTCCTTTGCTTCCTTACACAAAATCCAAACTGAAGTTTCCAAATGGTCTTTGGAGTCTGGAAAGGTCCCAGCTGACTGAAAGCTGGTAAGTATTGTTCCAGTTTACAGGAATGAAAAGAAGGAAGAGTCTGGTAATTATAGGCCTGTTAGCCTCACTTCATGGCCTGGTAACATTATGGAGAAGACTATTCTGGGAAAACACGTGTGAAACAACGCAGTAATTGGTCATAGCTAGTTCATGAGGGGAAAGTCCTGTTTAACCAATTTAATTTATTTTCATTAGAAAGATAAAATATCTAGCACACAGCTAGAAAATCCAATTGAACAATTGGCTGATGAAGAGGAAGTGCCGTAATCTGCACCTGGAACAGGGTAATCTTGGTGTGCATACAATATGTGGAGAGCAGCAAGTCCCTTAAACGGTGCCAGTGATGTCTAATTCCCTGATCCATACATACATAAAGAAAATGCCATTTCATCTAATCAGAATGAAACAGCTTGTACCCCTTTTGTAACTGTTTCTCTTCACGTTAGTTTTCAATAGCATATTTTAACAGGTACATTAGAGAAAGCAGCAGCTTCTTCAGGCAAAGTGTTCCAACTTTTTAATCACTCCATTTGCTGCAGATGGAGAGGATCCCTCTTACATATGGTACGATGCAGCTATAGCAATGTGTGGCTTCACAGTCACACATTTACATTTACATCTGAATTTTTTTCTTCTTTTCAGCTGACATGATGTCATCCATTGCTTTCAAGTTTTTCTGAAAACCCTTTTATGATATACTAACAGACAAAACCTAGTTAACTATTAATGTACACATGACTTCAATTAGAGCATCCATATTTAATTACAAATTAAAAAGTCACTTTGAAATTCCTTTTTTAACCCTGAAGCATTTCAATTCAGGAAAATCTAGTTCCATGCAGAGATGGCTGAACTAACTTAATTACATTATTTGGATTTCTCTCCATGGAACTCTATGTATTTGCACAGGAGTGTCTTAAGGGAAAAAGAATCTCAACCTTTTATATCAGATACAACTCTGAAGAAAATAACAGCAAAAAAGGCAATCAAACATAAACTATTTCATGCTTTCTCAAAAGGTAGTGCCTTTGCCCACTAATTTATTACAATATTCCTTCATCAGTATAACCTGATCAAAACTGGAAAGAGTAAGGCCAACTACATTTAGAAGAAAATATGAAATGTTATTTACCCATGACATATTTTTACTGTCTCTTAGCAAGAAAAGTCCTACATTCGTGACTCCTGTCACAGTAAAAGTTTCTTATGTTTACAGGGGGTTTCCTGTATTTTCTTATTTTTGTGCCTGCTGCCTCTCACATCACTGGGCACTACCAAGGACAGTATGGCCCTGTCTTCTTTACACCCTCCCACCAGGTCTTTACACACATTGACTAAATCTCCCTTCAACCCTCTCTTCTCCTGGCTGAACAGTTTCAGGTTTCTCGGTTTCTGCCAGTATGACAGATGCTCCAGTCTCTTAAATCATGGAACCCTTCACTGGAGTCACACTCCAACATGTCCATGCCTGTCTTCTACTGGGAAGACCAAATAATATTTTTTTTTCATTTGTTTTCCATCTGTTAGTAAAGAAAGAAGTATTTGGGTTTAGGCATACAAACTTTGCTGACCACTGGTGAGCACATCAGGCTTACTTTAGATAACATGATTTAGACACCCAATATTTTTATCTAAAACCAGTAAAAATAAAATTTTGTTCAATTTGAGAAGCCCATACTGACCAAGTTCAACTATATCCTTAAAGGAATCAGTGTTATAAAAAGTATGTGTTTAAAATTCCATTTTGAGTAAAATAATCAATGCCATGGTCATGCATATGTCTAGCCAACTTAAGTATTACTTACTTATTTCAACTAAGTAAAAAATGTTTTTAACCAAGTGTCATGGGTTGAGTTTAACCTGCTGATGATATTCAATCATCAATGAATGCTGATGCCTTCATGCCAGCTTCAAAATGGCAGTGCTGGCTGAAGTGTCATGGGGCTTGAAGTTCAGACTGTAACATGAGAGGCTTCCTATTCCAGTTGCTGCTTCTGGTTTCCGGTTTTTTTGACTGTTGGTGTTTTCTGCTGGGGTGGCTGCTGAGTGCTCGCATGGGGGGAACTGCTTTATTGTCTGTTTGCAAGGGCCTGTGGTGACAGGACAAGGGGTGATGGCTTTAAGCTGGAGAAGAGCAGATTTAGATTGGATGTTAGGAACAAAGTCTTTACTATGAGGACGGTGGAACACTGGAACAGGTTGCCCAGGGAAGTGGTTGAGGTCTCTTTCCCTGGAGAAATTCAAGGTGAGGTTCCATGAGGCCCTGGGCAACCTGATCTACTTGGTGGTGTGCCTGCTGACTGTAGGGAGGTCAGACTAGATGACCTTTGGAGGTTGCTTCTGGCCTGGCTCATTCTATGATTGCTGGCTTCTGCTACAGGTTTTGCTTTTGCTGCATTTTTCTGCAAATAGGCTAAGGTGCATCTGTGACAGTTTTAGGCTATGCCTTTAAAATTTTTCACAGATCTTGAACAGAAAGTGGTAGAATGTAAATTAATCACTATTAGGTGTAAAAAGGAAAATAATGATAGTTCTAAACAATCCCACTGGAGAGATAAATAACTTAAATTAGTTGTACAAAACAATTTCTCTTCTAGCTTCTTCACTCTGGGAGAAGTTGTGCTTCTGCTGACCTCTGCTTGACCTTGGCTGCATTGTTTTGGCTAAGTTCTAATGTCCCTCTGCTCTTTCACTTGTCCCTTTGTGTACAGGGAGGTAAAAGGGGGCAGGGAGAGAGAAGCTATTAGTTTCCCCTGGTCTTTGGCCAGGGGCATTCTTGTGCTGTTTGTTAATTGTAAACATTGTATATTTGTACATAATCATTGCATTCCATTGTAGATTGCAGTTTTGCTTGTAAATACAGCTTTCATTTGCTTCCAACTGAGCTGGTCTGGCAAATTTAATGTTGGGGGGAATTTTGAACCCACCACAGCATCACATCAGCTCATTAAATTCCTTATCTCAATGCAGAGGTCTGTTTTGGTGTTACTTGCCCTCTTGTCTGGGGCAGGGGAGGTGAGAATGAACTGTGTTAACCCAGGACACCAAGGTAACAAAAAAGCATGTCAGAGTTTTCTTTATCTGTAACAAGATTTCTTAACACTTCTTTCTACAAAATGTAGCCTCTCCTAACATTACACTTCCTGATGAAGTATTATTGTGGTTTAACTTTAGACAGCAATTAATCACCACAGGACAAACATATTAACACACTGTTAAAGTTTCATACCTAAGAAAATGACAATTTTCTCACTTTTTGTCATTGTTGTTCTCTGTTAGAGAGAAATTAAACACTACAAATCATTTCGTTTTATAGATCACTTTGGAAAAATTACAGAATCATAGGATGGTTTGGGTTGGAAGGGGCTTCCAAAGGTCATCTAGCCCACATCCCCTGCAGTGAGTAGCAGCATCCTCAACTAGATCAGGTTACCCAGAGCCCTGTCAAGCCTGACCTTGAATATCTCAAGGATGGGGCCTCAGCTACCTCCTTGAGAAACCTGTACCAGCGTTCCACTACCCTCATGGCAAAGAAATCTCTTGATTATACCACAGATCATTTTCCAAAGTTTTTTTTGCCACCAGTTCTTCAGAATTCAAGCAGTAAATATATCTCCAATTTACCTTGTATATCTGCAGTAGCACATCTGTCCAAGCTCGTTTGCTCATTGTCTCAAATGTGCTGTCCTCCAGAACGAACAGATGCTTGTCTGAGTTTTCCATATCTCCTTTTTTCAACTCAGTCATGTGACTCTTCAGATGAAGGAATGGGATTTATTTGCAGTATTCATTTCAACAGTGTGGATAGAAAGTTCAGAAGAGGACAAGAAAGAATCAATGGCATAAATAACTGATAACATTTATTATAGTGCAATAACGATCAGCACTAGAACCATTTACAGCATGCTGCTATCTCAGGATTAAGAAGCATGATACAGAACTGACAGGAGTTGAAAGCAGCAGTCAGGACAGAGAGGCAACACAAAGGAATTTTTTTTTAAATGTTAAAGTCAGTAGAAAACAGTAAAATTAATTCTACTTTGAGAAAACATATCTGTTGGAAGTGAATCACAGGCATCAGCAGTATAGGACAGAATGGATGAGAAAAACTAGGGGAGTAAGGTGTAAATGTTGGTGTCAGTTTAAATTTCTGTTCAACCTCATACATATGCTTAGAAACAGTCACCATAATAGCAATATTCATGGTCCACAGAGAACTTCCATTAGTTTTCAAGGGACACTAAGCATGTGCTCTTCAGTTGGAACAGAACTAATGAACACCAAAAAGAAACCAACACAAGAACCTACAATTTGCACTTGAATCCATTTCTTGTAGTCATCAGGTTCAAGCAGAAATTCTGGCATAACATGTGGAAGATATGCTCCTTTGCTTCTGAAATCATAGAGCAGGAAAAGTTCATGTGGTAGCAAGATAACTATTTTTAAGACCAGTCCAAGCTTTTCAACTTGGTCATCCTACGTGTAAGCTCTTCTGAATTCCAACTGAGTACACTTTGGACTAAGAATTCAGGTCTGTCAATTGCTTTAGATAGCTTTATTTATTGTGGCATTGAGTGCACCCTCAGCAAGTTTGCTGATGACACCAAGCTGTGTGGTGCAGCAGACACGCTGGAGGGAAGGGATGCCATCCAGAGGGACCTGAACAGGCTGGAGAGGTGGGCACAAGCCAACCTCATGAGGTTCAACAAGACAAAGTGCAAGGTCCTGCATCTGGGTTGAGGCAATCCCAAGCACAAATCCAGGCTGAGCAGTGAGGGGCTGGAAAGCAGCTCTGAGGAGAGGGACTTGGGGGTGCTGGTGGATGAGAAGCTCAACATGAGCTGTCAGTGTGCACTTGCTGCCCAGTAAGCCAACCAGAGCCTGGGCTGCATCAAGAGAAGTGTGGCCAGCAGGTCAAGGGAGGGGATTCTCCCCCTCTACTCAGCTCTGGTGAGACCCAACCTGGAGTATGGTGTCCAGTTCTGGAGCCCCTATTACAAGAGGGATATGGACGTGCTGGAAGATGTCCAGAGAAGGGCCACCAGGATGATCAGAGGGGTGGAGCTCCTCTCCTATGAGGACAGACTGAAAGAGTTGGGGCTGTTCAGTCTGGAGAAGAGAAGGCTCCGAGGTGACCTTCTTGTGGCCTTTCAATATCTGAAGGGGCCTACAAGAAAGCTGGGGAGGGACTTTTTAGGCTATCAGGTAGTGATAGGACTAGGGGGAATGGAATAAAGCTGGAAGTGGGGAGATTCAGGCTGGACATGAGGAAGAAGTTCTTCCCCATGAGAGTGGTGAGAGCCTGGAATGGGTTGTCCAGGGAGGTGGTTGGGGCCCCATCCCTGGAGATGTTTAAGGCCAGGTTGGATGAGGCTCTGGCCAGCCTGATCTAGTGTGAGGTGTCCCTGCCCATGGCAGGGGGGTTGGAACTAGATGATCCTTGTGGTCCCTTCCAACCCTGACTGATTCTATGATTCTATGATTCTATTTATGAAGTTCATGCTCATTTCCTATGCCTACAACTAAATGCTAAAAGCATATACAGCTCTGGACAGAGTGGCCTCATCCATAAAGGATACTTAGGGAAGTAGCTGAGTCACCAACCTAGGAGGTATTTAAAAGACACGGACTCGCCACTCAGAGACATGGCTTAGTGATGGACTTGGCAGTGTTAGGTTTACAGTTGGATTTGATGATCTTAAAGGTTTTTTCCCACCTAAATGATTCCATGATTCTACAGCACCATGTACTCAATGTCTTGATTTGTGGAACAATGCAACACTCCTTCAGAAGAAGAAGCAGTAGGGTGGAATTAGTGAGAGTTTTCAGTTTATATGCTGTCAAGACATTCTTCAGCAATGCACTAATGGCTCTAGCCTTTAAGATACAATGGGATATACCTATTGATTCCTTTATTATCAGAGTGGATGCTGAAGTTGTGAAACAGGAATCTGTAAGCATTGTCCTTCATTAATGAAGAAACTGCTGCAATGGCTCCTCCAAATCATCTGGCACTATATTATCTATGGTGCACAGGAGAATGCTATTCTGCCTCTTTTAAAGAACAAATGACATGGATGAAATCTGCAAATAAATGTCAAGTGCTGTTGGAGCAGTGTGCACCAGACTCATAATGAGTTCAGATACAGCTACATCACTGTCTGTTATTCTCAGACAGAAAGCTTTATTTAGAACATTATGCAAATGATGGGTTTTAAATGGCTTTACAGCATCTTCAGTACTAGGTGGTAAAAAGAAGCAGAGACGCTGTGTATCAGGGTTTCTGATGGCCTCTAAGATCTCATGACATCAGACTTTCTCTGAAGTTAACAGATTCTTCTCTGTTTCACAGTAGTGACAGCCAAGAAGAATGAAGAAGAATCTATCAGCCTTTTTTGATTTGCACCAACTTTGAGAGTTGTTTGGTATTATGTGGTAAGATAAGATTATCAATGAAAGTAGCTAATAGCTAATTATGTTCAGAAGTAGCAATTCCATTTATTAGCATATTATTAATACGAAAGACTGAGATTACAAAGTCAGTCTACAAAATTTTTGCTAAAGCTAGTAATTACAGGACAAAGAGCATCAGTGGAATGGTAAGATCACTAAAGGCAAATCTGATCTGACTCTCTACTGAGTCTAAGGAATGAGGCTGCAAGTTCCCTTCTTTCATTATTAAGGGAGCAGAGTTCCTGCAGAATTCTTGCATTGGCTACAACCCTACCAAAGGACACCTCATCTAGTGTAAACTTCAGAGGATAACCTAGATTTAAAATTACAGTTCTGAACACATAAATCTTAGATCACAAAAAATCTACTGTACATTGGTGAGTTACAATCATGTTTGAAATGCACTGATTAAAAATAATTTTTAAAAGGCAGAAAGAAAAGATGCAGGAATGAATATTTTCTCGTGTACTTACTTAAGGAAAGCAAGTAATGCAGAATGCTCACAGTGGAGCTGCAACACTCGTTCAGCTGGTTCAAGGTGCAGTGACTGGCTTGATGTAGTGCTTGGTAACAATTCTCCACTCAGATGGAATAACATATCATACAAAGTCTTTGCATCTTTGCCAAGGTTTTGTTTAAAACCCTTTTCTTCTGAAGAGCTCGTCTGGACTTTACACACATCTCTAAGAGAGAAAGAGCTTCCCAGATTATGCTTTTAAATGAACAAAATGAGCTAACATTTTATATATAACAAGGAGAAATCCAATAAACCACAAAGGAAAAGCAGCAGCAAGAAGGCTAAAAAGTACAGCACTTTCTCCTCTTTACAGAACTTTCATAATAGTGTGAGAATTAGGAACTGCATGGAATATTTGGCAAGTACATGTGAAAGAATTCAAAAATAAATTTGTATTTGTCACTGCTTTCTGTCAAACATAACTTTCATTTCTATTATGTTTATAAATGCCTGTGTGTTCCTGTCCCTGGAGACTGGCTTGCTCACTAGTCAGTAGCAAGCTAAATAAGATCAACTAACTGATACCACTAAGACCGGTACATTTCCAGGGTATTTGCAAAACTGTTAGGAAATTTGCTTCCCTATCTGTTACTTCATCTTTTCAAAAAGACACATTATTAAAACATTTGTGCCACCAAAGAAGGGACAACTGCTAGAGCTGTTATTCTGGGAGGAGAATCAATTTCAGTTAAGACTGACATGAAGTTTGAATTGCATATTTAGCATACATTATGTTATGTTAGATCAGATCATCACAGTTGGAAATACATTTGAGAAAATGAAAAATAGCACTTGAATGACATTTTTGCTACAAATAGCAGATAGATACTCCAATTCTCATTTACAGCTGTGTGAGAATGTGTTTATATTCCTCAGATCATATCCAAAACACTTTAGTGTATATGTTCTCATTTTATTAGCCTGCCATAAGTTACCTCTAAGCAGATATTCATTACCTTCTTAGTGAATATGGGATTGAGATAGGATTTTGTCCATTAGGCCAACCAAAGAGAGTGAACCATTTCTTAACAGCAGCTCGGGTTTTCTGAAAGAAGATGTACTCCTCTTTATCTTCAGCAGGGAAAAATGATAATTTACATTTCTTTTCTCTCCCATCACTTTGACTGTCAGTTTTGCTCTCTTTGCTCATTTCTGCATCACTCTCACTTTCAAAAGCAGTTTCCAACTCTGCATGGTACACAAAAAAAAAAAAATCCAGAAAGATTTCTAATTTCCTTATTTTTATCTAGAACAAAACCTGAGTTTACGTTCTTTAACACACTATTGTTTTCAATACACAGAAATAAAAAACATGTCAGACAATGAATGATCAACTTATTCCAGGAGTGAACAATTTAAGTGACATGAACATGTCTTAGGAATAGAAGAAATTATAGTCTTGGAATTTAATTTCACTTAAAAAATTATTACCCAATCAGAAAAAAAAAAATAATTTATGCATGGCCTGCAAAACCACAGGCAGCAATCTTAAAGGAAAAGTCATCATTGGGTCATTCAGATCCAGTAGGTAAAATTTCCCCAGCTAATCAATGTTAGCTCCCCAGCCCAATCACACAGCATGGGTTGTGTTCAAACTGTGTCAGGCATTGCAAAGGTATAACTAAGCCTACATCCCAATCTATGTCTTTGGACCTTCCTCCCCTTTGTTAGGTCTTCTGCCTCTTAAGTGATGACTTGGTCTAAAGTTAAGATTATCTATTCTAACACCTACTTATCGTTATCAACATCAACAAGAATAATAATATTGCATAAAATATAACTATGAAAACAATCCATTTTCTCCATAGCACAAGTAACTCAGATGATTCCATCCTTGAAGGTGTATTTTAATACCACTGTTGTGGTTTTGATGTTTGTTGAAATGATGCAAAAAATAAAGCTAACACAGTAGACAGTGAATAAAAGTTCTTGTTTAAGTTTACAGTTTAAGAAGATTAAAAATATAGAGTGCAATATGGAGAAAATGGGTTGGTCCTTTATAAAATCAGCACACACTCCTGAGTTTGTGCTGGCTGACAATATTACTTTTCCCCATTTGTCACTGCTATCTTTGCTAGTTTGTTGTTGCCTTTTCAGATGTGAAATTGAATTGTGGTGGGTTTATTTAACTCTTCTTATGTTATTCTATTAAAAATGAATCATGTTGGTAAAGAGCTACTATGTAATTTGCTCAACTATCCCTATTTGCCTGGGCAATACATTAGAGAACGAGCACATCGCAGATGTGTAAGAGTTGAATCCTAACAATGATGAAATAACAACAGCAGCTTTCATTGTTCTAAGTTTTTAGTCTGGAGAAGAGAAGACTGAGAGGGGATCTAATAAATGTTCATAAATATCTGAGGGCTGGGTGTCAAGAGGGAGGGGACAGGCTCTGCTCATCTGTACCCTGTGATAGGACAAGGGGTAATGGATATAAACTACAGCACAGGAGGTTCCACCTCAACATGAGGAGGAAATGCTTCACTGTGAGGGTCACAGAGCACTGGAACAGGTTCCCCAGAGGGGTTGTGGAGTCTCCTTCTCTGAAGACTTTCAAGACCCATCTGGATGTGTTCCTGTGTGACCTGTGCTAGATTCTCTGATCCTGCTCTGGCAGGGGGGTTGGACTCAAAGATCTCCAGAGGTCCCTTCCAACCCCTAACATCCTGTGATCCTGTGAACTTCTCAGTTAGAAAACTAGCAGCTAAAAGAGGAGATGTCAACAGCTTCAGATACTAGTCACCTGACAACCTTACAGCAGACCTATTTCTCTTAGTTCTTGTGGAAGTGCACATTAATGGCACCCACTGACAATGGTTGTATTGTACAGTGCCTCATAAGTGCCACAGAAATGTCAAGGTCTAACCTAAGAACACAACTATAACCTTGCAGAATGTAGCATATTTTAAAAGTGCATATCATTACTTAGTTAATAACTACAGAAATAATGTCCTTCTGAGAAACTAATCCCTTAGGTTTGTTCAATAATTATTTTTCTGCTGGTTTCTCTAAAGACAGGTTATTGCAAGTGGGGCCTTGACATTTTGAGGGTTTTTTTGGTTGGGTGGTGGGGTTTGTTTTGGTTTTTTTCTTAGTTGTTGTAGTTGTTTTGTATTGTTGACGGGTTTGGGGGTTTTGTTGTTGGGGTTTTTTGTTTCTGTTTGGTCGGGTTTTAAATACTATGACTGATCTCCCTTCTACTTTATCTGCTAAAAGGAGAGGGAGTTTTACTGCTTTTATACTTTAGGCCAGGTTTCCCATGGTGTCACAGAAGAGAACAGCCTTCCCCATATTCATTGATTATATGTGCATAAGAATTTCAGGCAAAGCTTACAAATATGAAAAATCTCTTTAAAGCAGTAAAGTGAAAAGCAGCACAAAGTTTTAAAGTGAACAGCTGCACCATACCTGACTGAGAATCTTCACAGGCTGAGTCAGTGGTTGCACCAAAGGAAGATGAGAAATTACTATGGGAAAATGATTGTGGAATATAACGCGGGTGCAGAATAACTTCTCCACTACTGCTTTCTTTGCTTCCTATAAAACAAGATCACAAGCTGCAGCTGAGAAAACACATTTTATTGTCTGTGCCCCAACAGTTTATAAAGTTTACAGCTTAAGCAACCCTCTTATTTTAAGTTAATGTAGTCTTAGAACTCAGTCTTCACGACTTAATCTATTTCAGACCTGAGGAACTACTTGCTCACCTAAAAAACTTGTCCATTTCATCAAGCTATATCTCAGATGCCAACAACTCTAAAATATATATGTGTGTGTGTGTATCTATATCTATATATTAAATGACCCCCACTGATCTCTTCCAACAGGAATTGTATAACAGTCCTAATCTCTTCCCATGAACACAGCTACACACAGACAAGCAGAAAGGTGAGGGGGGAGCAGGAGGTGAGCAGAGATGGGGCCAGGGTGGGGAGATATACTGTAGATCAAAATATTTCTAGTCTCATATCACAGGCTTTCAAAAGGCTTTAAAATATCAGTATGCTCTTCAGCCTTCAGGGACAGTGATTAAAGAAACCTGAAAGCTATTCTAAATAGGCAAATAACAATAGCATTTTACAATAACATCACATGGCTCTCTTCTCCTTTGCTTCCTTCAAAACATACACAACTGCTGTCCTGGGACTTATTGATGATGACTTTCTAACAGTATAACTTAAATTATATCAATTTACTGTCAGTTGTTTGGGCTGTTTTCTCTACTCCTACTTCAAAAAATTTCATGACACATTCTGTAAGATTTAGGGTCATGAAGTAGTTTTCAATAAGCATCACTTAATTATTTTTATGGTTTCCCCATTTTCAACAAGAAAACAGAAGCTATTGCACTATTGTTAAAAATGTAATTGCAGTGTCCCCTTGTAATTAAGGAAGAAAAATACTATCTTGATGATAATATCCCTGTTATCATACTAAAAAATATTGGTCATACTACTGGACATAACCTAATTTTAAGAAGTAGAATGCTGACTGCTTACTGCTTCTCAAGATAATTTGATGATCAGATCTGTGAAATGCCAAATATGGGTATAAAGTAAGAAGGCAATTCTCGGCTGTTGCAGCAACTTGAATCAAGAACCTGTTCAAAACAAAAGACAAAATGGATCATTTTCTGTTCAGCCATGATAATCAAGATATTTCAGCACAAAAATAAAAGACAGAATGAAAGTGTCTGGACAGCTACTTTTCTATTCTGGTTCAGTAGGAGAGTACACAGGTGGGACTGCAGATGCTGAAAAGGTTAAGTTTAGCATAGTATTTCCACTTCAGAGTTTTACTATGAGAATGGATATATCCAAATCTGAATGTCCAAGAGTTAAGGGAGATTTCATGAAATAAATTAACTGTCTCTCTGAAAAGAAAAAAACAATTAGAATTACAGCTGACATTTCTAAGTGTTCTAAAGGAGAGTGCTAACTGGCCCTGTCCCTGGAGATCAGACTCGATGGGGCCCTGGGCAGCCTGATCTAGTTGGAGGTGTCCCAGCTCACTGCAGGGCAGTTGGACAAAATGACCTTTGAGGGCCCCTTCCAACCCAATGCAATCTGTGAATCTGAAAATATTTCCTGTAACATTTGACAGGGGAAGTTTTCTTGAAAAGCAACTTCTATTTTGATTTAACATTTATCTATGAGACTTTACAAAACTCACAAAATAAAAGTCTCCACAGCCAGAGACTCCACAACCTCTCTGGGCAGCCTGCTTCAGAGCTCTGCCACCCTCAAAGTGAAGAAACATTTATATATATGCATAAAATGTGAATGTGTACATGCCCAAACCAAGTGTCATAGAATCACCAAGGCTGAAAAAAGACCATTAAGATCATCAACTCCAGCTCTAACCCAAATACCATGACCACCAAACTAAATCCCGAAGGGCCACATCTACACACTTCTGGAACACCTCCAGGGATGGCAACTCCACCACCTCTCTGGAAAACCTGTTCCAATGTTTCACCACTCTCTCAGTAAAGAAGTTTTCTCAGTGAAGAAGCTTTTCCTAATGTCCAGTCTAAACTTCCCCTGGCACAACTTAAATCCATTTCCTCAGAACACAATATTTCTTCTACTTTTACCAAGCCATTTAAAAACACAATAAATAACTACAACAAAGAAAAGCTCACCAGCTTCCAACTTGTGACTACTGTGATAAATGATAATTGTCAATACTCTTCAGGCATGCATTGGGTTTATTTCAGATAGCAGAACTAGGGTCAGGGGTGGCAGCAAGCTGCATGAAAGTTAATGAAAAACATAGCTCTCAAGTTATATGAAAGCAACTCAGATGTCTGTGTTGCTGTACTCAGTAAGCTTTCTGAGTTCTCATTTTAAGGTGAGCACTTCAGTCATCTCTAACCTCAAAGCTGAGGTGAGATTTGGGCATATGTCAGATCATCATTCATGCTCTGATTTGCACAGTTATGAAACAGAGAAAAGTGTGTTTGAGAACAACTGTAGCACAGCCTAACTAGTTACCTAAATTCAATGAGTGATATTAAAGCACAATGCAAAGAACAGCCATCACAACAGAATGTCTGTGCTCAAACTAATGCCTCAGACTCACAGTGCTGCTGCAAGAGAAGCTCCTCCCTGTTCCATGTTGCTAACAAGCCAACAAAGGGCATGCATCTGTGACTGAGAAATAACTACACCCAGCTAAAAGCAAATACAACACAAATATATTCTTATCTTAAAATAATTAAAGCTTCAGAATGTTCATAACATGAAAAAAAAAACAAACCACCAAAAGATTGGACAGTGAAGCACCTGTGCTGACTGAGCACCAGTGTGAAGGAACACCAGGGAACTGCAAGCAATAGTCATGAGTTAATCTCTATTACAGGGAACAGAGAACCTCATTTGCCAACCTGACCCTTCATGGAGGGAGGTTTGTGCTGGCCAGCATGCTGCTGAGATAGATGCAGCTTATGTGACCCTTGGCCCTGTTACTCTTCCACATGGGCATTGGTGAAGTTGACAGGGAGAGGTGGAACTTATCAGGAAAGACTGCATGACTTTGGGGACAATGATCAAATAGGGCACAGATGGTTTTCTTTTCTTGAGGATGAGTGGATGGTTCCTTCAAGTCATAGTCAGCAACTGATTCTACAGATGTATCATACTCATTTCAGGCACTGCAATACAGGGCACCAGACAGAGAAGCAGGCATACTTCCATACAAATATGGCAAATAGATTACAAAGACCTGTACATTCTGCATGTGCCTAAAATTACTTGGTAGCACTTTATTTATAACACCACTCATAAAGTGACTTTGCAAAGCCAGAAGTCTTGTGCAACATGTTTGCAGCAGAGCTTAACTAAATTACATAAAATTCTGCCTTGTTATATTAGCATGAAAGATATCTGTACTGCTAGCAAATGTGGAATTACTAAACATGTTAAATTATTCAGCGTATTGAGTTTTTTAATGCTTAATAAAGCAAGCAAAAAATTTGTTAGCTACATGAACCATCATTGCCACTGCTATTTCAGTGTTTATTCTCTAATGCATATTTCCAAAGAACACACAACAGGAGAATGGCCATTAAATAGATCGTGTTTGCCAACACTGGAAACCTGCTGATCACCAAAAACTAAAGCTCCGACTGTGATGATGAAAAAAATACCATCCAACACTCTATATAAAAGCAGTTTGTTCACATCTCTTAAATTAACTCTGATTTGTTTGTTTCTTGTAGTGTTTGTGGAAAGACTAAAGAACCTGAATCAAAACATATTTATCCTTTTTAATTTGCTCTATAACATTTCAGACATTTTCTAAGCAGAAACAAGTAATTTGTTTTCTATCAACGTACCCTAAATGCTTTGGAAATACAGGCACAGTTAAATAACCCTTCTTCAGCAGTGTTCATTAACAGATGCAGAGTATCACTAACAGTTTCTAAAGAGAAAATCCAAAGCCATTAGGATCTAAATGACAAATTTCTGTAGTAATGTTGCTTGGGTAAATTAAAAAAATATTTAAGGGAATCTCACACTGATAGTTGCAGAAATAAAACAAACTGCTTGCAGAACTGATTAACGCCAAAAGGAAACTTGACATGAGTGAGGCGTTTTACAGATCTATCAGAAGAAGGAATAACCTACATGCAGAGAACAAGAAGTTGCAATTAAAAAATATAGAACTATCCTCCGCCCTCCTCCCAAAAAATCCTTGACAGATCTAGAGATGACAGAACTGGAAGGGAGCAGAAAAGATCGCCTGTGCAATCTTTGTCATGTCTATCCACAAATGAGCAGTTTCTCAATGCTCAGGAGCCCTTATTCTTTGTATCAGGACCTCAAGCTTCCACAGCAATCAAAATAATATAATAAGGAACAGCAACAGACGTGATTTCACACAATATGCCAGACTTAGAGATGGCAAAGTACCATGTTTTTAGTAGCAGCAGTAATATCAGTTCTTCATTCCTGAATAACAGATGCTTCAGCTGGCAGGAACAACCAAAATGTAGAAAGCCACAAGCACAGAAGAGAATAGAAGTGATTAATGGGATTACATCATCCTGACTTGCAAAATCACTCCCAACTTTCTGAAGTAAAATGCCAATATATTATTAGATCAGATGAATGAAGCTAAGAACTATGCAAATATCAGGAACTCCAATGCTTTCTAGCTCCCTGCTAGAATTTAAATTATATTCAAATAAATTGACATCTGCTATTCTCTAAGGCATGCTAGTAGAATATATGCATTTAACATTTACCAGCAGTGCCTATTAAAGTGCTGCATGGGTCAGGTACATTTCTCAATAGCAAAAGGGAACATACTATTTCCCTCCACGAGACACTGAGATCTCATGGACTATCAAAGCAATTGGAACTGACTTGTAACTAGGCAACTTTTAGTGATGATGTCTCAGTTGCACCATGTTGTAGCTAGAGGCTAAGACCCCCAATACCCTTTCTTCCTCAAGTTTCAGCCATAAACAATGTGAATAACATCAGAAATAGAATGAGTTTCCTCAGCTCCACAGCGGGAGAAGGAAAGAAGTTTGAGAACTGTAGGATGTGAGAGGCAAGAACCTCTGCACATTTGTGTCATTACTGGTAACGGCAATTTATCTACCCACCACATCTTGGGGGTTTGGGGTATTTTGCTGCTCAGAGCACCATTTCCTTTGATTGTGTGGCATGTACCTGTTGTTTACTACTTACTTTTTAGAAAGAACAAGCTAAATGTCATTTCAATCAAGATGGTAGAAAACTTTATTTCCTGATAAATTATTTATCTAATCAGTAAACTAAAAGATATAATAATAATAATTAGAGAATATAAAAGCATGCCATGTTCACAGAGGCTTTTTTTAGTTTAGTTTTTCAAATTGAAGGAAATAAATGTCATAGCTAAATATCTCTTCCCATATATTAAATACTTGCTCAAGACATTGTTGGATTTTATGTTATTTTTTAATTCTGTATTCCTACCAACCCTGTGCAGGGAAGTTCCATTTATTCAGCTTTGGAGTCAAAGGAGCGAAAAGGAAGAATGGAGATTAAAAATAACATTAGAAATTAACTGTGAATTCTCATGTAAGGCAGTCATTAAATAAATATTAATGCACTTTCTTACAATCCATTTAATGGGGTCTGTGCATGCAGTCAATTCCTTGCATAAATGACAACCACACATCTCTTCAGTTTTCTTTCAGAGCTACATAACATGGGTCTGCTATAAAATAGGATTGCCTATTGTCTTTCACACGTTTTCTGTGGGTTTTTTCTTGTTTAAGAAAAAAAAAACATTATTATCTAGTTGGACTCAATATGGACGATGCAAATCAATCCTGTTGAAATTTTAGACCAGAATTTAGAAAAGCAATGCAATGTAAAGCCTAAAAAAAAAAAAAAAAAAAAAAAAGACCAAAACAGGGTCGATACTCAAGCTTTGAGATATGCCTGTAATTAGTTTTGCTTAGAAGGGTCCTCTTCCAAGCAGTTAAAATACAAGATGTGATATTTTACCAACATATGAAAATAATTCTCCATCCCAGAACACAGAATACAAGTTGAAATTCAAAACTCAGTTCAAAGAATTTAAAAGCACATATTATAACTTTGAAAATGGAAATAAAAAGAGACAACATGTGACAAATTAATACATCTTCAGCAACTGATACTGTGACATTTCACAGCCTTGTTAAACAAATCAAGAACCTATTCAAGACCAATTAGATTTTATAGGTCTTATAAAAGGTGGTAGATTTCATTGGCTTTAAGATCTAGAAGGCCTCAAAAACTTATCTTCCTAAAAGACTCAAATTAACAAAGCAGTTTAATTTCATTAGTTGCACATTCCCAAACAAACTGCTCAAATGTTTAGATAGTTTGTTGAACCAGGTTTTAAGTCTGAAAGTATTCCATAGGTCTTCTACTGATGAGGGAGAGGCAGGAAATAAAGGCAGGTGTGCACAGAACAACGAATTTTAGCTACAGATTACTACAGAGTGGAATATCAAAGCACATAGTAAGATTAACAGTAGTAAGAAAACCTCAGCCTGCATAAATTATCATAGACTTCATTAGAATAACAATAATATGTTCAGGATTAGAGACTCAGGCACTTAGACTTTTCCAGTTGAAGGAAATAAGTATTTCTGTTTATGATAAAAATAATTTCTTCCAAAAGCCAGTATGAACTGACTAAGCACACAGAGAGTTCCTTCATTTTGGTTAGGGCACTATTGCATCCAGTTGTGTTCAGCCTTTATACCATCTGCTCCTACAGCACCGGCACTCGTGCAACTGCCTGACAGCGCGTCCGGCAGGTCTCCAGAAGTTCTCCTCCTCCTCTACGCTGGTGAGACCACAGCTTGAATACTGTGTCCAGTTTTGGGTTCAAGAGGGACAGGGATCTTCTGGAAAGAGCCCAACAGAATGCTACAAGGATGACTGTGGGACTTGAATATCTCTCTTGTGAAAAAAGAGCCAGGCTCTTCTTAGTGATGTCCAAAGATAGGACAAGGGCTAACAGGTACAGGCTGAAGCATAGGAGGTTCTACATAACCATAAGGAAAAACTTTTCCACTGTGAGGGTACTGGAGCACCGGAACAGGCTGCCCAGAGTGGTTGTGGAGACTCCTTCTCTGGAGACTTTCAAAACCTGCCTGGATGCATTCCTGTGCAGCCTGCCCTAGGTGATCCTGCTTGGGCAGAGGGGTTGGACTCGATTTCTACAGGTCCCTTCCAACCCCTGACATTCTGTGCAAACATTACTATTAGGTATTTGTCAAAGGACAGAGCTATTGACTAGGTCTTAAAATACAGAAGCAATTGTAAGAATATTTGACATTTCTGAGTATGATTTTTTTTCATCTTCATGAGCAGGGATGCATTTGAGGTTATTTCGATGAATTTTATTGTGTATCCTTTTTTTTTTTCTTCCAAAAAGACATTGAGTTTTCCTTTAAATTGAGGATGGTATCCTTTATTTCATTTTTAATGGCAAATACAGAAAAAAGGTTAAACACAAAGCAGAGGAGATTATTTCTCTATAAAGAGGTTTGAGAAGATGTTAGTGTATCATACAAAAGCAATTATTAAAACTAAATATTGTGCCTGCTCAGCAGTTATATTTCAGACCTCATCGTAAGCTTAACTTACACTTCCCTTACAATTGCTTCAAGCTTTTGCACACATTTATGAATCACATCCCACACAATGATTAACTCTTAGAATTAAATAAAATGAATAAGAAATAGATTCCTGGCTGACAATCTGATAGAAAAATATAAAATAGTAATTCAATGAGAGCAGCAACAATTGAAAGGTCCATAATCCTTTCATCAAAATAATATAAAATTCAGTTTTATGCTCAAAAAAAAAAAACAGCCTAAGCTGTAAGGTAGAGATATTTAATCCTCAAAATATTTGCTTTACTGAAAACAGTAACTGCAGGAATGAATTTTAATCACAATAATATCTATCTTTCCTCCTCATGCATATGCCTGTCCATCTCACTACGAGGAGACAAGAACAGAAGAGACAAATGCTGAAAACATTTAATTTTTCACAGAACATTTAATAAACAGATTTGATCTCATTTTACTAGGGGCAGAGGAAACCTTCTGCATTGGTTTTTACCATGAAAAAAGCTTTACAACAAAAATAAAAATAAAATGTGTGATTGTTTATGGCTTTATCACTAAACATTGTTTTAAAGAGATTCATTTTGATATGAACACTGCATATAAATTGCTGCCAAACTTTAAATGTTCTGTTCTAAAGGAATTTCAGTCTAGCAGGAATTAGACCACATAAATTCCTATGTATTTTTCATTTGCTTATATTCCCAAATAATTTCAATACTTTTAATAACTTCAAATGCTTTCATAGAATCATAGAATCAACAAGGTTGGAAAAGATCTCAGAGGTCATCAAGTCCAACCTATCACCCAGCACCTCATGACTAACTAAACCATGGCTTCAAGTGCCACATCCAATCCTTTTTTGAACACCTCCAGGGATGGTGACTCCACCACCTCCCTGGGCAGCACATTCCAATGGCAGATCACTCTTTCTCTCTTTCTATGAAGAACTTTCTCCTCACCTCCAGCCTAAACCTCCCTCGAGCCTAAACCTCCTGGCACAGCTTGAGACTGTGTCCTCTGGTTCTGGTGCTGGTTGCCTGGGAGAAGAGACCAACCCCCTCCTGGCTACAACCTCCTTTCAGGTAGTTATAGAGAGCAATGAGGTCACCCCTGAGCCTCCTCTTCTCCAGGCTAAACACCCCCAGCTCCTTCAGCCTCTCCTCATAGGGCTTGTGCTCCAGACCTCTTACCAGCCTCATTGCCCTTCTCTGGACATGTTCAAGTGTCTTTCTGATGTAGTGCACAGGATGGCATTTGAGGAAATACATGACCAAATAAATAACAATGTAAAGCACATCTGGCCCTGATCCTTTCTCTCTGTCAGTGCCTGCTTTTGCTGATCTTGCTATCCAGGAAGTCCCACTGAGGCAGTGCAGAAAATACTGAAGAGCTCAGCACAGAGGGAGGGAGAAGACACCAACAGTTTTCCATACTTCGCTATCTAATTCTGTGTCTCATATATAAGAATTATATAAGATGGCATCCTGTATACTTTTCATACAGAAAGCATACTCTGTACATTAAAAAATAATTATAAAACAAAAACAACAAACAAGAACTCTTCCATAGTTCCTTATTGTAGAAAAAGAACAGTAATGCTTTACTTCGAGACAGTATCTCCTAAGTTACTCAAACAGAAGGCTCTGGGAAGACCTTATAGCAGCCTTCCAGTACTTGGAAGAGGCCTTTCTAAAAGAAAGGTGGGGACGGACTGTTTACAAGGGCTTGTAGTAACAAGAAAAGAGGGAATAGATTGAAGCTGGAAGAGGGAAGATTAAAATTGAGTTTGAATTGAACACACTACCTGTTTTCTTCTTCATCGATGAAGAATATATTCCCTAAAAATGATGCTGGCCTAGATGATCTGAAGCTGATGTGACAAACTAGTTCCTTACTTGTGCCATCTGATAAAAGAACAATATCTTGACCTTCTGTGAACTGTGCAGTAAAAGGACAAATCCTGTCACCATCTTCAAGTTCAAGCTCTGGAAGTTCAACCTGAAGTCGTGATTGCCTGTGTTAAAAATAAACAGCAATGGTGTTTGTGCTCACAGGACAACAGTAATAAAGTTGATTCCCAGATTCATGCATTTATAAACCTGCTTTTCACAGTGAAATACAGAAGAATAACTTCCATTTTGCAGTATAAATCTGGTGAAACTGACTAAAGAATTAAAATTCCTTTAGCATTTAGAGGCTAGTTTGTTTTCTACATGTGTACCTGAATGGTTTTAATGATCTACAGTAGCATAGCTTCTAAGTGCAATTTCTAACTGTGCTACAAAAGCCATGAATATTACTTTCACACTTAAGGTTTCCCAAACTTAAAGCTTTCATTAATAGTGATTGAACTGCAGTATTGTTGTGCTGGAAATAGATTGTGAATTTTATTGACTCATTGTTGTAGATACTGTTTTAGATTAGATAGTAGCAGCCAATGGAATTGTTTAGAAGAGGTGGATTGTGATGGTTTTAGGGCTATGCCTTTAAAATTTTTCACAGATTTTGAGCAAAAATGTAGTAAGAATGTAAATAAATCACTATAGGTTGTGAAAAAGGAAAATAATGATGATCCTAAACGGGGGAGAAGGCAGAGAGCCATCTTTCCTGGCTTTGGCCAGGAGGGTTTTGTGCTGTTAATTGTAAATATCTGTAAATATTGTAAATAATGTATATTTGTATATATTCATTGCATTCCATTGTAGACTGTAGTTTTGCTTGTAAATATAGCTCCATTTTCTTCCAAACTGAGCCTGGTAAAGTTAATGTTGGGGGGAATTTCCAAACCCACCAGAACTGTAAAACAAGCTATAGCAAGTTTTAAAGTAGAAATATTAGGGGGAAAATTAGTGAAGCAACTTCAGATGCTTTCCCCAGTTATGTAATTTAAGGTTCCAGTTCTGAAATAAGAATAGCAGGCAGCACAGGCCCATATGGAATCCTTTCCGTTCCAACCACTGAGTTACTGACAAATCCCATGATAAATTACTACCACTCAAATGAGATAAGGCAATAATAATTTGAAGGTAAAGTTAATTTCATTAATTTATGGCAACTTTTGCTGCAGTTCGGGTATTGAAATGATACCTACATAAGCATAACAAACTAATTACTGCACTTCATTAATTGCATACAGAAAAATTGTATCTTAAGAGACCAGGAAAAAAAAGCATATTTCAGCACACAGGTATACAAGAGTGACTGGGAATATCAATGTCTTTAAAACTGGAACAGACGTGGTGCTCAGCTGAGCTCTGCTAGATGATCTCCAGAGGTCCCTTCCAACCACTACCATTCTATATAATATACAGATGACAAAAAAGCTTTATTGCAAATTCAAATAACAGCATAAAGTGGGTGATCCTTAAAAATATTTAAAATATATGGATTGTTTATTATACTAAGGATTAAAAAAAAAAAAAGCTACAACAAAAGGCCCACACCATCAAAAACCACAACCCCATCAGTTGTTCAAACAGCTACATTTCAAAACAGTGCTTTGTAATCTGCAGAGCAGTGAAAATAAACAGAAAGATTTTACCTGATTATAACACAAAAAAAAAATATGACTTAGTATGATCCAAGTATCTGCCTGAAGTTACCATAAAAAACAATTAATATATCAAAAGATGGTCACTTCTTGAAGCAAGAATATTTTGAGGACAGAACATGGGCTTATTAAGTGTACAGCATTATTCATTACAGGTATTTTCTCTTAAATACATCAAGTATTTCCTCTGGTAAACCTAAAATTAATACTAACCCTACATAAACAAAAAAATAATTCATTTTTTAGGAAAAGAAAAAAAAAAATCTGGATTTCTGTAACAAATGTATTTTGAGAATTTTACCTTAAATAATCTTCTGGAATAACAGTGATGACTGTTTCAGTTTTCACATCCAGAGGAACTGGTGTCAGCATTACAAAGCGGGGATCAAAATTTATTTTTGGTGACTTGGCAGTGCCAGACAATCTTATTTTGTAATGTGGTGGACTATCATTTAAACACAGTGACATTTCAGATGTATATATCCCAGGATGAGCTGTTAAAAAGATTTTAAAAAATGAAAATAAAGTTAGAGTAAAAGTTTTTGGTTTGTTGTGATGGTTTTGTGTTTTTGTGGGTTTTTTTAAGAAAAGTCATTGGTGTTGATTTCTTACTCAGAATATAGCTTAACATGCAATAAATGTTTTATCAGGACTGTGTAAGCAAGTTTAGAACACTTTCTGGTAGCAAAGCAGAAATTTTTTTTCATTTGTCAGAAATTTTTCAAATCTGAATTCTTAATTCACTTGTTCAATAATCCTTCATATAGAACATAAATGTTAAGTTTTCAGAATTGCAATCATGTTATGAAATTACACTAACACAGAAAATGTTGATTTTATAAAGGAATAAACATCAGAAGCACCTGACTGCCAAAATAAAAAAAAAAGCCAGTGCCTTTTACAATGGCAACCACTATGTTTTAGCAGGCTGCTCTAAAACCTAAACTCTGCCATGCCAGCCTCTCACAGGCCAGGAGAACAGGTTCTACCCTCCACTGAGAGCATCTCCCATTTTATTGTGTTCATGCCATCTTGCAAGGTAGTTTTCTCTAGGATGGGAAAGCACATTTCCTTTCACTGATACAGGGAGCAATATCCTTCCTTCCACAACCATTAAACTATCCAAATGGCATTCCAAACCATGCAGTGCCATTTACAAGTTATTCCCACCTGCTGAAAAGCCAGCAAAACAAACAATTTTGAGAGCCAACTAATGAACATCTCTCGTATTTAGAGACAAACCTGCATGATGTGTTGTAAGACAACCCCAAAAGTTGAATCTTTTAATTTTCAAGAATGACACCTTTCTTTTTGATTCTCCTCTGTCACCAAATTAGTAAGCATGGAAACGTCCTTACTTAAGAAGGAAAGAGATCAAATATGAATTTGTGTCTGCATGAGCATTTGTGTCCTGGCAAACAAAACACAAGTTCTTCTGAAGATTAGCTCAGATAACTACTTTCACAACCTGAGAAAGAGCTACCATTATTTATATACACAGAGAAGAAAAATTAGGGTCTTGAAAACATTTATTCCTTCCTCATAAGAGCCAACTTCTTCATGGAGATTGTAATAGAGGAGCTTCATGGAAGCCTGTTAGCTGACCAGAACATAGCCTGTGAATTCTTTCACTTTGACCAGAAAACATGAAATTTGCAAGGTGAAAATACTGATGAAATGTGGAGTTGGTAGAGTGTTTGCAACTGGTTGATTTCCAGTTAAATGGAAATGAGCTTTAGGACACAATAGTGTTGAAAAGGCTAAGAAGCTTGTGCTTTTAGGTTCTGATACAGCAAGCACACACACATCTCTTTCTGCCACTTAGCCCTTTTATGAGGAAAAGGTGAAAGAGTATCAGAAAAGGGCCATGGAAACATGAAGACCCACACAGGGTATTTTTCTCATGCTTGTAACAAAAGATGTTCTGTACAAGTTATTCCCATATGCAATGTCTACTGTCCTACAGATGTTCTCTAACTAAAACATATTTCTCATATCCTGTCTTCACACTCATATATGACATATGACAAAGGAAAGTGAAAGGCCACAATCAATAAATGCCATAGGTATGGAAGACCATGAAGTGAAAAAAAAACCGAACAGAAATAAAGTCAATACTAAAAGAATATGCAGTGTTCGCTAACTCTCATTTTAAAACATTCGTATTAATCACAGCTCCAAAATTAAACCTTCAAAAGTTAGGAAAGAATAGTGCTACGGTTTCCTTACACAAACTTTCCATCCATGCTGTACATCGTTCTAACAAATCCATTAGCTACATGATGCCATCCATTTGCCATAGCATCCCTGACATTCAGAAGGTAGGACACACAGCGCTTGTTCTGCATCACTGATCATTGTGTGTGTGGCTCCACACGTTCACTAACACCAAAAATCTGTAAAATATTGTCCTGGGTTGAAGGCACTGGGAGGTCCTAAATCACAGAGAAATCTGTCCACTCTTTAAATTAAGACAAATATATGAGCCAATAATCTAGTGCTTAAGGCAGTGGAATGGTTTAAACCAAAACAAAGCAATTAACCTGCCTGTTTCCCTAACACGGCAGTGAGGGAAAACGACACACAAGGACGATCAGAGGGCTGGAGCACCTCTCCTATGAGGACAGACAGAAAGAGTTGGGGCTATTCAGTCTAAAGAAGAGAAGACTCCAAAGAGACCTTATTGTGGCCTTCCAGTATCTTAAGGGGGCCTACAAGAAAGCTGGGGAGGGACTTTTTAGGATGTCAGGTAGCAATAGGACTAGGGGGAATGTAACAAAACCGGAAGTGGGTAGATTCAGATTGGATGTTAAAAGGAAGTTTTACACTATGAGGGTGGTGAGACACTGGCACAGGTTGCTCAGGGGGGTGGTGGAAGCCTCATGCTTGGAGGTTTTTAAGGCCAGGCTGGATGCATTTCTGAGCAACCTGATCTAGAGTGAAGTGTCCCTGCCCATGGCAGGGGGGTTGGAACTAGATGATCCTTGAGGTCCCTTCCAACCCTAACAATTCTATGGTTCTATGAAAAATCTCTGAGTTGAGACAAAAAAGAGTGAGACAAGAATAGAGTTTACTGAGCAACTCAGATAATCATAATACAAATGCACAATTAGCTGAGCCTTTTTGCAGAACAAGCACAGTAGAAAGCAGCAGAAAGCAACAGCCAGAAGCAAGTGAGCTAAAAGCCCAAGTCAGAAAACTTCTCCCCCACCTCTCCCTGTCCTGCTGCCATCTCAGTGGAAAAGAACCAACACCCAAGAGCCCAGAACCCAGAAGCAACAACCAGAACAGGAAGCCTCCCATGTTACAATCTGAAGTTCCAGCCCCATATCACTTTGCTCCAGCCAGCACTTTTGTTTTTGAAGTTGGCATGAGGCAGGATGGTATCAACAGCAGCAGACTAAAACTCAGCCTATGACAGACAGAAACACCAGGATGTAGTAACAGTGTCCTCATTTTAAACAGACCAAAAAAAGCGAATTATTTCATTAAGTTTTGTTCATTAGTTCATAATACATAGAACCAATATTTCAGTATACTTCATGTTAAATAGATTAATGAGAAGTTAATGAGAATTATGTCCTGAACTAACAGCTGAACTAATGAATTTATTCCATTAATCACACCTTTCATGACTACTGCTGAAGTTTGTGCTGCTGTTACCATTCTGATATACCACCACTCATTTTTTTAGGGCAAGCAACAAGCAGTTCAGCAGATGGGAAAATTTTCCTTAGGGAGATTTTATGGTTATTTACAAATCTGCCAATCTAAATTTGCCAAAGATTAACAAAATCTGTGTGTTTATATAGGAAATTTTCTATGTGTCTTTTCTAGGTGTATTTATTATGAGAGATCAACATTTATTAACTTACCTTAGAAAAAAAACTCTGAATAAAGTAACACAATTACACAAAGAATATACATGTGCATATACTAATTAGCTGCTTCACTTTCAGTCAGCCTAGTTCAGAGTGCCTAAGTCCCTGGTTTACTGTCCTAGGACTGCACCTTATGCAGATCCCCTGTTTATAGAAACAGAAACAGATTCTATTTCTGCTGAAAGACAATTATATACTTAGGCAAGTTCTCCAACAATGCTCTGATATTTCTGGAGGAGAAATATTTCAAGTTCTCACCCTCCACTCCACCTGTTTCAGCTGCAATTTAAACGTGCTTCCTTGCTTCTCTCCTGCAGTATAAATCTAACTTTTTCCTGGTCTTTGTTTATTGAATGAGGGGAGCGAGTGCACCTGTTGGTGTGTACCCTCCCCCAAGAAATCTTAACTGAATAATAGCATGGGGTTTGTTCTTTTGAGAGTGTGTGGGAAGAAAGTTAAAACACCATCTGCTTTTCTCACCCTCTTAAGTTTGTATTAGCTTATTATTCAATTCCTATACTTGTGTCCCAAGCAAGCATTTTTTTTTAGTTGCCTTGGGCTATCTGAAATGTTATTGCATATATATACATACATACACCTTCAGCACAAATGCGTGCCAGTGAAACATACAGACAGACTTCAAAGTAGAAAAGTCACAGGTAGTTAAAACCTAAAGGTAAACCCTTAAAATTAAACTAATAATTTACCCACATAAAGCATTAAAGGTCATAGCTAGTTAATAGTTGCATCAGTGTCAATTACATAATCATCAAGTTTTCCAGGGAGCACTGGCCCCATGGTAACTCATGTGTTCATTTGTGAGGGTGACAAAGCACTGGAACAGGTTGCCCAGAGAGGCTGTGGAGTCTCCTTCCATGGAGACCTTCAAAATCTGCCTAGGTGCATTCCCATGCAATCTGATCTAGGTGAGGCTACTTTAGCAAGGGGTTAGACCAGATGTTCCCAGAGGTCTATTCCAAACCCTACCGTTCTGTGATTCTGTGTTTTCCATGCAGAATGCCAGAGCACAGATTTATTGCAACTTACTGTGCTGCAGATCACACAGGTCACAGGATCACAGGATGTTAGGGGTTGGAAGAGACCTCTGGAGATCTTCGAGTCCAACTCCCCTGCAAGAGCAGGACCACAGAATCTAGCGCAGGTCACACAGGAACACATCCAGACAGGTCTTGAAAGTCTTCAGAGAAAGAGACTCCACAACCTCTCTGGGGATCCTGTTCCAGTGCTCTGTGACCCTTACAGTAAAGGGTCTTCTTCCTTATGTTGAGGTGGAATGTCCTGTGCTGGAATTTACATCCATTGCCCCTTGTCCTGTCACAGAGCACAAGTGAGAAGAGGATGTCCTTTCCTTCCTTACACCCAACTGACATATATTTATGTAGAGATAAGTTTTTCCACATCACCAGATACAGTGAACTTTTTCATCTACAGTTAGTGCAGTATAGTATAGTACAGAGGAGGATCATACCTTCAGTTGTTGAGAATCTCTAAGAATTTGGGCATACATTTTTTAACAGGTAGCATCATATTACAAGGAATTAAGTAAATTCTTGCATTTCATTTAACACTAGCTTACTACAGCATTTTGCACTCACATTATTGTAAATTTCATGGCCTATTTAAACAAATTAATGCACACTCAAAGTTCATTTGAAGGCTTGTTCACTCCCATATTCTACTTTATGCTGTAAACCTATGAAGGCAATTAGCACATCAATTCATTTACTAAGTCTCCTGTGTGAGTTTTCACATATCTAATGTTCCTTTACAAGAAAGAGTAATTATATTTAGTAAAGGTATAGCACAAGAAGGCTATAAATCATGGGAAAATACTTAGAAGATGGAATTAAGGGCGACTGATTTTTCAGTTATTTATGATTTTCTGTAAATAAAATACATTGGAACACAGCAAAACCACAAATAACTTCAAGTGGCAAATATTTATCAGTCATATTTATGTATAAACCCATCTGCATTTACATATACAATTTATTCAGTAATTCAAAATACTGGCTTTTATTTGTATGCTGTTCTCTGCTTCACAGTCTTTCCAACATGGAAGCAATTTTAATACATTCTTGTGACAAAGATTTAAATAGAACATCCATCACTTGGATGATCATTTCATTCATTCATTATCACATGATCCTTCTCAAGCTGCTGCACAAAGGAGTATTAGCATTAAACTTTTTTTTCCTCTGTCTTAAACACCAGAATAGGGCTTAGAAAGAGGAGAAAATGAGACACTGTGCTCAACTGGGCCCTAAAATCACAAGATATCTGGAAACATAGATTTATTATTTTTATCTACCAAGTCTAATTTGCCCTGAGCAATTTTATTTTCCAAGCTTACATTAACTTAATGAATGAAAAATGCAGCTATTATATCTACTATTAGAAGAATGTTTCTCAAATTCAAATGCAGACAAAAATGTTTATGGGTGCTCCTCATAAGTGATTATTTTAATGGGATCCACAATTATTCTAACCATAGGCACACTCTGCAAAAATATCACATTAGAATGACTTCTCAAAGTTACAACACCTATTTTGTAAACTTTATTATCTGAAACACTGCAGAAAAAAAATAATTATACCCTATTGAAAGCAAAGTAGAAATTTATGAAAGCAGGAAAAAAAATTTAAAAGAAATAGAGAGTTATAGTAAACTACATAAGTATTTTTAAATTGCATCTCAAGGAATAACAGGAATTTATTCCTTGAGATGGAACTAAAACTGTTTTAACACTTTCCAACCTTCTATATTTCCATTCCTTGTTTCACTACATTCTTTCTCCAAAGACCTGGTGTCACATTTCTGTTCCTTGACTTCTTTATTTTTCCTCTGAGTTGCATCTCAACAGAGGTTTACCCTTGCTGCTGCCTAGACACACTTAACAGATGTGCTTTGAGCAAATCCTTCATATGTAAACTGAGATTCCAAATCCATATTTCTAAAACTGAGTATCTGAAAACAGCTTCCATATCTTTCTCCTACAATATCAATGTGTGTTTTGTTCAATCTTCTTGTCATGATGCTTCCACTTTTTAACCTCTTCTGATTTTTATACTCTAGTATTTTCTCACACCCTGGGACAATACTTTCCTTTCATTTACCTGGTTGCCTGGGATTTTTTTTTTTACTTCATATTGCTCTGAAAACAGATTCTTCAAACAAACAAAGAAAATTTATTGATTTATTTTGTTCTGATAACCTAATGTAAGTTTTATCACTAAAACCTGACTCAGGACCTGCATAGATGAGATAAAGATGAGATCACGTCATGTGGTTCCAAAACCAAGGATTACATAAAGTACCAAAAAAAAAAAAAAAAAACAACTTTATTGCATAAAACATTTTTATGGCTGTTCAATAACAGGGTTTTTACAATTTACTTTGGAGGGATACAAGGAAAAGGGACACAAAGTGATGCATCAAAGCCAGGAATATGTTCTAAATATTTATGCTCAGCCTTCTAATAGTAAATGGCATTTAACTTTCCTCATGCAATTTGTAGTAATATATAATTTAATAAATTAATTTAAATACCTATTCCTAAAAGGATACAATGTTTACAACTGTAAACATGGACTGGATCAGAAAATATCCAGGTATTACATGTACAAAGAAATACAGCTTCAGAAAAGCCAGTATTTGCTACTCAAAACAAAAATGTAGAGAAATTTAAACAACTTTATAAGTAATTCTGCAAAAATTACATATTAATTACTTTTCCACTTCATGAAGCAAAAACTCCAAGTCAATGTGATTTTTCTTCAACCATAAATTGAAAACAAACAAAAAGCTACCAAAGAGACATGAAAAATAATGGAAAAATGTTTTGAAGTACAGTAAGCATCTCCAAGCAACCCACGCAATTAAATACTGCTCTTACTTATTCATATTTGCAGAGCAACATTTAATACAGTCTTCTCAATTTATCATACACCATCATGGTGAGACTCATACCTATTTTTGTTTATTCATTTTTAAATTACATTAAATTCTACCCATGCTTAAATGAAGCTACAGATTTCAAACCTGTCATAAAGAACAGCAGTAATGCCTTTAAGACAGAGATGCTCACCGGTTGACTCATGGTCAGATTCAGCTGAGAACCCCACACTTTTCTGCCACTTGAGAATGCTGGGGCCCCAAAAGAAAAACTATCCAAATGACTGAGTTCTGTAGCCATCAGCAGCATATGCTGGTGTGCTTTATCAACTCAAATACAGTGCCACATTTCTACCCTAAACACATGACTGCAGATCATGTAGAATCCTACTACTAATGTTCTGTCATTCCTCCTCTTGTATATGTGGTTGATTAAGATCTTCCTGCCAGCTCTTAAGTTTTGCTAGAACTCTATTTTACATTTTTTACTTCGGGTCTGGTTGCCTAAGCAGACTACTCAGAAAATCCTATTTTGTATCTCATTGAGGAGGGAAATCTCCATTCTTATCCAAATTATGGTTATTTAGGAGAAAAGTTCAAAGGTACTCCAAGTACTCTTGGAAACCTTTAGTATCTGTCAGTCAACCTAAATGTACATGAAAGAGCAATGCTGAAAATTATTCAGCTATCCCAGCCTTTGATGCTTTTTATGTGTAAAACTCGATGCTTTTATGTGCAAACCAGACTTTTTAAATTACGCTATCAAGTAATTCCATGCTTTGTGTTAGGTCTGCAGCTGTCTTATTTTCTCAGCACAACAAACCTTTCTTTAGGCACTTCAGTTCATTATTTAGTCACATTAATCAAATCAAGTGCAAGTTAATCAAAACAAGTGCTAGTTATGATTCATTGTAAAAAGACATTTAAACAAATCTATGAAAATGGCATGTTGACCAAACCATCTGAAGAAGAATTTAGATAATTACTTACAAGGGCAGAAGAATACAGCAATACTGACTTTTTGTTCTGGATCAAGAAATCCAATCTGGGGACTAAATTTAAAAACACTGTCTTCTGTATTTTTGCCTGCATCATCACAATACAATTTCCATGCCAACTGCTGTCTTGAGATATTCTTCAGATCAAGCTTCTGTAAACATTTGCAGAGAAGGGAAGACATGGTGAAAGAGGGAGAGCATGAACACCATGATATTTTACATATCGCTCATCCTAAGCCTTATTTTTGCAGTCAGATCAGAGTGAAAGGAAGAAAGAACTAGAAAGGAATGATGAAGCCAGTTAATTTTAACTATAATGTCAGAAGATGAGTAGGGCTATCAGCACAGGATAAATGTTGTCCAGTCACTGACCACATCCACAAAGAACAGTACTTTCTTTCCCTCAATGGAAAAACCTCATTTATGTGAGGTAAGTAGACTAAAGCACCATGGTGGGAGTGCTTAGGCAAACAGAAATGGAGAGTTTTTCCTGACACAAACGAAGGACAGCAAGCACTGAACACATGGCTCATGACATACAGATTTATAGGTAGATATGTCAAAGAAGCAAGAGGTTCAGAATAGATTTTTAAATTCCATTCTTTCAATTCTGCAAGATGACAGTAGAAACAACAACAGAAATTTTTGATTCCTTTATCTCAGAAAATATAAAATATAGATGCTATATATAATATATATATAGCACCTATAGCTAGGAAAAGGCTTTGTTTTTTGAAATTATCATTATTTTCTGAAAATACTTCAAAAGTGCTTTCATCATCGCCAAAAAAATGAATTTTTATACTTTACAAATAAAGCCTTTGGGAATTAGAAACAATAAATCATGTTATGGTATATTTTGCATTCATACAGCTAAAGTTATGTTTCAAAACAGAATGGATGAGGCAAATCATCCTGTTTAGTGCCTCTACCATTAAAGCACAAATGATGACCAGGAATATTCCGAGGGAGCCCAGTTGGAACAGATCAGTATCATACAACATACTTGGAAAACTGTGGACCATCACAGGACTTCAACTGCATTCCTGCACTGTCATTGTCTGGTTAACTAGCATAGGCAGAAGCACAGAGCAAGCTATTTCTTGCACAATTCATAACCAGTTTCTCATGGTGCAAACACTTTCTCATGTATCATCGTCAGGACAAGCCCAATTTTGAGTTTTGAAAAATTTTATAGTGATCAAAAAACACATATAAAATCAAAAAATGAACAAAAAAATTATAATGGGAAAAATTCAAATATTTAGACCATATATTTGGAATATGACTGAATTTTTACTTATGTATTTATATTCTTTTTCCAGTCACTCTTCAGTAATTAAAAGCTATAGCTAACAACACTTGTGATTACATACCTGAGAATTTAGACTTTGAGCAGTGGTATTGAAATGTTTGCCACTTAAATGTTGTGCAAATTTAAGCTCCATTGAGGAAAACTTCAAAGGTGACTTAAGTACTGTTGGGAAAAAAAAAGATAAGATATTTATACTGTATTATTTTGACAAATACTTACGGTGTCTTCATAAAATCATTGCTTCTGCACATGTTTAGCAGAAATGTTTCTTCCATTTTTTAAAGCTCTCTTTTTTTTCCTCTTGTTGCCATACTATACATACAATTACTGTAATTTAGCTTCCTGTCTAATTCTGAAATTTCAGTCATGTTAAAATTTAGATTTTTTTATCTATATGACTTATAGCATATCTCTTTCATATAAAGATGCTATAAAGAGAGCCACATGATCTTCCTATCACAGATGAATGCATTTACATTTGTGACAGTATTAACCAGAAAAGACTTAAAAATTTTCTAAAAACCGGAATTTCTCTCCACTTCATACAGTTGGTACAAAGAAATTGCCACCAAAAAAAAACAGAGTGAGGATTTAGAAAAACAAAGGTATATGTTCCCACAGCCTCATTTAACTTCTTCATTAAACAGTGGAAATTACCCTAGCAAATATATAGCACCCCCCTATTAAAATCTGCAAGCTTGTTTAACAGTCAGTAAGGAAATATGTTGATCAATTTTCTTCTCTCCTAAAAAGGCCAAAGGATTTCCTAATTACCTATTTCACATTATGTATAAAACAGTATTAGCTGTATTTCTCTAAAGCACAGGCATATAAACTCTATAAACTAATATTGTTTTAAAGTAGGAACCTAATCTGCTGGAATGCTTCCACCAATACTCAATTAATATCTAGTCATGAAGCGTTCAGCTCTCATTGAAACTGCCTGTACACTGCAAAACTGAAAGACTAGGAGGGAAGGGGGGAGGAAGAAGGACAAAGTGGGCAGGAGGAAGGAGGAGAATATTTTCTATCCCCTGGGGAAAAAGAAAAAAGAAGAAAGAAGAAAGAAGAAAGAAGAAAGAAGAAAGAAGAAAGAAGAAAGAAGAAAAAAGAAAGAAGAAAAAAGAAAGAAGAAAAAAGAAAGAAGAAAGAGGAAAAAAGGAGGAAGAATGAAGGAGGAAGGAGGAAGGAGGAAGGAGGAAGGTGGAAGAAGGAAGGTGGAAGGAGGAAGGTGGAAGGAGGAAGGTGGAAGGAGGAAGGAGGAAGGAGGAAGGAGGAAGGAGGAAGGAGGAAGGTGGAAGGAGGAAGGAGGAAGGTGGAAGGAGGAAGGTGGAAGGAGGAAGGTGGAAGGAGGAAGGTGGAAGGAGGAAGGTGGAAGGAGGAAGGAGGAAGGAGGAAGGTGGAAGGAGGAAGGAGGAAGGTAGAAGAAGGAAGGAGGAAGGTGGAAGGTGGAAGGAGGAAGGTGGAAGGTGGAAGGTGGAAGGTGGAAGAAGGAAGGTGGAAGAAGGAAGGTGGAAGAAGGAAGGTGGAAGAAGGAAGGTGGAAGAAGGAAGGTGGAAGAAGGAAGGTGGAAGAAGGAAGGTGGAAGAAGGAAGGTGGAAGAAGGAAGGTGGAAGGTGGAAGAAGGAAGGTGGAAGGTGGAAGGTGGAAGGTGGAAGGTGGAAGGTGGAAGGTGGAAGGAGGAAGGTGGAAGGAGGAAGGTGGAAGGAGGAAGGTGGAAGGTGGAAGAAGGAAGGTGGAAGGTGGAAGGTGGAAGGTGAAGTGGCAAGGTGGACGAAGGCAGGTGGAGGACGGTGGACACGGAGTGCCGTATGCCTGGAGGCCGGATGGCCGGATTGCCGGAGGCCGGAGCCGGAGTGCCGGAGGTAGCGGAGGCCGGCGGCCGTAGGTCCGGCCGTAGTCCGGATGGTGAGCCGGATGGCCGGCCTGCCTTAGGCCTGTAGGCCGGTGTGCCGGTAGGCCGGTAGGCCGTAGGTCCGTAGCCGGAGTGCCTGGAGGCCCTATGCCGTGTGCCTGTAGTCCTTAGCCTGATGCCGTGATGCCGGAGTGCCTGAGTCCTTAGTCCGGCCTGAGTCCGTGACGTGCCGTAGGCCGGATTCCGCCGTCCGGTTCCTCCGGCCTTAGGCCTCCGTCCTATTCCCTCCTGCCTGAGTCCTCCGTCCGGTGTCCGCCTTCCGTATGCCTCCGTGCCTGATGTCCTCCTTCCGTATTCCGCCGTCCTTAGTCCTCCTGTCCGGATGCCTCCTGCCTGATGTCCTCCTGCCTGATGCCGCCTTCCTTAGTTCCTCCTTGCCGCCGTGCCTCCCTCCCCGCCTGCCGCCCGTCCCCCGGTCCCCCCGCCCCCCCTGCCCCGCCCCCCCACCCAGAGCGCAAGCAACAAAAACCACCTACCGCACCCCAGCGGACCAACCCTATGCAACATCGAACATACACCCAACACACTGGCTAAGGTGGGGTTTGTGTCTTTTCTAGTTTTGTTGGTTGGGTGGGTTTTTTAATGCTTTCAGTGTTTTCTCATATACTAACCAGTCTCCATGGGAATAGTCATTCAAGTATTTAAGTAAGAGACCTGCTTTCCTTCTCAGGTGCTTAAACAGTCTACAAACTTTGTTTAAAAAAATAATAAATAAAATAAGGAGGGAAAAAATCAAATAAGAAAAAAAAAATCAGAAAAAGATCCATGATGGATTGAAAATATATTGGCTGCATTGAAGTTAAAAGACTGGGTTGACTACTCCGAGACTGCAATCCTTTTCTCAGAGTGAACAATCTCAAATACAAGCATCAGATATAAGCTATTGATTTAATTGCCAACTGTACTGTCTTATGCAATCTGAATCCCATTCAACCTGAGAAACTGTCATTGGAGGGGAAAAAAAGGGGGGGGATGGGAAACACGTTCCAAAAAGTAAGCAGTAATGAGAATCAGGCATATTAATTAAACTTGCAAGGTGCATTTTACTCACTTCAGGGTTTTTAAGTGATAACCTGAGATGATGAAGCAATAATAGACATAATTCTTAAGTTGTCAGTATGTAATAAAATTATCAAGTTCTTTTTTCAACAGTAAAAATAATTTGGCTAGTTGCCTGCACCATTACATCAAATAATGAGTGTTCAAGACATTTATTTAGACTTCTTGCCCGTCACTCACCCCAACAAAATTGCCAGCAAGAATGCAATTCGAATGCTCAAATTTAAATAGAAGCCACACTTTATTTTTTCAACTCTTGTGTATAATTTAAAATATTACATATCAACCTTCATTGTTGTTGACCTATATTTGTACTTTGAATAAATTCTTTGTGGCAGAAGTACAAGTTTGAGATAAAACTTAGATAAGATTATCACTTGTTGATTGTATTGATTCATTATTCCTTTTTCCACTATTTTCTATTCAGGAAAGGGAAATAAACATTTTCCTTTTTTTTTTCCTTTTTTTTTTTCAGGCTACACAAATTTGTCACTTTGATTCATTATTTTTTACTTAGAGACATGCTTTCTAATAATCTCAATATATATGTACATTTATCTTTGTTTCATGTGTTCTTAAACCAAATATATTTAGAAATGTTTCATCTGAATTTCCTTCTATCATAGGATCTAAAGAAGATCTCCCAGATTTCGGTGGCATTTTCTGAAAGATCTCAAATGTAAGACTTAAGTTAAAGAGTTACAGGGGAAAAAAAGCAAACACACACAAAAATACAACAAAACAACAAAACACACACACAAAAAAAAAAAAACAACAGCCACAACAATGACCCAAAAATGTCCCACAAACAAATCCTAATAAACTGGAGCTGCTTTTACCTCACATCCAATACTTATCATTCACATTCACAATGTGATTATGCATTTAATTGGCTAAGTCCCCTTTCAAGCTCCCAAAACATTTAAAACATATTACCCAAACATCAGTTCAGGAAGACAGCACTTATTTCCCGTCTCAGATAAAGAGTGACTCCTTATTAAAAACTGAGCTCAGGATAGCTGAGGGAATCAAGCATTCACACATGACTTTAACACTTAGACAAGAGGATAAAGAGAACCACAAATTACTTCTTAGGAAAAAAAAAAAAAAAAACAAAACAGAGAAGAATCATGTAAGATATCAGTTCCTTGCTGCAGGCAAAATAGCCTATAACTTTGGCCATTAATAAAGCCTGGCAGGCCAGAAGAGTACAGTTCTGCAGATAAAAGCAAACAAAAGCAAATGGACTAAATTGCCACCAATTCTGTCAGATGGAATCACAGCCACTTAGAGGCATTTTGAAGGAGTATTATATATAGTGAGAGCTCCTAGTTTGGAAAGGGTAAGACTGAAAAAGAGCGTGAGTGACATACTATTTTTTAACAGTTCTCAGATGAACTGCTCTAAATATCAGGGTCAGCACGGTAAGGTCTAATGAAGTACTAATGAAAGAGGAGAAACAAAAAATATGTCTTTTGGTAAAGTGATTTTTAGGCAAGTGCCAAATTGGAAAATTAAAAAAAAAAAATTCCAGTGTGTCATAATTTTGTATAGAAAGTTCAGCTTTCCACATATTTCAAAACACAAAATCTGAACATTTTACAGGTTTCCAAGACGTTTACAAATTATACAATTATCAGTAACATTTCAGTTAAGGAATAACTTTCTGCAATTAGAATATAAGCAAAAAACATCACTACAAATACAATTATCCAGCATCTGGTTAAGCCTCTACCTATCAACTGAAAGCAGTTTACCTACCAACTGCTTTAACTTTACGGAATGGAATTGCCACAGTCACTGCCTGTGGCCGAGGAGCAACAACGTGCTTTGCAGATCCAACAGAAGCTTCAAGGCTTGGTTCTGACTCTGGGAAGTCAGCCCGAGGAGTATTAACTGGAAGAGTGAAGTCATATGCTGCCACCTAAAGGACGAAAACATCATTTCTGGTCACTTTCCTAAAGACATTTTAGGCACTTCTTGAATCATCCAAGTGGTATCCTTATTTCAGAATAATTATTGAAATTAGTTTAGGACCAGATCATGATATTAATAGGATGACAGTTTATTAGTACACAGTATCAGCCTTTCAAGTAAGCAGTGACAAACCATTTTTTCCTGCTACCAAGGACAAAAACTGTATGCCCCAAAGGTATCAGGGTTATCAGCACAGCTACAGACAAGGTTTCTGGTAAACTGTGTTGTGTTCCTCTCCAATCACTTCTAAGTGGGGGGAAAAAAAAAAAAAAGTTGGAGTAGTAACCCAAATGTATAAGGACAAGTAAAGGGGGAAAACAAAGATACCTGAGTAAAGAAAACCTTTCTCAGACACTGAAAAGGACAGCTGCCACAGCACAGTGAAAAAAAGGTGAAGCATGAGTTAAAAATCAAGAAACCTCAGGGGGAAAAAAATTTTTTTTAAATGTTTGTCATTGAATGCCAGTGAATTCTAGGAGTCCAAATTCCAGTGACTTTGATCCCAGTTGTATCACTGCAATCACATTCCCAAGTAAGAGAGGGTTGGAATTTAAAATACAGCATGTTTTATACACAATCCTCTTTTTGAGCAGATTGTGCTCTTGAGAGGCCAAATTTATTTCACAGTGGACTTTCAAGGACCCATCTTTCCAAGGATCAGCACACCAGACCAGTATCCCTTTCCCAAAGCTGCTATTCAAAACTTGGTTTTCGTCCCCACTATCAGGAAAACTTAGTTTAGTCTTACTATGTAACAAGGGGTTTGTTTTGCTAAGAACTGAAAAACAAAAATGCTTGGATAACCATATGTTAGCCACACCATAATAAAGGTGACAGAAGAAAAAACAAACTTCTGCAATGAAACCACTGTTAAGAGTCCTTCAAATTCTGTTTTCACCTTGAAAACCACTGACATCTCCAGAAAGGACTCTGGCCTATAAAACCTTCATGCAATAAAACCAGCTATATAAAGAACTGATGAATCATTTAAAAGCTTCCAAAATCTGCAGAGAACAGTGTGCCATGCTTCACTTTTATATAGGTGATAGTAAGTAGAATAGGTAACTAACAGGAAGAACAGAATTTGTCCTAAGCCAGGACATGAGGCACATATCTGTCTGTAACAGAATCAACACAGAGCTTTGGTAATGAGAAGCAAGTACGCAGCACTTAATGTGTTTGGAGTTCCAGCAGGGTTTGTAGCTCACAGTTATGATCTCCTGGTGAGCAAGATGTGTGCTGAGCCTTGTGGAACACTGTGTGTGTTTGTGCTTAGCAAGAAGGAAGCAGGAGATAAGGGCAAGTTTTTCTAGCGAGATCACCACAAGCCCTTGGTTTATACTGGTACTTCAAATCTGATAATGATTTGAAGTAATTTGAAGTAATTATTTGACACAGAACTGGATTTTCAACATTAACATGCTGAATGTCAGTTCAGATTTTTTAAGTAACTAACACTCAAGGCATGTCAGAAACAAAACTGAGTAAAAATCTCCTGATTTGATTAACACACTCTTCTATTTTTGGCATCTCAAGTCACCTACATCAAAGATGTCATCACGTTACATCTTCAAGATACACTCTTGTGGCATAAAACCACGTAACTGAAAATTGGACTGCAAAGGACCTTTTCTTCTTAGTGTGAGAAGTTCATTTCATTTCAAAGTATGTGTGAAATACATGATCTCACATTGCAAACAGTGAGTCCTTACAGTTTTAGAGAAAAAAGTGGCTATCTTATCTTACAGTAGAAATTAATAAGCATTGCATTTCGAGGCTGTAAAATTTGCATTAAAAAAACGCAAAACAAAAAACCCCAACAGCAACAACAAAAAATCACTACAAATCTTTTACCATTTTTACCTAGAACCCTAAAATAAGTTTGACAAAACAGAGCTAAATACCCATGTATTTAATAGTTAGCTGTTAAAATATATAAGAGAAAACTGTAAAGTGAACCAAGATTATATAGAGAAAATATATATAAATGAAATCACGTGGCTGTAGTTCAAACATTTTGTACAACAC
The DNA here is from genome assembly GCF_027791375.1 of Indicator indicator. Taxonomy (NCBI): domain Eukaryota; kingdom Metazoa; phylum Chordata; class Aves; order Piciformes; family Indicatoridae; genus Indicator; species Indicator indicator. The sequence continues at coordinate 122,229,500 of NC_072010.1, read as the reverse complement.
AGAAACAATCAGAAGATTATCTCACACTCCATGTATTTAGTAGTCCTAATAGCTATTAAAATACATATTCAAGAGAGCACTGTAAAGTGAACCAATACTGGAGAGAGAGAGAAAACAAATAAATAAAATCACATGGCTGTAGATCAAACATCTTGTACGACAGTCACAACATACAAACAATCAGAAGATTCTCTCACACTCCTTCGGCTACACACAGAGTTTGCTGTATTTGGTATAGTGTACCCAGCACATATCTTTAGAATTATAACAAGCAAAATGCTGCATAAACAATCAACTCAGCTCCCAGGCATTATGGGTCAGTGTAAGGCGAACAGAGATATGACTACACAATCTGGAGACTGCTCCCAGCCCTGACAGCTCCTGCAGCCAGCAGGCACGTCCCTACATGAGTGATTCTAACATCTGAACCACCATTGTCAGAAACTGCAGTATAAAAGCACATAAGAAAATCCTTTCCATCCCTAGCATACATGACATTACACAATGACACCAAGACTTTAAAGTTTGCCAACATTAAAATGCTTAGTCTGTAGATATCATTGTTATCTATAGATATCATTACATCATTGACTATGTAAAAGAATACAGCCTAACACTGTAGTTGTTCTTAAACAGTGCTGTTACATTTAGTAAGTTGAAGTCAGACAACAAAAGATGGAATCCTTGTATCCCTTTCCCATCGGACAACAAAAGATGGAATCCCTGTATCCCTTTCCCAAAGCAGCTATTCAAAATTTGGTTTTCATTCCCAGTATCAGGAAAATTTGCTTTAGTCTTTTATGTAACAAGGGTTACATAGGCTAAGAACTGGGAAACAAAACCAAATACATGCAAGACCCTTAATTCCCTCCATGTAAGATGTGGTCGCAGTATCACAGTATATCAGAGGTTGGAAGGGACCTCAAGAGATCATCAGGCCCAACCCCCCTGCCAGAGCAGGATCACTTAGGGTAGTCCACACAGGAACTCATCCAGGCAGGTTTTGAAAGTCTCCAGAGAAGGAGATTCCACAACCTCGCTGGGCAGTCTGTTCCAGTGCTCTGTCACCCTCACTGTAAAGAAGTTTCTCCTCATGTTGAGCTGAAATCTTCTATGTTCGAGTTTGAACCCATTGTTCCTTGTCTTATCACTGTGAACCACCAAAAAGAGCCTGGCCCCCTCCACTTGACACCCACCCCTCAGATATTTATAGACATTGATCAGATCCCCTCTCAGTCTTCTCTTCTCAAGACTAAACAGCCCCAGGGCTCTCAATCTCTCTTCACAGGGAAGATGCTCAAGTCCCCTAATCATCCTTGTGGCTCTCTGTTGGATTCTCTCCAGCAGGTCTCTGTCTCTCTTGAACTGGGGAGCCCAAAACTGGACACAGTATTCCAGGTGTGGTCTCACCAGGGCAGAGTAGAGAGGCAGAACTTCCCTAGCCCTGCTGGACACATCCTTCCTGATACACCCCAGGATCCCATTGGCTCTCTTGGCCACAAGAGCACATTGTTGTTCTATGGAGAACTTGCTGTCCACCAGCACTCCAAGGTCTTTCTCTGTGGAGCTGCTTTCCAGCAGGGCAGCTCCTAACCTGTACTGGTGCCTGTTGTTGTTTCTCCCCAGATGTAGGACCCTGCCCTTGTCCTTATTAAACTTCATGAGGTTTTTTTTCCACAGAATTTCTAAACAGATTAAAGTCATGGATTTCAAGAAATTTGTCTGATGAAGAAAGCTCTGCTACCAAAATTCATTTCACTTTATAAAATAGCTTCAATACAAAAGGCAAGGTAGCTGTAAGCCAAATATTGGCAAGTGACCATAGCTGAATGCTTTTCTGCCTCAGGCCTAAATACTCATTACACTGAAAGAAACAAAAGGGGGAATAAACTACCCCATCAACCATGACAGTTAAAATGATATTTTGTATAAAAATCATACATAAAAACCAAATTCAAGTATGATTCTCAGAGTGAGGGGGGCAATCTGAAAGAAAAAAAAAAATCAAAAAACACTAAAAGCAGTTACTTCATTTCTATCTTTAGTAAGTATCCCAATGCAATAACACATTTTATGCTTTGCAAACTGTACTGTGCTAGCTATTACTTGAATACAGAATATATTCTCGAGGTTGAGTAGATGTTTTGCTGTCTGATCCAGAAATCTCATAGATTATTTAGCAAAAAAGAACGTGACATGTCTCAAATTACAGTGCTTGCATTCACAGTACAACTTCACAGAGAACTGCAAGTAAATCAGGAAGCTGATTTATGATTTAAAATTAAGTTAAAACCCCTGTAAGGATAATACTCTTTGTGGCAGTTTAGACTGGGTGCCCCCTGCCACTGCTACATGAGATACACCTCTGATGTCCCAGGTACCCACCCACTAGGGGTGGATACAGGAAATGACATATTTCTACCCATAAATCCTGCGCCTTATAAAGCCATCTGCAGAGTCATTCTCTTTCTCTTTCTTCCCTCTCTGCTCCCATGGGAGATGTCCTCTCTCTTATCGGGTAATGCCAGGGGGGTATCTCAGGCCTCTTAGGCCTGACTAGACCTAATGCCAGGAGGAGAATGGAAGTGGGGGCAGTCTCAGACCTGGCCAGCCTGAGACTTGCCTAGCAGCGGGAGGTGGGGGGAAGGAAGAGCCCTGAGGGATTGGGTAGACCCTCAGGTGGGAGGAAGGGAGGATTGGGAAGCTTTTTGGGAATTCTGTGAGGGGGTTCTGTATGCCTTAGGATGTTCTTTTCCACTATGCTTTATAGTTTGTAGTTTTTTCTGTAGCTTCACCAATTTGCTTTTCCATTTAAACTTTTCCATCACTCTCCAATCCGTTTGCGTGTGTCATTCTTTTGTCCCTTTCGGGGCAAGAGACGATCTGTCTGGCCCCAAACCAGCACACTCTTGTATTTACCATGTAATAACATGCAGACTGGTCAAATGATTGGAAGCACTAAAAATTACCGAATTTGTGATTTTAAATTTTTTGCATTTATAGCACTAATGATACAGAGATTCAGCACTGATACAATGAGAGAAAATGTAATGAAATTAAGAAAGAAATGGGTTAGATTTGAATTTAAACCTAACTGCAAAATAAAAGGTCTATGCGCTGCAGATGTATACAGTATACAGTCTCCACCTCAGATTTAACATGAGCGTTCCCTTGAAATATGCTTAAATCTTTCATTAAGCCTAAATTCTCCATCTTTATATCATAGCTAAGCAGCTTTCCACATCAATAATGCCACAAGTGTTTAAAGCCATTGCTCAAAACACTGAAAAAATCCTAAATCTTTCATTTGTATATGGTCAGAGATGATGCATCAGCAATACCTTCTAATTCCACAGCTGCAGTTTTTCCATACAATTCATTTTTTATACCATGAATTCTGCTCTTTCATTTAAAAAAAAAAAAGTAGTACATCATTAAAAATGCCAAAAAACCCTACCAAAACCACTTGTCATTTCTCTACAAAAAGCTGAAGTAATAAGCTTTGACAGGTGTGACTTGCTCTATTTATCTCAATCAAAGGCTTTCACAGGCTTCATTATTACACAGCTGTGTATTCTGCCTTTCTTCCAAGATGCTGGAATTTGTTACTTTCCAGTAGATGTAAATAAATAAATAAATAAATTAAAGGGGGGTGGGGGAAGCCATTTTCAAGCATTATACTCCTACACCTTGCTTTACCTGCTTTCCTTGCCAGACCATGCATGACGCTGCTGCTGGCATGTGAATTATCCTGCCTGGAAGAACACAGTAATGGTTGAGGAACAAATGTGAAGGAGAATAAGTTTAGACTGGATCTTACAAAGAAATTCTTCAGTATGAGGGTGGTGAGGACTCTGGAATAGGTTGCCCAGAGAGGTTGTGGATGCCTCCTCCCTGGGGGTGTTCAAGGCCAGGTTGGATGAGACCTTGAGCAGCCAAGTCTAGATGAGAGGCATCCCTGCCCATGGTGGGGAGGTTGGAGTAGATGATCTCTAAGGTCCATTGCAGTCTAAAGCCATTCTATGATCTATGAAATATTTAAGGCAATCATATGCTGCCCATTTCCTTGGCACAAAACCAAAAGAATGAGGTGCTGCTTACCATTACCTTCACAAGCAGGTTACAGAAAGAGGAATGATGAGAAAACTATACTTCTTGGGCAGAACGATTTAAAAAACATTAAAAATAAATAAATCACTGCTCTCAATCAACAAATAATATTATTAGTAATTGCTATGTCTCTCTCTGGATAAGGATGAGGGAACTACAACAGAAACTGTGGGAGTTCTTGCGTTGGTTTTGGTTGGGTGGATATTTTTATTTCTCAGAAAGAAAACGTTTTAAAAAAATCTGCTTGGCTTTGGACTGAGAACTCTTCCTAGACCATCATTCAGCTGGCTAAATCTCCTTAGACTGAAATGGAAAAAATCCTAAAGCGTAATTGAAGTGTGTCTCAAACAAAGTTGTACCAAAACAGAAGAGAAAGTAGCATACACCCTGTATCCAAATATGTTATTAAAAAGTATTTTCTAGCTTACCCATTTCTAGTTTACATTTTGTATACTGCTTTCACCTACAGCTCTGACTCACAGCCTACAAAAGCTCTCCAGAGGGGGAGAAACCTGTCACCTCTAACACCTTCTGAAACAGGAAGCCACAGCATTCAAGACTAAATTACCTGGAATTAATGATTCAAGTAGTTTTAATAACATTTTAAAGGTTATTAAAATAATTTTGTGCTTTTGTGATTTTTTTGAATCAATGTTTCTGAACTATTTTGGTTTGGTTTTTCCTTTGTCCTAGCATGTACTTTGTTAGCAATAACGTCAATATAGTGGGGTTCTGTTGCATTATAAAGTAGTGTTGTCAGTAATGACCACAACAACAGCAGGAAGTTATAGCAGAACCAGAAGGCAGACGGAAAGGAATGTGACTCAATGGGATACAGAAGGTTTGTAGCAGCTGGGAGGTGAGCTGGTAGGAGCAGCTCTCCAGAAAACAGTGATGAGATCAGAGAAACAGCTGTTCAAATGCAGAGGCAGGAAACGGTGCTTGCAACCATGAAATCTGAATAGGAGAAGATTTCTTTTTTCAAGACTGGAGAGTCAGGAAAGGGAAGGAAGAAATTTGGTGAGAAAAGGGGGAAATCTAGATGAAGTAGAACGATAATGAAGTTGGATTCAATGGGAAATATTTTAAGAATCAGTATCTACTGAGAGTTTCTGATCACAGTAAGATATTCTGGTACCTGGAGCACTTTCTTAAAAGAACTATGCTTTTTATTAGTCTTCTACTATACAGAAGTTGAATTAAGGAAAAAGCTACAGCATCCTAGCAGATACAAATACTTCCAGATGCTTCCTTCAGTCATGCCATACTGGCAACACATTTAGGTTTCAAAGTTAACTTCATTTAACATTAGTCAGTCCTATTGTTGCCAATACTACACTAACTCTCAGTGATGTTAACAGCGTGTTGCAAGTTGTTAAGTGTATTTGGGCATGTCTTGCCTAGCAATAAGTAAGCTACCTCCACGACAGGCAGGCCATAATACACATGAAGCAGAAGGAAAGCAATGGTTGCACAGTGAATCTAGTCATCACCAAGGGCAAAGGGAGACTGTGAGCACATGAACAGAAGGAGAAACTATAAAAACATTTTATAGAAGGAGCACTTTAGTTGGTAATGAGGTATAAGGTGCTCCAGGAAAATTTCCCTTGTGAAGTTCTCTTTTTCCATTAGTTCTGAGGGAGGTTGTACTCTCTGCAAAAAATTATTCTCAACACTGCCAAAACAGTTGGACCCAGAGTTTGAAAATTTAAAAAAAGGATGACATCAAAAAAACCCTACAGAGAAATCTGTAATCAACAGATGCAGTTCATTCTACACTTCTTTTTCTTTAAGAAGATAAGTCACAAAACATATCCAGTAAAATGTAAGAACTACTTTTTGTTCCAAATTTACATCATAATCAAAGCAAAATGTCAACTGGTATAACCTTGTCTTCAGTTAGGTTAGCATACCACAAGGATAGAATAACAGTTGGAGATGCTCACTGATAGCAAGTGAAATTAAACATAACAGAACCACCTGTTACTTCAGCAGTGTTCAGAAGTATTCAGTTAGTCACTTGAATTTACATTTCTACTCTTAATCCATCCTGAAACATGACAAGGAAAGAAAATAGAGCAATAGAGCATGATTGGAACAATGGGAAATAGAGTATTGGGAGACATAAAATCCCTGATTTGCTAGTTGAGGGGAGAAGGGAATTTAGGATATTTCACTAGTCTGTAAAGGGGACAACTGAACTTCCAGTACACTCTTTTCCACTACAGTGGAGACAAAAGGATCACTTTGTATAGTAGCACTATGACCAGCAAAATCCAGTGCCATAAGCAAGAACTGAGCTGCCAGATTGCAGGTTATCTCTCTTATCAATACATATGTGGTTTACATCTTACAGTGACTGCATGGTTTTGGTTACTGAGATTAAAGAAAAAAAAAAAAAGAGAGAGAGAGAAAATTGCATCTACAGTGTAAATTGAAAATACCTCTGTTTAATACTTGACAAGACTGAAGTAAAATTGTTTTATGAAAATAAATTAAAATTGAGGCCTTGGAAGTTTAACTTATATCTTATCCATAGTACACATCCTTGTATCATTTGTGGAACGATTTTAATACAACTGTTTAACTGCATATTCTGTATAGATGCTGAAGCAAAACAAGTTAAAAATTAATCAAAATTAAACACCAGCTTAAATCAGCTGAACTATTAGTTGTACCATCATTACCTTGGTCCTATCTAATCCACAAATGGAGCAAACTCCTCAAAAGCAAGTATATTCTATTCCAAATCAGATGATATGAAATCAAAAAATAGGAAAGAATAGAAATAATGAGATTTGGAAAGTACTTGCAGAAGGCCACGACAATTTTAGCCAACATATACTTTGTCTTTTTTGTGTTATATCTACGGCTCACTAGAAGCTAACCGGCAGTTACGAAGCAGCACTTTGTTTCTCATTGCCATTGACAATCTTTCAATTAGAATGAAAAATTTGAAATGCAGTTGCATCCTTATGATTTTACGACGAAAAATGTTCTTTAAGAGAATGCTGTTACTGCTGTTACAGTAGGTTGCTTTTGTAATTGAAACAAACATCTCTGAGGATTTCACTGGTAAAACAAAAATCAACACTACTTAAGTTTTATAGCTTGGCTGTAAGAAAATCAATAATCTATACCTACACCTCAAAAAGTTGAAATACATCTTTTCCTCATTTTTGTTTTACATAAGGGAAGTTAACCTTTCTACATTCCAATTTCATCATTTTCAGGGGAAAAAAAATCTGTATTCCTTTGTATTAAGTTCTTGTTCCACTGGTTTGAAATTGACACTCAGCAAGAGGCAGCCACTATGATTACTAAGAGCCTTAACACTGGCATTAGTGGGGCCAGAATTTCATCTCTGTACCAACAATTTGCTGTTAGAGTATGATTTTACCATGGATAAGTGCAACTGTCTAACAGACAACTTGTTTCCCTGGGACACAATTCAGCAATTCTAGTGATGCTTGTCCAAACTTTTCTAAGGAGTCTTCAACAATGGAGATATCTTCTCAGGTAATTTATTCCAATATTTGACTCTTTTTGCTACAAGGACTTTTTATATCTAATCTAATCCTGTGAACTATGGAAGTTTGTTTCTTTTTTATTTATTTATTTATTTTCTTTACACAATCTGGACCTTTTGGACTTCTGAAAACTTCCATTACTTTCTTACACACTCTTTATTCCAACAGAAATTTTCTCACTCCTTTCTTTAATCATGGCATCCCAAATGGGAAAATGTGTTCTAGCTGAAGTGTCACCAGCACTTACTTTACTTGCTTTATTCCTGCTTATATAGATCTGAAAGGTGTCTGCATCTACTCTTAATTCTTCAACTTGCATTCTATAACACCATACACATACTTACTCCAACAGCATTTTTAAGTTTTGCATCTCTATTATTGACCTTTCCAAATTCAATTGTCTGTATTTTTCCTTACTGAATGGAACAGGCTGCCCAGAGAGATTGTGGGGTCATCTTCTCTGGAGATTTTCAAAGCCACCTGGACATGTTCCTGTGTGGCCTGCCCTAGGTGATCCTGTTTTGGCAGGGGAGTTGGATCAAATGATCTCTGGAGGTCCCTTCCAACTCGTAATTTTCTGTGATTCTGTCCAGTTTGATGATAGGTCACTTATGATATTCTATATGCACTATTTTGCAAGCATTCAAGGTTTCTCCTTTCCCCCACCATCATCTCCCCTCTGGGAAGGCAAGAAGGAGGTGGACCCAGAAGGCAGAGATGTTAGTTCAGCTGAAGACAATGTACTGCAGGGATATCAGATCACACAAAAGAAAACAGAAATACTGGTGTGTGCAGTAGCAGGGGAACAGACAAAATGCAAACCACTGCAACCACAAAACCAGAAAAAAGGACACTCCCCTTCCCAGAAGCAGGGGAAATAAACCACAAAAAATCCAAAAGAGGAAACTTTACCAGCTATAGAATATACTTCAAGTTCCATAAGCCCTGGCCAACATGAACAACCCAGCATGCACTGTGTCACTGGGGAGGGAGGAGGGTAGCCCTGTCCCCTCATCCCTTGTCCTTTCTAGTGGGGCCAGTCAGCTTCAACCAATACATTACCCACTCTTTATTCTATACCATCTACATCACACTCAGCAGCAATTAACAGCACATACTCTCCGTCCTCCTGCATCACCCCACCAGGTACACCCAGGTCCCTGAGCAAAAGCAATCCCAAGGGTGGGTTTGCCTTTACCTGAAGCAGGACTAACTCAGACCTTTCTCCCTAGGATATCCCTCATGTGTACTATGGGAACTCTATCTCCTTCTACAGCATGTGGCAGTTTGGATTGGGCAGGGCCAGCTCCATTAGCAGATCCTCTAGTGTTAACCAGCCAAGTGGCTTGTAGTAGTTGTGCATCCCAGTTTCTGAAGAACATTCTTCCAATTGCTCTCAGGATGTTTTTTAAGAGGACGTTGTAACATTTCACTTTTCCCAGCAGGTGATGTGTGATGGGGGATGTGATACACCCACTCACTCAATGCCATATTCCTTGGCCCAAGTGTCTATGAGACTGTTTCAAAAATGAGTCCCATTATCTGACTCGATTCTTTCTGTGGTGCCATGTCACCATTGTTTTTCAAGGCCTACAATGGTGTTCCAAGTGGTGGCATGGGTACTGAATATGTTCCCAGCCTTCCAGTGATTGCTTCTACCATTATAAGCACATAGTGTTTGCCTTGGCAGGTTTGTGTCAGTGTGATGTAACCAATCTGCCAGGCTTCCCCATATTTATAATTTAGCTGTCACCCCCTCCCACTCCCCATAGCACAGAGGCTTTACCCACTTGGCCTGTTAGACTGCAGCACATTTCACATTCATGGGTAAGCTGTGCCATGATTTGATGATAGGTCACTCCTGATACTCTCTATGCACCATTTTGCAAACAATCACATACTTCCCTAACACCATATCTGGTCTAAATCTGACTACCTTGCTTCTCAGAATGTTGTAACAGACAGTGTCAAGATACTGAAAGATATGATGTTTACTGATTCTCTTTTAATTCAAGACTTGCTATGCCATGGAAGGAAATTGATAAAAAAAATGAACATATTGACTCATGTTCTGTCTGGAAAAAAAAAAAAAAAGTTCAGTAGTGAATGTGCCAGAAATTCACATCATCATTTTGCAACACCTTCCTTGTCTACACAATCTAATCTGACAAAAACAAGAGGAAGAATACCACAGTGTTTGCCAGACATAGCATGTAATATGCAAATATTATTTGCTTGATGTTTTGAACAAATATTTGCTTGATGTTTTGAACAAACTAATTCCCTTTTACTCAGTAGCTAAATGCTGGAATGGGAGGGGACATAGAAAAAGATTATCGTTCGACCTTCCAAAGTACAGCATCTCCAATATTCATTTATTTCTTTCAGGTAAAATTGCAGCTAATGCAATAGGTTTATGTCCTGTGGAAGTGATCTCCAGGTGCTTGTTCTGAAGCTGGCTTGTAACATCGAAGACTAAATTTTCTGTTCAGTTCATTGTTCTCCAAATACATAGAAACCCCAAACCCTCCATTTCTAAAGCATCGTTCAACAGGTTTAGATTTAAGTTTTCCTATAGCACTCCCTGTTGAAACCAACTGCCAATAAAAGGTAATTTTCCTCATGTAATAACCCATGAAGTCTCACATCTTCAACTTATTTCTCTCAATTCAACCAGAATTCTCCCTTGCATCAGAAAACAACTTTGTCCATCATTATGACACATAAAACACCTCTACCTTTGCGATCCCTTAGTTATCTGAGAGTTAAAGCACAAACAGGTACAAAAAGAAAAGGCTGCTAGTCTGTTAAATGATTTAATGAATGCATGGTAAGACATTTCAATTTAAGTTTATACCTTTTCCATTTTAAAATCATTTAAAAAGTGTGTTTTCTTTGCGTATGTGAACAATTAAGGAAAGCAGCAACTGAGATATAAAGATTATTTCAGCACTTGTTTTCTTCAGAATTGGATTGCTACTATAGAACTACAGCACATTCCAAAATGTTCATCTAAGGCACCCATGACTCCCTGACTATAGAAATACCATAAAGCCTGATCTTAGTTCAGCATAATTGGCATTGCCTCATACACTTACCTCTTTTGGCATGAAGGACAAGAAGCACTGCAAAGCTGACTTTCCCTTTAAGTTAACTAAATATGAATAAGGCTTTGAAGAACAGCAGTCAACCACTGTCAAGCAAAAATCAGAATTAAATTGGAGATGTTATTACACTAAATATCAACTTATAATAGTTGCAGCACTTCAAAGTTATTTCCAGCATAAGGTATCTACAGATTTGTATGACAACCATTCCTCAAAGTTATGAATTAATATTGTATTTCTCATAAGGATTCTGGAGGTAATTTTGAGAAGTGTTAAATCACTAACAACTTTCATTAGAGTTATTGATTTGGGAGAACACAATCTTTCAGAGAAATCTCACTGTCGTTTACCTTTCAATAAAAGTGCTAGGCAAACATAGTTAATAACGAAAACTAATATTACAAGGAGAAATATGGCTGGCTGAAAATGTTGGGTTTTTTTTTCTAAATGACTTTTAAGGATAATCTACACAACAGGAGTTTACCAGTGCGGCTTGCTTCATTTTTCAAACTTTCACATCTAATTTACGGTACTGGCAGGAGCACAGGTTTCTAACAGATAAGGTAACATTCATCTGACATCAACATTCATCCTGAAACACCTGGATCAGTATTCATCCACTATTCACCATTTAAACACTGCTGGACCTGACTGGATGTCACATTACTTGTTCCAAGCACAAATTCTGATCTAGAAATCTTGTGCAATGAGTTGATTCCCAGGCTGGCTATTGCTTGTAATAGTCAATTCTCTTCTAAGATGATTGAATAGGTGCCCTCACCTTCCCTGTAAAGTTCACCACAGGGTAAGAAAACCCTTCTGTTCTTGTCAGATCATCATCCACACATAGTTCTACATAAAGAGACAACTAAATATTATAATACTGTCTGCAGAATAAAGAGTCCTGATTTCCTGGGCCTTCAGGGACAAGAGGACACATAAGCATAGCTGCAAAATTCTCTTGTGAATAAAGATGTTGGAACAGCAAAGGATCTGCCAAGACTTAAGTAGAAAAGGGATGGGCAACAATGAGTGAAGGGAAAGTATCTGCACTACTTCTATCAAGAAACAAAAGAATAGCAACCTAATTCCACATATTGCCCCAATTGCCCCAATGTCATTCTGAGCTGGATATCATGCAGAACAGAGCTCCTGTGATTAACAGGACATGCCTGTTAATAATACCATTAGGAAAAAAAGAAGTCCAGACTCTTACACTGATCAGCTGAAGGGCAAACATTGTCAAAACAGTGGGTAAAAGTTTTGTGGCTTTGGTTGGTTATTTGTTGAAGTGTTGAGGTTTGGGGTTCTTTCGTTGGTTGGTTTTGGAGGGATTTTTTTTGGTTTTGGGTTTTTTTTTATTTTAATTGGAATTCAACTTACTAGAATGGGCAAAAAAAGGAAATAAAATAATTTTAAATTAAAATTTCAAACTAACTACATAAAATCAGTCTACAGGCAACTCAACATTTTTCAAATTTTTTTTTGGGCAAATGTCCCTTTACAGGCACCCCAAAACATCACATTTTAATTTATATGAAGTAGCACTTTCAAAAATAAGTGGTTTAGTTTTTCTTAAATCAGAAAATGTGCTTATCAGAAATAGTCTGTCAAATTTTCTCTTAGCATTATCCATTTAATGAAAATTCTGACATAGCAAAAGCAAATACCTGAATGGTCATTTGCATTCAACTTAAAGTCCTTATAGTTAGAAAAGTCAAACTCCACTCTGGTACATGCTTGTCCTTTGTTCTGCAGCAAAAAGGGAATTGATTTTGTAGAACCAAGATAAACATCACCAAAGTCAAATAGTTCCTGTAAGTTTAAAGGAAAAAAATAAGTCAAAGGACCATAAAGTCAATTTTTTTTAATTGAATACAATGTACAAAATAATTGTGCAACGATTCACAATTTATAACACAATAACAGACTTGGTAAATCCATTGTCTTGCACAACCCTTAACTTAAAAATCGTTCAGAACATAACATGTAAGAGTTGAGAATTCAGTAGATAAGTCCAGGTACACCATCAGGAAATTTTTTGTCATTCAGCAAATAGATCAGCAGATTACTTTTCCCCTAATCTGTAATTACTTTAAAAGAATCCTCTCCCTTTTCACATACTTTTTGCAGATTGTCAAGTTCAAAAGCTAAAGCTGCCAACTACCATTTAGTGCAACTGTTATATATACATTCAGTTCACTGTCTCTTCCCAATTTCTTCAATCATTTTATCAGGAAGCTAGTATAGCAAAAAATGAAAAACAGAATCACAAAATGAACTAGGTTGGAAAAGACCTTTGGGATCATCAAGTCCAACTTATTACCTAACACCATCTAATCAACTAAACCATGTCACTAAGTTCCACATCCAGTCTTTTTTTAAAGGCTTCCAGGGATGGTGAGTCCACCATCTCCCAGTCACTCTTTCTGGGAAGAATTTTTTCCTAACATCCAGCCTAAACTTCCCCTGGCACAGCTTGAGACTGTGTCCTCTCATTCTGTCACTGGTTGCCTGGAAGAAGAGACCAACCCCCACCTGGCTATAGTCTCCTTTCAGATTGTAGATGGCAATAAGTTCTCCCCTCAGCTTCCTCTTCTCCAGGCTAAACAACCCCAACTCCCTCAGCCGCTCTTCACAGGGCTGGTGCTCACCAGTTTTGTTGCCTGTGGCAGATTTAATGCTGGGGGGGAATTTCCAATCCACCACATTGCCCTTCTCTGGACACGTTTGAATGTGAAGTAGGGATGAATCACTATGACATCTTGATAAAGCAAGACACTATCAGTCTTACCAATTACTACAATTTTTTCATCCTTACCAAATCAATGTTTATTTCAGGGACCTCTACAAATCCATTGATCCGAAGCACTAACACGCCTGAATTTCGCACTGCCACCTACGTGAATGGATGACAGTGTGATTATTGACAAAGTCATCTCAACAATTATCTTACTAAATCTGACATAATTACATGAAAAGTTCGAAAATAGAAGCAAGCAAACAAACAAAAACCCACAAAACCTACTCCACAGAGTTCAGAGAGACATTCAGCGTAATTTGCAACAAAAATATGATGATACCTCTTATCATAGAATAGATTGTTGTTATGGAAATATAAAGAGGTGAATAAAATGCCTTCATTTTCTAGATCTTACATATACAGATTCCAGTGAAATGTGGCTTCAAAACAGAACAAAGTATGCCTCTGTGGCACACCTTATATGGGAGAGTCATATCTGTCAATTAAAAAACAAACAAGCAAACAAAAAAAAAAACCACCATCAACAAACAATTCTGTTTTAGGAAAGGCCACTGTTCTGCAGACAAAAAAAATATGTTGCAGGAGGCTGTATTACTAGAAATGAACAGTTCTCTTCAATGGGAGAAAGCTGAGTGGATGGTTTAGACCTATTCATCAGCTCTGAGGATTGAAAAGTATACTAATCACTTGACAGAGGTGTTGGTACAAAGTAGATATTGTTGTTCTTAGCAATGTTAAATCTGTTTTAGAAGAGGGAAAAAAATCAAGGGAAACTAGGTTTAAGCAAGCATAATGGAAGGCAGCCACAGAACATGAAGGTAGTAAAGAAGAGCCCCATGATAGCATCTCTTTTTCCCCATTTCTCACTTATCTGATCAAGGACAAGTTCAGGGATCAGTCATTCAGAAACCACAACAGTACTGGATGTTTATTGCACTGCTGTTATCACCTCAAATGTACTAGTAAATCCATCTCTGAGATGATCACAAAAACAAGTCAAGAAACAAGACACTGCAGTATTTCAGATCAGAAAGCCTGCAGATATGTTTACATATCTTCTGAAGGCAATCACATAAGTTTCTACAGCTTGCCAACAATATAATATGAATCTGTGCAAAATGAGACGCTGTTTTGATACATCAAAGCAAGACTGAGACAAAATAACAGAATAGGTTATAGAAGCCATTAATTTTTCTTTTTCTTTTTTTTCCTTAAAAATAGTTAGAACACTGGAGATAAAAATCCAAAGGACAGGCAAATGTGCACACATCTATACACATAAGCACACATCATAACACTCAAAAGACAAAATTCTTCCAGTTTTGAATACCTCCACTCTTGTATCAAAACTCATTTTTGCATTCAGAGAAAAATAGATTTTGAGAACCGCATGGCCTCCCACAGGTATCACCCCTTCAGAAGGGGTGATCTTCATTCCAGGTAGTGGGTTTGAATCAAGAACCTTCAAAACACAAACATCAAAGATTAATAATACTGAGAGGAAAAAAACCCAAACAAACAAGAAACAAACAAGAAAACCCACAACATGAAACCCTAGGGGGTTAGTGGGGCTGGTTTTGTTTCATTTTTTAATAGCAATATATCTATCACAAAGTTTTTATATTCTTACAAGAAGAAACTTTATAACAGGGAACCACTTGAAAGGGTTCAGCACAGAGCCACAAAAATGGTGGAGTGGAATATCACCCTTGAGGAAAGGCTGAGGGAACTGGGTATGTTTAGCTTGGAGAGGAGGAGACTGAGAGGTGACCTCATTAATGTTTATAAATATGTGAAGGGTGAGTGCTAGGAGGACAGAGCCAGGCTCTTCTCAGTGATGCCCAGTGATAGAACAAGGGACAGTGGATGCAAGCTAGAGCATAGGAGGTTCCATGTGAGCATAAGGAAAAACTTTTTCACTGAGGGTGACAAAACAGTGGAACAGGCTGCCCAGAGAGGTTGTGGAGTCTCCTTCTCTGGAGAAATTCAAAACCTGCCTGAATGAGTTCCTGTGTGATCTGCCCCAGGTGATCCTGCTCTGGCAGTGGGGTTGGACTAAATGATCTTTCCAGGTCCCTTCCAACCCCTAGCATTCTGTGATTCTGTGAACATAATGATGCTAACTTGGACTTAGAAATTTGGGGCAAAGATATGGGTAAGCAAAGTAACAGATTCATAAACATGATGACTGTCAGCCTCTTCTATTGTCATGGATAGAATTATGAAATAATTTTTGCACATCAGTTGACAATTTCACATTCTGGTTTTTCAACTTTAATAACTTCATAGGGAAAAAAAAGAAAACATAACCAAAAAACACCAAGAATTGCTATCTAGCAAGCTTCCAGAACATTCTACAAGCAATTTTTCAGTGATGCGGAGATTTGTCACTTCTTTTTTTTCACATTCACAGTAAGATGACAGGACATGGGATCCTACTACTGTAGAGTTCAGTAATAATACTAGGAGTAACCTACAATTAGTAAGGGCAAAATATAATTTCTTCTCTTCTAACACACCAATAATTCTCCAACAGTTCTCCAATAACTGAAAACACAAACCCATAACATGATCCGATAAAACAAACTCCTCTCTTCCTCCCCACTCCAAGAAGTAAA
Source organism: Indicator indicator (assembly GCF_027791375.1). Taxonomy (NCBI): domain Eukaryota; kingdom Metazoa; phylum Chordata; class Aves; order Piciformes; family Indicatoridae; genus Indicator; species Indicator indicator. The sequence goes on along the minus strand of NC_072010.1, from coordinate 122,213,371 downwards.
ATATTCTCTAAGTAATTTTAGCTTACTTGGAAGTATGCATGATTGTATCCTATGTTTTGAAGAATGGCTGCCTTACAAGTAGACAAACCCATTGGACTATGGCTGAAGGATATCCTTTGCTCCATAAACTGAACCTTAGTAGGACCAAGCTATAAAAACAGAAAACAAGCATAGTAAAAAACATACTACTAAGTACAAATAAATGATTCAGCCTAATTTTCATTGCATAATGAACTAATATACTTGTGGAAATACCTAGATTAGAAGAAGTATTCAAACAGATAAACAATTTAAATGCAAGACAAGATTTATGCAATGCATTAAGCTTACCTAGATTCAAAGTGAACAGACATAACTCCAGAGATATTTCTGGGCTAATTACAAGACAAATAAAAATATTTTAACTAAATGTAATTTAACAGCACAGGTCCCATGATATTTTTTTAATCCTAAGTGTGTGATCAGGACAGGATACTCCAGAGATTTTAACAGGAGTAGAAATACCAACATTCTAATTTACACACATCTGGGTTTACATATGGCAATTTCCAAGGCTTCAAAAGATGAAGAAAATGAAGAAAATGAAAAAAAAAAAAAAGAGAGAGAAAAAAAAACGGCTATTGGGAAGAAAAAAAAAAAGAACAAACATCAAAGAGAAAGCAGTCACATCAAAAGGGAAGGGAAAAGTTTTATTTACTCTCAAAATGGAAGAATGGAAGTTCTACAGCAGCAGCCAGTAGACTCCAGTGGGGGAAAAAAAGTTTGGCTCTTTCATATTCCCTGGCATCTAACATAAGATAACAAATGGTTTGCCTAAGCTGAACAACACAGTTTGGAAGACTATCCAGAACACTGATTTTCAAATTATCAAATATGATGTTAAAATAAAAATACAAAATAATATTAGAATCTGTTGTTACCCTGAAGCTCTGCCCACACTCACCTTGATTTTTATCCCTTTAATATAGAACTGAAGAACTATCATACCACCTCTCAACCTTTGTTTGCCTAAACTAGGCGAGCCAAGAAGAACAATTACCACTTAATATGTAAGAATTACTAAAGAAGTATATCATTAAAAGCAAGAAAAAGGCTAACAGTCTTTGTCTTGCCTTCTCACTGTCCTTGGAGTAATATGCTTTTGTTAAATATGTCTAATAAAAGCCATATGAAATATATTTCTATTATCACACACTAAAAAAAAATATTAATTTAAGAAATCACTTGTTTAAATAAAACCCACACATTCTGCTTAAGTTTGCTGTCTGCACTGTTACCTTTGCAACACATTTCAAGTTAATTGTGTTTCCTTCACACACACACAAGTTGAATTCTCCTGTCTCTGGAGAGCTGAACCCTGGATACCAAAGAACTTCACATTCCAGATCACTGTAGGCCTCCACAAAGCCTAAATAAATGGACATATTTTACATGTTACAGCATTTATATGTAAAATCACATGATTATTTGTATAACTAGAAATAATTTAAGCACACTGAAGTGAAATTGCCTTCTGTTACTGTTGAGCAGTACATTGAATTAAAGAAAATTAGTTTCTGAATTCTCAAGATAAATGCACAATCTGTTTATTAGTATGCTGCAGTAAAACATATTTAACTTTTTTTTTAATAGTCAACATTTTTCAAATAAATAAATAAGTCAAGGATCAGACTATCTTTCTTGTAGAACAACAACTTCAGGAAAGACCATATACATTTCCTTGATTGCAACTGAGTCTGAAGTTATATCAGCAGAGATAATCTTTTTCTCAAGAATCAGAGCACATCGAGCTTCCTGATCCAGCCAAATCTTGCTTGAAATGTGTAATGCCAATTCAGTTAGCAGTTAGTGCTTTAATAGCAGAGCTCCAACATGCTCCTGCAGAACACTACCTTTAAAAGGAGAGAAGGTAAAAGCTAATGCCTCACACACTTCTAACAAATATTGATCCATAATGAAAGTGGAAACTAATCCCAGGCTGAATTCCACTCCTGTCACTCAGACTGTCTACACCAACTGAGCAGCTTCGTTCTTCACACAGTGCTTTTGGAACACTTCCTGTCTTGCTGAGCTCTATCGTGTTTCTAACTGCCCTTAAATAGCTACCTCGCTTCTGAAACATCAGCAATCTGTGCTGAGAAAAATGGTTACATAAGCACTGCTGGCTGGACTCAGAATCAACTAACTGGACTGTGTGTGCCTTCAGGGCAGGGCTTATACAGGGAGTGTGCCCTATGGTATCAATGCTCTGATCTGATACAGCTTTTGGGATACACTGATACTGACCCAAATCTAAAAAAGACAGTTGATAGCACTGGCTGAATGTTCATCTTATTTGATAGTGTTGACATTACAGATACATGCACACACACTGTGCTTGCATAGTATACCTTTGGCTGGCCGTACAGAAAATGCATTTCCTCTATCTGTAATTACAGGCTTCCAAGTGAACTCAGCAGGGTGGTTTCTGGGGTTGTGTACCCTGACAGTTGCTCTAAATTCTTCTTCTGCCAGGTATCCAGGAACAGGATTTAAAATCACTTCCCTTGCAGACAGCTCAAGTTCAACAGACACTGCTTTTGCAACTACGAGCACATGCCCACGGTGTTGGTTGTTTATTGTGTAAGTGAAAGATCTGTAACATAAAAATATATTTCTCAATATTTTAAATGCATTTATTATGTTGTAGTCAGAGTAAAAATCATGTGAGATAATTATTAGTATGAAAACATTTAACAAAACAATGTAGTGTGAGCACACCGTTAAGACTGGTAAGAGAAAGCAATACGTCAATATTGCATACAACTTAGATCTTGTCCAATGCGAAGATCTTCCCAAAGGATGGCCAGCCTCATACAGACATTCTGCAAGCATTAGTAACGTGAGAGTTCCATCACCATACCAGAAGGCTAGAAAACAGTTTGCCTATACATTTGTCCATGAGCTGTGTCAAAAGATCTGAGCATAGGTGCAGTGGTGCAACATTATGGTAGACAGAGCACAGTGTTTTCCATAAAATTTCTCATAACCAACTGTGATGGTTTGAAACTGTCATTTTAATTTATTAATTACTTGATTTATTTTTATTTAATTTATTTAATTTATTATTAAATTTTTTATTTAATTAATGCTTCCAGACTGAGCTAGCCTGGTTATTGTCGGTGGAGGGGGAATTTCAGCTCACACTGACACACCAATACACTGTAATAGAAAACTTTTTTCCTCAATAAACCTGGGGCTAGGTTATAAGGGCTTTTGACAGAACAGTTTACAGGGTTTTTTTTAAACCCTAAGAAACATTCCTAGCAAAATTTTGCAAGATAAAACTGCATTAATTATTGCAATATCACCATAAATGAGTGTACATCATTACCACTTACCATAATTACAATGAGTTTAAACCAGGCACTATTTTTTTTATTCCGCTACTGCAAAGAAAACTTGGAAATCAAAATCAATACAAAACTTACCTTTTAAACATTCCAAGAGTATTTGTCTCAAATACAATTGGAATATGAGTCTTTGTAAGAGGAGGCACCACCTGAGACAATGGACTCGTTCGCTGCAGTTCATCAATTTCAATATTGATTTTTATCCATATATGAACTAACAAATAATTGATGATGTGCAGTTTTCTATCTGTTATCGAATATACACAAACATCACCAAAATCCATAGTAGAAGGAGCTGGAATGAATAAGAAATTATTCTCTGAATCTTCAACATTAAGAAGTAGAAATTCATGTAAGAAAGCATAACTACTAAAAGATTATGGTCAAGACTTTTTAGTTTCTCAAATGAAAGAATTAGCTAGAACATTTCTGTAGCAGAACAAATTCACACGAAAGTTTGGAAGTAAACACCATGCACATTCTGTGAATGTTTTCAGTAGTACAACACCAAAGCCAGCACCAACACTTATTTTTTAATTATGTCTAGTTCAGCCAGCTATTAAAATAGGAAAAGCAATGTGCTAGTTACTAAGGGCATTATCAATAATCATAAATACTTTCTTATTGATTGGATATTTGAATGGCTGGACAATCAGAAATTCACTGAGATTTTACATACTCGACCTGTTGATTTAATCCCTGATTTACTCACTTGGTTTAATAATAATTTTGTTTAAAATGATCAGAGGGCTGGAGCACCTCTCCTACAAAGACAGGCTGAGAGAGTTAGGGTTATTCAGCCTGGAGAAGAGAAGGCTCCAGGGAGGCCTTCCAGTACCTGTAGGGGGAGGGACTGATTACAAGAGAATAGGTATCAACAGGACCAGGGCAACGGTTTTAAACTAAAGCCAGGCAGATTTCAGTTTTGTTTATGAGTGTGGTGGCACACTGGAACAGGTTGCCCAGGGAGGTGGTGGTGTAGGCTCCATCCTTGGAGACATTGAAGGTCAAACTGCATGGGGCCTTAAGCAACCTGACCTAGTTAAAGACTTCCCTACTCACTGCAGGGGGATTGGACAAAGGGTCCCTTCCAACCCGATGCATTCTATGATTTTCTGAGGACCACAATGTTTTAGTTAAACACTACTTTAGAAATTAAGCCATCACCAAATTTAGCTATTTTCTCTTAAAGTCAAACAAATGTGAACATGAATTGTGTTACTATTAATAAGTACTTTTAGAACCACTACATACATTCAGTAATCAAATTAGAAGTCTTACCAATGACTATTTGATGAAGCTGCTTGGATGTCAAAGTTCGACTACAGTCTTCCTTCTCTTGAGTAGAAGTTGGCAAAGCACTGAGCCCACTTGTAATCTGTGATAAACACAAGACATCATCTCAGAGCAGGGTTAATATTCTTATGGTTTTTTATATGGAAACATTAGTTTTCATTACATTATTACTCAAGCATTTAACTTACTTCTTTGACTGAAGAGTTAGAACCAATTGCCTCCAGTTTTCGACTAGTTAATAGGCAATTCTCATCTAAAGGGAGCTTTCTGAACTGTAACTTCTCCTTGTGAATATCTGTGACTGAGATCTTTGGTGACAAGAGCCCTTCAGCTGGTTTAAGGCCTATGTTCACAGGATTGTTATAAATATAAAACTGCCTGTAGGGGAGGGAAAGAAAGAGGAAAAAAAGCAATCTAGAAGTTTGGGTCTTCCATGTTTTACACATTAAACTACTTAAGATTTTTAAACATAACAAATAATATTTAAATAAGAATATTATTTTTAAACCCCTCAAGTACAGAAAATGCCTTGAAAAGTCTTCTATTGTATTATTCAGACAAGGATTAATATCTGTTGCACATGTGGCAATTGCTTAGTTAAGTAGGTTGCAAGCTATACCATATTACATCCTATCTAAAATAACTTTTAAAGAACAATTTAACTCAAGCACTTAAAAGTTAGCAAATGCCAAGATTTGTATCAAGTATTCAGAAATTACTACTATTTTTAATAGGAACAGTGTCATTCATCTGATACCTGAAATTTTCCTTTCTGATTCTGATTTTCATGCACTATACACTGGGTATTTGCATTATGGTGCACACATCCAACATATATTGCATGAAAGGAATACACCAGTTCCTTTCAATAAACCATAGATCATGAGCACACACAAAAATAAAATAAATTCAGCTCTGCAGGCCTTATCTGAATTATGAGGTATATAAACAGAGCAAATTAAATTAAGATTACAACAATAATCCACTGGCATTAATTTTTAATAGTGTCTTGCAAACTTGACACTATTAAGGTAGTACTCCTATTGCTTCAGAAGCTTTACAGGCTTTTATTCTTTTTTAAAAAATAAAACTTTTAGTAGTAGAGCTGTCAGTTCTGCTTTTTCCATTATTTTGTTCCACAGCATACCAACAAAATACACAACTCCATTAAGTGAGCATTTACTAGAAGGCTAGAAGACAATATAATCCTTTCATCTTATTTGCTTCATTCCACAAATTACATCATAATTTCCATACTGAATCCATCTCTTTGGGTGAGCTAGACATACTAGCTTTAATAAATTGTGTACAATTTATTATTTCTATAAAAAGAGAATCCAGAACATGTTATGTTTTCACAACAATGTGCCCTTGTGGCCAGGAGAGCCAATGGTATCCTGAGGTGTATCAAGAAAAGTGTGTCCAGCAGGTTCTAGGGAGGTTCTTCTACCTCTCTACTCTGCCCTGGTGAGACCACACCTGGAATACTGTGTCCAGTTTTGGGCCCCCCAGTTCAAGAGAGACAGAGAGCTGATAAAGAGAACCCAATGGAGAGCCACAAGGATGATTAGGGGACTTGAACATCTCCCCTATGAAGAGAGACTGAGATCCTTGGGGCTATTTAGTCTGGAGAAGAGAAGACTGAGAGGGGATCTGATCAATGGGTATAAATATCTGAGGGGTGGGTGTTAAGCAGAGGGGGCCAAGCTCTTTTCAGTGGTGTGAACTAATAAGACATGAAACAAAAGGTACAAGCTTGAACATAGAAGATTTCACCTCCTCATGAAGAGAAACTTCTTTACAGTGAGGGTAGCAGAGCACTGGAACAGGCTGCCCAGAGAGGTTGTGGAGTCTCCTTCTCTGGAGACTTTCAAAACCCACCTGGATGCATTCCTGTGCAGACTACCCTAAGTGATCCTGCTCTGGCAGGGGGGTTGGACCTGATGATCTCTGGAGGTCCCTTCCAACCTCTAATGTACTGTGATACTATTAACCACAACTAACTCTGAAAACTTGGCATCTTAATTTTAAGTTTATTTTAATTTCATGTTCCACGTCTCTGTCCCTATATTTTACCCAGGAAGGAATCTCTAAGTGTCTAAAAGAATATTTCAAAAAGAAGGATTTTGAATACATTATAAATAAGAGTCCCAAGACCATAAACATTTCAGTACAGGACAAACTTATCTCTATGACTGGTATCACCAAGTTGGTTCTTCATGTATATACACATTTTTCATATAAGCCTAAAATACTTGTTTAAAGGATAAATAAAGTCTTACCTAGTGGCATCTTTCTGCAAACGACGCTGCCTTAAATTATAAATGAAGTATGAGTAGTAGTCCTTATGTGCTGCTTTTGCTAGTTGTTCACGGTCAGTGTAAGAAAACTCTGGATCTATATAATTATATCTCTCAGTCTTTGTGAAAATAGTCCTAAATATTTAAAGAGAATTATAGCTTCACCACGTGTGTAAAATGATTCTGAGTCTTGTTAGAATGAAAACACATCCATTTTGCAACCTGCATATTTCATTGCAAACACCTTTTTCATCACAGCTGATTATTAATATTTGACCTTGTAAAGGCAGCCATAAAAATGAAATATTGAAACCAATGGAGAGCCACAAGGATGATTAGGGGACTTGAGCATATCCCCTAAGAAGAGAGACTGAGATCCCTGGGGCTATTTAGTCTGGAGACAAGAAGACTGAGATGTATAAATATCTGAGGGGTGGGTGTCGAGGGGAGGGGGCCAGGCTCCTTTCAGTGGTTCACAGTGATAAGACAAGGAACAATGGGTTCAAACCTGAACATAGAAGATTTCAGCTCAACATGAGGAGAAACTTCTTTACAGTGAGGGTGACAGAGCACTGGAACAGGCTGCCCAGGTTGGGTTGTGGAGTCTCCTTCTCTGGAGACTTTCAAAACCCACCTGGATGCATTCCTGTGCAGACTGCCCTAAGTGATCCTGCTCTGGCAGAACCTCTTGAGGTCCCTTCCAACCGCTAATATACTGTGATACTGTGAAACTGTAATAGCTGCACGTGTCTTTTCACATAAGAAAAACAACTTAGGAAATTTATGTGCAAGTGGCTCAAGGTTAAGTAGAATGGAATTAATTTTAAAGACATTTCAGCCTGGAAAATAAAGAACCAAAACAGTAAGCTGTCATATGACTAATCCATCTTGATCTACTATAGAGGATATACAAAGCTGTGGGTTTAAATCTTACTTTTGCCTATTTTTTACCTGTATTTTTCATTCCTGTCACTTGGCCTAATGCTGGCTGCACGGTCATTAGGAAAAGCTATAAGTGCATCCTCCTTACAGTTCCTGTTTATCCGGTGAGTGTGAATTTGTGTTTGGTTTGATTTCAGCATTGCCACGGGTGCTGTATCAGTGCACTGTCCTATCCCATCAGCTACAAACCATCCAGTTGCATTGGAAATCATTGGTGTTAGACCTTCACATTCAAATAAAACATGTTACATACATACACATACTAATATTTTCCACACAAAACTCAAAGTTTCAGAAAAATATGTTGCAGTTGATAGTGGTCCACCCAGCTCTGCAACCATCAGTCACCCCTTCCATTATGTTTTCTCAGATGTAGGGATGAGGGCATTCAGACCATACAAACAGTCAACTGCCTTCCCTGGCCTAGATCACAAATACTAGAGCCCAAACTACCACTACTATGTCCAGCTGCAATGCCTTGTCTTGCACATGTACATGACTGATGACTCAGACCCAACTCTGTCACATCACTGGCGACAGCATCCTAAACCTTGTCTTGCAAACTGCAAACACAGGCATGATTTTTCATAACCTCCCAAGCTACTACAAGTGAAGGAAAAAAAAAAAAAGAAAAAAAAGGAGAGTTCAGATCTCTTTTATGCTCATTTCAGAAAAGCATTTTATTAAAAAGAAAAATTATGACAAAAATTAAACCATTGTGTTTGCTTCTCTCCCTACATAAAGGTACACTTTTAAAACAGCACTATGAGTAAATAAATTCATTCTTCAGGTGCCTCTTTGCTCCATCACCTCTGAAAATCCTGATACATTAAGCTAAACATATTGGTTTTAAGCACTTCAGCCTTACTGCACTCAGAAATGGCTATCACCCCCCACTTCCCATCCTGCAAGCTATCCTCAAAAGACGTGATTCTGCCACTCTACTCTGCTCTGGTGAGACCTCACCTGGAGTATTGTGTCCACCCCTTGAGTCCCCAAAACAAGAGAGACGTGGACCTGCTGGAGCAGGTCCAGAGGAGAACCACAAAGATGGTTAGAGGGGCATTATAGCTACATTTCAACAGCTGAAAGGGACCTACAAGAAGGCTGGGGAAGAACTGTTTAGAAGGGCTTATAGTGATGGGAGAAGGGGGGTTTTAAACTGGAGCAGGGTAGATTTAGGTTGAACATAAGGAAGAAGTTCTTTACAATGAGAGTGGTAAAATATTGGAACACAATTCCCAGTGATGTGGTTGAGGACTCATCCCTAGAGACATGCAAGATCAGATTCAGTGTGGCCCTGGGCAGCCTGGTGTCCTGGTGCCTTTGAGGGTCCCTTCCAACCCATTGTAATCTGTGAATCTGTGAACTTTCACTGTCCATGGAGGCACAGTTTGAAAGAAGCTTCATTCCAGCCTCTTGTTCCCTTCACCAAATACAGAGAGGCAAGAGCACACACTTTGCCACAGAGACTGGGAGAAAAGAACAGGAAGATGCAGAACAGAAGCCATCTATATAAGGATCTGAAAAACAATCACTTCTCTTCCACGCTTCAATGAAGCTTGAAAACAAATCACAGGTATCAGTGGACTACAGAATACAGATACCACCCATAAGCTCTTTATAAACCTCCAAATAGGAACAAATTGTAGGTAAAAACATTTAGAAAAGCTGACAAAACTTGAATACTAAAATAAATCTTAGATTCTCAGAAGTCTATTATTATTGTGCTTATAAAGCAAGAAAGCTGAGTTCTGAATTTCAACAATAATAGCCAGAAGCTTCAACTTCTGTTTCTCAGCAATTCTCAATTGGCATGGGATTGAAATAGCTTCCTGAGTGTAGCAGTAATGTCCAGTGGCTTACCAATTGTTTTGATACTTGCAGAACAGCATTTTAGCAGAGACATTTCTAACTAGATCAGGTCACTCAGAGCCCTGTGAAACCTGACCTTGAATGTCTCCAGGGATGAGACCTCCACCATCTCCCTGGACAATGTGTTCCAGTGTTCTACCACCCACATAGTAAAGGGCTTCTTCCTACCATCCAATCTAAATCTACCTTTTCCTAGTTTAAAAACCATTGCCTCATTGCTACAAGCACTTATACACAGTCCCTCCCCAGCTTTCTTGTACACCCTCTTCAGGTACTGGAAAGCTACTATAAGGTCTCCCCACAGCCTTCTCTTCCCCAAACTGAACAACCCCAACTCTCTTAGCCTGTCACTGTAGGAGAGATGCTCCAGCCTTCTGACCATTTTTGTGGCCCTCCACTGGGCCCACTCCAGCAGGTCCATGTCCTTCCTGTGTGTGATGGTTTTAAGGCTAGACCTTTAATTTTTCTTCACAGCTTCATTCGCTTCTGAACTGAGCCAGTCCAGAGTTGTTAATGTGGGAAGGGAATTTCAGCCCACCACACTACAACACTGTGCTGAGGACTCCAGAGCTGGACAGAGTACTCAAGGTGAGTTTCACCAGAACAGAATAAAGGCAACAGAATAGGTGGCAGAATCACCTCTTGATTTGCTGGGCATGTTTCTTTTGATGCAGCCCAGGATTTTCCTTCTGGGCCTGCAAGTGCACATTTTGACTTACGTCCAACTTTTCACCCATCATTACTCCCAGGTCCTTTTCTGCAGGGCTGCTCTCTATCACATCATCCCCCAGCCTGATAATGTGGATGGTCCAAGCCAGGTGCTGAACCTTGCACTTGGCCTTGTTGAACCTTATGAGGTTCACCTGGGCCCACTTCTCCAGCTTGTCCAGATCCAGAGCTCTGGATGACATCCTATCCCTCTGGCATATAGACCACACAACTCATCTGGAAACTTGCTGAGGGTGCACTCAATTCCACTGTCCACATCATTGATGAAGATATTAAACAGCACTGGTTCCAGTACAGACCCCTGAGGGACACCACTTGTCACCCAACTCCACCTGGACATCAAGCCATTGACCACTACCCTTTGGATGTGATCATCCAGACAATTCCTTATCCACCAAACAGTGCCCCCATCAAATCCACATCTCTCCAACTTAGAAAGAAGGATGTTGTGGGGGGACAATGTCAAAAGCCTTGCAGAAATCCAGATAGATTACATCCACTGAGTTCCCAATGACCTCTTCTTCCCCACAAAACTCCCTTCAAAAAAAGTTAAGTATTGCCTTCCAGCTTTTTTATTACTGAGTATATCTTATTTAATTTTTTTGTATCTTACCAGGATTGATTTTGAATAGAATGTTTTTTTGTTTCGATTTGCACACACCAGTAAAGCTCAAATATATTTGGTGAAAGGATGTTTTCTTCAAAATCTGTAATTTTTTTCTCTCTAGTCCTGTACCAATTATATCAACAACCTGCTTCACTTTAAATGTTCCTATTTGATGTGGAGAAAAAGAAAATATCACATCCTGCAGAAAAAGAAAGGTAGTTATGAGACATATAAGGCAGAAAAGCAAAGAAAAAAGTTTTGTGTGATTCTCTGTTCAGTTGAGTCACTTTAGTACTTCACACTTCTAAGAGAGGTGGGATTTGCTTTGAATTTGGCAGTTTCTTCCATTAAAAGAAATGGTGTTTTTCTTCAGTATTTGTGATGTATTGAAAGTAGTGAAAAGGATCCTGTAATGGGTTGAGTACAAATCAAGTTTCTCAAATCAGTAAAACAGAAAATATTTAAAGCAATGGAAGACACTACAATGATTTTTTTTTTCCAGATTTAAAATAATGCTTATTGCTTCCTGGAGTACAGGAAAGAGCATTAAAATACTCTACATAAGGAGGAAGAAAATCATGTTTGGCTGATGTTACATCATGGCTACTGAAATTAATTTTTCTAATTAACTTTAAAGAAGTTACACCCATGGCCACTGTAATCTGTATATCTACGTAATCTAAGAAGAAGAGGTAGTTACCTTTGCAGATTTTGGTTTAATTTTTCCTTTTTCAGGAGAAATATTGAAGTGAGCCATCTTGTGGAAGCTGAATGTTACTGGAAGCAACTCAGATTCATTTTTAAGTGTGCATAGAACTTGTGTTTGTTCACCCAAAAAACAGTCCATAAACTTAAAAACTGGTCCTGGATTAAAAGTTAGTGTGACAGGAATCCCAGAACCTGTCAAAGCTAACTCCGTGGGCCGAGGATGTTTCACTGCATTAGACAAACACAACAAAATGAAATCTCAAACAGCTGTTAGCTTACAAATAGAAGTCATAGAATGGCTTAGGTTGGAAGAGACTTTAGAGCTCATCTACTCCAACCTCCCTGCCTTGGGCAGGGACTCCTCACAACTAGACTCCACTGCTCAAGGGCTCATCCAACCTGCCGTTAAACGACCACCCTGGGCAACCTATTCTAGAGTCTCACCACCCTTGTACTGAAGAACTTCTTCCCAAGATCCAGGCTAAGCCTGCTCTTCCTCAGCTTAAATTCATTTCTCCTATTCCTACCGCTAGACACCCTTATGAAAAATTCCTCTCCAGCCTTCCTGTAGGATCACTTCAGATGCTGGAAGGCAGCTATATGGTGCCCTCTGAGTTTTCTCTTCTCCAGGCTGAACAACCCCAGCTCTCTCAGCCTATCCTCATAGTAGAGGTGTTCCAGCCCTTGCATCATCTTTGTGACCCTCCTCTGGACTTGCTCCAACAGCTCTGTGTCCTTCGTACAATGGGGACACCAGAACTGGATGCAGTATTAGAGGTGAGGTCTCACAAGAGCAGAGTAAAGGGGCAGAATCACCTCTCTTGCCCTGCTGGCCATACTCCTCTTGATGCAGCCTGGGGTACAGTTGGCCTGCTGGGCTCTATGAGCTAGCTCAATATTGAGCTTCTCATCAGTCAATACAGGCTCAGGGCTACTCTCAACTCACTCTGCACCCAGCCTGTATTTGTGCCTGGAGTTGACCCAACCCAGATGCAGGACCTTGTACTTTGACTTGTTGAACCTCATGCAGTTGGCACTGTGTGAGTCATACTGCAGTTCTATAGTTGCAAAATCAAAATAACAGAATAGAATATGATTTATAATGCAGTTTTCTATAAAACTAAACACAGAGATGTTTAACTACAATGGTTGTCAGGTAACATATTCCCTCATTAAGGAAACTAAGGGCAATCAAATATTCACTTGAAAACTCACAAAACCAATATTAACAAAGTGCTGGTCTCTTGCAAAGGGCTGAGTTTGGAGGGGTTTTATGTTCTCCAAATATTTACATTTATAATTAGGTTCTAGATGTTCACTACCCACAGTTGTATCCATGATACACACAATTCCCTCTATTCTCTCCTGCTTTTTACCCACTGATCCAAGAGGTTTTGGTGCTAAAGTATTAAAGATGCAGTCTATAAAAACTTATTGTTTCCCACAAAACTGCTAAGATTAAGAAAATATTTTTTTAAATGAAGATCAGGATACACAGTTTCAGCATCTTTGTATACATTTCTGATGGTGACTAGACATTTTTTGTAGCATACTTGTGATCTCTGTGGCACCATCACTGAGAGTCTGCAGATAACCATCTTTATTCCCAGCAGCTTCGAATCTCAGAAATAGCACATAATCTTGTTTCAGTGCTGAGTCATTCACTCCAAAGTCCCTCTTAAATATTCTGTAAGAGTCACAATCTCTAATTGAAGATGGGAAAAAAATTAACAATAATTTAAAAAAAAAAAAAAAATCAATGTCACAACAAACAAACCACCACATCCCAACCCATAAAAATACACCAAGGCTTACTTTATTTTTCATCAACTAGTCTGGCTTCTTTGCTGTTGGTTACAGCTTGAAAAAAATGCTTTTCAGTCTGCCTTTCAGAAAATGGAACAGTAATAAATGTAAGCTCAAAAAAATATGAGAATATTCCTTTATGCTTAATTATTTTTTTTTAGTGGAATGAAAGATCTCCAAAATGTTTCAGTCACTTGCTGATTAAATACATATTCTTTCATAATGCTGAACATATATAGTGTTTGTTTATAAAATAAATCTGCAGTCATTAGAAAGACACTTAATTTGAAACTGTAAAACTCTCTCAACAATCCTGAGATTAACCATATTTAATGAGAGCTGCAAAAAGTTACTTTGGCAAAATCTAATAAATTTTTCTTCTCACAAAAAAAGTTCAGCCAACTGTTAGTAAAATACCTCCCAGATTATCACTTCAGACTTTGCTTTCTCATTTGTAGTACCATGCCAAGCATTTTCTTTTAACACAAAGAAATACATAACTAAAAAATACCCAATCACGAAGGCATTAACTTTCAATTATTTTCTCTAACACAGTCCTTTACAGAACACTTTAGATCAAAGTTCATGTGTGTGTGTGTGTGTGTGTGTGTGTGTGTATGCATGTGTCTAATTTGGATCACTCACTCACCTTGGAGTAAAGCACAACGTAACCAAAGATTTTTCGTAAGGTTGCAGGGTTCCTTGATTGGGAATGCACAAGATCAAGGTGGAAACATCTACATCTCTTGTTCTGTTTTTGAGGCTTAACTCTTGTAAAACAGCATCTGTACTCCTCTGAAGTTCTGTCCCCTAAAACAGAATCAAAATGTGAATAGTTCAGCCTGTTCTGCTTCCCCATTTCTGTTTGGTTTTGGTTTGAGGTAATTTTTTTCCCTACAAATGCATTTTTTCATGTCTTTCACAACAAGTAGAAAGACACAACAGAAGTAACAGCACTGACACAGTGTCATATCACATGCTTAATTAATCAATTCCATGTAAATGCTTTGAATTCCCTTTTTTAAAGATGATGCTCACTGAGATGATTTCACTCTCTGAGACAAATAAGTGAAACCACATCTTAGAATACCAAAATATATTTTGCTTACTCCCACTAAATGCTAAGAAATCTAGGAGGATTTCAAGCAAAATGGCTCAAAAAAAAAAACCAGCAAAAGAAAACATACTTAAGATTAAGATGTCACATCGTGACACAGAAATCTGAAAAACTTAATGCCAAGGTTAAATTATAGTAGAAAATTTGTTGGCTGGACATAAGTTTCAGAAGGCCTATTGGTCAAGAAATAGTATGGCATAGTACACACTACAGACGATGATTGTTGAGAAGCAAGAAATGAAAAAGCAGAAATGAAAACAAGTTTTCAACTAAAATAAAAATCAGAACAGTTTCTTACCATCTCTCCTCCAATGGCATTGTCTTCCAGTACTGCTACCCAGTCCATACACTCAGGACTTTCATTGTATAAACATATTTGTTCAGTTTTTGAAGATCCAAAGTAAACTGGTCCAAAGTTAACGCATTCCAGTACATTTCCACAAGGCACTCCTAAAACTTTAACAATTTGTTGAACTACAATAGCTTGGATCTGTACTTCAGCACAATCACGACCTTCCAACTCCACTCTGTCAGTAAGAGTAGCAAGCAACAATGGGTAATGCAGAAAAGAGTAAGAAATAATCAGTTTTGGAGAGGGGGAGGGTAGAGCATGGGGTGAAGAGAGTGTACTTAACAGCGTGGTACCTAGCAGAAATATTAACCGTCAGGAAGAATCACACATTACATGGTGGAGTTTTGAGGAGTTTTTTGAGGGTTTCTTTTTCTAAAATGTTTGAAACAGTAGGAATGGCATCTCAAGAGAATCAGAGATGTCCCAAGATGATACACTGCTCTTGTTTCTGAGCATCTTTGTATCTAGATACCAGTTCTGGCATATACTTAGTATAGTTTCCCTCGTGTAACTGGAACTAGAAGTTCATCTGAATAAACGTAAAAGAACTGCTGCTGTTCCCACCTGAATGTTTGATCTTGACAATAGCACAAGACACCAAAAGGACCATACAGACATTGTACAAATTGGTTATTAGTATTCACAGAATCACAGAACATTAGGGGTTAGAAGGGACCTCCAGAGATCATTGGGTCCAACTGCCCTGCCACCTAGGGCAGGCCACACAGGAACATGTCCAGGCAGGTTTTGAAAGTCTCCAGAGAAGGAGACTCCACAGCCTTTCTGGACAGCCTGTTCCAGTATTCTGTCACCCTCACCATAAAGTGTCTCCTCATGTTGAGGTGGAACCTGCTGTGTTCTAGCTTGTACCTGTTGTTCCTTGACCTATCCCTGGGCACCACTGAAAAGAAATTGGCACCTTAATCTGCACACTCACCCCTCAAGATATTTATAGATGTTGATAAGATCCTCTCTTAGCCTTCTCCTCTCAAGACTAACCAGGCCCAGGGGAATAAAGCACAATTTTTTTCTTGTTGCACAAACCAATCAAATTTAGTAATCTAATTTGCTTCTCTAATAGAATCTTTTTTATAACCTCTGAGCTGAAAAAAAAAATTAAAATTGTTTTGAATAGTCACATTTAACTACACATGGGATCTGGGAGACAAACTCTAAATATCTTCTTTTGACTGCTGAAGGACAAACAGGGGATTTTCTAATACAGAAATGAAACCTGAAAAGGAAAAACATTAGATCACTCTGATAATAATTTTATTTGCTCATAAAATGTCAATGCTTAGAGGACAAGACAAATAAAAATAACCAAAACTGTACTGTTCCTCCAAGTCAAATAGGTAAGACTTTCAGTATTACCCTGTTTATTTAAATACAGACACATGCACACCTGTATACACATATTTATATATTTGTGTCAGGCTTGACAAGGAAACTAAAGATTTCTTTTAGTCTAAAGGAAATAGCAATGACTAATAATAAATGTCAAATTCACTCTGAGAATCATGTAATATTTAAGGCAGAAAGTGAGTGAAGGATAAAACAATCTACAAAAAATATGAACTGGAAGAACTGAACTTTAAGTCATACACCTTAATAACCTAAAAGCAAACCAGCAAGCAGCCCAACTACATCCTATTCACTAGTATAAGAAAACAGGATTTAAAAGGACTTTCCAGATTGGTATCCACCTCTAAATTCTGGCAATTCCTAAAAAGTCTGTATTCACCTTTTGAAGACAGATAAGGTAGGCATTTAAAAAAATAATCCATTCTTAGAAGAGTTAATGGTGGCAAATAGATTCCCTCCATTTAAAATAAGAAACAAAGGACTTCATAATGTTTCTGAGATTCCTGAAACACAAAGCCAAGAGGAAAATAATAAAGTTACAGAAACTGAAAAAAGTAAGGCACACATATATAGAAAGATAACAAAAGCTCTTGGTTAGTTGTATAGGATGCAAACATCCCTTAGAAGAAAAGGCTGAGGGAGCTGAGTCTCTGTAGCTTGGGGAAGAGGAGATTGAGGGGTGACCTCATCTTTGTTTATAAATATGTGAAGGGTAAATGTCAGGAGGATGGAGCCAGGCTCTTCTCAGTGATGTCCAATGATAGGCCAAGGGGCAGTGGGTAAGAGCTGGAACATAGGAGGTTTCACATGAACGTAAGGAAAAACTGCTTCACTGGGGGGGTGACAAACACTGAAATGGGCTGCCCAGAGAGTCTGTGGGACATTCAAAACCCACCTGGACGTGTACCTGTGTGACTCACTCTAGGTGATCCTGCTCTGGCAGGGGGGTTGGACTGGATGATCTTTCAAGGTCCCTTCCAACCCCTAACATTCCGTGATTCCACACCATTATAATTTATGAGAGAGCTTTAATAACATAGCCAAATATACAATCAATGCATCACTGTTCTGTGGAGATAATCAATTCAATAAAAATAAATGCGAAAGACAATAACTGAAACCTAGGGCACTTAACTCTTTCAGGTAATATTTCATAATAAAGACTAGAATTAATAAATGATAAAATTATTATTTAGAGAGCTGTATTCCTTCAGTCATGCACTCACTTTAACACTTCCTTGATGATTCTGGGTACATCTGTGCAGAGATCCACTTTAACCATCTTTACAGATTTCGGCTCTACGATTCCACTGGTAGGTTCTATGTTAAGTGGGACAACCCCATCATATGATACTTTAAATCTACCTACAAGAATAATAAAAGCAGAATGTTACAGCACATGAAGTTATAGATGTAATTTCTTCTCTTACACATTTGGAATTATAAAACACATAACGCAGAAATTCACAAGCAGTACATTTTCCCATTGAAAGGGGAAGTGGAGATAATCTTTCTCAGAGTAGATCATTACTTCCAGGATTTCTTTATTTAGCACACTCACATGTCCACTGACACTAGGCAAATTGTGACTCTAACAGAAAAGGTACCCACATTCCAAACAGAAGTGTCTGTATAATAAAGCAGCTGTAAGTGAACTTTTGTGAATTGTGGGCTATTTTATACACAGCTCTAGGCAACTAACACAGCTAGAAAGCTAAGTGCATATTGCAAGGAACAACAGTTTTCATTATTTGGTATGTATTTTGGTATATTGCAGAAGAGACCAGTGAATAGTTCTAGGCTATAAAAATATTTTTTTAACATGAAAAAATGTAATGTATACTTAAAGAGCAGCACTAATTATCTGTTCACTATAACACAGCAAGAAATTGTTTCAAATATTTTAGAAATAAAATGAAAGCACTGTTTGACCTCAGATGACAAATAAGCTCTGATATGAGATCAGAAACAAGAACAAAGGACTCATTGTGTGCATGGGATGACATGTGAGATGCAATCCTTGAGTCACAGGCTCAATACAGCACTTCCTACTGATACAGTTTACATGCTCCTTCTTAGTGCAAGCCTCATTATTACACTTTACAGAGCCTACAGAAATACAGACTCAGTAGCTCTTATTTTGCCTATCTTCAATACATTCTCCACTGGCCATCTCTTTCATTCTCATTTTCCCTGTGTCCATGCATAATGCAACAGAGTTTGTAACTAGAAACAGTTTCTACACAACACAGGAAATTTCACATTGTGCAAATAAGTTGTACATGCATACTGAAGGTAGGTCATCTCTTTTTAGTATTATTATTTAATCAGAAATCCACAAAGAACTTGGTATGTACAAGTAAGAGTTGATTAAACAAACTGACTATTACAGCTTCAAGTTGAGATCACTAGAAAAAAACAGAAAACTTTGCTTTTTGGAAAAAAAATAAAATAAACAAAATTCTGTTCTAACTAGACAGCCTTTTTTATTTATACATTGCAACCTATCTCTGTGTTTCTACAATCATGTAGTTGCTCTGGATACAATATTTCTTTTAGAAATCTATGAAGCTAATGTTCACACAGCCTCAGACCAATACAAATAAAGATATCTTGTCACATAATAAACAGCTGTACAAGTGAGGAACAAAAATAATTAACTGCCCCAAATCTGTTCCTTGAAATTCATCATAGTTGTCACCCTACTTCTGGAGAAAGGTGTCTGCAACTGAAAAGGAAGTCAGATAGGATACTTGGAGCATATAAGCATTCTTATGCTTCATTCTCCATGTTTCTTATACTCATTGAAAGGGTCTCTCAAGGAAGGTGAAGGACAAGCATGGTTTGAAACCTGTAGGATTTCAAAAACTATAATAGCAAGCTAAAAGACCCCCCCCCCATTATCTTTTTATAACAAACATGATTCAATTCCCACCCTAGAAGATTTAGCTCTGAAAGTTCACAGAGTGTGTAGTAGTTTTAATAGACACCTACTGGGATCACAAAATCTTTAATAAAGAGAAAAAAACAACAGCAGTCTTGATTTGCTACTCTTTGTGTGGGGGATAGTAAGCCAGTAAGCAACTGTTATTTTTACATCTTTCAGATGGGTCTCAAAAGTAGAACATTTCTATAATTTGGCAAAGATCTAAATTAATTTTTCTTCCCCAGGTGCAAATAGAAGCAATGGGCCATTCATACCACCTTTAGCTGCAATCCTCATAATCTTCATAACTCCGAACTTCAGTCAATTTCTATCGGCCACTGAAGTATTAACTTACTTAAAATTACATTTTCCAAGGAAATAAAACATTTTTATCATATAATGCATACTAAATATTTACCTGGAGATGATCCACGGTTAGCAATACTAATTTCTTTACTAATTATTTTACTGTTTGCAATCACTGCACCAAAACTAATCTCCGACTCAATTTCCAGAAAACAGCAAGGGATTAATCTGCAGAGAAAAGACATTATATTTGCCCAAAAGTTGAAAATACCTTAGTTTTTGTTGGGTTGTTTTTTTTTTAAGAAAGAAAATAAGCATTCCAATGGAAGTTTTCACAGAATCACAGAATGTTAGGGGTTGAAAGGGACCTCGAAAGATCATCTAGTCCAACTCCCCCTGCCACAGCAGGATCACCTAGAGTAGATCATATGGCAAGGCATCCAGACACATTTTGAATATCTCCAGAGGAGATTTCACAGCTCCCCTGGGCATCCTGTTCCAGTGTTCCATCACCCTCACAGGAAAAAAATTTTTCCTCGTGTTTCCATGGAACTTCCTATGCCTTAACCTCCACCCACTGCCCCTTGTCCTGTCACTGGGCAACACCCAGAAGAGCCTGGCTCCATCTTCTTGGCACTCACCCTTTACATATTTACAAACATTAATGAGGTCACCCCTTAGTCTCCTCCTCTCCAAGCTAAGGAGCCCCAGCTCCCTCAGTCTCTCCTCATAAGGAAGATGTTCAACTCCCTTCATCATTTCTGTGGCTCTGCGCTGGACTCTTTCAAGCAGTTCCCTGACCTTGAACTGAGGAGCCCAGAACTGGACACAATATTCCAGATGCAGCCTCACCAGGGCAGAGTACAGGGGGAGGAGAACCTCTCTCAACCTACTAACCACTCCCCTTCTAATCCACCCCAGAATGGCATTGGCCTTCTTGGCCACAAGAGCACATTGCTGGCTCATGGTCAACCTTCCATCCACTAGAACCCCCAGGTACTTTTCCCCTTCATGGCTCTCCAACAGGTCAGTCCCCAACCTATACTGATACATGGGGTTGTTCTTTCTCAGATGCAAGACTCTACACTTGACCAGGTTGAATTTCATTAAATTTCTCCCTGCCCAACTCTCCAGCCTAAGTCTCACTGAATGGCAGCACAACCCTCTGGTGTGTCAGTCGCTTCACCCAGTTTTGCGTCACCAGCAAACTTGCTTTCAGTGCCCTCTGTTCCCTCACCCAGGTCATTAATGAATATATTGAACAGTCGGTGTGGGGGGATTTCAGCTCACACTGATACAACTGGTCCCAGTACTGACCCCTGAGGGACTCCACTAGATACAGACCTCCAACTAGACTGTGTCCCATTGACCTTTTCTCCTAGTTCTCCTGTATGACCATAGTCTAAAACTCACACTATATTTTTAGAGCTAAGCAACATAGGATTCACTAGCATCCAGTTTTGCTAATATGGACAATTACTATAAAATCCCTTATATAAGTAGTTCAGTAAGCAAGGAAGACATGAAGAGTAGATATGAACTTGTCTAATGTTGATGCAGAATTCTACATTATCACAATTTGGAATTAAGCAAAAGAATCCTAAACTCTTTCTAGGATCTTAGGGGGCTATCATCCCGATTGATTTATTCACCTGTTGCTCTGGAATAACCAAGCCAAAACCAAAAGTAAACCAAAACTAAAAACAAGACACACCAAAAAAAAAAAAAAAAAAGACAGAAGAACCCACCAATCTAATTTTTATAAGTAAACCTTTTTTTTCCCAAGGCAGCTGACAGATTAATTACACAGCCATAAGTGGCATGCATTAGCAAACTTTCAACAAGGTTAAACAGCAATTAGTAACAGCAGCATTCAAACTTTCGACCATCATACCCAAGCAGAGGGATATCAACGAAGTCATCTTCTATTAAAAGACATAGTCTGTCTTGAAGATCTTCTTCAGTCTCGGGAAAATATTCCACAAAAGCTGTAACTTGAAGTCCAGATGCAACAGGTTTTTCTGGATTTTCCACAATCAATTTAAACTGCAATTAAAAACAAAAACCCCCAACCAAACAAAATAACAACAACAAAAAACCCCACATAAATATTCTTTCTAAGCTGTCATACATTTCTAGACTAAAAACATATACATGTTGCTCATTTTCAGATGAATACACAGATTGACTTAAAATTCACAACCAACTTGAAGATATGCAGGATTTGATAAAATTTCTCTTCCTATTTACTGAGGTTGATTGACTTTTTACAGTAAAAGAATTAATACTAAGCCAAATGACACAGAACAATTGGTTTAGCAAAATACCATTTGTAGTCTCTCCAAAGGGGCTCTAAGTTTTTCCTACCAATAAGCCTTTTGAAGCAACACGAAATTAAGTCAGCTATTAGTCAATACAGAATCCTTTTAGCACTTGAGAAAGTAAGGATTAATTCACAGTCCAAAGAAGCAATAAAAGGAGACAGCATAAGAGTTTTCCCTGCGTCTGACTGACATTCAGCTGTTGTCAACAGGAAGTCTCATTATACACTGAAAATCTGCTTGAAAGGCCCTTGATACCTCCAGTTTTGGGGGTCAAATGAGAGAGAAAAACACAGATGCTTTTATTCCCTGCACATCTTTCCTTGAACAGAAGATACAATTAACATAGCAGCATGTAGTGGGAAGTCCAGTCATTCCCACATTCTTAGGAAACCCTCACAGCAAGGTCTAGAGCTTCTCCTGTGTTTCATTCTCCTTACAATTAGCATCACTACACACACTACTTTTCTGCTCTCTATGTCCAGTTTAATTCATGTTTATTACTAAATGAAAGTCACTCCAATATTCTTTAAGTGTTCTAATTTGTGTCTGATATATGCAAACACCTACTTTACTACCTGTTGATTCTCTTGTCTAAGCATCTTCTTGTATTCCTTTAAGATTTTCTTAGTATTATAAACTCTCAGCTAGAGGAAATTTATTATATGACATACATCATGACTTGATTTTGAAAAATAGTTATGCTTTAATTCTAAAGCATGTAAAATTTCTCTCTTCTCTAAAGGGAATTAAACAGACAGGCATATTCATTCTATACAAGGGAAAAGGAACATAGGTTACTATGAACTTTTACTGACACTTAAGGAGAACTGCTTTATGAGCTAAATTCCTTGAAAGGCATTTCTTGGCCATGCACTATGATGGCTCAAGGAAGGTTATTTTTTTCAGTTCTCATGCTCCATTAATGTAATGCCTCAGAAAATTTACAGATGAATCATACACTTCAGAGTCCTGTAACCATAGATAGCAGCATAAGGTCTGAGAATGAGAAAGGGCAACAAAACACACCTTCCTGGAACTGAAGTGGAATATTTTTCTCTAGCTCTAATACTGGTCAGCACAATAGCATTCAAATACTTGGCAAAAAGCATAAGGTAGAGAGGTAAAACCTCATTGAGTTGTGATTGAATAATCTTTTCCCTTCTAAAATTGACTCTGCCATTTCACTTCTGAAGCACCTGAAAAATTGGTAAGGATGATGGAAATTAATAAAACAGACTAAGCACAGCCCTACCAAATCAGGCACTCTCAACAGTGTCCAGTTCATTCCCAAAGCCTCCTGTTACAGTGCAGTAACAAAATCAAGCTGTCTACATCACACAAATTAACAAATTTTAGGCAGGGGCACAAAATGCTTACACAGGGATGGTCACTCTTGTTCTGAAACAGAAAGGCTGACTACTGAGTGAAATTATCCAATGTACCTCCAACTATCTGACAATCATTTTGATGACTAACCTGGAATTTATTTGTAGTTTAAGTCCCTGTGAACACAAAGCAACATCAGCTTCTGTTCAACTCCCAGTGCCAGTTCAACATTTTGATCCTAATTTTGACATAATTAGCAGATAATAAACAAGCTAGATGAAAGGCAAATATAAAACTACTAACCACAGATGGATTTTGCTGGACCCACATAATCTACAAGTTAAAGACTAGACTGGTTGGAAAGATGTTTATGCCTTGAAAAAAAATGGCTAAACAATGATTTTTCAGGAACTAATCAGATGAACAGCTCATTTGAAGTTGCATGTGAGAACATTTTTCAAGTATCATAGAAAAGAGACCTACATGTCCCCACAAGAAAGCAATAAACCAGGGCTGGCTACCTCCTTTAGGACTGTCAGACAACCTTGGCTTTAAGAACTGTGTCTTATTCTTCCCTATTTATTCAGTTACTTGACTATTTAATTTCCAATTCACTTGGAAATTCCAGTCAGTCTCATAAGCTGCTGCAGCATCCATGGTAGCATTTTCCGTTTGCAGTAGATGAGTGCAGACAGGCATTTACACCTGCCTAAGCAGCCTCTGACACAGGACCTCTGTAGCCAGGCAAAACCTTATGAAGAGACATCATCCAACAAAATTGCAGAAAATAAAAGACAGCACTTCGAGATGCATTTTTCTTTTGGCAACGTTCTGTATCTCAAGGAGGGCCTGGTAAGTACCAAGTGAGTGGGCTGCGTACCTCAGGGCAAGCCCAGGAAGGAAGGATACAGACCCACGGGACTCAGGCCTGGGTTTTCGCATGAGGTATACCGTTATTCACGCGCTGTGGAGTAGTGCGAGGTGCTGTACAAACAGCCCCAGAGCCGACAGCTGACTTGTAGAAACAGACAGACCCCGATAACGCTACACCCGCCCGCACGGGCCGCGGAGGCAGACGCTTCCCTTCCGACCACCCCTCACCTGAGGCCGGTCCGGCGGCAGCAGCTGCAGACGACAGCTCTCCACCCGCAGGTTCTGGACGCTGAGCGCGGCGCGGTAGCGGCCGCCCGGCACCGCGTCCCTGAAGCACAGCTGGGCCGGGGCGATTCGCACCCCGGCTACATCTCGCCACCCACCCGCCATGGCCGCCGCTTCGCCGAGGAGGCCAGCGCCTGGAAACGGTCGCTTAGCAACGGACGCATGGTGCTGATTGGAAGCAAAAGAGCGGCTGTTCCAAACCCACCAATCGAAGGAGGAGAAGCGGGGTAGAGGCGGGGCGACCGGCTCCGCTCGGAGTGGGAGTTGTTGGTGGTGTCTGGGTGTCTCCGGCTGCGCAGTGTGGTTGCCCAAAGTAAGGGTGTTTTAGCTCAAACCTGCAGCGTAGCGTTCCCAAGTGCTGAGTCTGCCCTTCTACACCCACACACTGCTCCCTCGGCAGGTGCAGGGGTCCTGGTAAACAGAGCTATTGGAGTAGGTGGAGGGCACCAGGTCGGGTAGGAGCTGTGGAGAAAGAAAATCCCCAGACCCACTGGTTTTTGTAAGTGCACCAAAACGGCCACATCCCATCACCCTGCATTAACGAGTAAAGAGATACGTGAACCGATGGCCCCCGTGGGGCTCAGGCTTGTCCAGCACGGTCCCTTTTGCGTGATCACCTGCAGTGTTTCCCTCCTGTGAGTCCAAACAATCGCCTGGGACAGTGAAGAGTAATAGAAACGGATGCTCTTTCTGCTCTAGGTTTCTTACAGCAAAGATGGATTAAGCTGAAACAAAAATGGCCTGATCTTTCTTCCGGGCATGAAGGCGCAGTCTACACGAAACCAAAGCAGGGCAATAGCACCCCTGTTTGTCAGAGGGAAGCTCAGTGTCTGCAGTGTCAGCAACTGCACTAATCATTCATTGCATGCATTTATGGAGTGGTGAAAGATGTGTTCCTGTTCTTTATTCAAATGCCTTCTTATGTTGCAATCTAAGTGTTAAAATGAAGTTGACAAGAATCCAGCATCTGGGCAGACTTGGAGGATAATGGGCCATAGATGAGATGCTGGACATAGGAGCTAACGATGTGTGCTTGCAGGCCAGAAAGCCAATCACATCCTAACCTGCATCAAAAGAAACATGGCCAGAAGATCAAGAGAGGCCTAAAAAATATCTGATCTGAAGAACGAGAAACCTTTGAAACTTTATACAGACTCATGCCAAAAAGTCTCAAGTTCATTATTTATCTTACTTTTGCTTATTCCTTAGTTTTCACATTAAAGTAATGTGGAAATATTCTCTCTGATCACACATTCCAGCACTTGGAAACTCTTGAATTCAGA
The DNA here is from genome assembly GCF_027791375.1 of Indicator indicator. Classification (NCBI taxonomy): domain Eukaryota; kingdom Metazoa; phylum Chordata; class Aves; order Piciformes; family Indicatoridae; genus Indicator; species Indicator indicator. The sequence continues at coordinate 122,187,559 of NC_072010.1, read as the reverse complement.
AGTGAAATAACTGGTTCAGGGAAAGAATCAAATATGTCATTTGTTACGTACTATTTCACAGTCAACGGTCAGTCATAAATATTTTTTCCCATTCCCCTGAGAACTGTGGCAACATCGTGGTGGGTTGACCCTAGCTGGACACCAGGTGTCTGCTGAAGCGGCTGTATCACTGCCCCTCCTCAGCTAGACAGGAGACAGAACATATAACAAAGGGCTTGTGAGTTGGGATGAGAACAGGAAGATCATTCACCAATTACTATCATGGGCAAAACAGACTTGAGGAGTTTAATGTAATTTATTATGAATCAAATTAGAGCAGGATAATGAGAACTAAAACTAGATCTTAAAACACCTTCTCCCCACCTCTCCTTTCTCCCTAGGCTCAATTTTACTTCTGAATTCACCTCATCCCCTGCAGCAGCGCAGGGGAACCAGGAATGGGGACTGCAGTCAGTTCATTACGCATTATCTCTGCTGCTACTTCTTCCTCAGGAGAAGGACTCTTCACACTCTTCCACTGCTTCAGTATGGGGTCTCTCCCATGGGAGACAGTTCTCCATGAACATCTCCAATGTGAGTCCTTCCCACAGGCTGCAGTTCTTCACCAATTGCTCCAACATGGGCCCCTTCCGTGGAGATCTGTTCTTCAGTAACAGACTGCTGCAGCACGGGTCCCTCACAGGGGCATATCTTGTCAGCAAACCTGCTCCAGCATGGGCTTTCCACAGAGTCACAGCTTCCTTTGAGCACATCTGTTTACTCCATCATGGGGTCCTCCACAGGCTGCAGGTGGATATCTGCTCTATCATTAACCTCCATAGGCTGCAGGGGGACAGCTTGTCTCAACATGGTCTTCACCACAAGCTGCAGGGAAATCTCTGCTACAGCACCTGGAGCATCTCCTCTCCCTCCTTCTTCACTGACTTCAGTATCTGCAGTGTTGCTTCCTTTACATATTCCCACTCCTCCAAGCAGCTACAGTTGTGAAGGTTTTTTTCTGCCTTCTTATGTTGTCTAAGTTTGTTGTCACAGAGGTACTACCACCAATGTTGATGGGCTCAGCATTGGCCAGCAGCAGGTCTGTCTTGCAGGTGGCTGGAACTGGCTTTGTTTGGAGAAGGTTTCTGACAGATGCCACCCCGGTAGCCACCACCACTACCAAAAACTTACCATGCAAACCAAACACAAGCATTTAATATTTTAGCAAAACCATTAGAAACAAAAACTGATTATATTTTTTTCATTTCATTTTAGACTGACCTTACTGGCGTACAAAAGAATCCTTGGAAGATCCCTGACCTTCTTCTGACCTTCCTAGTGTTCTACATTCCAATATGCTTCCTGGACAGGTCACTAGCCTTCATTCTGCTAACTGAGATCCATATGGGGCTATATCATAAACCTGACCTGTGAAACAATCCAGGGTAAAAGCATTCATACATGCATTTCTTTTCAGGTGTCATTGGAAACAAGTTGTCTTTAAGCAAGATAATTTCTTAGCTTACCTTTACAGCACTACGTCACGAAGAGTTGAAGCCACACTCTTGAGAGAGTGGTAACTTTGTGAGTGGGGGCTGGAGCATGAAGCAGAGACAGAATTTTTAAAAAACAATTCCATCATAAAAGAATTAGTAGCAAAGAAACCTGACCTATTTTCATTTGATTTGATGTAGATATATCCACAGAAAATTTTCATCAGTTAAACTACATTTTTCAAAAACAAATTTTAACTGTGATTTAGCATGTGTATAGAGGAGCCAACTTCTCCATTAAGAGAGTCCTTATCTCTCTGGAATAGTTTGGATAGGCTTTCTTCCTCTTCTGCAAGCCATTATATCCAAATGCTTAATATTACCATCATGATATCTCATTATGAAACGATATTAGATAATTGACTCTGCTTCTTCCTTTCCTCAACATAGGCTGGCTTCATAACAGTTTTTTATTAGGCACCTAATAATCATCCCCAAAGGGAAAACTGCTTTGTTTTGATGACAGAATACTTTATAACTAGTGCCAGGGTACAAATTATGTATATTCTTTCTCCTTTATCACAAAATCATATAAGCACATAAAAAATTCACAGAATCACAGAATGTTAGGGGTTGGAAGGGACCTCAAAAGACCACCTAGTCCACCAGAGCTCTGGCAGGGGAGTTGGACCCAATGATCTCTTGAGGTCCCTTCCAACCTCTGATATACTGTGTGATACTGTGAGTCATCTACTAGATCAGAAGCTCTCACTCATCCAGGAATCTCTAAGACAAACAAATCCCTTCAGAAAGTATTCAAGAGGGTAGACAAAAAAATCAGCAGTTGAAATTGTCATAAGGGTGGCTTATTTGTCAGTAATGCAGGAACTAGAAATGTCAGTTGTACATGAGATAATTAATTTGAATGAACTGTCACTCATGGTTGCTGCAATCTGAATCCAGAGGAACTGTGATTTGAACTGTGAGTGCTGACCTATTTATTCTGTTTCAGGAGGAATAAATATCTGCAGAATATACTAGAAGGAAATAGGGCTACTTACTGATAAAACAAATAAATTGTGTGTGCATTTTTATATCAGCTTTTAGGAGTTGGAAACACGCTCCTAATAATGATGGCTAATAGGATCTATTCCTTTGCATTTAATCTTGCAAATCACTAGGCTTAATGGAAAACAAAAATGTTTGAAATGGCAGATTTGGGCTCTAATTCTCTCTAAAGGTCTCTTCACTAAACAAAGCATTTGTGAGAAGCAGAACTAATGAAGATTTTATTGGGCTTCTTTGCTCAGTGAAACCATCAGTCTTCACGAACCGTGTAAGATCTGCCAATCCCTGAGATGTCCTCCCCTCTCAGATTGCATTGAAAGGAGCAGGACCAAAATGATTTTCAAAAGTGATTGACAGAGGGATTGTCAGTTAGACAAGGCAATCACAAATGGCCTTTCTCTCCTTCCCCTGCACCCCCCCACACACACCTTTTTTTTTTCTTTTTAGAATGACTCTGTAGAAATTGGGAAATGGAAAACCTGTATGACAAATATACACAATCTCCATTATTTAGCAATATGGTTCAGGGCTCCAGGAGCCACACACTGAGCTGTTCTATGTATGATATGCAGAGAGCAGAAGCAGAGTGATTTTAAACAGTCCAAATAGCCTGAGTAGGAGAGAAGTCACAGTCCTACTGTAACACAAGAACACTGATTTGGGGACCAAGGCTAATACCAGCACATTGAGCTAAGCTGAGTGTTTTGGTCTTGCAGTTAGTCCAAAGATTTCAGCACAAAGGTACAAATGTGCCCTTTGTCTTCTGTAGTCTGCTCCAACAGAAACACTTTCTACATCTGGTATCTTTTTTAGTCACAGTATGTGAAAATACCCGTGTTCATGAAAACTTTAGTAACTCTAAAAGCATTCATATCCACTTATGAATTTCCTGTGTTAGAAAAATATAAAAATTACTGAGTAGAAAAAAAAAATCATTGAACCATACTGAGAAACGTGATGAAGAGGTACATTTCTAAGATGGGCAGATCATCTCTGATCAAAACAGAATATTACTCTGAAGAAACTACATACACATGGATAACAGGAAATTCAGAGAAGGGATATTTCTGAAAATCTCTCATATAAATCAGGAGTTCTTTAACAGCTATCTGAAGCTTTCAAAGACTACATAAATTGTGATATTTACCATGCTGAACCCCAGCAATATACTTTCCAGACATCAAGATATCAACAGCTATTGGCATCCATGAATCAATAACAGATTTCCACTATACACAACTGAGATGTATTTCCTAATGTTACTAATGGTGGGATTCCTCTAGCCAGATTTCTCTGACATAAAATCAATGTCTAGTCTTAAGTTTCCACTATGGTTAGGAGTGACATAAGTATTGCCAGAGGTTGATCATCCTCCTCCCTTTACATGGGCATTTAAAATAGAATTCCATATATCACATTGGCTTTAGGCATGTCTTCTGCTATCTAGTTAAAAACTGAAGAAGCTTTTTCTTAGGCAGTAATGATAAAATTATTAAGGAGCATGTTCAGATATTATTGAACTTATTTTCTTTTGCCTGAAGGCTGAAAATTACTGCCTAATCATTTTGTGGTACAGTTATGTGTATTTTTATTATATATGTATCTTTTACATTTCACTTGCCATTTATCCAATTTACTTCCTTAGAGTCTAAGTGCTTAGTAAGATAAATTAAATTTGCATTGTGATTGTCTGGATCATCAGCCCCTGGTTCTCAGCTTTTTAGGTGCTCAGCTTTCTGACCTACTTGATGTTTTTACTCCCTTGACTTAAATTACAGCTGGGAACCATTACCAAATAGATATGTCTATTTACCTTAAAAATAGATATGTCTATTCACTTTAAATGCAATCAGACTGTGGTTTGGTAAACCTTCTATGGTTACTCATTGCATTATCAATCCACTTTACCTGAAAATACTATCTCTAGCCCTCATGAAGGTCTTCATAGTTTGTTGCATTATACTAGGAGACACCATTTGTCTTCACAAGTTGAAAGTTACTACCCAGTTTAGCTGGGTCTTTATCCAGTGATAGCCTTGAAAATCAATAGCAAAGCTTCAGAGCTGCACTAAATGGGAATAAGGATAGAATGTATCTTGGATGGTATAGAAGATACATACCCTGAGGAATTCATGCTTCTCAATAGATTAATGATGTATTGTCTAAATCTATGCTTTTTACACTAAGTTGGGTTTTTTTCAGATTGCTATTTTAACATTTCGTTAAATACTAGGCAAAAAAGCAGAAAAATGGTCAATCACCTGACCTCAAGTATTCCAGTCATTATTTTATATATCACTCTCCTAATATTTCTTGTTCATCTTAGTCTTGTGTTTATGTACTTTTCTTCATTTAAGGGTTTCTCCCTTTATCTAGTCACCTGCTATTTTTAAATGCTGCAGTCTACATTTAAGCTGTCTATAGTTACTTTTCTTAATTCAGTTTAATATCCTCTCTGTACTGGTATTTTGCATAAAGCAGACATTAAATTGATTTTTTTCTCACTGACATCCATTTCTCTTGCTGACTGCTCATATCAACACAGAGGTTCCACAGGTCTTCAGCTCCTCTTTTCAAAACACAGTACATTCACCTTATCAACACTATAGTTTGCCTGCAATCAAGTGGCCTAATTTATCATCTACAGATACAGTATGTCTATTGATTACGGTATTATTAGATCTGTTTGTATTTTAGGCTACAGATGATGGACATTTTGCACTTTCTAACCTTTCCTAGTCTTAGTGAAAAATATTTAATGTACTAGATTATTTAAAAAAAAAACAAACAGGTTTGCAGGTAAGACACTCACTGAGACTCAAGAGCTGGCATTTTTTAAGCTCAGTAATACCCTTTCCTTCAGCAATTTCATTAAGCACCTATACAGCATACCACAAAATTACATTCATCAGTGCTGTAAGACAAAAAGAGAAACAAGCAATGCATTAAAAAAAAGGCAATTATCTGGAGGGAATAGAGGTCACCAGCATTACCAGTCTTGAAGGCTGTTCACACAGAGCTAATGGTTTGGGGAACTATTGAAAGCTGAATCTCATTTCTTCACTGCTTATTACTTTCTATTAACTGAAGAGGAATCCACATTCCTGAAATTACAGAAATTGTCCGAGATTAATTCATAGATGGCACAAGTTCCTGTATCTTGCAGGTGATGAGGTCCTCTCAATAGAAAGCTTCCATCACTGCAACATCACCTCTCATAACAACTCTCACCTTTCTATCTTGCTAATGGCTCACTGGAAAACGGATGTAAATGAAAGCTAAGAAGTGCAGACTAAATACCATATGAGGCAGAATAGTAGAAAACAGAAGAAAAGCTTTGCCCAATCATGAAAAAAGCACACGTGTTCTGCTTTCGCAGCGTCTGTGGCCGAAAGGCCTGTGCCTCAGCGGCCATCCAGACGGACGTTTTATCCCAGCACAGCAGGTGGTGCTCAAACCACCCCGGCTGGGCAGAGCCTGCAGACACAACCAGCCTGTGCTGCCTAACTTCATAGTCCAGTGCTGGCCCAGCCTTTAGGTAAACCACACTCAAAACGTTAATGGAACAAGCCATGGTGAAAGCCTACTTTTACTTAATGAGTCAGCAGCGTGCCCAGGTGGCCAATGGCATCCTGACTTCTATTAGAAACACTGTGGCAAGCAGGAACAGGGAGGTGGTCATCCCCCTGTACACAGCACTGGTGAGGTCACACCTGGAGTATTGTTTTGGGCCCCTCACCATAGGAAGGACATTAAGGTGCTGGAGTGTGTCCAGAGAAGAACAAGGCTGATGAAGGGCCTGGAGGAGCATCTGAAGGAGCTGGAGTTGTTCAGTATGGGGAAGAGGAGGCTGAGGGGAGACCTCATTGCTCTCTACACCAACCTGAAGGGAGGCTGGAGTAAGGAGGGGGCAGCCTCTTCTCTTTGGTGTCAAGTGACAGGACTAGAGGAAATGGTTACAAGCTGCACTAGGGGAGGTTCAGGCTGGGTGTTAGGAAATATTTCTTCACAGAGACGGTTACCAAACATTGGAATGGCCTGTCCAGGGCAGTGGTGGGGTCACCATCCCTGGGGGTGTTCCAGTGGCGTGTAAACCTGGCGTTTAGGGATATGGTTTAGTGTTGACCCTTCAGTGCTGCGTCGAAGATTTGACCGGATGATCTTCAAGGTCTCTTCCAACTGGATATATTCCATGATTCTGTGATTCTGTAATAATTTTTCAATATGTATATGCCTAAAACTGTAGACATGAAAATATTAAAACACATTACCGCGATGATGTCACCTAAAGAATTGTTTTCTTTCACCCAAAGAACCATCTGCCTGTGTGCTGGCAGATTTCACATCTTCTGAGAGAGGACATGGTTTTATTAGCTGTATCTGGGCACTGTGCGGCCTCTTTTGCAGGTCAGCAAGGGCTATGTGCAGTCTGAAAATGAAAGAGGTTCCGAAAACTTTACAGCTGCTTTCCTATAAATTGGATATGCCTGTATCCCTGAGATCTAACTACTTACATATTTGGTGAAAGAAAATGTGTAACAACATTATTTGCAAGACCTCTATGGATTCCTAGGAAATAGGAATTCCTAAGTTCTTACTGGACATCATAAATAGCTAATGATGGATGAATGTAATCTCACATGCAAAAGACATTTCCAACTAGAGAAAAAATCCCATTTAAGAGGTACTAATGAAATTTGGCAGGCTAATATATACTTTGATCATAGCTTGATGAATCTCTTACAGAGAGCAAATCCCAGCATCTTCTAGCACTCTGATGAAAGGAGATCCACTTCTGCTCTCATGAGTCCTACTTGGCACTGCAGTGATGGACCTGCTCTGGGAGGACAGGAGAGGGAGTGAAGGGAAAGAGGAGGAGGAAAGGCAAACACAGAAGTCTCTGTTCCTGCTAGATACAGTCAGGCACTTGTGTATATGGATACACTGTGAGCTACTGTTGTGTGACATTCTACTAGTTGTATCTTTTTTAATAAAACATTACCCTTAGCAGTGTCTGTTTCTTATGTCTCCATGATCTGCGTAAGAGCCAAAGTACACTTTCTGCAGTTTTCTTGATAAACATTTCAGGGTCTTGAATTTTTTAACTAAGCAGAGTGTTTGAGGGCAGTATTTTTATTCTCTTCCCCACTCTCAACTGTTAATGAACCTTGTTTCAAGATTTGTCTTTTGTTTTGTAGAAATCAGCGGTCTGCAGACCACAACTCTCCATCAGTCCTAAGAGGAGGCACTTAGCTGAGCCTGTCAGCCACAAGAATGGTAATGCACTAAGGATTTGTATGCATGACTTATTTCTCATTTATCTTCCCTTGCGAGGCCTCCCAGCACTGAGAACAGCAGCACTAAGCTGCAGAGATCAAGAAAGCTACTATATTTATGACAGTGCTCTTCTTCTCTCTGTTGCCAAAAGAGTGGTCAGATGTCACATAGCACTTTACACAGCTGAATTCTATTAGTGCAGGATTTTTATATTTTCAGGCGTATTCTGAAAATAAATTCATCCACCCAATCCCATTATCTGTAGAGGAAGTACAACAACATTTTAATACTGATTTGAAATTCACTATATTTGAATTGTCTGCTCATATTTCATAGTGGCATATTTAACCCAAATTTAGCTTTCAGCAACTGCTGGAACATTTCCCTGCAAGTTCTTACCCACAGGGCTAAAAGCCAGACTACAAGGTTTTTCAGGTTTCTTGCCAAAGACACAATAATAATCTCTTTATGGTAATACTGCATAACTCCTCCATCATCCTGTAATACCTTCAAGGACTCCAACTGCCCACAGTATATTTAACACATCTGCTACATCTTGCCACAGATTGTGAAGCATTTCCTGCTAGTCAGCAAAGTTGCTTTTTCATAGTTGTCAGTGGCATTTCATAATATTTAAGGAAAAAAAAAAAGTCCTGTGATCATCTAATTAAACTGTCAACAATATAAAAGCCTTGCGATTTGCAAGATCTAATTGCTTCTGTAATTAGCTGGAGTTGTACTAAAACTGATCCTTCAGAGAAACGTCCTGTCTTACTACCAAGATCTCCAGTTCTGACATGCTTTGGTTCTGACATTCTTTGGCTTGTTCCAGTATCTAATTGTCCTTATCTTCCCAGTGGCTCATTCACCGTAGTGTCCTTGATCAGGGTCCATCGTTCATGGACTCTATGTCTCTAATGTCAAGATCCATCGTTGCAAATAAAGATGCTCTCACTAGTATATAGGTAACCAAGGACACTACAAGAAGGCTTATTTACACTTGAATAGTAGGTGGTTTTGAGTGATTTGCCATTGGAATGGGCTGCCCAGGGAGGTGGTGAAGTCACTGTCCCTGGAAGTGTTTAAAATAAGACTGGATGAGGCACTTAGTGCCGTGGTTTATTTGATTAGATGGTGTTGGGTGATAGGTCAGATCTTGATCTTGAAGGTCTTTTCCAACCTGGTTAATTCTGTGATTTTGTGCACAAAGAGCTAGATTATTTAACTGGCAGGTTTGCGGTAGATTGAAGATGCAGTTTTATATTCACTGCAGTTGCCTCAGTTTTTCCTAGATTGGTATGTCTGGGTTTAAAACAGTACAAAAAATAAGGATGGTGGCATGAAATGGACAAAAAGTTACTGGACATTGACAGTTCACAGTTGCCTAGGAATAAGCCCTTGACAGCTCACGTGTTTAGTGTGGAAGGCAGTGGAGCACTCTGATCTAGGGCACTGACTGCTCTGGTGTTACCTGGGAGACAGAAGGAGAAAGTGAAGGAGTTTAAAGAGGCATGGATAAGACAACCAGGTACAGACCAAGGCCTTTAAATGATATCTAATAAAATTGATTATTTCATTTTCAATATGACCTTTTGTTAGTTATTGCTTTCTCTGTTAGCTGTAAGCCTCTTAGCTCTCTTTCACAAACTCACTGTTTTTAGATCTGTCCCTCCATGGATCACTTTGCAAATTTAACTTTCTCAAGTTGTTTTTTTTTTTTTTTCTGCCTGAGTTACTCTGTATCTTCTTTCTTCCTTTTGATTTTTCTAGTTTTAAGATTTAATATTTGATTCACTATTCTATATTCACTTATAATCATTCTTTCTCATTGTCACTATTTTGACAGTTTTCTTTTTTGTTCAGCAATTTATCTCATATGCCAGCCTGCCCAGAGCAGCATTTTTTTGATTCATTTGTTTCCCAGTTATTTTTGATCTTTTATTCTCTTTCCTCTCCATGACTTAGCCTGTGTGTCCCCTGCTTTGTGCTTTTATTGTATTTGTATCTTTTTGCTTGTTCAGCATCAATGACTGGAAGTTTCAAAGGGCAGAAATAAATAGAGGCAGCTTCTGTGCTGAATGGAATGATGTCAGCGATACAGCTTCTGAAAGCACATTTCATTCCACTGACTTGCTAACAATTAGGAATCACAAAACAAATTGATCTGTTATATCTCTAAGATACAGCTCTTGATTTTTTCTCCTGCAATTTGTTTTGACTTTATTCCACTTAGATCTTGCAATTATATGGCAAATTGGTGTAGCTGTTCAAAACAAACACATTACACGATCCTGCATGAACCAATTTAATGGCAGCCAGTGATGATGAAATCACCACTTTAAATTAATTAGTAAGTTAACATTGTTGCAGTTTGAAAAGCAGAAACCTTTAGTTTCAGTTTTGGAAGCATCTTTCATGCTTGCAGCAATGCAGGTTAATTTCAAAGTGCCATGCCCTCATTGCAAGAGTAACTACTGTGTGAAGTTAGCATAACACTGCTTTAATCTCAAGGATTGGAAAATCTGCAATATTAATTCTTCATTACCTCTCTCTATTGTAAGTATAATTCAATAAAGGATATATGTCCTTTTTTTTCTGTTCTGCTCAAACTCTTTGATCTTGCAGTTTCTTCCAGCTCTAATAATCACATCCTACATCCTCCCAGTCAGTTCAGTTTTTTCAATACCAACATGATATGTGAGAGGTATATGTGAGAGGGAGATATTTTTCATGGCAATTCCAAAGTGAACACTTGAAGCATAGGAGGAAATTCAAAAAAATATTCTGTCCCAGAATTTCAAGAAAGGATCACAGCTGTTGATGTAATTTACAAGATAATTGAATGGTGCTTTCCAACCCAGTTTCTCCTGTAATACTTTTATTATACTTTACTCATAGATTATTTCCTTTGGGAACAATATTGGATCTTGTAGTCTGATTCCCATTATAGCACAGGCTGTTAAACTTTACATAAATACTTTAGTAAAGGGCAGTAACTCCTAAATAAAATTTCTATTATGTCTTCTAAGAGATATCCAGCACTGATTTTATAACATTAACAGTGGAAACCCCAACCTCTTTTGACAATTGTCCCTGTTTATCAGCCTTGCTATTAAAATAAGTCACAAAATAAAAATGTACCAGACTGATACTTTGAATGCTTTTGGCCTTAATAATGAAGCACAGGTTATTGTTTTGCCTCTGAGAAGCTTTTAAGTTTTGGTATTTTTTTCCTTTGAAAGTGCTCATAGACACAGGGCACATTCTATTTGATAAGTTTAAAAAGTCCAATTTTTTCAGCATCTCAGGGTATATTTTATTGGGTTATTTCTGATGAAAAGAATTAATTTTGTGCTGCCCGCATGTTGACAATCACATTGTCTGCTGGATGTTGTGTGTCTTCATTCAGTGCCCAACTCACTGGCTGAATATTTCAAGACTTCTGAACATGGACTTCTTGTTCTTTGTGTTGCTGTAAGGTAAGACAGTCTCCTACTGTATTCAGGCACACACAGAAGTATCACAATGGTTAGTGTGTTCCTGAGAATTGTGAGAGTAGCAAACCAAAGGAAAATATCTGGTCTTCATCTTAAGATAGGTCAGGAATGTGTGTATGCATATATACATATATATATATATATAAAATATAATATATAAAAATAAAATATACATATGTATATTTTGTGGACACCAACCTAAACTCGGGTTTGAGAGATTACATATATATAAATCTATTTTGAGGGCACCAAAAACCTTGATTGACAGAACTACACAATTGAAAGAGCAGTGGTCAAGGGTATTGCTGCATCAACTATGCAGCAAGGATGTCTGCTACAGTGAAACCCTTTCTTCAGCCTCAGAATCATGTTTGTGATTCTTCTGTGCCCCACTCTGTTCTTTCAACTATATTTTTGTTGATATCACAACTGCATACGCTAGGAATTTTATGTAGAGAGATAAAGCCACCTCCATATTGCCTACTCAAGATTTGTGGGGTTTATGCACCATCAACCTTTTTTTTGTTACAGCACACCACACGGGGAAACTGCACTGCCTCTCTGCTAAAACCTCTCATGTTTTCTAGGACACAGAGTGCCCTGTTAAATAAGATCTACAGTCTTATTCCTTGTCATATGTCCTTCTAAATGTTTGTGTTAAAGTACAATGTGTGTTTCACTGAGCTCAGTTTTCTCCCTTGTAATTCAGAATACTCTTTTTGGGTGACTTGTTTTTCACATTCTTCACCACTTTGAACCATTCACAAATGTTAATACCATTGATTTCATTTTTTACTTATTTCTGCTTATTGATTGAAAATGATGAAGAACACAGAGGTGCTGAAAAAGAAACTGATTAAGAACTAGGACTAATCACTAAAGAACCTTCCTACAAACATCATCACTAGTGCTAACTCCCTCCTGACAAGTACTCTTTGAGTGCTATAAGCCAGTTCTTAATCCCTTTAAGATGTACTTTATTGATACTGCATAGTTCTAATATTTTTATCAGCATGACATTTATAGTACATTAAGTATTTTACAAAAGTCCACATGAAGGAAATCAAATAAAATTGACAAAGACTATTTTTCATAAAGCCTTCTCTTTTATCAAAATAATCTTTCTAATTTTTCCACTATTTTGCCAAGAAAAAGAAAAGATGTTATCTGTCAAGCCTCCAGTTATCTTCTCTTCACCCTTGAACATTTTGAATACTTATAAAATAGTAGTATGTTTTTGATCCTCAGAGTTACCCTTATGCAAAGACTTATTCAAACCTGACATTTGAGGGAGACAATGCTAGAAATTGTCACTTATTGCTGCCCAGGGAGGTGGTTGAATCACCAACCCTGGATGTGTTTAAAGGTCATTTGGATGTGGTGCTTGGATATATGGTTTAGGGGTGAACTTTGTAGAGTAGGGTTATTGGTTGGACGTGGTGATCCCGAGGGTCTTTTCCAGCCTGAATGTTTCTGTGATTCTGTGTGTGAATCCTGAGTGTGAGCTGTCTAGGTTTCCCAATGTGAAATATTCTTCTGCTAATACATATCATTTAACATCCACATTGGCTACTAATAGTGCAATTCATCTCACCTAAATTCACCTCAGATTAGCTAAATTGCCTAGGAATCCACAACAGAGAAAGAAAGATAAGTACCTGCTATAGAACTATTTCATTCCAATTCTCCTCAAGACAGTCAAATAAATTAAAACATTTATCAGTAACACTGCTGTAAAAACACAGATATCAAAAGCACTAGGTTAAAAAGCATGGCGTATATACACACCTAAGTCCTTGTACACAGTTCTGTGTAAAGGTAATGTCTATGTGACCAAGCAAACACTGTTTATGCCATTAAAGACTCTTATTGAGATATCTGCTGAAGGAAAACAGGCACCTTCTGCAGGAGCTGCTTAAGCTCTCCCTCACTGCACAGGTGGAGCTATCATTAGACCATGCTCCTATGCACTGCAGCAAACACCACCAGCTGTGCACCCTACTGTGCTGCAGCACTGGGTGGGCAGAACTGAGCACTGTGGTAACCTGTACCGCTACAAACACAGGGACTGGTTTGCTCTCATTAAAGGCAACATAATGTGCTCACCTGGCCTGCTTCCTCACCTGAGGTGTGGTGGTAATTTGGCTGAGAGGCTTGCAGAAGAATGTAGGCAGCACAGTCAGTTAAGCTCTCCCTGAAACTCTGAGGGAGGGAAAAGAGATATTCTTTGTCTCATTCTGACTGCAATTTGGGCCAAACTACCTTAAACACACTTCACAGTGGGAAATTGCTGAATATGCAATGGAACAGTAACCAGTCCAGTAACTGAAAGAGTATATGGAGTACAAGCAACAAATTGAAAGGATCACCACCTTTGTCTTGCCATCTCTAAGAAGGAAAAAAATTCTTCACAGTTAGATTCACGATTCAGTGAAGTCCTAATCTGCAGATGGAGGCTGCCTTCCATGGGCAGTTAGGAAATGTAAATGTATTTCTGAGTGCATGGATATTAATGAGAACCAAGGTAGCCAGAGTTTATTGGATGAGCAATTCAGGCATTGGAGTGTTTGGGAAGCAAGCTGAGAACAGGATGCAAGTCCAAGCATAATTATGAATGTGATGCAGTCACAGAAGGATTAAAGACAGCAGCTATGTTACGAAATTTGCAGGAAAGGAACACCAGCATGCAACAGGGTGGACACTTCCTAGAAGAAGGAGTACATTAAGACAAAAATTAAGTGAGGCAAAGGCTACAGTTTGGAATATACTATGAGATAAAAGGAAACATCAAAAAGATTTCATCTAAAAAGAATCCACTGAAAAATAAATTGGCTGTAACAGCACACATGGCACAAACTGTAGTTAAAGGGAAATTAGATGCCATTAAGAAATAGCAAAGGAATTAGGGGCCTCACTAGGACAACTAGTGTGGCTGTTATATGTACCCACACCAGTGATTATTGGCTATCTTGCCTTTTACATTCAACATTAATTAGACTTTATGTGATATCTTCATTACCATTAATAGTCCTGTTAGCCCACTGACTTTAACTTTTAAACACTTCAGTATATTTCCAGAAGTACCTTGGCTGGAAATCACCTAAACAAAAATGTATCAGTGTTATATAATTCCAGTGTATATATAAAACTTAATTTTTCAAACCAAACAATTTATAGTTTATTAGTTAGGTCGAATATTTTCAAGATTTCAGCTAAGACTGCCATTCAAAAAGCAACTCTGCTTTCAGCTGGCAGTGTTGTGCTGTTTTCACTTCCCTTCAAATCAAAGTCTCAAGAAGCATGTATCAATCAAACCACAGTGGTCACTCTTAGGACCATGAGTACAGCATACAGTACCTTATCACAATTTTTATCATTATCTTTTACTAATTTTCTAAGTTTCCTTGCTCATTCTGCAGGAATATTCCACTTGTCTAGAACTTAGGGGTTGCCCTGCTAAGTGGGATTTATTTTTCCTTGATTCATAAGATTGTGCATAAATCTTTCAGCATTTCCTCTTGACATGGCTTACTTGGGAATACTGCATTGCTAAAATCCCACATTATATAACAGCTGTGTGATAGCTCTTTTCACAGGAATGGCTTCCTTCCACTTTGTAAATGGGTGAAAATAACTGAGCAGTGTTGGTTTCCCCAAGTGGTAATCCAAGAGAGTCCTACAGAGTTACCCTGTACCCTGGCCCCAAAACCTCCTACACACTGCAGCTGGGTTTGATTTTGAGATATTTGCAATTGGTCCTGCTAGCCAGCTGTGCACTTGTTGCTCTGCATTAGTAACCATTACCATATAAACACCATCTAACATCCAGCTTTGCCAGAATCAGGCCAGATTGCTTTGTACCAGTGCTGGACCTACACATGCTCACAGACCATCTCCATGTGTTCATATTGCTTCCTTTTAGTGGGCAAATATCAACTGCTGTTGGAATCAAAGTCCCCGAAAGCTTAAATTTTCAAAAGCAATATAGAAAGTCAGAGGGTCTTTCAAATCTGCAGTAGAGTTACATATGGTTCAAATTAACTCAAGTGACTATTCCATTGGATTTTGTAATTATTCAACTGGAATATATGCTGAGCAAAGCCTATTTAAGCAATGGATTGAGAAACATTTGAAAGAGAGAAGTAGTATTTTAAGTACTTTATTAGGAAATTTAGGTGCAGTGAATGGAACACTGAATACTATAGACCTTGAATTCATTTGGGAAAAATTATCATGGCAGAAAATGATGTGATTAAAGCCTTCCTACAGAGAAATTAAATACTACAAACTCTCAGTACATAGCCAGGGAGAATTAGTGGGTCCAGATGAGGGGCATGAAAATTATCAGGGAGTTGGAACACCTCTACTATGAAGACAGGCTGAGGGGCCTGGGGTTGTTCCACCTGGAGGAGAAAAGGCTCTGGGGAGACCTAATAATGACCTTCCAGTACCTGAAGAGGGCCTACAAGAAGGCTGAAGAGAGGGACTGTTTACAAAGACCTGTAGTGACAGGATGATGGACAATGGCTTCAAACTAAACAAGAGTAGATTTAGATTGGATGTTAGGAACAAGTTCTTTACCATGAGGGTAGTAGAACACTGGAACAGGTTGCCCAGAGAGGTAGTTGAGGTCCCATCCTTGGAGATACCCAAGGTGAGGCTCAACAGGGCTCTAGGCAATCTGATCTAGTGGAGGGTGCCCCTGCTGAGTACACAGGGCACTGGACTAGATAACATTTGGAGGTCGCTTCCATCCCAGACCAGTCTGTGATTCTTTGATTCTATGAATTATCGCTCCTTGAAAAACCTGTTTCCTCATAAGTTTCAAATGTTATAACAACAGCAAATGAATCTCATTGCAGTATTACCAGGTCAGTGTGGTTTGCCGATACTAAGCTATATTATTGCAAGGATTAATAGAAGGAAAGTTGATCTAATGAAGAATAAAAAGGTCCACCATCTTAAATGTCTGTTAAAATACTGTAAGTCAGTATCTTTTCTTAATTTACTGTGTTGCAGAAACAAGAAAGGACCTCATATAAAGTGATTACCCTTGAACTGGTAAAATCCATTCCTAGTGGAAACCAGGTGTTCCTCCCAAAGGAGCTGACTGGGTAGTTTCAAAAATATATTAGGATGCGTTCTTGCTGTAGAGAAATGGAAGCAAATGCTCACCATAAAGAATTGTTTTGATCCAAAAGTCAGCTGGTATGCCCAAAAAGCAAAAAACATCTATTATTGTGTCTTCAGAATAAGATCATATTTTAACATTGACACCCTCATCTCATAAAGATATTGTCATTACTTACCAGGTTTTAGGTGTACAACCAAACATCACTCTCTGATAAGAATGACTGAAAACAATGCACAAACAACCCTAGTGGATGACAGCTACTGTAACAGGAACAACAGGACCTGAATGGAAGATGTTGATGTTGTGGAAGAAAACTTTTTATTACAAATGTACAGTAAACCGATCTGTGACACTGTCTCAACAAACCAAGAAGAAAACTGAAATACATCAGGAAGAAATTACAATATGGACATCAGAAATTAGGGAAGTCTCAGTGGGACAGGCTATTCTACAGTCCTACAACATCTAGTTTGTTATGTGGACTATTTAATCCATTACTGAACTATTAGCAATGCAGGCTGTATACTACAGAGGTGATTCGTTATATATGGTATCTCAAGGTTATTTTTAACAAGGTACTAGAAAATCAATACTTTATGAGGCAAATCCCAAATGTTTCCTCAAGAGGCCAGTGATTACATGCAGACTGGAGACTGAGCAGTTTGACCAACTGTGCTTTTAAGGAAATTGTGATTTGAGCATATCACCATGAAGGGCAGAATTATTGTAGCCTGAAGAGAAGCAAATAAATTTGAGCATAAATTTTGTCACATGGGTAACAAAGAATTATATACATGTATGCCTATATCCTTGAAAAAAGTGCTGTGCAAAGGGAGCTTTCAGGAATCCTAAAACATGAATGCATACATGACTCGGTCACTGATCCTAGAATAAGAAGGTACTGCAAAGTGCTGAGGCTGTCACAAAGCCACACCTTGAAAAGACTACCAGAATATCTTAAACAAAGACTATTATCTTGACAGCTGATGCTGATAAAAAAGGGGACCTTCTCTGTGACACCAAGTCACTGATTCTATAGGGAGTCATTGTAATTTAACCACAAAGAGAATCAATTGAAGATGCCCCTAACTAACTGCACAGGTGGAGCTATCGTTACACCATGCCTGCATGCACTGCAGCAAACGCCACCAGCTGTGCACCCTCTCTTGCTGCACCACTGGGTGTGCAGAACTGTGGTAGTTTTAGGCTGATGCCTAAGAAAATTTTCCACAGATCTTGAGTAAAAGTGGTAGAATTTAAATAAATTATCATTGGATGTAAAAGGGGAAATAATGATAAGGTCTAAATAATCCCATTGGTCTGATAACTAACATAAAGTAAGTTGTGTAAACTAACTCTTTTCAGTTTCTTCACTCTAGCAGACACTGTCTGGCTTTTGCTAGCTGTTGCTGACCTTGGCTGCACTCTTTGTTGTGGCTAAGTACTAATAAGCTACTCTATGCTTTTCTCCTCTTTTCCCTTGTCCCATGTACAGAGGGGAAGGCAGGGGGGAAGAGGAGGAAGCTGTTGGTAGCCCCCTGGTTTTGTCCAGGGTGGTTCTTGTGTTGTTCATAAATTGCAAATACATGTAAATATTGTATATTTTGCACATATTCATTGCATTCCATATTTCTAGATTGTAGTGTGCCTTTAAATATAACTTCATTTGCTTTCAACTGAGCTGGTCTGGCAATTTTATTTTGGGGATATTTCTCTCCAAATTAGCTGGGGGGTAATTTTCAACCCACTACAAGAACTGAGCACTGTGGTAGCCTGTACTGATACAAACACAGGGACTGGTTTGCTATCATTAAAGGGCAATGTAACATACACACCTGGCCTGCATCCTCACCTGGTGATAATATGGATGTTAATGTCCCAGGTACCCAAACTGGAATAAACTGCCCTCTAGAATACCTGCTCTTGACTGAAGAGAAGGACTTGCTGGATGCAAATCAGAGTTACTGGGATTCCTTTCACTCTAGAAGGGTGGACTTTTCCACCCTCATGTGTTATGACTAGAATCCTCTGCTTCTTTTCAAACAGAAGACAAAAACATTTATTGAACAGTTTTTCCTCTTGCTCTTAAAAATTTTCCATCTCCTTGTGGCAACGGTTATCAGTTGTGTTTCATACTCTCCTTAATACCCTTCAGATGGTGTTATATTTATCCTCAGAACTTCCAGTCTTATTTGTTTGGATATCTTTATCTCTCTTTATTGACATTGCCTTTTTTCTAACTCATCATTCAGACTCATTAACATTGGTATTCTATGGGGTTTTTTCCCTTTCTTCTATTTCATTTTTTCCTTTCATATCTTCCTTTTCTTGGCACTGAACAAAAACTGGCAAATAGCACTTACTTAACTTCTTACTTGATTGAGGAATCAATGTGGCAATTAATTTACTTCACAACTTTAAGGGTTGTTTTTTGTCTTAACCTAGTTTATCTCATAACTTTTTCCCACCTTTGGAAATCACTTTGCTATTCAAAGTACAAAGCATGTACATATTTTTTTATATGTGTATATATTTACAGATATATTATATACATATATATACATATTTTATATATATACACACACATATATACAGTGAATACATAACTGAATGGAATAACCCATGGTTCCTTCATAAGGAGTATAATAACATCACTGGTCCCAAGGTAACCATCAAGTCCAGAGATTATTCATTTATCTTTAACTGCCACACTGGAGTTCAAAATAGACATGTGATTAAGAAATTAGGTAACTCATCCTGACTATATTGGATCAGGCACTGGATTTCACTTACATCACAGTTAAATTTAGCTACTGCCTGTAAACAGACAGCAAGCAGGTAGGGGATCAGCTCTCTCTTTCACCAGAGTCAAGTGAAGCTTTCTCACAGAAGCTGACTGCAAGACACCACAACTGCTGTGAGACATCAAACTCTCCAGCAGTCTCACTTGGAGAAACAACAGCCTTTCCTGCAGGAGCAAGAAAAGCTGCCCAGAATAATATTATGGTTGGTGAAAAAATGCTTCACACATCTGAATGGCCTTGTCTCTTTGGACCTGAAGTGAATCGGAAACAGAAACAGAAGCATTTTGGAGCATAGTCTTCATTTCAAAGATGTTCCTTTTGAGTTTTGGGGGGGGGAATGTAGAAAGGTAGTCAGCTCAGAGAGATCAAAGGCCTACAAATAGAAATCCTGAAGTGCAGCAAGTCAGATATACTCACATGAGACAGAAATCGCTAGCTAAATTATTTAACAGTATGAGTAATGTTTCAACTTTGTGCTGCCACTTTTTATGGCATCTAAATCAATTTATTTCTCAAAATAGATCCCAGTGCTTTGCTGCAGTAACTGGAAATTACCTTCACCTCTTCTGTGCTATCAGTAAAAAAATGAAATTAGCTTTATCACTTCATTAGAAGTTTTAGCAAATGATGTAATTAAGGAAGAATAAATTATTTGAAACTATGAAAGCACCAAAGCTGCTACATTCATCTATCTGAGGCATACAGAAACATCCTGTAACTTTAACATAAGCCATGTTATTCTTTTTTTTTTTTTTTTTTTTTTTTGCTTGAATGGCTTTCATTTCATAGAATGAAATAAACAATGAAATGATGAGTCAGCTGTAACTTTCATCACTGAAACCCAGGTGTCCACAAAGACTGTGTTTTCCCAGTACACCTAGGAATGTGAAGTATACATCAGAAAGATATATTGTCATTGTACATAAAATGATACTTTATTCTTCCTCCTACAGAAGTCTGTATGACTCCTCTACATCAGTACCACAGAGGGCTTTAACAGAAGAGCTGTAGGGAGTCCTGCCAAAGCACTTTACAATACTCTCTATCTCAAAACTGTCTCTTCCCTTCTGCCAGAGGCTATTTTCCTCTGAGAGGAGTTGGCAGACTGCAGTATGTGCACATACTTCAGCTCTTCAGAGCAAATCCTTACAGTATCAGCAAAGATGGGCTTAAGCCACCATACTAGGGTGCTAAGGGAAGGAACTAAAGAGTGCGTACTTCTGCCAGCATTGCAACAGGGTGGCAATCTTTGGTAGGGCTGAGTAAGCCAGCTGGCCACTATATGGTATCCTGTCCCAGCCAGATATTGCCCACATTCCTCCTAGGGTATACATCACAGCACTGCAGTTACAGCAAAACTGTTTGTACAAGGACACAAGTGCCTGAAGTGGATGAAAAGGCATGCTGAACTAATAGGTCCAAAGGCAGTTTGCCTTTGATTAGAAAAAGTGTGCCTAAGATATCCTGCTGGAGGCTGCCAGAGGGAACTGGGAGGCCCTGAGCAATGCTGGCTAAGGGTGTCTGTGGTTTCACACAGCTGATGTGCACACATGATGAGCACGTTGCTGTCACGTCAAGTGAGTTAGTGAGGCTCACTCTGCACGTGTGCAGACCTTTGTGGAGCAGCTGTACAGCACGCAGGCAATAGCTGATATTCCTGCATCAACTGTCAAGGGTGCCAGGAAAAGCAACTGGAGTGAAAATAAAGGAAAAATCAACTTCCAGCTATTTTTAGGGGACATAATCCAAAGTCTGAAAGGATTCTCAAGACCCCTGAGGGACTTGGACCCTGGGATTGAACAAGGCAGCTATGAAAATCATCGTTCTAGTATCCTAAAACACAAGAGGTCAATAATCTGATCCACATGCACTGATTCCTGTGTTGACAAGAGACGAATTAAGTGCATATGTTCTTTGGGAGGCACCAAAGGTTGGACTGGATGATCTTGGAGGTCTCTTCCAACCTGGCTGATTCTATGATTCTATGATCTCTGCCTTCTGCTTGATGCTCTGGTGGTGTAAGGAATATAGCCTGTGCAGGAACAGCTCTGCTGGTAAATGTTGCAGGTGTCTGCAAATATGAGATAACATTTACTCTACAATCACACCTGAAACACACTTCCACCAGGTCTTCAAAAAGTAAACCAACATCATTAGAGTTATATTATTGCTCAAATGCACATGCAGATTCACTTACTTTAAACAGTATGTGTCCTTATCAACACAGAGAAACCAGCAAGACACTAGGATCACAAATGCTTTTCTCCTAGATCAACACAGACACTTTTGTATGTTTATTTAAGCAAATTAATATTCTTCTATATATACAGCACTATTTATTCAATTGGCAAGACATTTTAGACATGCTGTGTGTAAAAACACATTTTCACTTGACGAATGGAACACTGTAATACTGTAAGTTCCAAAAGAACTTATGTGTCAGCAGTTCAAGTCAAAAGATGTGACTAGTCAGCTTTTAGCATAGCTTCCCAGAACCAGGGGACAGAAAAAAAAAAAAAGGAAATGCAGAGTACAGCTTGAAACACAGCTGAACTTGCTTTAGAATAGGACCCTCATGCAACACTGAACTCAGATTGCATTAATGCTACTGGCATTTGACAAATGATTACAGATTGTTCACATGGAAAATGATGGTAATAAAAGGTAAGCTGTGATTCTAAAGTGCTACAATGGCACTAATACAAATTCATATGTGGACACTTTCATCTAATTATAAGAGGGCTTTTTTTCTGGCTTTTGCATTAGTTCCTTCAGAAGTGATTTCAGCTGGACCAGAAAAAAAGCCACTCTCATATTGGAATGTGTACCTATATAGAGAGTCACATCAGTACAATTCTGTTAGCTTAATTATGCGTCTGTAGTTCCTGGAGACAATTTTTAGGATGGAAAGTAGCTGTGGTTGTTGCTATTATATTTAATTTTTATTATTTGTTACTGCAGGTTCAGTATATTAGATGACATCCACCTACATTTGCATTTGACTAACCTGTGAGCTTATATACCACACTTGCTTGTTTTTCTCAGATCTCAGTTGAAATTCAAATAATAGTTTCTCAGTTTCAAAAAACACAGCTTTTAATAAGTGTAAGAAAGAATATAATTAATTGAAGTTTTAATTGTTTCTTTTAATGAACTATCGTACAGATGTGAAGTTTAAAAGATTACTCTTTTTCCTAGTCAGTAATCCTTGGTGATAGGTATGTAAAAATCTCAAGGATACTATCCAAATGACAGATGAAGTAGAGTGAGACAGGTAAATTGGCTTGATGGTTGCAGACAAAACACCAGTGTTCAAGACTGGAACTTCTGTATTCAGTCCTACTCATCCTTTACCACTTTGAGATATAGAATGTTACTCACCCAGCTAGCTGAGTGCAGTTATCTGTATGACATCACTATAAATCTAACCAACAAAACCAGAAGCAATTAACACTCTACCTATTCCTATTTGAAATAAATACAATAAAAGCCACAAAATACTATCATGGTTCCTAACTCATGTCAAGGTATCTGGGAGTTTAAAATCCTACACATCACTGTCATACCTAAACAAATTCTAACCCAGATTTCTAGCAATGATGAGTTTAGTGTGTTTCATGAAATATTTGACCTCCGTGAGGAGGTCATGGTTACTATTATTATTTTGATTATTATTATTATTTTGGCCACAAAATTAAGGACTAGCTTAGCTAGGAGACAGGCATGTGAAGAGGCCTCTTCAGGAATCAAAACTGCATGTGATTATGAGGTCGGCCAATCTCTTCTGGTTTGTAAACTGCATCATCCCAGGAGATTAACTGCCTTTGTAGTTCATAGGCTGAAATTCAGCCTTTAATATAGTTTGCTCTTGATTTTTTAAATCACTTTCAGGTTTAGCTCTGAGGCTTTCAAGCAACTTGAGGAGTACCCTGGGACTACCTGAAGGCATTAAACACTGACATGACTTATGTACAAAAGTGTAACACCATTGAGGAAGCAAACCTTTAAGCGTTGTGCCAGGGTGAAGACAAGCACAACTTGTACATCTCAGGATATCAAGAGATTTGAATGAAGGTAGAACTGCAGTGTATTTCAATAAGCTATAGTCAGGACCCAGTGAGCACTTATCTGCAAAGCATATTCCACATTTCTGCTCTGTTCAGGCTGTAATCTCTGTGTTCACTGCACAGAGCAATGCTCTTTGAATGATTATTTTATTTTCTGCCTTCATCTGACCCTCGGTCCACTCAGCCTAAGAGATTTCCCTGACTTAAAAACAAAGTCTCAAAGTATAAGAAAAATGATTAACCTCTACAAACTCTTAGCTCACAATGGATATTTCTCTTGTTCTAACAATTTCCATTACCTTGATAAAACAATGCATTAACAAAGCAACAATAAAGAAGTAGAGCATATTGGCATTCTAATAAGCTGAACTGAAGAGTAAATATTATAGTTCAATATATTAAAGAATTAAATACTATAAGTCTTTTGGAAAACAAAAAGATGTCATGTGAAGAGATAAACAGGTTAGTTCTACTGAGACTGCCTGAGCCAAAGAATAAATTACAGCCTGAATCCTGAATTTAGTTTTGTGCCTACAAGAACGGGGCCTTTGCTATTGAATTTTACACATCCAGGATTTCACATAATGTGTAACCCTCCCTGTAATGCATAATAAGCAAAATTATTATTCTTCCTTTTAGATATAGATTCTGTTTTGGCTGCTTTTTAAAGAAGGTTTCTCTTAGAGAGAGCTCATCTTTCTCACAGAGCCTCTGTTGACACCCCAGTTTGAGCACAGCTCACCTGGCACAGCAGCCTAGTGAAAATGCAGTGTGCACTCACTGAAGAGGGGTTTTCTGTCAATTTGGTTATGTTTTTCTCCCTTGCAACATTGATCAAGCCAACAAAAGCTCTCTTCTGCAGCACAGCTCTATCAGCAGGGGAGCGTGATTATTTTCACACTTGCAGCTGAAATTGCTGGCAAAACTCTGCAGTGCAGGTCAAATCTGAAAAAGAGCTGAGGGAGACTGTATGACTGATAACAAATAACACATGCTCTGAAAGCCATTGCAAGTTATTTAGTTTGTCAGATTTTTTGGGACATAGCTGGCCCATGGCAGGTTTTCACTCTTCCTGATAACCCAGTTTCTGTGCAGTGTGCATAACATATCTGCAGTGCCAGAAAATAACAAAACAGAAACCATTCTAATGAGTTTGTACAGTACCTTTTGTACAGTGTGCATTTATGACTGCAGTCAGTTCCCTCGAAGCTGCCAAAGAGAAATCTCACAGCTGTGAGTTTACTATTCACTTTATAAGCACTGTCTCAAAAGCCTCCCCTGTGTACAAGACAGGCAGCACTTCTTTAACTCCTACCAGGATTCTGCAGGCAGATGCGGTCCAGAGAGACTCGATACACACCACCTCCAAGCTAGAAGCTATGTAAAGCTGTTGTCAAGGGGCAGAGCTAATAAACCCTTTGAGAGTATACCAGCTTGAGCTCAACAATGTGCTAAAACATCAGCATGGCTCCCAGCTGACTTAAAATGTGATGAGAGCAAGTTCATACTTGTCTGTATAAGATTGTGGGGTTGCTTAAACCTCTGGAGAACTGGATGCTCACTGAAACATTCCCAAAATACTTTAAACGTTCAGGACATCATTAAAATCAGCGGTGGGAGGCTGCCAGACAGCTGGGTAATCCTTTGTGTATTTGGGGATTCATCTCAATACAAGCAGCTGGAATAAATTCTATTACAGATGGAGCTGTGTATGCTATTAAAAGATCTTGGGTTTGAGGTCATAAGATTATGCAAACTTTAATTGCTTACAAGGAAGTTTTCCCATATCTGGTGTTTGCACAACGCTGTTTCTTTGGAAAGTTTCAGCCCTAACAGTTCAGACATGTCTGAGAATAAAGCCAGGGAATCACAGTGCTTTACCCATGTGAAAATACAGCCCTGCCAGCCTTTCCACTGAGCTTTTTGTTTTCTCCAGGTTTTAGTGCAGAAGCTTACCTTTATTTAGGGGCTAATTTTTTGTCAGGGAAAAGTGTTTTGCAACCTGCTGAAAATCTGACAACCGGCCAGTGAGAAAAAAAAAAAACAATCTCAGATTGCACACACTGGTAAAGGCTCACTAGAAAATTAACTACAATGCATAAAATATCTAGTGTCACTGAATAGTCAAACCACTTGCAGCTCCTGAGACTGACAAATTTCACGTGTGCCACCTATGGGAAACTGTATGTCAGAAAGACTTTCTATCTCCTGTTCCTTTGCTTAGGTGTGCAGCCAGAGGCTAGAATATACAGGAAACTCTTTGTATTCAGGAGGGAATTGACCTCATTATCTTTAGTAATTTAAATCTTACAATTTCTAATCTATTAAAAAATATCGAAATTCACTCTATGAAGGCATTACTGAGAATTTCTCCTTTCTGAAAATCCCAGAGAGCCATCTTCGGATGTGACACACATGACCCTCTGGAGATGACTATGTTCCTCCAGCAACTAGAGAGAGAACTAGCTTAGACTAGATGTCTAATTTGTACCTAGTTATAGAAAAGCAGGATGAATCACACTTTAGACCAGCCTGGTTATTCTGCAAATTGAATAGTTTACAACAGTAAGGTTGTAACTGAAGACAATCTTACCACACAAGCACAAGAGGCCATCAACTGAGATTATAAAGACTTTTGCCATTCCTGACTTCTGGGATCTTGACACTGATCTCAGCAGTGTTCTAAGTGTCCTTGTCTAGGTAAGGGAGCTCCTGCTGCTGAGCACATTTACCTTGTGATAACTGCTCTATGTGATCAGCCACAAAATATGTGTAAGCTGCCCTCAGCTCCTGACTGTCTGTCCCTGGGGAGAATCTGACCCTCACAGCACCTTCCAGTGGCCTGAAAAACACTTTGCTGATATTGACAAGTTTTATTCATCTATAAGGCAGTGATTCTGAAATAATTATGTCCTTGTCACTTTCTGCAATTATTATAAATTATTGTAATTTTATTAAGAATATTATTAAGAATATTTGTGGTTCTCCTAGATTCTCACGGATTGCATTCATTTTCTGAGAAGTATGGCTTCCAGTTAAGAAAAGGATAAGAAACCAGATATTCTTATGATATTTTAGAACATTATATATTAACTTCTGAATTGCATTAACTAAAAGGAGTTATAGGTGTGGCTGAATATCACGTTTAGAGTCCTTTAGGTAAAAGGAAGAGATGACTCTTTTTCATTGAAGTGGAGAATATTTATCACTTTTTAAAAAATTACTGTAGGCTAGGTAAAGTGATTTCTCAGGGCATGTTTAAAAGAAAACAATTGATTGGTCTGGTTTTTAAGTTATAGAAGAATAAAAATAGGCAAAAATCGTCTCAGATGGATGAACATTGTTGGTCTTGACTTGAACCAAATGTTCCTGTTGTTTGTTTCTTAATTTGTTTTCTCTATGAAAATAAAATCATCATTTTTCATCCTTCAATACTGCACGAAGGAACTTAATCTTTTTGAAGGGTTGCTAATGTTTCTGTGTGTATAGAACACAATATCATAGCCAATCATAGTCTCTCAGCCTCATTAGGGAGACATGCAGGGGATAGCATCTTGGAAAACTCATTAGGAGTTTCTTGTTGCAATCAAATTTGTCCTCTCCTTAGTTACTAAGCACATTATAATAGAGAGAACAAAACCTTGTAACTGTTCTTTCCCATTTATTAATTTTTGTACTGAATGCAAGATCCTTGTTTTACAGGAAGCCATCCACAAAGGCCCAATGGAGTGTAAAAATACTCATGCTGAGAATAATTTCATTAGCCAGAGCTGGACATAGTTTAGCATTATTTCTGTGAAACTGACATACTGTAAGTGGCAAAAAAAGAGAGACGCAGGCGGATTTTTGGCTTTGGTTTTCTTTATACTATAAAGTGCAGAAACCCAAAACTCTGTTTGAAGAACTCAGAAACATTCAGAGACTTTCTGTCATCAGGACACATGACTCTAGGTTGAAGTAATTATTGTGGGAGACTATTGGTGACACAATACTCCAGAAACCTTTGTGGCTTGCGTTTCTCCAAATTCTATCAATGCTGATGCCCCTCAGACTTCATTTCCACTATCTTGGTCAGCAAAAACTCCTTACTCCCACTATGAGTGAGGTATTCAGGAGCATCAGAGATGGAATAAGGGAAGGGAGTGGGAAAGATGGATAAGATGGTCAGAAGTGGAGAACAGTTGGGGAAGGGAAGATGGAAAAAGGAGACTGAGGTAAGAGAAAAGAAGAGAGAACAGGAGAGAGGGGGAACTGGAAGACAAAAAGGTGAAGGAAGCTCTCCTCCTTTGGTCACAGCAAGTAATTAGATGTCTGTGGAACAGAACCTTTAACTTCAGTCTTAAAGTTTGAAAGCATTGGTATTCAGGTATGATTAGACAGATTTTCAACATCTCTTTGATCAATAGATTTTAAAGAGTACTGTGAGATCAATTCAAAGCCAACATTTAAGTTCTAAACATTTTAAGAACATTTGTACATCCTGAGACCAACAGAAAAAATTAACATTTTTCCATGGTGTATATATAAATTCATCTAAACCAAACAACTTGCTGTCTTTTGTTTAGTTTTGTTTTGGGGGTGTTTGTTTGTTTGCTTTTTGATTGTGGTTTTTGTTGTTGTTGCTTGTTTTGGGTTTTTTTTTTGGGGGGGTAGGTGTATAAAACTTAAGGATAAGTTTAGAAGAAAGTTGATCATTTGCTTTATATTCATTGCACAGCACAAAATGCACATAGTGATAAATAATGGAAGAAAATACTAACATCTCAAATGGCAATAACTTCAGAAGCCATCTTTAACAAAGATATTTTTCTTGAGCAATATGAATTTTAACCTGGAAGTTTCAAGAACTAATGAGTTATATGACTTGAACTGAAATCATTGATCAAATTAAACTACAGCATACATTTATACAGAGTTCCCAGAAGAAATCAAAGTTCTTTTATATTATCTTCAACAGCTAACGCAAATGTCTTCATGAATTTCTCATACTTGGCAAGATTCAAACCTAAGAACAAATTCATTGACTTTGAATCACTATTCAGCTGCAAAACAAATTACTTCCTATAAATTACTTCCTATCTGTATATTTTAAATCCTTTACTTAATAATCAGCATGTGCTGGAAAGCAATACACACAACAGGAATAGGAGATATTTTTAACATGAAAATTCAGTATTAAATGAGATATTTTTACAATACAGATATTTTTACAACATCTGTTTGCTTAATAGAGATCCAAAAACAAACATGACTTCAGACCACTAAACAAAAATGCTTATTTTCCAGCCAAATCTGAATGTCCCCATATGTCACATTATTGCTGAATAATTGAGAATAATGTAGTATAAATGCAACTATAGAACCATTCAAATGTCTGCTTATTTGGCCTGATTCCAAGTTTTTAAACAAATTCTAAAAATGAAAGCTGCTACACACTTTATTGATCATTCACCATTCTAAATTGGATTTCAAGGACCTATTCAGAGTGTTGTGTTAGCAAAAGCTACACAGTTGAATAGAAACATAACCTTCATTTTTATATGAATTTGGCAAAGTCACAACTATCAAGAGGAAAAAATACAATTTTGTTCTCCGTGACACACTAGTTTAAACTGGCTTCCTCTTAAATGCCTTTCTTCTGTCTCCTTAGCTATTAAATCTGGATGCAGTAACTGATGGTATGACAGTACACATTTCATGGCATTTTTCCTTGGGAGAACAACAATTGCTGTTTATCAAACACTTTCAATAAAATACTATCACTAACACATAAGCATGATAACACTTCACTTTTAGTCCTTACAATTTCATATTTTACTAGCCCTGAGTTTTGAAAGGGCCACCTCACAGCTGGAATGTAAAAGTTGACAATGTACATAGTGCTAGAGGGCTGGAAAGCAAAATAAGATGTGCTTGTACAAAACTGTCGAGTGTTTATGTAAATGTTTCAGTTGGCACTGCAGCAGACAAGAAAGTGCTACAGTAAACCACCAAAGTTGCACTGAAGGAATGGTATGTAACAGCAAAGGGCTGGGAAAATTCTGCTGCTCTTTTGAAGGCTGCTGGTGGGAATGCTCTAGATCCTGCTATTTCTTGGCAGGAAACTGCTGAGGGAAGCTCAGAGCCAAGAGACAGAAAGCCTCCACTGCAGAATACCGTGCACTGCCCATAGAAGCTGTTTATAAAGTTAACTGGCTAATTCATCGGGACTGTGCACAACAATAGCTAAAGACACAATACTACATTTTATCACACACCTCTGGTTTTCCCTCATCCTCAGTACCTCACCACAACATGCAATGGCCTTAGAGTGATGAGGCTGTCTTCAATTAACTTGTAAGGCATACCTGTCATCTTTCTAAGGCATGGTTCATGTACCCAGGCTTTTCACAGACAAGACACCAAGGATTTCAATTTGCCAGTCAGATGTAGGTCAGCATTCCATTTAATAATAGAGACTAAATAAGATTTAAATTGAGAGTTTCTTATAGCAAACAGATAATGGGAAAAAAAGAAAAAGGGAAAGGGAAAGATAAACCACTGAGGATTCTCCAGGCTTTCCCAAGCAATTAAAATGAATCTTTTGACACGAGTTGGTGAAATCCTGCTGTTTGTTGACAAATAAATAAGGGAGATCAGAATGATTATTATTTCAGTGTAAACTATCACTTTTGATTTTTTCTTAGCAGAAGACAGGAAGAACCTAGAAACCTTTGAGAAACACCATATTCAAGTATCAGGTAATGTACTCTTTTCTCTTTGTAGTATTACATATGTCACTACCCAGTGTCCGAAGGCAGCCCTGGGCATATGAGACAAACAGTGCAGGGGTCAGATCCCTCATTAGTCCTAATGGGCTCTTTTCCCTCTCCTCCAGTATTGCTTTTCCCTGGGGAAAACCTCAGAGGCCTAGTCTCAACAGCTACTTTAGCAAGGGCATACTACCAACTACAGCAATGAAAATGTCACCACCTGGTGTCCCAAGCCAACACTGGGCAGTGGGGATGGTCATGCTAAGACTCAAAAATTTCCCTTGGACTAAATTAAGGTGAACCAACCTCAAATGGCTGATGAGTTGGGTTTATTAGTGCCCATGAAAACCTGTGCCTTAAGAAGTTTGGTTAAACCAGAGCAGAGGGAAAATGGGAAGAAAAAGGAGAGAAGCAAGAGGCAGAGAGAGAAAAATAAAGAGTTAGAGAAAAAGAAAGATATCACCACCACTTGCATCCAGCAACATTTTCATAGGATTAGTCCATGTTCTTGGTGGTGGGTGAACGTTCCAACAGGGTCTTCTGCAATACATAGACTCTGAAAGGTGTGGTCCTTTTTATACCCTTTCAGTGGGAGGATGGAGGGGAGTTTTCCCAAATCAGAAAGAGAGGTGTGCACCAGGCCCTTGCAGTGCAATGTCTGTCACATGGCCCTGTTGCGGTGATTTTAAAATAAGAGGGCATTCCCACCCCTGCAGAAATGATCTACTTTCATTGTTGAAAACATCTGCCAGTCCAGCAGCACTCCATGAGAACTATTAAAGGCCATCAAAACCATCACCCTGTCTATTCAGACTAAGTATGCCACACCTTGTTTGAGACAACAGAGTCGTTAAAGGCTATTAGCCTGGCCCTGCCACATGCATTGTTTTGAGACAATAGACGATTGGACTATCACAATCTATAAATCCTATTTTTCATAAAGTGAGACCTTGAGTCATTGGGAAAGGAGGCTGCTTTGGTTTTGTTCTGTGTTTTTCAAGAAAGTAACATTTCTTTGGCATTTCTGTTGCCCAAAGTTCATATCAGAACCAATTTTTTTGCACAGGTGATGACTTGGTGCAAAGCTCAAAACTCAAAGGATCAGCACCGTGTTGGTTCCTTGGTGTTGTCTTTTATTGCAGACTGCCTTATGCAACCCCCCAACTCTGGCCAGATCTGCAGGCAGGGTAGGATAGAACCACCTTATGACAGCTATATAGGATGAATGTGTGGTACCAACATTTCCTTAACCAGTAATCTAAGATCCTGATCCATGTGAGAAACTTACACTAGAACTTGACAGCCAAATACCCAGCATAGAAGAACTCTATTCATTAAGAGCAACAGTGAGTTTTATTTCGTGGCAACTGAAGTCACAGGTTGTTGATAGGCCTGTTGGTAGCCAGTCAGGTTAATGGAGATTTGCCAGGATACAGGAGCCCATTAGGCTTTAAAGTTATAAATATTCTTAAAATTCCTGTGGACTGGGAATAAATGGAATTCTTTAAACAAAACCATATTGTTTAAATACAGTATCTCTTGCAAAAAGTATTTTGAAGTTTATTGGTAGAAACTTCTACATAAGAACCTAAAAAGACTTCAAGAAATCATCCTGTAATCATAATCCAATTCAGGAGCAATGATACTGCCACTCCTGACATGTGTCTGTCTACTTTTCAAAAACTCATTATGGAGACTGCAAGCTATCCAGACAGTGAATTACTGTGAGAAAGGCTTTCCCAATACCTAACACTCCTCTCTTTGTCCACCAAGCACCTGGCAAATTGAATATTCTTTGTTAGAAAAGTCTCTATGTATTTCATGATGGCTATCACATCTCCCTTCCATGTTCTCCACTGCAGACTAAACAATCCCAGCTCTTTCAGTCTTTCCTGGTAAACCACACTTCACAGATGTCTGATCATTTTCACTGATGACCTTGAAACTCTCTGTAACTGTCCTGCATTTCTTTTCTTGAGAACCTGGATATGGTATTCCAGCAGATGCCTTAACAGTGATGAGTAGAATAGAAAGGAGACTTTTTATGTCACAGAATGTTAGGGGTTGGAGGGGACCTCTGAAGATCTAGTCCAATCCCCCTGCTAGAGCAGGATCACCCAGGAACACATCTAGGTGGGTTTTGAATGCCTTCAGAGACACAGATGCCACAACTTCTCTGGGTGCCCTGTTCTAGTGCTCTGATACTCTCAAAGTGAAGAATCTTTTTCCCTTATGTTTAAGTGGAATCTCCTGTATTCCAGTTTGTGTCCATTGCCCCTTGTCATGTCACAGGACACCACTGAGTAGAGTTTGGACCCATCCTCCTGATATTTATAAGCATTGAGTTGCCCCCTCAGTGTCCTCCAGGAGAAACAGACCCAACTCACTCAGCCTATCCTCATAAAGCAGATGTCCTATCTTAGTGGTTCTTCACTGAATTCTCTCCAGTAGTTCCTTGCCCTTCTTGAACTGGGAAGCCCAGAAATGGGCACAGTGCTCCAGATGAGGCCTCACCAGAGCACAGAAGAAGGGGATAAGAACCTCCCTCAACCTGCTGGTCACGTTCTTCTTAATGCATACCAGGATGATGTTGGCTTTTTTGTCCACAAGGGCACATTGTTGGCTCATGGTCAGTCTGTTGTCCATCAGGACTCCCAGGTCCTTTTCCGCAGAGCTGCTCACAAGCAGGTCATTCTCTAAACCTGGACTAACACAGGGGATTTTTCTTCCCCAGACGTTAACGTGGTTATAGAACAGTTTCTTGTTACCCTTTTTATTGTTTGCGCTCTCCCAGCAGGTTGTTTTCCCCCGCCCCGATTCAGGGGCCATTGGGTGATGATGAAGGCATGAACCCCATTGCCCTAGAGCAACGAGATTCCAGATATGCAGAGAGTCGAGAATCTCAGAAGTCCTCCCAGAAGTCCTTTATTGTAGCATTAAAGAATCCCTAGCATTACAGAGTCTTAGAGGCCTACTTACAGAAGAAGTCCTGGAAGCCCTTAACAGATGAAGCAGGTAACAGAAGTCCTGAGTACATCCCTAGCAGCATCCCTAAACTGAGGACCTAGCCAGAAGAAGTAGATATCAGAAGCAGAAGTCCCTAACCAAAGTCCCTAACTGAAGTTCCCTAACCAAAGTGACTCCTGCTCAGAGTGGCCATTTTTTATACTCTTTGTTATCAATCCCTTAACTAGTAAAATTCAACCACATATATAAGCTAAAATCTTTTCCCAATAAGAGGTGCCAGCAAGACAAGGAAGTAGCTTCTGCAGCATGTTCCAATCAAAGGCTGCCAACGTGAGGATGTTGTTCTTGGTACACATGGAATGTTATTGTTTTGCTCTACACAGCATGCTAAGGAATTGGTCAGCCAAGGAATCGTGCACTCTGCACGTGTCCAGCAGCTGCCCTCTGAACAGTGGCTGCAACACTGGCATACTGGTGTTTTATAACCTTGCCGATTAGATCCCTCACACCCACCACGTTTTCATACTCATCTTTGATCATCTGACACAGTTTCTTATTTCTGTTTTCCTTTTTCTTCTCTTTAAGAGCTCATCATTTTGTTAAGATGATTTTTTAGCACTCTTCTATCAGCCAGGGAGATGCAATCTGTGGGATGCTTATCCTCATGGCTTGTAGCTCTCACCATTAGATGCAGCTACAGCATGTTTATGACTTACAAAAATAGGATAGAACCTTTCTCAGGGTTGCTGGATATTACAAAGTTAGAAAAAGACATGAGAAGGGTGTGCACCTTTACCAAAAACTAGGTAATGAGCTTGAAGTTTTAATCTACTTTTTCTCCTGCTCCCGATCACAAATCAATTACTTGCTACTACAGCTGTTGGCTATGTAGAAACAAGCTGGCATTACAGCAATAATCCTCTGGTGTCATCCTACAATTTCCTCGGATATCCAGAAACAATAGTTAAGGTGTTTCAAAACAAACTGTGAAGGAACACATGCAAGTCAGTGGCTCTTTGCAATGCTAAGAAGGATAAGCCTCAGAGCCAAAGGCAGATGACTACATCACTGATGCTGATAGAAAAGCTCAAATGTTGCGATTTTATGCCAGCTTGGGTGCTGTCAGCTGAAGGCCTCTCATTCACTACTCCTTGCTCACTGACACGAGTTAGCACTTCACCAGGGAGTCCTCTGCTTGCTGTCTTTCCCAACACTAGCTTTGCTCCTTTTCAGTAGGTCAGTTTGGTTAGCCATGGATAGCCTATTGCTAATTTAAACTGGAGTGCAGGTCCAATGTGGGCAAAATTTAGGTGTCAGGACCAAGAGTGCCCAGCATCCTGCAGCACTTCACCAGGAGCAGCTCTGAGATGATGGTGGTAAAGAAAGCCATGGGGAAGCAAGGAAGAGCACAAGAAGCTTCATCAGTGGTTTCTGCCTCAGGCCAGGTAGCCTCTGGGAGAGTTTGTTATCCCCCTTGCCACCCACTGATAGCATGGTGGCACTGATCAGCTTGGCATTCATCAGGACCTGCACAAGGGTCCTTTTCTGACAAGATGCTTTACAGGAATTTGGTTGTACAGTGTTTTTCCTCCTCAGAGGCAGGTCTTATTATTTCCCTCTGTTCAAGCTCTTGAGACTTGTATTGGCCCACCCCTCTAGTCTACCAAGGTCCCTCTGAAGGGCAAGACAGGCATCTGATCTACCAATCAGTCATGTTAAGAGACCTATTATTCTGCCCAGAAAAGAAGTGAGGTTTTCTAATAAGGTCTCTCATTTAGTAGAATTATAGCCCAACAGAGGATTTTGTCACCATTGTGTTGTAGGCGAACTCAAGACTTATGTCCTTGGCAAGACTGTGCAGAACAAATACATTTGTCCTTAGACTTTTGTTAACCATCAGAAGGCACACAGTGCTGCATTTTATAAGATCATGTCAGTAGAATTCTGACAGCATGACGTAATAAAGCGTAAAGTAAGTCCATTTCCAATTGTCTATGTTGGACTTTGTTACTTGGGATATTTGCTCTTTTTGTATGCTCATCTCATCACTAAATATATGTACTAAATATGTGTCACAGACAACAAAACAGACTGTAAAAAAAAAAATGCATTCCAAGGATGCAATTTTATCTAGATGTTCTGGAGAGACATTATAAACCACAGAAAAGAAATCTGAGTTGCTTGTGACGTTACAGGGATGCTGAGATTGCTAGAGCAGCCCTCTTAAACATAGCCCCTTATTTATTTTTTATATCGAATGGACTTTTAAAAGCTTTGCATGGTGTTATAAAATAAAAAGTCACTAATCTATTTCCCATTCTTCCTCTCTTCTTAAAGGTACAGAAATATATTCCAAATTCACAGGGTAGTCTCTGTGAATCCACATTCTGAATCCAAAATCACTTATTTACATAAATATCATGGGGACTGGAATTTTCCTAACAGTTGTCAGACTCTCTTTTAAGAATGGCTATTATTTCATCAGCTATTTGTTTTACTTCCAGGATGTTAGTCTGCATATTCTCACATCCTTATCCAGTAAGAAGCAGAAGCCCTGATTAGAAAGTTGTTTATTTTGTTGTCCCAGTAGGGATCTAAGCACATGATCATCAGTTCTAGGGTGTAACTTGTGGACCTATGTCATAAAATGCTGGGGGTTTTGTAGTTGCTATTGTGTAGGGAAGACTTGCACAGCTAAAGCACCCAGTTTGATTTTAAGTATTTCCCTTTATACTTCAACATCATAGAAGAAATTCTGAGAGATACAAATGCTCAGGATCTGAAAAATAATTATGACACTTTCATTAGTCAAATGGAAGTCACCAAGCAACTGAAATAAACACTAGAAAAACAAAAGTATAGTACTTATATGCAGCCTGCTCTTCTTACTGCAAGATATAGAGCAGAAATACATTTGCAATTACACTGCAATCACAGAATCACAGGGTGTTAGGGGCTGGAAGGGACCTCAAAAGATCATCTACTCCAACCCCACTGCCAGAGCAGGATCCCCTAGACCAGATCCCACAGGAACTCATTCAGGCAGGTCTTGAATATCTCCAGAGAGGGAGTCTCCACACCCAACCTGGGCAGTCCATCCCAGTGTTCTGTCACCCTCACAGTCAAATAATGTTTCCTCCTGTTTCCATGGAACTTCCTATGCCTTAACCTCCACCCATTGCCCCTTGTCCTTCCATTGGTCATCACCAAGCAGAGCCTGGCTCCATCCTCTTGGCACTCACCCTTTACATATTTATAAACATTAATGCGGTCACCCCTCAGTCTCCTCCTCTCCAAGCTAAGGAGCCCCAGCTCCCTCAGTCTCTCCTTGTAAGGAAGATGTTCCA
Organism: Indicator indicator; assembly: GCF_027791375.1. NCBI lineage: Eukaryota > Metazoa > Chordata > Aves > Piciformes > Indicatoridae > Indicator > Indicator indicator. The sequence continues at coordinate 122,151,174 of NC_072010.1, read as the reverse complement.
CTCCCTTCATCATTTTTGTGGCTCTGCACTGGACTCTTTCAAGCAGTTCCCTGCCCTTCTTGAACTGAGGAGCCCAGAACTGGACACAGTATTCCAGATGCAGCCTCACCAGGGCAGAGTAGAGGAGGAGAAGAACCTCTCTTGACCCACTAACCATACCCCTTCTAATACACCCCAGAATGGCATTGGCCTTCTTGGCCACAAAAGCACATTTCTGGCTCATGGTTAACCTTCCATCCACTAGGAACCCCAGGTCCTTCTCCCCTTTGATCAACAGCACACTTGTGTGATCTACAGCAATTCAGGTGAATACCTTCACAAATGCAAAAGGGTGCTTTCTAAACAATTCACAACACAACTAGAATACACACCAAATCCTGACAGTGTTTGGGTAAGCGAGTGTAGCAAATCATAAATTAATTTCTGACAGCACAAGGCCATTTAGATGTGAGTGGTCAGTCATTCAGAACACAAAACATTCCAGTGTCGCTGCGTTGGAATAATAAAGGATTATAAAAAAATCTCAAATATTTGCATGGAGTTAATGTATTACACTGTGATATTTAGGTGATGTAAATTTAAATAATGCAGCAAGCAACTGTTTAGTGAAGCCTGTCTGCTGATGTGAAGATTTTGTGAAGCAGTGTTCCAGTGCAAAGGCAAGGTTAGGGGTCATTATGAGGCAACACGCTCATGTCACTCACCAATGCTGCCATTATACACCAACTCCCCTGCCTGATTAAGGGGCAACTTTAACAGGCCCTAAAGAGAAGCTAATCTAGCTCTACATGGCTGAGAGGAATGCTGCTCCAGCCCAAGAGCTCAAGGCAGAGAGACTGTAGGGGAGAAATGGCTGAATACACTGGAAATTGTTATACCCATTCCCGACAGCACTTACTGCTTCATCATGCCACCCGAAGTTCCAAAACCAGACAGTGAAACAAGACTAAGGGATAAATGAATGGAAAGTCTGTGTTGTTCTCTCACTATCAGACCAGCACTGTCACTGCGGAAAGTTGTCATTTGTCAGGAGATGAGAATAAGTCATGGAACAGGAAATGGTGAGCAATGAGGACATTCGATCTGTGTCTGACATTGCACTTTAGAAACCTCTTGGGTTTACCTTTGTTTGCTTTGTTTGATGACAGAGAGAGAACAAAACAATTCCTTATGTGAAAGCGTGACATACAGAGAAATGCTCTAGTGCAAGGTAGAATTTAGCTGTGCAAACACAACCCAGACCACAAACAGGAAAGCTTAATATGTGAGTTTGAAAGACAGCATTCATAATAAACCTGCACTATTCTTAGCAGTAAATGATACTTTACTTCCCCTTTGCTTGTTTCAAGGAAGTTCTGTATTTAAAAGTATCTTTACTTGTATCATATTATGCACATTAAAAAAAAAAAAAGACGACTTTGTAAGGCACACTTTCTTTATATGTGTGTGCTGTGCTAAATTTAGGGTATGTACTATATTCTATAGAAAACAGCATAGTACCATAGTTACTGTAATAGCCACAACTCTGCTTCCTTCCATTTTTAAAAAGTCTTGTCAGTTCTTTTACTGAGACTAGTTTTGGACTTCACCTCCCTTCATCTGGAATTCTTGTTCTTGTCCTACTCTTTGGCTGCATGATAATAGTAATTATCTCATCCCAGAAAGATCTGGCTGTATTCTCACTTTTGTATCTCTTCAGCATTCAGGAGTGGAAGTCTTGAAGGTACTGTGGAGTTAGAAGCAATTGTGTAATTGCCTATGACAATTCTATGATTCTATGGCAATCTTTTTAATATAAAATGACTGTTTAATCTTAAGAGATGAAAGCAGGTAAGACATAAAATTTCAAAAATTATTTCTATATCACAATGGAAGAAGAATGGGAAGAAACTGAGGGTTAAGACTTTTATGAAAACCAAATCATGAAACTTAACAAGAAGTTAAGAATTTTAGGTGGGTTTACTACTGATTTTCTGTTGAGTACTTTAATATTTATATAATGTGAGACATTCCCAAGAAGTGGGACCCAAATATTTTCCCATCTCACGTATTGGAGGCAGAATAGCAGGGATTTTGTTTTCAAAAATCCTACACAGTAAATCTATTACCCATACTGCTGGGCCTCTTTCTGTCTAGCAATTCCACCTTGGTCAAAGATACCTCTCTCAATGTAAATTTTATCAAACTATGTCCTTTAGAAAATGGATTAGTTACTGAGGAGAAAGTCTGTATAAATGCAACACTCCCCAAGAAGTTCTACCTAACGATTGGTCTGATTTTATACCTCTACTTTCAGCTGTGCTCAGTGACAGTTTGCACTCTTCCAACATGGTTGTGACATTTGTTCTCCTCTGTCCCCCAACTCCTTTTTCACTTTTTCCTTGCCCTTTTGAGCTTTTGGCTCTGAGCCTTCACAAATAAACTGTGCAATGTGTCTGGCATCAAGGAAGAAAGTACTACAAAATTACTAAGTTAAATATTGTCTCCTAGCCCTTATAAAGAAATTTTTCATCTACTGCTTTTCCCGGTTATTTCCCAACCACATGCTATTAAGTTAAACAAATATGGTCAAATAGTACATATTCAAACAATATGTGGCAAGCATTCATAAATTCATACAGAAAAACTCTCTGTTTTCTGAAGAAAGGCAGATGCAAAATAGGACTCTCTGATACCTAACCTACAATGGTATGTGCTTGGTTCCATTGTCCAGCCAAACTGCAGGGAGATTGTTGAGTTCCAAGCATCCACATAGCTTGTACCTGGCTGAAGCTTTCCTTCATTCCTTAAAGATTAATTTAACAATTGTCAGAGTTTCTCTTTTTTTCCACAAGTTTGTGAGCCACATTTCATGTCTCTTTTTGCCTATCCTGATTAGCTGCCTTTGATAAAGACCTGCCAAATCTACTTTTCTTTATTTAGCTGGCTTCTACATTTCAAACATCTTTCCCCTCACAGTAACTGTAATTTTGCTATACTTTCTTTCAATTCACCTGTCTCCTAATGAATCTGAGCGTCCACACAAGCTACTGAACACAGATATTTTGGGAGGTAGTGGCAACAGATCCCTTTCTTTCTGCTAAAAAAAATATCTGGTGCTTTCTCAGGCTTTACCTACACATATGCCTTTGACTTCTCCTGCTCTTTTCTTCGTATCATGCACACTTCCTGTTTCCAGACTTTCAAAGATCTGAAAGATACTCATGAGGAAATGTCACAGGTACCTGGAAGAGCTGGGCAGTTCCTCACAAATAAATTTCAGGGGGTTATGTGGACAATGGAGCTCACCTCTAACGTCATCATTGAGGAGGATCACAGTTTTCCATTTTGCCTGCTATGTACTTGGAAGAAATCAAGCCAATACCTTGGTTTATGAGAATAACAGAGAATGGTGAACCCTGGAAAGTACTTTGTCATTAGGCATCATGGCATTAGAATCAAGTGTCAAGACACTAAAGACAACATTAAACCCTAGATACATAATGGGACAGCCCTGGCAGCATTTGGATCAGGAGTTAAATCCAGTTTTGTGGCTCAGCCACACACACCCTGAACATACTTCAGATGCTGCAGCAACCTATGGCCACACTTCTGCATGAGCAGGTGCTTTCCCCCTTTCATTCTGTCTAATTACAACAGCAATTTGCTAAAGAATTTCCAGGTTACAACCAACTATGGGGAAAGGACAGGAAGAAGGACCCAGAACAGCTGCTGCTGCTTCACACAGCTGAAGTCAAGATGAGGCTTTCCTTTGCTTGGGTCATAGGAGACAGACAGAATAAGCCAATAATAGCATTAACAGTACTTGCACTGGGCTGTGTCAGGAAGGAAGATAATTTTACAGGAAAATTGGTCCCAATCACCTACAAGAAAATGCAAAAGACCACATGAAATCATCCCAAGTTGCTCTCTCAAGCAACCTAATGAACCTTGCCACTATTTTATGTTTGTGCAATGGAAATATCAAGTGGTATTATTTTAGTACAAACTTGGGGCCATTATTCTGAAGAATATTCTAGTCTAAGATAAAGAGTTTCTAAAATTTGTACCTTTCCCATAATTTATTTAGCAAAATATTTTTAAAGTTGCAGCTGAGTCATAAACTGCCCAGTCTTTTATTGTATTTAAACCTAAATGGTATCTGTATATTGAATTACAACATAAGTTTCCTTTTAGAAAATAAATCATTAGATAAGTGATTTATGTGTGTACAATTAAAAAAAAAAAAAAGGACATTCTGACAAATCATAACTGTAAACAGAATATAAAGGTATATAGAGAGCCACGAAAATGATCAGGTAGCTGGAACACCTCTCCTACAAGGACAGGCAAGGGAGCTGGGGTTGTTCAGCCTGGAGAAGAGAAGGCTCTGGGGAGACCTACCAGTGACCTTCCAGCAACTGAAAGGGGTCTACAAGAAGGGACTGTTTACAAAGGCCTGTAGTGATAGGACACGGGGCAATGGTGTGAAATTAGAGAAGAGTAGATTTAGATTGGATAGCAGGAACAAGGTCTTCACCATGAGGGTGGTGTAACACTGGAACACATTGCCAAGAGAGGTAGTTCAGACTCCATCCCTGAAGATATTCAAGGTGAGGCTCGACAAGGCTCTGAGTAACCTGATCTAGTGGAGGATGTCACTGCTCACTGCAGGGACATTGGACTAGATGACCTTTGGAGGTCCCTTCCAACCCAGACCATTCTATGATTCTATGTATTGCAATAGCAAATACAATACCATAACTTTAAATGTCCCTTTTGTTCTAAATGCATCTCAGTCTTCTCTGAATTGTTTTCATAGGGCTGAAGATGTTTTTCTAGTCCTGGGGGGGAAAAAAAAAAAAAGAACTTTTCTTCTGGAAAACTGAAATTGAGCTAAAAGTCTGTCAACACTGCCTATACAATTTCATATTTTCATCTTCAGTTTTGAATTGGTATCAGCAAAACTTAAATATTGCTTTGAAAACACCACACTCCCAGCATCCGAAAATTTTGCCATGCAATTTGGGCAGTCCTTTAACATGTCACTGTTCTCTTAGCAAACATTTTACTATGGTTGCAGACAAAGGGCAACTGAGACAATTTAGAGTAATTTTAAAATAATTTTACGTTCTTCCAGTATTGAAACCATCTCAGTGTAGGCTGGTGTTCAGGACAAGCTAAAATGCCTGGTGATTTTTGTAATGTATGAAAATTGCTCATACTCCAAGGTAATTTTTGCAACCAAATGACTCAGGAATAATCTCTTTTGTCTCTGCAGACGGCTGAAAGTGTATTTCACTTACAAAAATGATAATTCTCAAGAAATCAAATAGGTTTACAACTTTCCCACGTGGAAAAGGTACAAAAAAACTATCATTAAGTATATAAGGATCCATGGTCCCTAAATATAAATCTTCCTGTGACAAATGTAATACAACAAAAAAAGAAACATTAAAATTATTTGGGACATTCTTCTTTTCTTCTCTCTACACAGTTTTTGCTTTAACAGCGTAAAGTCTCTGCCGCCTCAGTGTAAGAGCATTACCCTACTAATGGTGTATTATGGGGGACATAATACAATTGTATCATTTTCAAAGCCTCTGTCCTCCTCTCAACTTTGATATTTGACCTATAGAGTTTATAAAAATCAATGCTTTAAACAAAATCTAATTATGTAGGTATTAAATTTTCTGTTTAGTTGAACCATTTTTTTTCCTGATACTAATTTTGTCCCTCACAGACACGAATGAATGGATAGGACTGAGGGCTTTATTGAAATACTTTTTAAATATCAAACTGGAATTAATTCTGTAGAGTAATTTTGACTATCAGTTCATGAACAGTGGAAAGGCTATCCCCTGTAAAATCTGTTTTGTTTAGAAGAGTTCATACAAAACTCTAATGGAGGGTACTAAAGACTCAGAAACTGAGGAAACTGTGAACTAGAAAAGGTACATTACATGTGATACTAGTATGGATGACTATTAACTACCTTATCTTTTTCTCTCTCCTTAAGCTTGATTGTAACCCCAATTGATTTGGCTAGATATGAAATTTATACTGATGACTGTTGTCAGGGCCTCAGCAAACTTTCAAAGAGCAGATGATGTATTTTGTCTGCCATTGATTCAAAGGATTTGAATTTCTATGTAATGCTGTTTAATTACTGTCAGACATATTAATGTCACTCTTGTTGTTTAAAACCTGATGGTCTTAGAGCCAGGTCTAAGTTAACATATGTGCAAAGCTTTAGCTCTTAATTATAGGTCAGGATCCATTAAAGAAGCTGAGACATGTCTGAACTATTGCAAACTGTGTCTCATCTTTCTGTTCCCTAAATGTCTCTGTGACTGTACTATTACCTCACACCATTTTTTCTGAATTAACCAGTCAGTTGTCTGTTAATATAAAATCTAAGGCAAAAAGTAGTGGTATACCTTGTAATAATCCACCAAAAATTGAAGTCACAGAGCATTGAATATGAAGGCAGCTGCAATGTAAACTTCAAAAAATACTGCATATAGAGAGCTTCACTTCCATTTTCACAGAATAAATGCTATTTTATGCTCCACACCATTTAGACCTCAATCTCTCTTCTAGCAAGTTAGTTTTGTGAATCGTTCCAAAGTCATTTATAACCAGGCCACTGCACCACTGACAACAGCACCTTTGAAATCACGTAGGGATTATTAATTCACTGTGAATTTCCTGAGCAGCTTTATCCTCTTTCCATAATGCATCCATTAAAAACCCTAGAGGCAAAAATGAAAGTAGGAGTCACAAATTGAAAAAAAAAATGAAGCTAAGAAACGTGTCCGTTTCACATGAATGTTCTAAAGTTGGGTAGCACAATTCTAGCCAGGAAAAAAAAAAAAACAAAAAACACCAAAAGGAAACCCAACCCACCTTTAACTTTTAAAGTGGAACTTCAGAGTTTTAGGTTTCCTAAAACGTATCTAGCTGGGGGGGGGGTGTAGGGGTGACAGATCCCAGCTTACCCAAAGGCCCCGACCTTTTGGAAACAAGACCTGCTGTTCCGTCTGGCCACGCTTGCAAACACAAGGAAGGCAAAAATCATTAACTTTTGGTATCAGTTTTAGCTATCCATCAAAGGGCGCAGTTGACAGAGGAATGTGACTTTCCCCACCACAAGAAAAACCTTCGTGTATCTATATAGTCAATCTGGTACAAAGGCTAGAACTGGGAATGCTTGGGGATCATTTCGGCCAGGCTGCAGTGAGGCAACCGCCGCCGAGCCCACGTTTCCAAAAATTAGGCAATCTCTTCTGTCCCGGACCACGGCTGAGGTGAGATCCCCAATGGGAGCAACGGAAAAGGTCACCCTGCAATGGGGAAGAGGCTCGCTAGCCTCCAGGGCCGCTCGGAAGAGAGCCTCCGCTGAGGGGGAAGTGGAGCGGCCGTACACCCACCACGGCGCCCGCAGACCCTCGGGCTCGCGTCCCTCCTGTCCGTCCTCCGCTCGCGGCCCCTGGCGGCGGGCACGGAGAGCCGCCCGCGGCGCATGCGCGGTGGTGTTGCCTGCTCCGCCGAGCGCGCATCGGAGAGTTCGGGGGCAGTCAGCGGCGTGGCGGCAGCGCCGGGCTGGCAGCGTTCGGCTACCTCCGCTGCCTGCATACCGTCTACCGGCGGGTCCTCACCTCGGTTTGCAGCGGTGAGTGCGGATCGGCGTGGCCGGCGCCTCGCTGCCTAGGGGGCTTCTGCTTATGTGAGGTGTCCCTGCACATGGCAGGGGGGTTGGAACCAGATGATCCTTGTGGTCCCTTCCAACCCTGACTGATTCTATGATTCTATGATCTCTAGGGCTGGTGGCGGGAGCTTGCCGGGCCGTGGCGTCCCAGGAGCGGAGCGGGCAGCCGTGCTGTGGGGGACGGTCGGAACAGGCGGGCAGGCGGCTCCCCCTCGCCTACCTGTGCGGGCACTCACAGACACAGGCGCTGCCGCTCCTGGGGGTAAAAAGGCTCCCCGGAGCGGGGCCGCTTGCGAAGGGGCTCGTCGGGACCCCATGGGGTGAGCGGGCGGGGCAGGGCGCGCTTGGTGCTGCCCGACGGGTGTGCGGGTCGCATGTGGGCAGTGCGCCGTTCGTACGTGGGGAGTGCGCCCAGCAAACCTCGGCGGGGCGACGGGGAGGCCCTCAGAGAGCAGAAAGGGAGAAACGTGCCCGGCCGCCTTCCTCCACTCGCCGGGCTTTGGCGCCCGGGCTGGCGGATGCTGGCGGAGCCGCCCGGAAAACTTCTCTCAAGGGGGTTTGTACCATTTCCAGTTAAGCCAGGGAAGAAAATGTTTTGATTCTATTTAACAAAGGAAAAAATCCTGCTGACTTACTTTTTTTTGGAAAGAGGTTAATGGCTGTCTTTAAAACAGGCAGCTAATAAACGTTTCTCATAAGTTTTACAAAAACACCACCACCAAAATAAAACTATAAAATAAAATCACAACCGTCTGAAGCTTTCCTATTTCTGTTAAAACTTTGCTTTTGGCAGGCTCACCTACATAGTGGGTCAGTATTGGATTCGCAGTAGCCCGGGAAGTCGCTCTAGGTGATGCTTTTAAGATGCTCAGTATGGGTAGGTGTATTGAGGCGGTGAGCCTGGTTCTCCAGGGGTTCGATGCACCTCTCCTAGGCCTAACCCTAGCAAGGGAACAATTTGTTCATATCCACGGGAAACAGGAGTCACGCAGGGGGCCTCAGTTGAAAATGGGATTGAATCTTGCGTTGGTTGAGAAGTGGCAGAGCAAGCAGTGGCTGGGTTTGTTGGAATGACAAGAGAAGAGTGGAGCCAGTAAGCGTAGGGAAAAAAACTGTTAAGTGTATGAGAACGCTTGAAAGAAGTTTTTGCAACCCTGTTGGCATAGATAAGTCTGGTGAGAGAAGAGGGACAGTTATGCAGATGTCAGTGTTCTAGATTAAAATCAACACCTTAAACCTACTGTAGGCTGATGCTGTCACTGAACAAGACCCTGGATGTGCTTTTTCTGCAGCCTTGCTACTCGTTGCCATCTTCTATATCATCTTCTCCCCATAGTGGCACCATAGTTAGTACAGTAGTGGGATGAAGGGCCATGATTACCCACCAATTCATGTTAACCCTTTTAACATTTTTTTCTGATGAACCTAGTTAGTACTCAGGTCTGGTTCTCTGCACTGCCATGGGGATGCTTAGTCTAGCTCAGGGAAAGATGCATGATGGGGAGGGAGTTAATTTTTTATATATAAATTAATAGGTCTGTATGTAAAAGCACTGAGGTTTTTATATGTACATATGTGTATGTATACACAGAGGAACACATACACCTGTGTAAAGGGGTTGTGTAACTGCAGTGCTGTGCATTCTGAGTTGTGTTGAACAGAGGGAGTGCCATTGATAAAGCAGTTGTGGGGGAGGTTTTACAAGTGCAAGAGGTGACTAGGAGTCTGAGTTGGCATAACCAGTAAGAATGAGTTTGCAAGAGTATTTCTTGATGGAGCAGGGGTGTGAGATAAGAAGTCAGAGGATCGGCAATTGTGTGTGAGAGTGCTACATGGAAACAGACATCACACTTCAACCTCGATACTGTAACATGGTGTCATCTGGAACAGGTTGCCAAGGGAGGTAGTTGGGGCCCCATCCTTGGAGATATCCAAGGTCAGGTTTGAAGGCTCTGAGTAACCTGATCTAGTGGAGGATGTTCCTGCTCCTGGTCGCTGCAGGGGGATAACTATATGACCTTTGGAAGTCCCTTCCAAACCAACCAATTCTATGGTTCTTTTATTAGAAGTGGAGTGTTGCACACAGAATAATATTGTTGTTTCCAGAAGCACTCACAAATGAAGAAGAGAATGGATTTTTAGATAGCTTAACCTCTTTGTACCTCTAGATTGGACTACAGTTTTCTGTCAAGTAATAACATATTGTTTGTTCAATAAAAAAATCTGGTGATACTAAAGAGATTAAGTATTTTGGTCTTATCCTCATTACTACGGTTGTGTGATGTTAAGACTTATTTTGTGGACATGACTCAAATCTGTGTTCAAATTCTATTTTGACTATAGAACTATAAATTTTCTTGTGTCTTCTATTGTCACCTTCATATGTCAGTACTCAACAATTTTCCCCTGACAAAACTCCTAAAACAAGGAAATAATCATCCTTCCATTCCACATGAAGAATGAAAGATAAAACTATGAAAACCTAATGTGGTCCAGATAGGATCCAGGGTTTTTTTCAGTGTGTTGAGTTCAGCACAGATGCATATAAATTGTGTATCTGCTTGTGCAAATCAAGCACTCGGGATCTGGGAGAGGCACCTGTAAAATAAACTCCATATGGTTAGTGTCCACATTAAAACAGCATTTTAAAGTAATTTATATAGAGTCATGAATGAATTATGTGGCAAAAGCAGGGATAAAATATGTCAGGACAGTGTTAACATATTTTAGACCACAGTATTGTGAACAGTTTTTGTTTGCCATATCATTTTTAACAGCTCCCTCTTCCTGTAATCCTCTTCCCCATCGTTTTGTCCTACCTACCTCTGTGACCTCCCTCACTTGTGATAGAGTAATGGTTTCCATGTCTGGCTGGTGAGGTGGATCACAGAAATAATCATGTTGATAAAAGATATATCTGACTTTTGACTCTTACCTGGCTCTTAGAAATAGCTGTATGAGTGGGGAACAAGAGATGTGGTTGGTACTGTTTAACCCCAATGTGAGTGCGGGGAAAGGACTAAGCCATTTTGCTTCTCTGTTTCCCTCTTCCATAAACTTTATGTGCTTCATTACTTCCCATTTACTGAACAAATGTCACCATGTCCCTATAGGCAAGAAGTTTATTTTCTTGCCCCATCCTTTTAAGAGCTTTTGCTTTCAGTTTCTCAGCTTAATTTTGAACTTTTCTTTTGCTTTTCCTCTTGCTCTTTCATGAATTCCTATCAGATGTTTTTCCAGGATGCTGGCTTTCTGTGGCTTGTGTTTCTTTGATGTTTTCACACGTGCCCCCCACCCCCCTTACTTCCTCTCCCACATTACAAACACAAGCACTTACAGCGTGCACTAGAGAACAATACAGTACTGGCAAGGGAGTAGATTAAATGACCTAATGTCTGATATCTGTTCTCCTGCCAGCTATTTTTGTTTGAGTTCACATGTCAGTAACTGTTTGACCTTTTGAAATCTAATCTGACAATACTCAGCCCTTTCCTTATTTACCTTTGTTTTATTTACTGATTCTTGTTAAGTACAATTTGATACACATTTATGGGGCCTGAAATACTCTTAGCCCATTTTCTTGTTGCCAGCAATTTTGATGGTACTGATTTAGCAGGTGACCTGTGTTTTAATCAAAATAGCTGAGTAGCATTATTAAAATAGCTACATTTCAAAATCAAAGCCTGTCTTGAGACTGGAAGTTAAAGAAATTGCATAATCATCCAAAATCACACCATTTGTTTTGGCATTTGATGAAAGATGTTTTATGTGTGTCTTGGGCTATTGATTATTTTTAAAATAGATAACTGTTAAATATATTTAACTTTGGATAGAAGTTCATCTCTTGTATCTGTTCAAAAATATGCTTGAAAAATCAGCCAAGAAACATTTGCACAGTGTAGTACACTGGAGTTAGCATCCAGGACTAAGACTCCTGGTCAATACAGTAGTAGAAGCCTGTTCTCAGGCTGAGAATGCTGTTCTGTGTTGGGTTCATTTGTGGGGTTTTTGTTTCTCTTTTTTTGGGTTTTTTGTTTGCTTGTTTGTTTGTTTGTTTTTATGAGTAGATATCATTACATAGGGAGAGACAGACTATCCTGCAATTGCATCTTGAAAGTTTGAGATCATTGCATGTCACTTCTGGAAAGACTTTTGAAAGTTGGCATCTCATGTTTTAAGATCACCTGTTCAACATATCTTCTGTGTTTCAATATAATGGTCAGTATGCCCCAATATGATTACTCCAGCAGTGGCCAGATTAAGTGATAGTAAAATCCAGAGAGAGACTGTAGTGAAAGTTAGTATTGGAGTAGATTATCATAGGTAAAATTTAAGCCTAGTGAGGTATTCGTTTTGTTGCCTGAAACTGCAAGATTTCTGTGCTTGCCAGTACTGTAAGATATGTTTGTTTATACCAACTTACACCTTATTGTAATTCTGGATATTCTTGTTTTGCTGAGCCCTTTCTTTTCCTGTAGTACAAGAATGAATGCCATGGACTGGTTTCAACATTCACTTCACAGCAGCTCCTTATCAAATCCCTAGTGCTAAATTAACTGTTTAATATAACTGTCTAAACTGTGTAATATTTATTATAATTATCTGTATTTCTAAATGTTTACTGCATGGTGTTGAAGAACAATTCCTTTTTGGCTCAGTAAGTGTGAATTTGTTAGGTCACTGGTGTGAGGCAGTTTATGGGAATGCAGGAAAATTCAGAAATAGTGGCTTCATCAGACGTGAACTTTTACACCTGCTGGTATCTCCAGGATTATGAGTGTGCTGTTTACTGACCTTGTGTGTATTCTTCAGCTTTTATTTGTAGAGTATTACTCTTCAAACTACTTGTTAAATAAAGCTGAGAGGAGAAGCAACTTTCTGTTCATCTATCTTCATTATCACAGCTATGGGTAAGGGGTCTCAAAACCAGAACATTAGCTAACACTCTTGCCTCTCTTCCTATAGATTTTCCCCATGGCAGCTGAAATTAGCACAGTCCATGGCATTTTATTTCACTACTGCTGAGCAATTCTGAATATCAGACACAAAATGGGCTCACTGTACAATTTTTTGTTTGCTACTGTTAGTTGTCAGAGCTGTGGGCAGCAGCCAAACAAAGGCTAGCTTAGTCTGGTGAGCTTAACTGATCTAAGCTTGTCCTGCTGCCTGAAAACAAGAGTTCTTGCTTTTCCCATCCATCCTTGCTAGGTTTTGCATTTTGACTGCTCCACTTGTGCTGGCACAGCACTCAACGCTGTACAGTCAGCTAAACCTGGGAGCTGATTTGTTTTAAAATCAAACCAGTCAAACTAAAGCAAGCATACACCCATACACAAAAGGCTTTCCACTGGGCTACTAGCTGCATCTTTTATTGACTCAAGGTAGGAAGTGGGACTATGGGCTGTGGGGTGACATGGGCTACCTACTCAGCAGCTTTAGCTGGAATTGATTTAAGTGCTAACTCAGAAACCGTCAGTGAAGCAGCAGTATATCAATATCTTTCTCTGCTGACATCTTTGAAGAACAGCAGCAATCTGCTCAAGGGGGGAAGACACAAGGAAGTCCCTCAAGAGGGCCAAGAACCTGATGAACAAATCTTGGAGTCAAACACAGGAAGAGAAAAGAAAGTTGAACAAACTCGTCTTTTATGGGAAGGCTGTTTATGATGAACTGTGAAGAAGTCCCCAACTACAATCTCATTAGATCTTCAGTTGTCTCAAAAAAACAGAAGTATGAGAGCACTTTCACTATGACCTTTGCTTAGAAACTCTGGGCAGAGGTTTGATCAAAGTTTTCATCTTAATATATGGAAGACATTTTTTACAGTGAGAACAATCATTCGCAGGAACAACCTTCCCAGAGACATTGTGAAGTCCTCATAAGTGAAGGTTTTCAATATGCAGTTGGACAGGATGTCAGATAGCCTCATCTGGACTCTGATTCCTGTGAAAGGTTGGACCAGATCATCTTCTGAGGTTCCTTCCAATCTGCACTGTTTTATGGTCCTTTGAATTTTTCATGGGGGTGATTACACAAGAAATACAAAAAGTGGAGTTGCACCTGCTGATGGACAGCATGTCTGGGAAGGTTCTACAATGACTTCTGCAATGTATGACATATGTAAATAAATACAGGAGAAAAATAGCAGTGGCATTTTTGTTTGCATTAGAAGGCTGAGCCTTCTCGCTTTGTGGGTGGTGGAGTAGAAGTACAGCTCTCTCGACCTGTCCTCATAGCAGAGGTGTTCCAGCCCCTGGATCATCTTTGTGGCCCTCCTCTGGACTCTCATAGAATCAGTCAGGGCTGGAAGGGACCACAAGGATCATCCAGTTCCAACCCCCCTGCATGGGCAGGGACACCTCACACTAGATCAGGCTGGCCAGAGCCTCATCCAGCCTGGCCTTAAACACCTTCAGGGATGGGGCCTCAAGCACCTCCCTGGACAACCCATTCCAGGCTCTCACCACTCTCATGGGGAAGAACTTCTTCCTCACGTCCAGCCTCAATCTCCCCACTTCCAGCTTTATTCCATTCCCCCTAGTCCTGTCACTATCTGATATCCTAAAAAGTCCCTCCCCAGCTTTCTTGTAGCCCCTTTCAGATACTGGAAGGCCACAATAAGGTCACAGCCCCAACTCTTTCAGTCTGTCCTCATAGAAGAGGTGCTCCAGCCCTCTGATCATCCTGGTGGCCCTCCATCAGCACTGTGTCCTTCTTATGATGGGCACACAAGAGCGTTTCAGAGAGTGGTCTGATTTTGAGGTAACTAGAATTCTGAATTTACATGTATGAAAAACAGTAACAACATTCAAGAACTTTTCTGGTTTTGCATTTCTAGTAATTCTTACAGAATGATACCCATTTAAAATAAAAACTGGTACTTTAGTTCAGTCTTATTAAACCATATGAAATCTATGTGACTGAGAGTACAAGGTAACTTAGGAGAAATGCCAAACTACTTGCCCAATAGATTGGTTTTAGTGGCAGATACAGTCCAGGGAGTTCATACTTCCTGTGGCCGTCTTTGAGAGCAGAGGGGTAGAGGAGGAGGGAGAGGTGCAAAGCTCTATTGCAGAGCACAGAACTGCATCAGTCCATGCTGGGGGCTCTGATCTCCATTGAAGGGTGGGTAGCAGTAGTAAGAGGGGAGGAGAAATTCCTTGACTCCTTTTCAAGGCTGCAGCCAAAACATCATGTTTTACTATACTTCAAATATGTAAATCAGCTGGAGTACCTTTTGTGTAGGTTCATTCAAATCCTGCTTAGAAAACAGTAAGTGCAATGCAGTAAAATAGACAGTCATCATGCCACACATCTTAGTTTATGTGGAAATTCATGGGATGTGAGGGGAAATGAGCATGTGTGTTGTGAGAGAGGCAAATAGTATTCTGGTGGTGTACATCTTTCGGTGCACTCTTTATGCAATTTCCCAGTGTGACAGAAAACTTTATAAAAATCTGTAAAGGAGTTGTGCCTCATTATCTTTTTGCTAGTTACCATGTAATTCAATAAGATGAAATATATATTTATGACTCTTCCATCACTTCTAGGCAATTTGGGTTTTGGTTGACTGGAAAATCCCATTAAAGCATGCTCTGAAGTGCTGTCATATGTGCCTTGCTTCAGGGGATGAGAGGAAGGGTGGAAACTTGTATTAAAACATGCTGATGTTACATAAGTATTTGGAAGAGGAGGCTTTGTTTGCACATTTCTCAGACTTAAAATTTAGCACTTCACAAAGAAAGTACTTTTTATTGTTTTCTGGCTAATTTTTCTAAATTGAATGAGGTGTAAGGCATTGGCCTACCTAACAAGTGCTAAATGCAATTTCTGTACAGAGCCAGAATATCTGTTTCACCTTTGTCTCACCACAGAAAAGCAAAACAAATTTTATCAAGCAGCCACCTTTTTTTTTTTCACTCACTGGTATTTCTGATTTTTAGCTCTTAGATTGAGCCCTGTGGTATCCTGTGTGTTCAATTTCCATCAATATTTAACTTGAAGACAAAAGGCAAGCACATAGACTGCTTCAGAAATATTTTTCACAGTGGTAAGGATTTTTGTTCCTGGGGTTTGTTTTGTGTTTGCTTGGTTTGGGGGTTTTTTGTTTGGTTTTTTTTCTTACTCGAGGAGGAACCTCCCTCACGTTTCCTTTGTTTTTGTCAAAGTAATTTTGTAGCTTCACAGGAAGTTTTGCCAGACATTCACTGTCACCCCATAACAGCCTTTGATTCTGAGGAATCATTTATCTAGAGCATCACAGCTTGTTGCTGCTTTGAGTGTAGTCATCCAGTACACAATGGGTGTATCTGCAGTAGCATTCTGGTTCAGATTAGGAGTATGCTTTGGAAGCAAAACTCCCAGTTGTAACCACTTGCTGTCCTTTGGTTTCCATCACAGAATCATTTCAAAGCACTCAGATTGAACTGTTTTTGGATGAAAGTAAACCAGAAGATACACTATTGGAGCATAACTGTTTCAATCCCACTGCCACAGAGCATTCAGCTCAAGGAATCGAATTAGGGATACCCCAAAGGAAAATTCTCAATCTCTTTGTTGTGTTAAGCACAACTGTTTTGTTCTTCTTATTCACTCCTGGTGCTCTGCATTGTTGACTAATGTGAATTATAGCATGGATAAACATAATGCACGTAAAGGTAGTTATTCATGACCACTGGACTGGCTTCAGATAGAGTACAGCTATTCAAGTCCAAGTTAGAATAGACAATACCAAAGTAGCTGACAACTTGTGTTTGATTTGGAAGCTGACACTTTGACACTTAAACAGCAATTAGGTCAGTGAGCACCAGAGCTATAATGAAGGTGTTCTCCTGTCTGGTTACCTTTTGCCCTTTCCTAGTTTATTAACCTGAGTTCTCCATTCTCTAACATTCTTATTCCTGTGACCCAATCACTAACCCAAATCACCACAATATTCTGACACCTCTTATGTATTGGCTGCACTCTTTCCCTTTTCTCATCTCTTCAGCTTTTTTTTGACTTATCAGCTTGCAGAAGTCTGTTCTGACTGTGGCTGGTCTTGAGCATGGGCATGCTTTATGGCTACCCACTTTGGGCACCTGCCCAAAGCACCCTGCTCCCTGAGATATTACTGCAATTGGTAAAAGCCAGTGAGAACATGAATGGGTTTTCTATGCTCTTCTTGGTCATGGATTTTTGTGGAAAACTTATGCTATCACTGAAAAAGAAATCTCACTGCCAGATTTAGTTAAAAGGTGGTGTGCAGGGGGGAGTGGAACAGAAAGTAGACTGGGTAAGTAACACAGTATCATTAGGTTCATGTTCAGACAAAATCAGGATAAAACAATTCTTGAAAAAGGAGGAGAGGAAGTGGTTATTACTATGTCAATACTGAAATGGATTATTGAGTTAAATATTCCCAATTCAAATTCCCAAAGCATAGTGATATTACCTAACCTAAAGCAGTATCTTTTAACAGTAGATTGCAGAAGACTGAGGTGTTTGAAATGCTGCTATGTAGGTTGCTTATAAAGGCATAGTCTCCTGAGGATTTGTGCAGTTCTGGTTTCAATGCAGAGAGTTACGTAAGTGTTCAGTTATGCCTCCCAGGAACTGCCCCAGATGGTCCCCATGTGCTTTAAAACAATGAAACCCACTAAAATTCTCCTTCACCAAAGGGAGAGTGTTGTTACTTTTTCTCCCAGATGTGTCCTACTCATCAAAATGTGTGTATCAGAAAATTGGGTTTGTCTGGTTTTGGAGTGGGGAGTTGCAGGGAAGAGAGAGTTTATAGCAACTTGCCATGGAAATAAACAGAGAATAACCAGACAGAATATTGTCACAGGTTTAACACAACAACAAACCTTGTGTAAAGAAAGTGTAATGAAGCTGAGACAGAAAATTAGACTTCAGTGCCAGCCAGCTGAAGTCTTGTACAGCTGCAGTCACAGATTCACAAAATGCATCAAGTTGGAAGGGACACTTGAAGGTCATCTCATCCAACACCCCTGCAGGCAGCAGGGACATCTCCAACTAGATCAGGATGCCCAGGGCCACATCCAGTCTGATCTTGAATGTCTCCAGGGAAAAAGCCTCAACCACATCCCTGAGCAACCTGTTCCAGTGTTTTACCACTCTCATTGCAAAGAACTTCCTCCTTATGTCCAGCCTAAATCTACCCTGCTGAGGAGGAACTGCCTCTCTGCAAACAGGGTGGTATTCAAGAGTGGTAGTCAATAAGATACTTTTATGAGTAATGATATATTTTATTGGGTTTAAGACATAATGGCAGCCCACTAAGTACAGGTTTCCCTTAGTGATCTGAACTGTGGTTTCAGGGCCATGTGTAATCAAAATTAATGATAATGTTTTATAATACTGCGATTGGATAGCATCCACAAAGCAGAGGGTTGGTTTTTTTTCAGTTCTCTGTTTTACTCTTCTTATCCCATGTAGTCTCAGGTAGGACAAATCTGTTGTTTGATACAGTAGTTTCTGAAGTGTTCTATCTCTCTATTCCCACTTTAATTCCCTGGAAAACCTTGCTGTTGCAGGGAAACCAAACTTAATAAATACAAATTTCTCCCACATCCCTAAGGTATGGACTTCCTGTTCAGAAAGAAACCAATATTCTCTCTCCACTATTTGAATCCATGTAAATTCTTTTGTGCACTTTTCCTTGGGAAACACTCTTTTGAAACAGGTTGTAATAAAATTGTAGTCTTCTGTAATGTTTTTTTCCAAGGATGTGAGACTCATGTGTTGGAACTGGGATTTTTTATGTAGGTACATAACAAATTTTGAATAAATGGCAGTCAAAGAATTGTCATCTATCTTTGTGTGTAATTACTTAATGTTTTCATTTTTCTTCTAAGCAAGCCTCCCATAGGAGTATTTCAGTTGTTGTACTGCACCTGGCTAGGGTCTCTAGAAAAGGGTGTTTATTTTTAGACTGAACATATACTAATGTTTCAGTTAGCAGTGTCCCTTGAATGTACCTGCTTTCATAAAAAAGCTCCAGAAGAACTGAAATGTTTATAACTTCAAATAATTGTCTAGCTCTATGTGGCATCTGGATGTAAACAGCATCCCAGCGGTCTCATTAATTTTACAGATTACAGTATGTGTAAAATTAACACCTGTATTCCTTTTCAG
The DNA here is from genome assembly GCF_027791375.1 of Indicator indicator. Taxonomy (NCBI): domain Eukaryota; kingdom Metazoa; phylum Chordata; class Aves; order Piciformes; family Indicatoridae; genus Indicator; species Indicator indicator. The sequence continues at coordinate 122,132,348 of NC_072010.1, read as the reverse complement.
ACTTGTATTGCAGAATGAAAAAAGTCAGTTCCTTCTTCCCTACCTGCCTACTGTAATGCACATCTCTCCACAGCTGTGACAGGAGCATGATGGCCTTGCAGTGTCTTAAGTCCCCATTAATGCAGCAAGGGAGAAACAGTGAGGGAAAATATTGCAGCTGGTTTACATTATCCTTATTTTCCCTCTTTTTGTAATCTCTTTCCTTAACAAGTTGCTTTGTTCTTGATGTTCTGTCTGCCTAGAATCCATGACAGTCAGTGAGTGAGAACAGTGAAGACAGTTTGGACCTGTGTGTCCTCCATCAGATTGTCAGTCCTTTAAGGGTATGTGCTGCACACAAGCTTCCATTAAACTTGCAGACAATATATGTACTCAGAAGAGCTGTACCTGCCAACCAAGTGTGGTTATCTTAACAAATGAAACAAAGTCTTGCAGAAAGATTGTCTTGAGCCAACAACTTTTAATGCTGAAATGAGTCAGCCTCCCCATTTAAGAGATACACTGTACTGCTAGAATATGATTACCACCTTTGGAAATGCGTGTAAAAATATTTTATGCTTTCTGTTTGTATGTGGTAGATACAAGGTTTGGGCGTTTTCAGGATTTAGGGGAAAATACTTAGGGTAGTTGTGAAAAGAAAGGTACAGCTTGTTTTGTTACTTCAAGACTGATTCCTTAAACTTTCATGCAAAATATTTCTCCCCGGTAAGATGCTACAGCCCTTTGGTGGTGAGCAGTGTTGCTGGTAGATAGCATGGGCTTTGTTGGTGTGTCTCCTTTGCTGTCTGTTGTACTTTATAGTTCATTGTATTTCCCATATTGTCTACTAGAAGTGGATGGCTGATTGTTTCAGTTTTGTTTTGTTTATTACCATTACATTGACAGACAAGTAGGCAGTCAGAAAAGATGATTTGTTGGTCAGGTATGTCAGCTTGCAATTGAACTCAGAATTTGACAGTCAGCTTGGCCATAATGCTACACATGCTATCCACCATGTTGTCACTTTTTCTGCAAGCAAATCTAAGATGATTTATAACCTCTTGGAGGGTGTGGAAGGATTAATATATAGAAGATAGTTGGAAGAGGGATTCCTGAAACAATAATTACTGGTGTTATGAGTAAGATACTTTATGGGGGTTTTTTTGGTCTTATGTTTGTACATATATGTGAAAATTACTGCCCTGACACCACAGAACCATCATAGTCTTCAGTAAGGTTCATGAAGACTTATAAGAAGTAAACTAAATAAGGAGCTGAGTAGAGGAATAAATGAGTCAGTAGCAAGTCTGGATGTTCCTGTCATGTTGCCAGCCTTCTTCATTTTTATTAGCTGGTTTATTATGGTAAAGAAGATTTATGTACTTGTCTGTGTTTGAGCCCTTCTTCCAAGCATATTCTGAACTGTTTAGTCAATTTGAACCAAGACTGTCAAGAGAGTAGAGGACCAGAATGTAATTGAGCTCCTTCCCTTTAGGGAAGGGGGTAATTAAGTAGAGAACAAAGACCCAAGCGGTTCCTCTGCAGTGGGAGAATCTCTTTTGTCAGTGTAATGTCCACGTAGTGACACACCATTGCCAGTGCCCTAAATCAACCTCTTGACCTGGTGGTTATTTGGGTGTAATAGCAGGAAGCTATGTTTTGTGTGAGCTTGGAAATGAAGAAGTTTGGGGAGATACAGGGAGAGAAGGCAGAGGAGCATAAAGACACACGTTTGTAGGAAAACAGATATAGTTCCAAGGAGCTCTGAATCTTGTAATTGCTATGAGAATCCAATGAATATTGTTGAAGGAAATTTCTGCACCACAGCTGCTGTAAAGCTGTATTTGATATTTCCTAGAAAATAGTACATTATTGTAATAAAGGAAGGGTGAAGAGAAATGTAATTTGTTTGCTGCTGATTCGGTAAACTTCTGATGCTATCTCATAATACAGTTGCCTCAATTTCCACTGAAGAAATTCTTCTCTTCCATGTGTTTTTCCCAATTTCCCAATCTGTGTATGTCAGTATTCTTATGTTTGTTTCTAAAGATTATGATGTACCAAGCACCTAGTGGCAGGTGCCAAGGCAGCATTGCATGCCAAGCCAGTGTTAACACTGCTTCTGGTGAAGAACATTCCATAGCAGGGGAGAGGCACATTACCCACCCCCCCCACCCCCCCCACCCCCGTTTCTGCTACAGTTCCCAGAGAGTAGGCAGAGCCATCTAGTTGTGACTCTCTGAGTGTGGATGTAGATGTCTGTGCTCTGTTGGGTTTTTTTGTAATGCTGTTGAAATCCACGCCTAAGTTACATGTTTAAAGAGTGAAATATTAAAGACTAACTGAAATCTAATGCAGAAAAGCATCCCCATCAGAAAGGGGAAACCAGGCAAGGTGCATTTTGTGCACTGTATTAGGGCAGCTCAACAGAGCAAGTGAGCATTCGTGGGGTTTGCTCTTCCGTTGCTGTGAATCCTATTTGAGCGGATGTTGCAAACCTTCAACCTATTAAAAGAGGTATATATGTTCTGAAGAATTTTTTTAACCCTTTTGCTTCTGTTACCCTAAAATACTTAATAAGCTAAACTATTGTGGTGAGATTCAAGAGTGGTATCATGTCTGCAGTTTATTCACATTTATTTGTCTTAACAGATATTTGGTGAACTTGCTTTAAAATCAGTTTCTTCCTCTGTCCCACATGTAGCAGTCCCAGCCCTACCATTCTAGGGACCAGGATGTCTTTTAAAACCCCACTCACTTTGGCAGCAGTCCTTACAAGTGCTGCAGTGTACTCTTGCATGACAAAATTGTGTAGGACAGCCCATGCTGTAAGTGGTAACCTTCCTTCTTTAGCCGTGGTCAGCCTTTGAGCACATACACCACTCTTTTATACAGAGAAGTTTGTTTATGAGGGTTTGGGTGTATGGAGAGTGAGGACATTAGGATGGTGTGATATGTCAATGTGTACCATGGCCCCTGAAGGAGAATTAATGCTAACCTTTAGGAGTAAGTAATTTATTACTTCTACCGACTTGGTTAGACAGTTGCACCTTTCTCATTCGTAGCTGAAAACTTTTCTTAACTTTTTCCCATACTAACAAAGACTCCAAGAAACTGAGAACCATCCCTCAAACGACTGTTGCAGCCTTCAGCTACAGTTCTTGTTTGCTGTCTGCTTCAGGTGCAGTCAGCTTCAGGCACTTTCTTGACTGAGAGCATCTTCTTGTGTGTTTTCTTTCCAAGATGAGGTATAAAGTACGTGTAAGTTCTTGTAGGGCAGGTTGGGAAACTCTCTGAAATTGCAAGTCCTGTTCTGCCCTTGAACTTTATGCAGGCATCCTGTCTTTGATCAGTAGCAGACTCTGGGTGAGTTGGCATGTGTTCATTCTGATTTGAAAAAATCTGATCTATAGACTGAAGATAAGGAGTTGACTTGATCTCTGCAGAGTGAATTTAAGTCTTAGATAAGGTATAAGCAATTGCAGTGGAGAATGTAATGTCTTTCAAGTTCAGTTAGGTAAAACAGAGGCTGCAGATTTGTTTAAAATTAAACACACCTATTTTATATCAGCATTTTTGCATATATTCTAAATACAGAAAACTTTGAAAAGGTTTAAGTGTTCATCATTTCAGAAGAGTTAGCTTTTTTTTCATACTGGAATTAGTCTGCATGCAGTAGTAGCACAGCTCAAAAGAGGAGTTAATCTTGATTATGGGATTTGCAACAACTGGTATGATGTAACAATATTTGGGAATCAAGCAAACTTTTCCAAGTTCTTCATAATTTACAAACTCAACGAGATGTTTCCTCTTTTCACAGACTTGATATTTGCAAGTTCCCTGCCTTGACAGTAATCATCATGGATAGTGGTAAGTTTGTTAACTTAGTGGTGAGTGCACATTCTTTTTCATTCCCTATGAAGTGAGCATTATCACACCCCTAAAGAGTGTGATACTTAAAATCCCCAGTAGTTTGCACAAAAAAAAAAAATCCTCTACTATTGAACAGGGTTTGGTGTTGTGTATGATGACAGATCTTTACCCACATTAAACTGAACTGGAATCACACTGCTTTTCCAACAGAAGTATGATGTGCAGACCATGGTAATCATCACACACTCATTTGTGGACCTTTGAAAGCTGGCTGCAAAATGAAGAACTCAGAAAGGAATTTCCAGCCTTGAGTACTTGAGTTTTAAATGTTCTTAAGCTTGTCCCAGTAACTCCAGATTCTCAGAAATCACTTTTTAAGCTTTATAAGTAAATGATCAAATTCTCCTTTCTGCCCTCTGCAAAACAAGTAATTTTACTAAGATCACTTACAGAAAGATTGAAATTTATCCATATCTGCAGCTTCATATTTAAGAGTAAATGTTCATTTCTAGTACTTAGTAGTGGGTTTAATCTGCTTGAGTGTTGGTAAGGAATCGGAAAGGAAGCCTCAAAAATTACCTCTGTAGAGTTGGCTTTGATGTCCAGGATGCCATGGGATTTGCTTCAGCAACATTTTTGTGCCTCAGAATACTTCTCCCGCATTGCTTCTCCTTGGTCCTTCTGTCACTGAAGACCTGCAGCCTATTTTCTTTGCCTGCAACAGCTTCATCTGGCAGGCTGGGACACATTTATCCTCCTTTGTCCTTGCCTTTTTCTGATTCTGATTGAATTTCACCTTGCTACAGTATCTGTTTGCTATTACAATAGCACACAGGTTTTCAAGAGAACTTCTAACAGATCGATCTGATCATATTACAGCTCATTTCAATAACTGTAGGTGAAACTAAGATTTTGGAATGATTTTTTCTTTGGAGTTTTCCGCTACATGAAAACTCGCTAAAAGCCAAGTATTTTACAGTTAAAGATCACAGGCATGTCTGAAGAAATAAACATGTTTTTAAATGCATTAAATTTGTTAGTTTCATATCTTTGTATTCTACAACAACTGAAGGAGAGGAAGACACTTCAGATGATTTGTTTCTGTGTCTATCTTACATAATGCCAAAATCATAATATTTATTTTTCCTTTATCTTATATTTGCTAGTTAAATCCCTTGAAGTGGAAAAGTAAGATTTATCTTGCTTCAGTGCTTTAGTCTTGTCACTTGCAACTCTCCTCTGATTATTTACAGGTCTATAGTAACAGCTGTAGTGACTTTAGCTGTGCTGTGGCTTGGCTATGTGGGCATCCAACCCAAAGCATTTTTTGACACACTTCTGTACAATTATAACTGAATGTCTACATGATGATGGTCTTGGAATACTAAAAAGTCAAAGTGGTTTCAGCAATATGGTTCCATTATCTCTTTTTACAGGATTCATGAAGCAATGACTGATTCTCATTGAATAACTGTCTTGCAGTCGGTATCCATCAAGATTGCTCTGCTCAGTGTGGATTTTTATGTTTCCTTGCTACCTATGTATTGACTTCCCAATAGGATTTAAAGTCCCTAGGAGTGGCAGAGCTTTAAAAATGTCAAATCAAAACAAATTAATACGCTTCTTTTTTTTTCTAGCCTTGCAGGGTCAAAAGCCATTTCTGGTCTGGAATAATCATGCATCATTATTTATCAGATACATTCAGAACTAGTATGGGATGTGGCTGATTCTCCTCTACAGGCTTTTTTGTCCCTGTGATGTATTTTCTATAGTGTATTGTGAAAGAAGGAAGACAATTTCTGAATATGAATTGCTAAATAAAAAAGGGATGGATGCTATCTGTGAAGTGAAACTCCTTAGGTTTTCTCTGCTGAATGAAGGGAAACTTCATTTATAGAGCATTATCTACTCTTGGGTGATTCCACATATGGGCACTTCTAAGACTCTGGACTGTAGCTTGCATGAATGCACAGAGGAAGAGTTTGTGAGAAGTAGGTAGAGCACTGGCAGTCCAGCCCCATGCATGGCTGCATGCTGACTTCCTGATAGGAAAAAATCTTTCAGCTCATCACATTTGATGATCTCTAAGGCATGTTGAAAGAAACCCAAGTTCTTCAGGCCTAGAGGGGAATCAGAACAATTGCAAAGTGGAAAGAAGCTGTCACTTTTTTCTTTTCTTTTTCAAGAGATTTTTCAATATTAATTTCTATGTTACTTGGTCAGTGAAGTTACACAGTGGGAGATGCCAGCGTGCTTTAGAAAACACAGATTGCAATGGGTGCAGTTGTAGAATTGTATACACTCAACCTCTGGCAGTATTACAAATAGTGTAATTTGTGTGGTGCATGCACCTAACACGTGTATTCAGCTGAAAGCATAGGAGCTTTGGAATTTAATCTTCAAATCTTCATTTAATCCATTGCAAAATGAAGATAATTGTCTGATGATTTGTAACAAAGTACACCACAGAGACTAAACAAAATGAAATTAAAGTAGATATGCCTAATTGTGGTAGTAGCCTCACTGCTGAAAAATTCTACCACTTCTACCTAAAGCAAGCATAGTGATTTTCTTTGTTGCCATCCTCTTTTAAAATTCAAAATCAGATATTATGGAAAAAAACCCTGGTGAACTGATTCATATAAAATTATAGGCAAATCAGTGCCTAGACCAGGCAGTCTCTGTCCTTCAGCAGGCAGTGAGAACTTGTCTTCATGGCATATCGGTAGTCTCAGACTAGCTGTAAATGAACTGATGCAGAAATGGTCAAGAAATGGTGTGGGAACACATCCTGAGCTGTGTCAGGAGAGGTGTGACCCACAGGTCAAGGAAGGTAATTCCCCCCCTCTATCTACTCTGCTCCCATGAGACACCCTTGGAGTGGTCATCCATCTCTGCAGCCCCCAGCATAAAGACAAGGACCTGCTCAAGCGAGTTCAGAGATGATCAGGGGGTTGGAGCACCTTCCCTATGAAGACAGGCTGAGAGAGTTGGGGTTCTTCAGCCTGGAGGAGAGAAGGCTTCAGGGAGATGTTATAGCAGCATTCCTGCACCTAAAAGGAACCTACAGCAAAGATGGAGAGGGACTTTTTTTTTTCAGAGACTGTAGTGATGGGACAAGGGCTAATGGTTTCAAACTAGAACAAGGTAGATTCAGATTAGATAACTAGGAAGAAATTCTTGACAGTGAGGTTGGTGAGACACTGGAATAGGTTGCCCAGAATGGTTGTGCATGTCCCTCCTATGTGGAATTGTTCAAGGCTTTGAACAGCCTGGTGTAGTGGAAAGTGTCCTCACCCATGCAGAAGGGGTTGGAGCTAGATGATCTTTAAGGCCCCTTCCAACCCAAACCATTCTAGGGTTCTGTGAAAGTGGCTGGGTGTATTAGTATGGCAGTGCATTGAATAGTTAGCTGGCAGTGAGAGCCCAAGAGCAGTGTTTCACTGACCCAATGTTCTTGCTCCTTGATCTGAAGAACTTGGAGAATTTCTAGAATTTCTACATCATTTACTGCACATTGCAGTTCCAGGTAATTCAGCTTGCTAGATTTTGGAATGTTCCAGTTATTGCATATTACTTGACCCAATGGTCAAAGGTGTTTGAGGGTAAGTTGGACCATTAGAAGAAAACAGATTACTTCCAGCTTTCTTCCTTGAACAGAAAACTAAGGAATTCATATAAAGAATGCCCGTGTCAGAAAACATTGGTTGCCTTTTGGGGTTATTTTATTTGATTCATCACCTAAGGTGAGGTTGTTTATATGATTCAAGAAAATAGAGGTTACTTCCCCCCCACTCCAAAAGTGGAACTATTTCATGATATGAGCAGATCTGCTTCAGAATCGCTTGAGAAAACTTACACTTTGATAAATACAGCTGTCCTGGTGTGTGTGAGTCTGGGTAATTCTCATAGACATTTATATCCAGAACTTCAGAGCGTTCTGGCTGGGATACCCTCAGGCAGCTGCAAATATGTTTTTGAATGTTCACAAGCAGGATTTCTTTGTTCTGTGTCATCTTTAGTTTAAGAAGTTGCATGAGCTGAGCATCTGCTTCTCCTGAGCGCTCTGCTCAGGCACTGGCTTCAGTCTTGGTTAGGCATAAATGACTGTGATGCCAAGTTGAGGTCTACTGCATTTATGATGTTGTAGCAATAACTACTGAAATGGTAGGCCCAGCTGCTTAGAACAGTGAGCAAAATTAGGAAAGGCCTTGTTTCATAATAAATAAAGGGGAAGATTTTGAAAAAACTCTGTATTTCCCAAAGCATGTTTTCACTGAGCAACTGTAGCGCAAAGTTTTGGAGATCTATTTTAGAAGTGACCTTCGTTATCTCTCTTCTCATTCAGTATTCTTAACAGAGGACAAAGCCAATTCTTTGTTAAAAAGATACCCAAGAGCCAACACGTTTCTGGAAGAATTAAAGCCAGGTGACATAGAACACGAATGCAGAGAAGAAATCTGTAGCTATGAAGAAGCAAGAGAAGCATTTGAAAATGAGGAAAAAACGGTATGTTTTGGTGTGTCCTTAAAGATGGATGGAGGGTATTGATACTGAGTTGTGGGGTGTCCTTGAATGCTTGTGTGTTTTCCAGCATTGTTTTAGATCTGTTTTATTTTTGAGCCTTTAAGTAAAGGAATACAGTGGAGATGGACAGTCTGCACAGCAGTAACTTTTGAATCCTTTGTCCCAATTAAACTGAATTTGAAGGGAGTAGAAGTCTGAAAGATAATTAAATAATCATAAATGCTGTGAAAACTTGCAACTGGGAGGAAAAAGAAAATGAATTAATAATACCCCTACTTGAGAAAAGGTGGGAAAAGCTGTCATTGGTTTGGCAGCACTGTTTACCCAAATAACCTATGTACTGGTTCTCCTGTCATCAGACACCTGAGTCTGAACTAGATAGCATGAATGCAGTTGTTTTGCTTGGAAGAAATAAGGGGATTGGGACTGTTGTGGGGCATATATAGAAGGAGAGGGCACAAGTCTTTGCTTTCCTCACTTCTGGAATAACTCATTTATTGATTATGTTCACATTAAATGAGTGAGCAACTCAAAAAGCTTTTCATCTAAAATTACACCTTGAAATACACCCAGGTGCTCTTGTAGCTGGCCAAAGTGTTTGGTGCCAAGACTACTAACAGTCTAAAAATAAGGAAGACAAGTGGACTTCTTCAGTCTAAAATCAGCAAGCCCCCCAGAGGGTGTTGTTAAGCAGCACTGATCTAAAACATGGAAAAAACATTAATTTCAGTGCTAACGTGTTGTGCAAGGGCAGTGATACATTAACTTGAGGGGAGTGAAGCAGATACTGCCCACACAGTTAATTGTTGCTTAAGTCTGTTGGCTTCTCCAATTAAAAGAAGTTTGTGGGCTAATGGCTCTGCAAGCAATAGCTGCACATCATACCAAACATCTTATTTTGTTTCCCAACAAATCAAAACAGCACATGGGTTTTTGATGGTGGCATCTGACCTATTTAATTCAATAATGTCAATATGATTTCTATTTTTTTTTTTAATTCAAGACAGACATGGATGAAATTAGGGCTGAAATTGAGGATAGATGACCTTTGGAGGTCCCTTCCAGCCCAGACCATTCTATGATACATCTAAAGTGAAAAACAGGTGCTAGAAAATGTGACTCAGAGAAATGATCTTCCAAAAATGCTTATGTCCCCTCTGTGTGGGTTGGGGTTTTTATTGTTTGTTTGTTTGTTTGGGGGTTTTTGTGGGGTTTTTTTTGCATAGAGAAATTACATTTGCAAGGCCAGTAAGATAATAGGCAAAGTAGCACAGGGAGCATTGCAGAGTTCTTCCAGAATTTAGACAGGTGAGGCATTCCAGTCTTCAGTGGCTTAGCTCTACATCAAAAACCAACAATGTGTGCAGGCATACTGAACGTTTTAAGCTCATGGTGTCTTTTTGTTGGAGGTCATACCTGGGTAGAGGGATATGGCTGGAATGAGAACTTTCACACTTACTAAAATTAAGTGGTAGGACATGCAACATCTCTTCAGAGCTGCTGCTTTGAGGTTTTAAAGTACATGCACACACATGTTTTTTACCTCACAAACTTGGCTTGGTGTGGCCATTCCTAATGATAGCTCATTGCCTAATTAAGAACAGTGCATACAATGACACAACTTCTGCAAAGTTCTAACACAGAAGTTCAAGACGCTAGGGGAAGCACTGCCTAAACATTGCCTCACAATTCACCTTCTCGTTCCTCATTTAGGAACATTTTGTGGTGTAGTAGATAGTATTTCCCTTGCAGGGTATTTGGGAAATGGTAAAATAGAAACAGTTATATTTCTGCTCTTGGCACAACCTTTGTGTCACAGTGGAGAAGCTGCTTCTGACCTTTTACTCATTTCTACTACGGTGTCCTTTTTGCCTAGCTGCTTTATTCTGCTGTTGGTAGCTTACTAATGGGCTGGGCTCTGAGAATGTGCTGTCCTGCCTGAGCAGCTTCTTTTGCTTATAAGGACTTTACTTAATTCATTGTCCCCTCCAAGCAGTGTCCCTCCCTTAGTAGGACTTAATGTGTACCAGGAGAAGGAAATGGATGCAGTAGACTAGGATCACAATACATTATGTTCAGAGTAAGATGCAATGATTTCATAGTATAGATAGACTGGAATTCAAATAGAGTCTATAGCTCATTTATCTTACGGTAGCTTTGTTTCATGTAATTTCTTTTAGTATTTTTTATCTTGTCCACTTGGTTCCTTGCTTTTGAGTCTCTTGAGGAGGTGTGCAACCTCCAGATTTGTAATATTAGAATAATATCAAGCAGTTTTCTTGAAAGTTAGGATTGTGTGAATTAAGTGTACGTGCATAGCTGTCGTGGAAATATTGAATGCCTTTAATATTGCATGAGCTTGAGGATTTTGATAAATTCAGAATTATTACTTGAAATTTTAAAGTTAATTATAAAGGCAATACTATTAAGTTAGTAAGGTTAGAGACAGCAGGGAATAATTTACAGGACTTTGTGGATGAATTAAAATAAGAAATTCAGTGTTGAAAAATGTAATGCATGCAGGGGAAAGGGAACATGCATTATATATATATGATTGGCTCTGAACTCAGAAACAAGATCTGAATTTGAATCTGTGAAGACTTGAATTTAATGCTCAGCAGTCAAACAAAACAAAATAAAAACCTGAATGCTAAGAATCTGAAGAAAGGAATAGGGATCAAAATGCATAACGTATGCCCTGTCATTGCATGTCCACATCTTGAATGTGCCTTGTACAGCTCTTATCTCCTAAAAAAAAGCCAATTCGTAGCTCAGGGAGGACCAGAGAAGTGTGACAGTTGACCAAAGATATGAAAAGACTTCTGTAACAATAGATTGGGAAAGATTTGGATCAGGGAATATTGGTGATGTCTGTGAGTAGCATGAAGATTGAGCTGAGGTCAATCACTTGCTGCCCTTCTGACAGAAGAGCTAAGAGGACCTCAAAGGAAACTGGAAGGTGTGGGTTCAAAGCAAATCAACTATCTCTTCTCACCATAGATAAGAGCTGTGGACTGCCTTGGCACAGGATGTCTCAGATCCTAAGAGCTTGAATAGGCTCAGAGAACAATGATTGAAGTGAACAGAAGATAAATCAGTCTGGAACCACTGAATAAAAAGGGTCATTTTCAGCTGATGGAAGTTTTTGATGCACAAACATGTGGAAGCTGGGAGAGTTATCACTGCCTCCTTACGTTTGAACTCTTCTTTTGTCAGTCTCTGATGATTGTTGTCAGAGAGAGGGTAACAGATTAGGTGAACTCTAGGTCTGATTTAGTAAAGCTGTTTATTTGTAGTACCTATATCCTGCAGGCAGCACTGTATGGGGTCACTGGTTAGTTGTCTAAGGTTGCTAGGAGACTGAAAAGATTTGTTCAAAGGTCACTGTGCCAATCTGTGATTGGAGCACTGACGCTAATTTTACTTCCGTTAACTCATTTTTTTTAAATTACATTACATTAAGATTTTACAAGCTAGAAGTCATAGATATTCATTTGCTTCAAATTTCCTACCAATTGTAAATATCAGAGAAGTTTCAAGGTTCTCTGTAAAGATCTATTCTAGCAAAACATTACCACTAGAATGCTTAGCAAGCAACTCAGAACTTGACAGCATCAGATCTAAAATGTTGTTATCAAGTAAAACTTCTGGCATCAGTCTGTGTGTAATTATGGATGCTGGATAAAAACCCAGAAGAGGTGAACCTTTTCCTGCCACCTGAAATTGAGGGCAGACCAGAAGAAAACAGCGTAGCAGGTATGCTCACTTCTCATTATTGCTTTGTCTACATCATCTGCCTACTGACTACCAAGCAGTCTTCTGACTGGCATATTATTAGTCCAACTTTAAAGCAAGTCAGACAATTGAGCAAGAATGATTTGAGACTGACGATGTTGCCAATGGTATTAAAGGCCTCAGCAGAAATTCTCAGCGGAGTGTGAGTCTCTTAACCTTCATGTGGGTAACTTACTTGATTCAGCATTCAGATCCAGTTGACTGATCCAGACTGCATTCTAAGAAGTATTAGAAATAAAAGGGAAACAAAATTCTGGCAAATCTGTGTAGTATGCCCTTGAGAATTCCTTTTGATTATTTAAAATTCCATTTGCCAAAGCCGTAAGGGACTTTCAGAAAAACTAGTTCTTGGTGAGAATATCTGTTAGATGTTTTCTAAGGCCTTTCCACTGTGGTTATCTGATTCCATGGCCTGCTTAACTTAGTTTTTCATCCTTTTAAGGCATCTGTGCCTGGTGTTCTGAGCCGTACAATACTCAAGGATAAATAATTACTGGAGTGTCTTTTTCATAAATCACAAGTTAATGATCTTGTCCAGTAGAAGTAAAGTTCTTTTTGGTGGTGGTTTAAGAGACCAGCCACTGTGGAGGGGATTTTTGTGCTGAGAGTTTTCCAAGTTCTAAATTACTCTTTAACTTTCTGTTTGAGTTCTACAGCTACTTCGCAGGTTGTCAGTAAGTTGTTGTTTTCATAGCAGTTTGTACAAACCTCACAGTGTGCAAATTAATCCAAGTTCTCCCTGGTTTCGTTGGGCACAATTTGACTTTGACCAGGTGACTTGTCCTTCTTCTGTGCCTTCACTTCACAGTTCAACATAGCAATGGGATGGCAGAGCAGAGGGGGAGTTGCTTGGCAGCTGCAGAACTCAGACCTAAAGCATTAATTTCCTGCTGTTCCTGTCAATTCCACCAGTCTGGAACTAACAACCTTTGTGCTCCTCTTTGAAATCTGGCTTGCAAAAATGCAAGGATCTAGTATGCTAGCTTTTGGTTGGTGGATTTTTGTGGGGTTGTTTTCTGCTGTTATTTTTCTTTTCTCTCAGAGAAAGAAAGTTAAAGCTTTGTTGGGTTTTTTGGTTGTTTTTTTGAGCCACTAAATAGGTGTATTTTCACCTGAGTGCAAGACAGTATCTATCTATCTCTGTAAGACAGCTGTACACTAAAGCACTTTAATTTTTGATAGGAGTGTGTATATCTAAACTCTCTTCCTTTGTCTTGCATGGAAACGAAAGTGGACACTATTTGCATCCTCGAGGCAGTTTAAACTCTTACCTTAAGCTCTTTATGCACCTGTCTAGTCACACCATCAACTTGAACATCCCCCACAGCCACATAGCCTATTCTGACCTAATTGCCTGCCACTCTGGGAAAACATCTGTTCTGCTGCTTTGCCATGTTGCACAGTGACAAGGAGATATGCTGGTATTTCAGCTTTCTGAAGAAGGTACAGAGACGTTTTCTCAGCTAGAATTAACATGTAAACAATAATAAAATAACAGCCACAACCAACCACTCTTCCACTGGAGAAGTCTGCAACACAAAATATATTGCTGGGGGAAAAGTGTGATTTCTTCCTTTTCATCAACACTACCTTTCTCCTCCATAGAATCTTTTTAAATTACACACTTGCACAGTATATTTGATGACTTACAGTAAATCTTTGCAAATGTTGTACCATTTTGTTCCTTTGCTGCTGTTGAGGCAGCAAAACAGTGAAGTGCAAGGTTTGGTTCCAGCATAGACAGTAGCATTTAATAATCCTAATAAATCCTCTGCTATTTTTTTAGTATTCAATATATTTATTATTTATTCCTCTAAAGAATCTGGTTGGTTGCATTCAAACCATGTGGAAAGGTAATAGGTAACAGAACTTAATCACCTGGTGATTTGGTGGGAAGAGGTGAAGTGTTCTGTTTTCTTGATTCTTACTGTGCGGAGATCCCAAAAGTTCTCAATTGTATGGCTAAGGTAATTTTTTTATGTTAGTTTGCCCCTTCAAATATGTTGTTCTAAAGTTGTCATAGGTGATACGGGGCTCACTGTGTAATAATGCATCAGAGAAGGCCCTTGTAGTAGAGAAGTATCTAGAGAAGTTAGTCCATCTTCCATGACTTGTGTATTTTGTCTGAAGTCAGTTCTACTTGAATGATTTGGATCTGGGTTCACATCAGAGAAGGACACTGTGAAGGCTTGCTTGTGGTGTCAAGCCTTGGAATTGAGGAAAACCTCCTGATCCTGGGTTGCTGTGGCAATCAAGGCTTTTTAAAAAATACTGTTAATTTTCATTTGTTCTGTATTTATCTTTTTTTTTAAGCTACAGGATAGGCAGTTGTTTCATGCACATGGCATTGCTTTTAGTCCTAGTAAATTCTGATCTAGAAGCATCAGCATCACGAGTATGTATTTTGCCCAGGGTGTCCTGCTCTTGGCTTTGCACAGAGCAAGCTTAGCCACCGTGCTAGAGAGGCCATGCTGCTTCTGGACCTAAGCTGCCTCTGAGATCAGTTTCGTGGCATTCTGTTTAATGCTGCTCATGCAGCAGCAGTCCTGAACTCAGAAAAGTGGTGGATCTGACTCGTTTGTGCACAGAGTCAGTCAGTCTGCAACCTGGATATATCATTGACTAATAACAGAACAATGGCAACATCACATTTACCTGATGACTGTTATATAAATACTTGCATGTCAGACGTGTGCTGTCATTTCAAATAGAGTATGAATGGGTCAGTTCTCTGCATTTTTAAAGAAAAGCAGAGAGTTCAGAGCTCCTGTTACGGATTTGGGCAGGGGGTGGTTAATTGTGGGGTTTGTTCTGAAATTACACATGACTATGAAACAGTGGAAGAGTTTATTAGTAGGAGAGATCTTGTTACAGCTGAGGGTGACTACCTTTTTTTGAGACAGGTTATTCTTTTCTTTGTATGTTTTTTTTTTCTCCCTAGCATTCCCTGCAGAGGAAGTTGGATGGAGGCATGATCTTTGGTGCTGGTGCTTGTGCATATTAGTATAGAAAAGAATGCTTTCAAGTACTGGTGTCCCACTTCATCTTTATTTTCACTTGTTCATATTTTCATTTCTCACTTTTGTTCCATTTATCTGTAGCTGTGTTGCCAAAATTTGTAGAATATAATAAGCTGTGTATATTCTTAGAGTGCTTGGAGCCATTTTTAACTATAAACAGAGGATCTGAGTCAACTCATAATAAGCTGACAGCAATTGCTTTGTGAGCCAGAGGGTGAGGGGAGTTGATACAACATAGCTGTGCTTTGCCAAAATGGTCTGTCATCCCGAAACAGTATTTCCCTGTCAGATGCATTAGTATTCCAGCTTTAAAAGAAACAAACCAACCCCTAACTTTTGCCTTGAGTGGTGCTGAAAAATTTGGATCCAGTTGGCTGATGTGCAGGCTGATTAGATTTCTTTTTTTTTTTTTTTTTTTTGTCACCTAGCCCTGTCTGTGCTGCACATTTATAAATACTAAGTGCCGACACAGGAATCTTGAAAGCAGTGTGAGGAGCTGATTTTAAAAAAAACAAATCCCTTTTGTATCACTAGTCACATTGGAAAACAATTGGAAAGTTTATTGTGTGTGCTTATCCATTCCTGTTCTTATTTTAATCATCAGTATTTGAAATGCCTTTTTTTTCCTCATTCATGTAAAAGAATTTGACTACAGTGATTTTTATTTATTTATTTACTTTTTAAAAACTGTTTAATAGTTCTGACTTATCCTGTCTTGCTCTTCTAGAAGGAGTTCTGGAAAGTCTACAAAAATGGACTTCAGGGAGAAAGTAACACAGGACATTCCTGGTATTCATTTTACCTTGCATTTCCATTAATCATTGGCCTTTTTGTTATCCTCATTGTCATTTTTGTCATCTGGAGATGCCTGTTTAAAAAGAAAATGCGTAGACAGTCGGTGTACGTGCACAGGGGAGCCCACGAAGCGATGGGTGATGGTGCTGTGGCTGACGGCAGAGGTCCTCTTCCACCGCCTCTCAGCATTGTTCATTCCCCACAGGAGGAAATGTATGAAGTCAGTGGGCTCTCTCCAGGAGGTTTGAGCTATACAGATGGACGATCAGACTCAATATCCACAAGGCTCTCAAACTGTGATCCTCCTCCTTCGTATGAGGAAGCCACTGGTGAAATCAGTATGAGAAGTGAAACTGAACAACATTTAGATCCACCTCCACAATATGAAGACATTGTGAATTCCACTTCAGCCAGTGCAGTTGCACTATCTCCTGTTGGCACCAGTACTAAGTAAAGCAGGAAGAATGCTATGGACTTTTAAAAATTACTAATCATTTTGTAGCACTTTATCTTGTCTTATTATGCATTTCTATAATTTAATGGACTTGTACAATGACATTCACTTGTGTTTAGATTCACTTGTTCCTTGGGTTCGGGATTTTTTTGGCAGGTCTTAAAAGAGAAGGAATTTGTATTGAAAGTTTAGTGCAGGTACAAATGTGGTGCTCTGTCATACTTCTCAAAAGTACCTCTGATTTGAGGGTTATCACTTGTTTTATATCAAGCGTTGTCCACGTTGCCCACATCGTGGAATCCCCCTCCCCTTTCCTACTGCAGACTGTCAGAATTGCCTGAAATTGGGAATTCTTAAGCCACATTTTAGATAGCTATTTACACTAAAGGGGACTGATTTTGCAGTATTGCCTCTTGTCTTGGTTTCTTTTTCTCGCTTGGATTTTTCTTCCATGCTGCAGCCTATCCTGGATCCTTGGAAGGCTGAGAGCTGTATGCCTTTGTGTTCAAACCAGACTCTGCTGGTGTAATAGCAATAATTTCAGAGCCCTAGCAGAAGTGCATTCTAAAACTTTTGCTATTACAACTCAAAATTCTGTAGGTGTTTAGAGTCTAACAATTCAAGGTGGTAATTAGCAAATCTAATAGCATACTATTTTTGTCTGTGTTCTTCCTTTCCTCTCCCTTTTCCCATGTATTGGTAGTTGTGTTCTAGAGGTGAGAAGTGTGCATATGTTAACTTTAGACTTGAAAGTTCATGCAACAGTGAACAATGAAATACAGAAATACTCAAGAGTGGATAAAATCCTGATCATGGTCTTCCTACCATAGTCTTCACTGGGACCAGGGTATTATCCACAAACATGTAAGTCCAAAGGTATTACTTTCCTTTTTAAAAGGGAAGAAAAAGGGAAAGCATTCAGAGTGTGTGCCTTTTTATTTTTTCCCCCAACTATGAAATAAAAACTCCTTCCTCAAATGCCGATGCTCTTTTGTCTCTTGAGTACTTCCATGTACCACATGTGCACCTCATGCTGGTGGCTGTGGAAATCCTTAGCAGAGAGTATAGATGCAGATACCTTTTTTCAGTCACATATATTTACTCTATTCATTCTAACGAGGTGCTTCTGTTGCAAAAGTTAACAATATGTTACAATGAAATAACACTGCTTGGATTTTTCATTGTCTCTAAGAACAGTGTAGTGCTTTTATCCATGGCATGAATTCTTAAAGTGCACTCTATTCTCCATGTACACAAGCTTTTTGTTATTTTTTTTTCCCCACAGCTCTTAGGTTGTAGGTACTCACCAGAGTAGGAGGTGCTGGGAAGCATGTTAGTGCAGGCTGGATCCAGAAGTTGTGTGGTCAGTCTGGCTCTGCCCTCTCCAACTGTGAGCTCCAGGGCCCCTTGACATAAGGCAGGACTGTGAGGAGCCACTGTGTTATACTTCCTAGAACACAACACAGGCACAGCCCCAAGAATTAGTCTGGAGTGACTTTTTGATAGAATAGAGGCTTGTACAGAACTTCAGCCACCTGGTTTAGATGCTGGTGATAGTTATGGTGGTACAGGCTGTAGTGTGGCAATTCTTTTTTCCCAACCTAATTTAAAAGTTCATTGCTTGGTTTAGCCTCTAAATGTTCATTTCGGTTTTCTTTCTGCCCACACTAAGGTAGCATGGCATTAGCTTTAATATTGTTCTGTGTTCTAATCACTTAGCACCAACTGAAATGCCATTAGCCCTGGAGGACTGCTGTGTTATGTTGGCTTTCTTACAACAGAAACCCAAGCTGCATCTTATTCTGAACACTCCAAATGAAGTGCCAGTGCCATCTATTTGAAATTACTGTTAATGCCTGACATGTGTGCTGGTGTCTGCTGCCTCATGGGGCTTGTCCCATCTTTTCCCTAAGGAGTGTTACTGAAGGCTGCTGAAAGGAATGTGGGTGTGTATGGCTGTGTATCTGCACACTTCTACCAGAATTTGCTATACCGTATTGACAAATTAAAGAAGGGTTTTATGATTAATTTTATGTTCTCATTTTTGACAGAATAGGTGGCCTCAGTTGTCTGCTGAAGGTCATCAGTCAAAGGCAATTTGTATTAGAGTTAACAGATGAACTCCAGGCCTATCTGTTGTCAAAAAGAATTCTTATTTTTATTTATTATATATAATAGATATTGGGCAGATAAATACAGTATATTTTGGACACTCCTAGTAAGAATTGCCTGGACCATGTTTTGGGTCTGTCTGATAGCTCGTGTGTCCTGAATTGCCACTTGTAGAAGTTAAAGCTCCTTTTATACTGAGCAACAGTTAATACACTGCTTTAGGCAGACATGACCAAGTGCCTCATCTCAGCATGCAGGAACCACCTCCAAAAGGGCTGGTGTTTAAATGTCCATGCCATGTTGGCATCTCCTGTGCCTGCCAGCACAGCTGGTAGTTTTAGCAGTAACTTTGGTTTTGTTTGGATATCAGACTTTCCTGTAGGAGCGGCATGGAAATCACCCATTGCATGTTAGGTCATTCAGCAGCAGTCATCATTCCCTGAACATGGGCAGCCTTTTAGAAATGAGCTGGCTTGTCTTTCTTTTAAGTACTCTATGTTCCACTCCCATTTTTATGGGAGTGTTTCTGGCTCCTAAGTTGAATACGTTGCTGTATCTTTTAGATACTTTCATGTGTAAATGCAAAAATTATACTTTGCTTTCAATAACAACAACAAAAAAAAAAAGCCACAACCAAATATCTGAAATGATCTAGAAGCTGAATTTATTGGGCTATGCCTTTTCCATGTACATAAGCATGAAAGCCATTGTGGAATATAAATCTATGTCTTGGTGAATAAATTTCATAGCTAAACAAAACCTTGCGTGGGACAGTACCCAAATGTATTTCCTAAGAGACTTGAACAGCTTTCTCCATGTTGGAATAATAATCAAGTTCAAAATAATTTTCTTCTGTTTTGTGAAATATGGGAAAATAGCTTAGCCTTGTGTCTGGCTTTTCTAATCCGATTGAAAAATAAAAAGTCATTTTTACTGGGTTTTTATAGAGCTTGGTTTGGTGTTTTTCCAGGTCACATCACTGTTTTATCTGTCCTGTAATTGAATTGCCATGCAATAAATACTGTACATTTATAGTTGTACCTCTCTAGGGATTTTGCGAGACTGAATGCAGTGCTTATCCTGATTGATTGACCTGAATTGTCAGGATACTGCCTTTTCCACTTGGGAATATAACATTAAATTTCATCTTATCTTAGGACTGAGGTGATTTATCTACTAAAACTAACTGAAATATGTGTCACTGTTTTAAGAAACTATGGAAATTATTTGCTTAAATGATACTTAGTGAAGGTTGTTCTGTCTTCACTGGATGTAAATAACCTCTGATTACAGTATTGCATATTTCCAAGAGGTTTGGTTTACATTAAATTATCCTATTTAAACTTTTTTGCCTATGTTTATAGAAAATTTTTTGTAATGTTTGTTTTTCAGTATGCTAAATAAAATTTTTTAAGATGCCTCTACTGTTTCTAAATGTCAGTTCTATACAATTACAGTGAGAATTAACTGTGTATTTAAGTGATGTTCCTTTAATTTCCATTGTTCTATGTACTTAGTTCCAGTGAATCAATTTGTTTTGATAGATTAAGATGTAGTTATAATTTTACTTGCAGGTAAACTTGATAATCTTTCAAAATTCAGGGTCATTTTTAATCATTTCTGAATTTGCTTGGTTTGAATTAATTTTTTTAACAAGCATTCGTTATACCCATAACTAGATAACAATCACTGGCAGAGGAAAAGCAGAAATTGTTCTCTCCTACAACAAATTGAAACAGCACACTGCAGCAAAAAATGTTTTAAGTCAGAGGACTTAATCTCAAAGTTGAAATAAAGTGATTGCAACATTTTTTATGAGCTCTGGGATTGATGTATTAATAGCAGAGAAAAAAAACAACCCAACCTTGCGCAATGAACCCTGCTTGAAATTCAAGATCTCTTTCAGTCTGGAGAAGAGAAGACTGAGAGGGGATTTAATCAATGTTAATAAATATCTGAGGGCTGGGTGTCAAGAAGGAAGGGACAGCATCTTCTCACTTATGCTCTGTGATAGGACAAGGGGCAATGGATGTAAACTACATCACAGAAAGTTCCACCTCAACACGAGGAAGAACTTCTTTACTGTAAGGGTCACAGAGCACTGGAACAGCCTCCCCTGAGAGGTTGTGGAGTCTCCTTCTCTGGAGAATTCCAAGACCTGTCTGGATGCATTCCTGTGTGACCTGTGCTAGATTCTATGGCCCTGCTCTGGCAGGGGGGTTGGACTCAGAGATGTCCAGAGGTCCCTTCCAACCCCTAACATCCTGTGATCCCCATTCCAGTCAAGACCTCACTGGTAAATAAGTTAATATGTCCCTGGTGTTTTTCACTAGCTTACCAGAGGGATGGGGTCTGTTGGAGGTATTAGTGAAGCCCAGTAGGAGATACATATCTTAGAGTTTCATAAACATAAGTGCCATCTTCTACTGGTCATTACAAAGGTGCAAAGAGAGTCATCTGGAGCAACGAAGCGTGTGTGACTTTCCAAGTTGTCATGTGCATATTGTAACACCTTAGTAACCTCCTACTTGTGTACTAGTAACCTCTGTACTTACTCAGACCAACACCATCCAAACAGACCATTCTCTGTTGGGGTAAGTGGCATTTGCTGTGCATACACACGTTCAGTGTCCTGACCATGCATCCCTTGAGCACTGACTGACGTGTCTGCACATGGTTCAATGCATGATTGCCTCTGCACGCCTGGCTTCCAGCTACTGAAACGTGGCAAGATATAATGATGAACTGGGAACATGAATCATGGTGTCTGTAAAAATCAAATCAGCATGCCAGGTTTCTGGTGATGAATGTTAATTATTTATTGTTTTCTAAGCCCTGAACACTGTTTTGTGTTGCTCCAAATCATACTGATGTATTCACAGAATCACAGAAACATTCAGGTTGGAAAAGACCCTCAGGATCACCAAGTCTAACTGTAACCCTATTCTGCAAGGATCCCTAAACCATATCTTCAAGCACCACATCCAAAACACCTTTCTATCTTCTTCATAGTGTGAGCTTTGTAAATATTTCCTGGTACTACTTGCTCATTTTTAAAAAGCAAATCCACGTTCAGCTGAGAGCAGTGAGGTGACATCTGTACAATTTCACTGCTTGCTGCACACACATTTGATTGATTTGCTACAGGGTAATTGAACTTTGGGCTTTGCCAGAAAAGTTGAACTATGCTTTTCTCTTGCAGTGGGATCTTAGTAATTGTATTTTTGATTTGGCAGCCAGTTACTGAATGCTAAGTAATGAGTCAGTGCAAGAAAGGCCTTGCCTGTGTTCTCATAACTGTGTATGATGGAACATTTCTTTCCATTTAGCTCTCAGCAATGTTTGCTGTAATACTAAGACCTGTGTTCTCTTTTCCTGCCCTGTCTCAGTGTTATCATGCAGTAAAAACACACTGCTGTGCTGTTTTCCTCTCTGTTAGAAACAACAACATCTTAAGAATCAAAAGCAAACCTTTCAGTGTGCCCTTTTCCAGGGGGGAGATTTCTTACATACATACCTGCCTGTGTGTCTGTCAGGGTTAGTGGAGTTTAAAGCATGATGGAAACAAGTGATCAGAAATACTCAGCAATGAAATCTCTGCATAGGGAGCAATCTGTATCAGTGTTGCCCTGGTCTTTCCCATGGTGTAGGATGTGTTCTCCCACAGAACAGGCCCTGGACCAATTCCATGGGTCAGAGGGTCACAATTTAATTTTTCTTTACTTTCTTACTCAACTGTCACTGCTGGCAGTAGTGCAGCAACTGCTTTTCACTGTGCACAAGGATTTAAACTGTTTACTCAGTGACTACAAGTGAAAAACACTGGTGTCCAAGTTATCTTTTCCTCCATTTTACCAGTTAGAGGAATGGAGATAGTGAGAAATAGACAAACAATGTCAGCTTCTGGCTATGTGGTTTTGCTGCCAGGAGGGATTTGGTTGTAATGACAATGGGACATTCTTTAATGACTTTACTGTGAGGTCCATATATGTGAGTACCTGGGACCCAAGCTTGCCTGCATTGCTCCATTGTCCCCTTACCTTGCTCATAGCCAATATTTCAGTGCCAGACAGCCCAGGTGGTCAAGAAGGCCAATGGCATCCTGGCCTCTATATGAAAAATTGTGCCCAGCAGGAGTAGGGAAGTGATGGTGTCTCTGTTCTCAGCCCTGATGTGGCCACAGCTTAAGTGCTGTGTTCAGTTCTGGGCACCACAGTATAGGAAAGACATTGATGTCCTGCAGCATGTCCAGAGAAGAGCAAGGAGGCTGGTGAGGGGTTTGGAGGGCATGGCCTATGAGGAGTAACTGAGGGAGCTGGGGTTGTTTAGTCAGGAGAAGAGAAGGCCAGGGAACATCTTACTGTTCTCTGCAGCTACCTGAAAGGAGGTTGTGGGGAGGCCGGTGGTCTCCCAAGTAACTAACAATGGGACAAGAGGAAATGCACTTAAGAGGAGGTTCAGACTGGACATTAGGAAAAACTTCATAACTGAGAGAGTGGGGAGGTGTTGGAACAGGCTGCCCAGGGAGGTGATGGAATCAAGAAGGGAGGTGTTCAAGAAGCTGTAGATGTGAGGTTTCAGGATATGGATTAGTGATCACAGTCGTTGGGTTACAGTTGGACTCGATAATCTTAAGGGTCTTTTCCAGCCTTAGTGATTCTATGAAACAACTGAGGGTCCAGATGCAGGCATAAGGCAGCTTTGATGCAGTAAGGCACAGACTGGGTACTACATGTGGCTTTTAAACTTCCAATCTTAACAGAGCCACCACATGTGGATCATTTCCAAGATTAAAACCACTGAAGACAGCCTTTCTTGCCAGTGAAAAGTGATACTGTCAGAGAAAACCATGGACAAAGTGACCAGCTCAAACAATTTCCCTCTCTGCTGCCCCTGAACTGTCTTATGACAACTCATTTATTTCACTTTGCCAGTAGAACTGTTTTGTTGGGGTTTTTTTCACTTATTTCATTTTTGTATTGTCTGCTTTCATGTTCATGGTTCTATTGTA
The DNA here is from genome assembly GCF_027791375.1 of Indicator indicator. Taxonomy (NCBI): domain Eukaryota; kingdom Metazoa; phylum Chordata; class Aves; order Piciformes; family Indicatoridae; genus Indicator; species Indicator indicator. The sequence continues at coordinate 122,108,782 of NC_072010.1, read as the reverse complement.
ACCATATGTTTTTCTTTGTAGGTAGATGAAGATAAAATCTTTTTGCCCTCTGAAAGAAAACCTCACATGAGAGTTGGTCAGACTAGGGTTTTTTTATGTACTCTCCTCAAAAGAGTTTTAAATAAAACCAAAGACCTCCACGCTGATGGCTGCTGTGTATCCCAACAGTGATACTTAGACCTCAGTATCCCCTTCTTGCAAGAAGGCTTGCAGACTTGCATTTCTGAACGTTAGGTTGGTGTCTCTAAGGGTACTTCTTCCATCCACCCACCCTGTGAAACTGTGTTTTGGATCATTTCCAGCTCACCTACCACTGCTAGTAAAAGTGTAATAAAGGCTGAGCACCCTTGCACGTTCATTTGCTAGCAGCGTAAGCAAATTCCTCTGGGAAAGCACCAGACAAGTGGGAAAGGTTGAAGGCAACTATCAACTTGAAAAGGAACACAGGTGCCTTCCATGAAAAAAAAAAAAAAAAACAAATACATGCTGACCCCAAAGCTAAGCCTGACTTCTTCCCTGGGGAGTCCTGCTTCATCAGACAGGGCTTGGTACGGGACCAGTGATCTGCAGCATGGGTGCTTGTGCAACGTGAGCAACAGTCTGCCTGCCAGCAGAGCAAGAGTCATGGGCTGGGAGAAGTGCCAGCACCCTGACGCTCAGCACAGCTCAGTCAGCTGCCCAGCACTGCTTCTCTGGGCTTTGCCCACAATAAGCACATTGTAGGGTTTGAGGTTCTGTTCTGTGCATGTGGGTGCTCACCAAAATCTGAAGCTTGAGAACAAAACATTGCTTTTAACATCTGCGTGACCCTAATGGTCTCCAGGGAATGGCTCTGTTCCACGTCCACACCACACTGGCACAGCCAGATTCTGCCAGCTGTGCCTGGTCTGACATCCCTGCACTCTCGGAACAGCCTGTGCTGGGCAAAGCTGCCAAAGCCATGCACAGAGCAGCATCTTTTCTGGCTATAGGGATTGTTACCAGCCTCTCTCTAACTTTTGTACTTTCAGTCTGACCTTCAGCATTTTTCAACAGTTCAATAGCTTCTGCAAAATGAAAAGATGCCTACCAGATACATCTAGTAATGGTATCAAGCTAGATGCTTCAGTTTTCTGTTTCTGAGCATTGGAATCTTTTTTTTCTCCTGCTGATAATTTGCTTTTTGTTTAAAAACAGTGCTGAGTATAGCTCCATGTTCTGTTCCCCACTGAAATCTTTCACATCCTCCTGCATAAGTGCATCAAAGTTGATAGTTTTCTTGTGCAGATTCCTTAGAAGAAATGTAGATTTGGAAATAATTTATCACAGAACCACTAAGGCTGGAAAAGAACTTTAAGATCCTTCAGTCCAGTTGTAACCCAGCGACCATGACCACTAAGCTATATCTTGAAGCACCACATCTACACAGTTCTTGAACACCTCCAGGGTTGGCAACTCCACCACCTCCCTGGGCAGCCTGTTCCAACGCCTCACCAATCTCCAAGTAAAGAAGTTCTTCCTAATGTCCAATCTAAACCTCTTCTGACACAACTTAACCCATGTCCTCTCATCTTCTCATTAGTTACCTGGGAGAAGAGACCAACATCAGTCTCACTACAACCTCTTTTCAGGTAGTTGCAGAGAGCAATAAGATCTCCCTCAGCCTTCTCTTCTCCAGGCTGAACAACCCCAGCTCCCTCAGTTACTCCTCATAGGCCATGCCCTCCAAACCCCTCACCAGCCTCATTGCTCTTCTCTGGACATGCTGCAGGACCTCAATGTCTTTCCTATACTGTGGTGCTCAGAACTGAATACAATACTCAAGCTGTGGCCTCACCAGGGTGGAGTACAGGGACACTGTCACTTCCCTACTCCCGCTGGACACACTGTTCTTGATCCAGGCCAGGATGCTGTTTGCCTTCTTAGCCACCTGGGCACACTGCTGGCTTATGCTCAGCCAGCTGTCCACCAGCACCCCCACATCCTTTTCCACTGGGCTGCTCTCCAGTCATTCTTCCCTGTAGCACTGCTTGAAGTTGTGACCAAAGTGCAGGACCTGGCATCTGGACTTGTTAAACCTCATCCCATTGGTCTCAGCCCATCAATTTAACCTGTCCAGATCTCTCTGCAGTGCCTTCCTACCCTCTAGCAGGTCAACACTCCCACTCAATGTCATCTGCAAGCTTGCTGATGGTGCCCTTGACCCCCTCATCCAATCACTGATAAAGGTATCAAACAGAACTGGCCCCAGTACTGAGCCCTGGGGAAGACTGCCACCAGCTGGGCTTAATTCTGTTCTCTTTGATAATTTTTTTCAGCATTATCAAGTGTTATTTATAGCTCAGTTTCCCTTTTCTTATCGATTGGTGCTGCCACCTTCATTACCCTTCAGCCTTTCCAGACAGGCAGCTTGGCTCTGAAAATGCTACCATCTCCTCCATGGCAGCAGAAGTGTTTAAAAAAACGGGTTTCTGTCCTGCATAACTCTTTCAGATGTCAACATTTACTGTTCTGCATCATCACGATGCTTGACAGCCTCAAAACTGTTCACTTAATCATAATACCAGTGCCAAAACATACAGTGGCTTGGGGCTGTTGGCACACCCATGGGGAAGGCTGGTTCTGGCCCTGACCTTGCCATTCACCCATGGTCCTGGAGCAAGGATTTGCACTTGTGTTTCCCCTATTGCTGGGTATTAGGCTGCTTTGCACATTATATTAGGCTAGCTGTCTTTGACTTTTTCCAACTTGCAAAACCCTTGGAATGTCTTCTAGCATATGCAGATTTCTGTCTGTAGGGAATTTAAACTGCTTACCATAGACTTAATTTACTTAATTAGCTTCTTATGGGTTTCTGGAAAGCAGAGCAGTATTTTTCTGTTTAGAGATACCACAGGGTGTACATTTGAGCCACTCTCTTGTGGTTTTTATATGCTGGTGACACCAACCTTTCCCTTATACTTTTTAGATCACAGACTCCGTCTGAAACCTGAAAAATCTTTGCAGGTTTTGTTTCTTGTTTTTGTCAAAACCAGCATAGTCCTGTGAGCAATTTTAGCTTCACTGAATTACTGCCCAGTATAGAAAAATTTATTTTAAAAAATTCATGAGCAGCAATAGTTGATGGTTTTATGAATGACTGCAGTGATGACTCCTAGCAAACTGGCCTGAAAAAGACCATCCAACATTGTTCATTTGTCCAGAGGTTTCCAGACTGCTGGGTAAAAGCAATTTATCTTGATGGGGCTAACTAAACCATCTCACTTCACCACTACTTCCTACACCAAATTTTGTGCCATGCTGCTGAAAATGCTTCCCCAAGAGTGACATTAAAGCTACAATCCCCTCTCAGGCTCCTGTAGGAGACAAGACACATGCAAAATGCCCTCCCAGGCAGCTGAGCAGCATTACCTCACGTCTCCAAAACATTCACTTCCCCCTGGCCTGCCCTTTCCCAGCAGCACTTCCATGCTAGGGCTTGCAAAAGGTAAAGACCATTTTGCTGTCAGGCATAGGTCTTCACAGTCAGGTATAGCCTGAAATTTTTCCTAATATCCAGTCTAAACCTTACCTTGCACAATTTCAGGCCATCTCCACTTGATACTAGGGAGAAGAGACAGACCTCTCTACTTAAGAGATCACTTCATTCCATGTGCCTTACCCCTGGAACTAGAGGAAGCAGCATTTTAGCTGGGTTTGTGCTGCAAAGGAAGTTGGACGAGCAACACAAACTCTCCAGGTCCATACAGTTTCCTCTCTCTCTCTCTCTGACTTGTGTGGCCTTAATTTCTTGAGGGCATGTTGCAAAAGCTGCATATTTTGACAAGCCCTTGAAGGGAGTATAAAGAAATCATGTGAGTGTGCTTGTGAAATGTCCCTGCCACCACTGTCTGGTGCCTGCTACAAATTGTTTTCTTCACTTTGTTATCTGAACTGCTGGCAGGTGAGTTAATTCATTTTAATAGACTGCTACAGGGTGAGGTTTGCAAGTCTAATTATTAGAAGGGCACTGAGAAATGTTAAAAGGTCTTTTTTTAATGCCAAATCTTAAGAAAGTGATACAATTAAATAATGGTCTTGTAGTTTTCTTTTAATAAAAATAAAACTTTAAAAAAAAGGAAATGAGGAGAAAAAAGATGAGGCCAGGTCAGCTGAAGCAATTACACTAATAAGAGTACAGGAGTGTTAGAAGTCCACTAAATCTCTTGGGTTTGTTCATGTGCACATATCTCTGATAGCTTTCTAACTTTATTGTCTATATTTATATGTAGTGATGCAGACTTCTCTGCTTTGATTTGGCCTGCCTTCGTCCTGTGGCTGGTATCAAGATACCCAGAAAATCCAAGGCAAGGAGAAAATGGGGGTATTGGACTAGTCACACAGCACCAATCACCCCCAAGAGCAACCAGAGATCCTGATCCTTTAAACTGGATCAGCCAGTGCAGCCACTCATTGTATCTGTGTGAAAGAGTCAACCTGGGGAGAGGGTTACTTGGAGTCTCCTTGGCATGCAGTGAGGCATCAAGGAGGCACACATGCAGGAATGCTGAGGTTATCTCAGCAACCTTGCAAAGATTGTCTAACCTGATATGGGTTTTCATGCCTTAGGATTTTTGAAATCACCTCTCTGCTCCTTTGGTGGTGTGTATAAGGTTGTCCTTACAGGACAGGTAGATAAAGCGTTGACTAAAACCAAGAGATTTGCAATATTTTTCTTGTAGGAGAAAGTAGTTTCTGTCATCAGCATGTCGCCTTCTCATTTTCCTTTAAGGCTCTGTAACAACAACAGACTTTGCCCTGCCATATTTCACCTTAAGAAATCACCAGAGTGGCTGGAGTTGGAGCTTTACATATGTTAATGTATTCAGATATCAGCTCTACTCTACCTTGGGTATGAAGATATCTCTGGGGTTAGACTAGCAAGTTCCTATACCTGCCTTAGAAGATCATGCTGAACAGTTGACTCTTGCTGTGGTCAAAAAGCATTGGTAACAACCTGTGGAGAGTTAAATCTTGCAGTGTTTCAGGTAGAATCATAGAATCATGGAATCATAGAATTGTGGAATCATAGAATGATTTGGGTTGGAAAGGACCTCCAAAGGTCATCTAGTCTAACCCCTCTGCACTAAGCAGGTATTTTTCCCTTAGGCATGTTCATAGAATCATAGGATGGTCTGGGTTGGAAGGGGTCTCCAAAGGTCATCTAGTCCAATTCCCTCTGCAGTAAGCAGGGGCATCCTCAACTAGATCAGGTTGCCCAGAGCCCTGTCAAGCCTCACCTTGAATATCTCCATGGATGGGGCCTCAATTACCTCCCTGGGAAACCTCTTCCAGTGTTCCACCACCCTCATGGTAAAGGACTTGTTCCTAACATCCAGTCTAAATCTGCTCTTCTCTAGTTTGAAACCATTGCCCCTCATCCTATCATTACAGGCCTTTGTAAACAGTCTCTCTCCATCCTTCTTGTAGGTCCCCTTCAAGTACTGCAAGGTCATTATTAGGTCTCCCTGGAGCCTTCTCTTCTCCATGCTGAACAACCCCAGCTCCCTCAGCCTGTCTTCATCTTAAATCGAACACTCTTCACAGTCTGGGCTCTCTTTTTCATTCTAGCCTAGGTAAATTTACAATAGAAGTTTCCTTTCAGCTGGTGGTTTGACTAACCTTACAAAGAGCAGAGCTGAGCAATTTGATCTAATCACATCATGCTGGAGAAGATGTATTAAGCTTTGTATTTAGAAGTGGAGAGATTAAAAACGCACAAGTCCATTCTCATTACATCTCTCCAATTAACCATTTCCATCTTTTATCTGTTGTTGAGCTTCATTTCTATTGCTGATAGAACTAATATGAGATAAATCATGAAATATTGATTTAGCAACTTGAAAACTGCCATTTCATTCAATCCCCACAGCACAGCAGAAGGAAAATTTTATTGTAGACTGAATGAGCCTATTGGTTTGAGCATGCCACAATGAAATTGTAACAAAGCAATAAAATTGCAGGGCACATTTCTGCCATCTGTTTCAAAATGGAAAAACAAAGAACATTTTGGTGATGGCCCCAAACAATAAATCTGGATTTAGAAAAGAAAAAACAAATTGGAACTTGTAATGGAAGGAACAGCCAAAGGTGTTTCACATCCTCCTTTCCCTGCTGCTGCTCAGCTGCAAAGCTCTCCCAAGTGTTTCTTGTATTAGGTATCCTTAGCTGTTACAGTCTGCAGGGTTAAGGGTTCAAAAAACATCTTGAAGTCGTAAAACATTGATTCAACAGACGTTTGCCTCTTCCTATCTTGTCTATTGTTTTGATCACCTTTTAGTTTTTGGACTGAGCAGGAAGGAAGGTGGTCAGGTTGCACAGTTCCATGATCAGTCAGTGATGTGAAACGAAGTTAAAGGTCACAGTCTATTAGCTGGAGGCAAGGAGGAAACAGTTTTGTTCAATCTTCCATCAAAACAATGTAAAATCTATGACCTGAGCCCTGTGTTATCAGAAAATGAGGGAACTATATTACTGTAACTCATGTAGTGTGTGCAGAAAAGGTGTTTTCTTTGGGAAATCTGTGATGGACAATAAAGGGGTTCTGTTATTCTGGCCACTCTTCAAATGTTTCATATTGTTATGGTTGCCCTTATGTTTTAAAATACCCTGTGACCTTAAAGAAAGGCTGTTGAAATCTGTAGATATGCAGTATGATTAGGATGGGTAATAAGTCCTTTTTAAAAACTCTTGTTGCAAGGTTATAAATGAGGAGACCTTATTGTGGCCTTCCAGTATCTGAAGGGGGCCTACAAGAAAGCTGGGGAGGGATGTTGTAGGGTGTCAGATAATGATAGGACTAGGGGGAATGGAAAAAAAGTAGAAATGGGTAGATTCAGATTGGATGTTAGAAAGAAGTTCTTCACCTTGAGGGTGGTGTGAACTTGAACAGGTTGCCCAGGGAAGCCTCATCCCTGGAGGATTTTAAGGCCAAGCTGGATGTGGCTCTGAGCAGCCTGCTCTAGTGTGAGGTGTCCCTGCTCATGGCAGGGGTGTTGGAACTAGATGATCTTTGAGGTCCCTTCCAACCCTTACAATTTGATGATTCCATGGCAGATGTACCTAGTAAGAAGTAAACCCCACCTTTATCCTTTGGTGGGTGGGATGCCTTGTAGGGAGTTTCTCACTATTTTATTTGTGATTCGTTTCCCACAACAGTCCTCTCTACTGTACTTGGATAACCCTTCCATAATGGTGTCTCTTCAAAGTCCAAATACTGACTTTTGGGGAAGGAAAAGAGAAGACAAAAGATATCAAGGTTGTTGAAGCCACTAGTTTCCACTCTGGCTACAGCACTGTGCTTGCACCTGAGCACACTCCAGTGGAAAACCCCTCTCTGGTTTGTCTTCTTTAGTTCAATGACCTATCCCTAGCTCCTAGTCCTGGTTCCTCATCATGCCAAAACATGGCAAGTACACACTCCCCTACAGCCTCCCTGACAGTAACTGCTGCTTTACAGAGCCAGGCCCTCAGAAGTAATTGCTGTGAATCCACCATCAGCTTCCATGAAGGAGGTTTTCATCCTTACCCAGCTGTCTCCATTAGCCACCTAGTTACCTGCCTGGCAAAAATTGGTGCCTGACAGATTTAAATGAGAAGGATGAAAGCAGCTGAGTTTGTTTGTGTTTGAGCTGCACAAGGCACAGGTTTGTTTTTTTTTTCTTTTTTTTTTTTTTTTTATAGTGTTCACCAGTTCTAAGATGAGAGCTTGAAAAATAACCATTAAAATGAAGAATGGTCCCAAGGTAATAAAGAAACAATCTTCTTGCTTTAAGGATTTGAGCTGAAAGCTAAATGACTGTAGTGATTCAGACTGTAAAAACAGTGGGAAATTTAATGAACAGTGACCCCACAGGAAAGTCAATCTGTCTGTTAATGTTTAGTTTTGTCATTTCTTCTGGAAAAGAATAAACTTCTATTATCTAATCTATTGGTTATGGAACCTAAGGTCAGGCTCCCATTGAGCTTAACTCTGCCGATCTGTCTCAGCTGAAATTACTGACCTGCCTTGTGTAATAGGTAAACAACCCAAGCAAGAAATAAGGACACAGGTGCTCAGAGAAACAGTTCTGGTTGTGGGGAAAGAAAATTGCCATGAACTTGACTGCAAGAGCTCTAAATGGCCTGCTTTAAGAATGTGTATTTACTTAATGCGGGTAGCAGAAAGAGGCACTTTGAAAGCTAGATGAATCAAATAAGTATATTTTAATATATATTTAGTGTATTTATCCTATATTTAGGCTAAAATAATTAATCTAAATGCAGGAAAGCTGCAAACTTTGGATAGCACCATCCATACAGGTTGCTGCTGTGAGCACAGGTCTAAAAAGAGGATGGAGAAGTTGTCTGCTCCTGTCCCCTGCCACAAAGGCAGGACCAGCCCTGTCCTGTGAAGTTCTTCATTTGGCCTGAAGTTTCAGGTTGGCTTCATTTTAATCTTATCTACTTAAATCAGAAGCTGATCTTATTATAGAATCACAGAACATTAGGGGTTGGAAGGGACCTCAAAAGACTATCTAGTTCAAGCCCCCTGCTAGGGCATGATCACCTACAGTAGGTCACACTGGAACGTGTCCAGGCAGGTTTTGAATGTCTCCAGAGAAGGAGACTCTACAACCTCTCTTGGCAGACTGTTATGCTTTGTGATCATCATGTTTGTGTGGCATTGCACAGCAGCTTGTCCTGTGAGAAGAGGACTGTGTGTGGGTAACAAGTGACTTTAGAAGTGGCTGAGCTGACAAAACCCTTCTTTTTCACTCCAGTGAAACAGTAGGCATTACCCAGAGTCCAACCTTTACACATGCACATCCCTCACAGTGTTCAAACTTCACTGGAGATTTATGAATTGGATATTAGGAAGAAATTCTTTACAATAAGGGTGGTGAGACACTGGAACAGATTGCCTAGGGAGGTTGTGGAAGTGTTCAAAGCCAGGTTGGACAGGACCTTGAGCAGCCTCATCTAGAAGGAGGTGTCCCTGCCCACGGCAAGGGGTTTGGAACTAGATGATCTTTAAGGTCCCTTCCAACCCAAACCATTCCATGAATCTATGAATCATACTGCATGTATATAGCTCTGTTTTCATATGTGTCTCACAGATAAAATGTCTCATGTTTGTATTTGCTTAAAAGCTTATTGCAATTTATAGTCAGATATATAACACAAGTAAATCATATAGAGGAAAAAAAAGTTACAGAGCTTTTTATAGATTCTTTTATTTTTTCTTTTTTTCCCCCCATTGTCTCTTTTTTGATGCTGCCTGGCATTTGGTTCTGTGGGCTGGAAAAACTACTTTCCCCAGTAGTAATGTCCTTTTCCATTAAGTACATCTTGTTGATGTAAAGGAAATTTTTCAGCTGGTAGTTTGCTTTTGCTGAAGTAGAGTGAAAAGTTGGTATAAGTAATCTGGGGAAGGCCACTGTTTTCATGGAAACAAATGAACCTGTAAAGTATTGTACCAGTCTTTAGGCTGTCCTGGCAATGGGGCAGTCCCGGGGGCAGAGCCAGGATGAGGACATGTGGCTGGGTGCCTCAAAAAGAAGCCACAGAGTTGAGACCTCCAGTGTCTGCAGTGTCTAGCCCAGTGGATGGACATAGGCAATATTGCTACCCATAAATCCTGCACCCTTACAAATCTGGCTGCAAAGATACTGTCTGTCTCTTTCTTGCCTCTCTGCTCCCATGGGAGAGAGATGCTCTCTTATCTGGGGAGATGCTCTCTTAGTGGGGGAGTATCAGAGGCCTCTTTGCCCTGGGTAACTTTTTTTTTTCTCCCTGGGCAATCTTGACCTATTTAGGCCTAATGCCAGGGTAAAAAGCAGGGGGCAGTTCAGGTCTGGCCAGCCTGAAACCAGCCTAGCAATGGGGGGAAAGAAAGAGCCCTGGGGTTTTGGGTGAACCCCAGGAGGGGAGAAGGGAATCATTGGGCTTTTGGTCTGGTGTAAAGGAACTTGTGTGTAAAGTTTAGACTGGGGATTTCTTTGAATTGCTACGCTCACCACTAATGCTTTGTAGTTTTTGTAGCACCTATGAATTGCTTTTCCATGTTTAAACTTCCCATGAGTAGCCAATCCATTTGTGTAAGCATTATCCTTTTGCCCCTTTTGAGACAATAGAGCAATCTGTCCCACTCTAAACTAGGACAGGATGGTGACTAGGGACCACCACAGACCTGAGGACTGCCAGGCAAAGCTGGGAACATGGGGTAGCTCTGTGACCAAACCAGAGACCCAACAGGTGAAGCTAGGGCAGCAGGGTCAGCTCCTAGCTCAGGGCAGAGGCCCCTTGCTCTTCCTCACTGACTTTCCCCACAAAAGCTGGCCCTAGGCAGGGGCCAGAGAGCTCCAGGAGCCCCAGGTCCTGGCCCAGGTGATGGTTTGATCCTTGTAACCAGCAGAATTCTCATTTTCATTGCTGCCTGTGCTTTCTGCCTACTGTATATGAGTGTGATGGGGCAGACAGGAGGACAGCAGCCTCCCAGCCTGGTCCTGGTATGCCCTTTGCTTCCTTGGAATGCCTGGGCACAGTCCTGATGCACTACTATTTTTGCTCATGCTTTAATCTGTTAAGCATTCTTATCAGAAATATCTTCTCTCTCTTTGCTGCATCATGCATGTTCAGTGTGTGAGGCCAGCAGCAGCTGCTTGGTACACCCTGCACTAGGGTGTATCCAGCTTCATGCTGCACCACTTCCACCACACCTTTTTTTTCTTCTGAGCAGAGCTTCCTGGTGTCTTTTCCTGAAGTAAATTTGGAAACTACAGACTTTCTAAAGACTTGGCAGTGCTACTTTAGCAGTTGGACTCAGTGAGCTTAAAAATCTTTACCAACCCAAACAATCCTGTGATTCTATGAACTCTAATACTTCTTTTGCTGGGGAAAGATACCACATCAGACTTCTCTGTGAGTACAAGGTGCCTCTCTAGGCCAGCAGAAAAGTAGAGGCAGAACTGTAAAGGTAACAATGCTCCCTGCCTGACCACAGTGTCCAAATAAAGAACAAAACAAGAGCAAGTTAATTTTTTTTTTTTGTGTGTGTCATGATGGCAACACAGCCACAGGATCATTAGGGACTGACCTGTCCTCACCTCCACAGAAGTACTTGTTTCAAGCAGGCAGTTCTCCAGTGCAGAGTTTCTGTCTGACCTGCTGAGAGTCACCCCCTCATCACTGCCACAGTCTCTGTGGCCTGAATGACTGTTTACTTTCTACCATCTTCACTTCTACCCTCAGAGGGTGGCAGCACACCCTTAATGATGACAGCCCAGTGCATGTGCCTAATGCAGTGTGTGGAGGGGGCCACACACGTGAGCAGTGATTTCATAAACACTGAGTAATCACACTACTTACTTCCTCCATTCCACAGAGCTCCCAATGGTTTACAGCAATTAAGGAGTGTGATATGTGGGAGAAGCACACATAGTAATGTCTATGCCATCCTAAAAATGCTGACCCTTTTATGGCTGTACAGGACCTGATACAACCTGGTTCCTGTTGCTGCTGCCTGCCCACAGCAATGCACTCAGCTGCAGGCTGACTGACCAGTTTTGCTCTGGAGGAGTCACTGCTGCCAGGCCTCCCAGCATTCCTGCAGCATCCTCCCTGCCTTCTTCTCCTCATCATCTACCTGCTGCTCATCTTGCAGCAAATAGCACAGTAGTAGCTTGTATGGTCCTCTCATTTACCTGTCAAGATCTGGGTAATGACTCTGTGTTCTCCTTTCTAAAGGCTGTTGACACAGCAAATCACTGCCAGAGCCCTGGAGCTGGCAAGTAACTTCTGTGTAACATAAAAGGAAGACAAATCACTCCTCTAGAACTGAATCACTCAAAAAGAAAAATATTTCAGCTGCATCTGATAAGACAGCTGCAAAACACGCACAGCCTTTTGGAATATAAGACAGAACATGAAATATGTGGAAAACAACATTTCTGGATGGCATTATCAAAAATGTTTAGCATATGGTTAGCATTTTCCAGTCAAGTGGAAAATAAACCTTTTATAGACTGCAGTAGGAGCAGTGATTTGCTGTCAGTGGCACTTTCAAAAAGCTCATTCAGATCAACCAGGTTAGGAGGTGATAGAGATATTTGTTAGCCAAGTAAAGGAGGTTACAGATCTGAGGGCAAGATACAAAATAAGGTATTTAATTCCATGAGGATCGATGAAAATAAGGACATGAACCTATTGAATTTTATTCATACTCTTAACCCTATTAAAACGACTGATAAATCCCTGAGGACGAGTTGTAGCACTGACTCTCCAGTTTAGTTATCTTACAGAGTGTCTGAAATAATAAAACACCCAAAGTTTTCTTCTGGTATTAGTTGCCCTAGATTGGATAGCAGCAGAGGGTTGTATTAGCTTTTGTGAGACGAAATAATTCAGCATGTACTGGTTATATGTTACTGCCATAAGCAAAATATTAACACTTTAAAAGAGTAAATGCTCTTTCTAAAAACACTGTGCATATGCTGGAGAATCAAATCCTCAGTTCCAAAGCCTGATCCTTTTTTTAATGTTGCTACATTGCCCTCTCGTGGGGCCAGCCTGGAAGCAGCAGCTAAAGGTGCCAGAGCTGCCAGCTCTCCTCCCTCAGTGCCACAGGTTTTCACTGACCTCCAGCTATGTCCTGCCTGAGGAGATAGTGTTGAGAGACCTGCACGTGGTAAAAATTTAGTTGAATAAGTCTGTTTTCCCTTAAACCTGTCTCTGCATTTAGGTAGCTCCAAGGCTAAATCCCTACTGGAACTGCAAATATTATCCCACAACATCAAAGCAATAAGTAGTTCAAACACCACACAACTCCTCTTCCCACTTCTCTTTCTGTGGGTTTTGATGTAACAAACAGTCATTAAAAAGCAGGAGAATGGACAACATTATTTCGTGGCACAGTGCATGGATGAGGGCTGTGAAAATAATCAGGGGGTTGGAACGCCTCTGCCATGAGGACAGGCTGAGGGAGCTGGGGGTGTTCAGCATGGAGAAGAGGAGGGTCCGGGGAGACCTAATAGCAGCCTGATAGCAGTACCTGAAGGGGGTCTACAAGAAGGCTGGAGACAGCTTGTTTACAAAGGCCTGTGGTGATAGGATGAGTGACAACGGTTTCAAACAAGAGAAGAGCAGATTTAGACTGGATGTTAGCAACAAGTTCTTTACCATGAGGGTCTGGTGGAGCACTGTGACAGGTTGCCCAGGGAAGTAGCTGAGGCCCCATGCCCAGAGATATTCAAAATAAGGCTTGACAGGGCTCTGGGCAGCCTTATCTAGTGGATGATGTCCCTGCTGACTGCAGAGAGGGTTGGACTACATGACCTTTGGAGGTCCCTTCCAACTCAACCCATTCTCTGTGATTCTCTCTATGATTCTATGAGGCTTACATTAGAAGTGAAGAGAGCATACTAGGGATGGAAGTCTACAGACTGATCCATTTTGCCTTACTGTGTGTGAATGATGCCATCTATCACACAGATTGCTGCAATTGCCTCCCACATTGCTATATTTCATCTCTATTCTATCCTGTTCTTCTGGGAATTTTAAAGGAGCATTTTCCTGTCTAGCCAGAGTACTTTTGTCACCCACACTCCAAGAGTTGTCTGAGTGCTTCACAGTCTCTGAAATATTTATCCTCTCACTTTTCTTGTCAGGTAAGGAAATTCTTCATTTTGCAGATGACAAAGTGAGGCTCGTGGATTTATTCTCTGCTCCAAAAAGAGATTTATGCATGCAAAGTGGTGCTTAGGTGGAATTTAAGAGCCTGTATCCAAAATATACGGTGTGAAATGCCCTGTTTCAGGGGCTGGAGGAAAAGTGACAGCAATTCGACTCCTTGTTATGAGTCATTTACTTCTGTATATGAAGTAGAATTTCCTAAATAAAACTGCATTCAGGTAGGACTTCACATTCAGCCTGTACTACTAGTAATCAAACTAAGGTGGAGGAGGAGGCACACCCTGCAAAGCTCACAGAGGGGAAGGAATCAAGGTACGATCCTGCCCTACTCTGCTGTGACTAGCTGCCTCTTGTTTTATGCACTCAGGACACCTTCATCCCCAGGGAAAATCTTCCCTGAGAGACTTCTGCAGTGTCAACAGGCATGCTGTACACAGCCTTGGCTTCACTAAGCTGACCAGCTAGGTTTGTGCTCAATTTTTGAGGCTGTCTGGGGCCTGACATCCTCTTCAGGATTCATTTCACAAGCCTGAACTCTCCTGGAATTTAGTTAAAATGACTTTATCACAAAACATGATGCTCTACTTCTGTCCAATAAACTAAAGTGCTGTTCCAGGAAACATAAAACCTGTGCCCTATGGTCTTCTAACCCCTTGGAAGTTTGAGCCTCCATCTCCCTAAGCTTAGAAAAATGCTTTAAATATCAGGCACTGCATGTATGGGTGAAGAATGGTCCCCATTACTATCGGGCTATGGTACATCTGAGAAAGAGAGGACTGCAGCACCAGCAAGAGCAGCCATAACCTGCAGCTCAGTGGGCTGTGTGTTTCCTGGGCCACAATTCTGGCACCTACACTAGAGGATTTTTTTCTTTGTTTTATAAGGACTATATTTCAATTTTCTTAGCAGACAGAGGAACCAGAGAACAACCTTCCCCAGGCCAAGAACCTACAACCAAGGCTACTGATCCAGTTCCCTGTGGGGCCCCCTGCCTTCTGCTCTCACAAATTCATCTCTTTTAATGACAGAGCAGTCTGAATTCAGTGAGAAAGATGGAAATTACCTCTGTACAACATGCCTCATAAGCTGGCAGCTAACTTAGGTTCCTGTAATGCAGAGCCATTGGTTCAAACATCAGCAAGGGTGATGCTGGTTTAGGATTTAGCTTTCATTTTCTGGGCATGTTTTGTAATCTTTGGCTATGGAAAAGAATAGGCAAGACACCACAGACTGCTTTCAGAGCTCTGAATCCCTGTTTTCCTGCGGAAACATCAAAGGAAAGGTTTCATCTCTCCTGGTGTTTGTCTCTAATTTGAAACTCCATGTGCTCAGCAATTTGGCTTTTGGACACTCTCAGCTGGATGTCTGATCTTCCTGTCTTCAATGGAGAATGGCTGTCACCCCACCAAGTCACCCTTGCAGATAGCATGGCAAAGTGGATGCCGGCAACAGAGTTGCCACCTCCTGTACATCACAACTCCTACAGCCTGATGCAGAACATCTGCTGAAGTGTTCTTGACATTTGATAACAAACAGCCATGCTGGACAGACTGATTTGGGGGGTTTCTTGCATTTATGGCAAATAGTGATTGTAGAGCCCACCTCTCCTCCTCTGTCTGAAGGAGATTATTCATGTTGCTTACTAACAGCACTTAAATTTAGGCAACTAATTTAGACATCTAAATTGGGAGACCAGCCTGCCTCATTTCCTTTCTATGGTATGTGGATAAAGAAAATCTCACACAGAACATTTTCAAAGCTGGAATTGAAGGTCAGGGGCTGTTTTAAAGTCATCAGTGGTGGCTTATGTTAAAATGCAGTGCAACATCTGGATTTCCCAATTTATCCTCTAAAGGACTCTCTCCTCTGCAACTGTAAGACTAGGCACATACAGGAGTAGGCACTTCCTTTCATTAAGAAGTCTATCTGTCTCCTAAATGTGACTGTCATGAGGAATGCCATTAGCACTTTTCTACTTGATAGTGCAGCTCAGCAGTAAAGGAAAATGTTACATTAGAAAACAGATACTCTTTTCTCTGTAGACTACAGATTATCTTCTTTTGAAGCCTCATTCAGCAAATCACTTGGGAGTCAATTCAAAGCCCACCCAAAGATGATCATGACTGAGTACATACAGGATGTTTAAGGACATCTCTATCCAGCAAAGCACATAGATGTGTGTCTAAATCCCACTGAAGGCATTGTTGAATTGGGGATTTTGAAATACATCACCACCTCAGTTTGGAATCTCTTCTCACTTTGGAGCTCTGCTATTTCACCAAAAAGAAAAAAAAAAAAAAAAAAGGGGGGGTGGAAAAGGGAAAAAAAAAGCCATATGGAACTAATTATGCACATTTTGTCTAGCAGACAGGCATTATAGCAGATTGTGTTTTCCCTTCAAGTGATTGTCCATATGAGCATGCAAACTGTGGTGTGCGCATAACTAAACATGCAAGACAAGATTTTCAGCCCGAACAACGTCCTTCCTGATGTACCTCCTGCTTAGCTGCATAATAATTATAGGAGGTGAGCACACTCATCACTGTCTATCTACCAGCCAAACCAGGCTTTTTTCCTTTTCTCTTTTTTTTTCAAAATCTTTTTTCCTGCCCTCATACAGACCTTACTCCTTCTTTTAACTTGTTTTCATCCTTATTTGCTTTCATTTAATTATTTGACTTTCTTCCTTGTCTCTTTTCTCCTCAGAAATGTACAGTAGTGTTCAGATTACAGAAGAGAGATTTTGCTTCCTGACAGATATGCTGTATACTACTATATTACCTTTACTCTGCTCTGGTGAGAACTCACCTGGAGTACTGCATCCAAGTCTGGAGACCTCAATACAGGAAGGACAAGGACAAAAGCCTGTAGTGATAGGACAAGGGGCAATGGCTTCAAACTAGAGAAGAGCAGATTTAGATTGGATGTCAGGAACAAGTTCTTTACCATGAAGGTGGTGGAACACTGGAACAGGTTACCCAGATAGGTAGTTGAGGCCCCATCCCTGGAGATATTCAAGGTAAGGTTCAACAAGGCTCTGGGCAACCTGATCTAGTTGAAGATGGCACTGCTGACTGCAGAGGGGGTTGGACTAGATGACTTTTGGAGGTCCCTTCCAAACCAGACCATTCTATGATTCTATGTTCCTGGGAAGAACATGATTTCCTGAAACTTCAGTACTGGCTTACAAAGAAACAAGAGAGGATCAGGATTGTAGGATTTCTGCCAACCATCCAGAACTAGAAAGGAGGCATCAATCACCTGCAAGTCAGCCCATGAAAGTGGTTCTCCATCACTACTGACATATTCATGGGATGAGATCTCTCTTTATCATTGAAGCATATAAAGAAGTTTGAGTGATCTTCCTTTCCTTATCAGTGCCTCCAAACTGGCATGATTGGTCTCTGTCATGTGATAGAAATGAAAGAGAAGTGAAAAGACATGACTTTGCTTTCACCCACTAAAGCATCTCCTTTTCTGGATTTCAGGGCACTTCTCAGACATTTCCTCCTGTCCTTAGTCTTAGCAGCAAGCACTGAATTTTACAGCTCTCAAGAGAATTTATATTATTCTTTTGTAAAGTTGGGTGTTTGTTGTTGTTTTTTGTTTTGGTTTGTTTTTCAAAACTATCAGTTTTATTCTCAGCTTCTGCATTCCAGAACAAAATTGGATGTGGGGCGGGGAGGGAGTTGTATTCCCAGGTCACTCCAGTGCTATGTCTGCCATTGGCCTTTCCATAGCACTGTTGCAGTCGTTTTAAAATAAGGAAAGAGGGAATTCCCACCTCAACAGAAATTGTCTCTTTTCATTGTTAAGCCAGACTTCCAGTAAAGCTATATGGGGAAGAGTGGCTTCATCTAAACCCCAAGACCCTGAATCTCACAGCACTGTGGCTGGAAGAGTCTTGGCGTGAAAGCATAACTGGTGGATGAAAACACTTTATAAAGAACAGAGAGAAGTCCACTAGATAGGAATGAAGGCCAGTGGGTCAGGTTTTTGACATGATATAAGAATGTGCCTGTGACACACAGAGGGATTCTTTCAGCATGATCCTATGCTACTTATTGAAACTTAAGAATATAGCACTCCTCATCAGTTCATTGAAAGTGCATCTAACAGCTGTAGTCATCTGGCCCTTTCCCACAGAAAAGTGCTTTGTTTTTTCAACCAACTGTTACATCTCTTCACAGTTTCTCTGCCAGTCAGGCATCTGCTTTCTGACTGGGACCTGAATTTGGTTCCTCCAGTGACAGCAAACCATACATTTTATCTCAGTATGTCTCGTGTCTGCTCTTACCTTTTTCTCTCCTCACTTTAGAGAGGAAAATTGGAGAAATTCAGCCTGTCATGATTCCTACATGACTTTACAAGCTTTTCTATGGCATGACATTTAACTTTAGATATAAGCAAAGTTCTTAATCAAACTGATTCTTATTCCTACCTAGATTGAAAAAAAAATCATCTTTCTCTGGTTGTTACTAAGATAGCCTTTATCAGCAACAGGGTCAACACAACACAGACTAGCTATTAAATGTGTGTGTGTGGGGGGGGGTATTTCATTCAATCACATTACAGCTCTTCCTCAGTTATCTCCAATACAGAGAGATCATATGATAATTACAGTAGCAAGCAGCTTGTATTTGAGATGGCCCACATGTTACACTAGTAGAATATATTGCACTTATTTTGTATTGCTGAATGGTGGGATTCCAAGCAGAAACGTAGAAAAGACGCTCAATCAGAATTTTCTAAGAGGTTCTGCCTCAAGAGGTTCCTCTGCAAAAAACATCAAGAGGTTTTATCTTTGCTTAAACCCAACCTCCACACAATACATTTATCTTTTGAATCCTATCCATGATGCCAATGTATGTAATGCCAATTGATGGGGTTAGCACAAGGGACACAGACACCAAGTTAAAGAAGGGCAGTAAAAGAACAAGCAAAATAATAATAATACAGCAAGGGGAAAATACATCAAGGTAATGCACCTCATCACTACTACATAAGGTAAGCTATAGTGATTAAGACACATCACCAGTTGCCCCAACCTTTCACCATCACCCAGATCTGCAATCACTGGGGAGCCCCAGGTACAGCACAGATTTTGACAACCTTTCCTGGCAATTGGGAAGTGCAATGCAGCGTGTCCAATTGTAGGTAAGGTTTGCAAACTCACTGTAAGAGGGTCCAGCTTTTATAGCATTGAATAAACAATTTTACATAATAATGCAGGAATATCTGGCTTTGTCCTTCTGTTAGATCCCTCCCAGAGTCTGGCCAGGGTCTGGGACGGAACTAAGGGAGTGTGCCTCTCTATTTGACTTTGACCACATCCTTCCCAACAGTGCCAAATACCTGCATGACCCTGATAATCTCTCAAATAAGGTCTTGACAGTCTACCAAGCAAGGCCATTCACCTACAGGGTCTTGATGATTTACCAAATAAGGCCAGGGATCTGCTTACTTGGCCTTTATACTCTACTAAACAAGGAAAGTTAAATACATTCTTACCACATTTCATCCCCAGTAATGATTATATTTTGTCTAAGCTACATCTTTCACTAATAGACATGTATCACAGTACCACAGTATGGTAGGGGTTGGAAGGGACCTCTGGAGATCATGTAGTCCAACCCCCTGCCAAGGCAGGTTCATCTAGAAAAGGTCACAAAGGAGCACATCCAGGTGGGTTTCAAATGTCTCCAGAGAAGGAGACTCTACCACCTCTCTGCATAGCCTTCTCCAGTACTCCATCAACCTTACAGTAAAGAAGTTTATCCTCATGTTTAGATGAAACTACTCGTGTTCCAGTTTGTGCCTGTATATTCTGCTAATGGTTATATACTAGGAATAGATGCATATTCCACTAATGAGCAGTAATATCTAACTTCTGGTTGGGATGTTCATCTAGAGGTTAGCTTTGGTTCAGGGACTATTGCTCAGGCCACAGCACTTCAAATGTTTAAATTAGCATGTAAATATTCATTATCACTCATGTGGTGAGTTTCATCTGGTTTCATCTTAGAGTGGGGCTTTAGGCAAATGGCAGATTGTTGGACTGTGTAAGTCAGATGACAATAAAGATCAAATAGTAAAGTTTAGCACCTCACAAAGCACACTGCCTTCTTAATCTTTGAAAGTGATGGGTTTAGTTCCAACTCAAATTTCAGTGTCTGTCATTGTGTCATTCCTGTTCATGTCACAACACTAGGGCTACAAGGCAACTTGTCCCAGCTCTTCTCTCTTAAAGCTTCTTAGCATGAGGCATGCTGAGGATTTTACTGACAGCTGTTTGGTCTCTGTGAAAATAACACCCCAAATCTTGCAATTAAATCTATGCATTATGTCACAACAGTAATTTTGCATACACATACAAACACACCTAGTACAAATAGAGATGTGTGTATATTATTTTTTACTGAAAACTTAGATCTAACTTTTTTTTCAGAATGTGTTAATATATATTAATCTCTGTAACTGTAAAGATTTGCATTAATCCTTGTCTGTAAATCAAAAAGAGAGAGAAAACCCCAGAGTAATGCAGGCAGTATTTCACAAATGCGACCTAAAATAGTCCCCCATGCATGAAGCTTCTCTGTGTTTAAAGCTGCATATCTCAGCACTCTCCAGTTCTCTAAATTAGGAGAGTGGTTATACACTCTGGGAGACTCCAAAGCTCTTTGTTCCATCAACATTTTAGTTCTGACTTGCATTGCACTCTGACTTGCATTATACTCTGACTTGCACTGCACTGATCCTACCACAAATACTTGTTCAATATGGAATATCGAATGCCAAGAGAAGGCAAAGCTGAGCAATTTAAATTTCCCATGTGCAAAATAGATATGAAGGAAGAGGGTAGGAATTTATGGCAGGGTGAAAATTTGAAACATTTTTGCAATAGCTATCATTTGGATTAGACAGTGTGAAGTGGGCTTCCAGCAGAGTGAGATGGAGAAGCTAAATTTTGGGTTAGAGATATAGATTAGGAGATAGATGTACTTATGAGCGGGGGTAGAGCTATTTCCTTAATGTATATGTGAGAGAATAAAAAGTTTATGATATCAATGTTATAAATACATTCTTATTTTGCAGTCCCAGCTGGGAGTGAATGAATATTTTATGAACTGAAAAGGCAGTTTGTGTTCACTTGGCACAGTTCACATGACAGATGATTTGGAGCTGGCCTCAGTTTGAGCTGCAGGGTTAGCAGTGAGTGAGAAAGAAATTGAAGGAGGTAGTTTTTGTGCTTCCCTATATGCTTCAATACTTGGTCATGAAAACTCTCACTGAAGCTGCCAATTTTATATAAAATACTTAAATACATAGCAGATATATTGATGCAAACTTGTTTGTTCTGTCAGCAGGTAACTGCTGGAGTGACCATACTATAGGCATGCTTAGTCCCTGATTCTGGCCAATGCACGAGCTGAACAGTTACTTCACCAGGAACAGGCAGCAATGACAACACTTGTCCTTGCTTCATCAGGTCATATAGTCAAAGATGGGGAGTAAACAGTCATTCAAGAGTAAGCAACTATTGATCCACATCTGAATCAGCCCTATTAATCAAGTCATGAAAAGTGCCTGAAAGCAAATCATATGTCATTTTAAAGTGGCATCAAATAATGGGGAGGCTGGGTTGATTTTCAATATTTTCATTCTTCAGCCACTTCAGTGAGAAATCAATCAGGTGAAAAAGCTGAGTGGTTTAGAAAGTCTCAGCTAGCTTTCGATCAAAAGAGAATAGGAATATAGTACAAACTTTCTATTTTTCAGGTGAGTGATGTTAGATATTTTATACTAAATTTGATCTTTCCTGACAACTTTCTGCATATGATGTAGAGTGCTCCATCTGGAAAAAATATTAAACCATCTCCCTTATACAGAATAAAAAGAAATACAATGGTTGGGCTTATGTCTGTGAGCAGGAAAACTTGTGCACTCTCTGAGGATGTGAAAAGAACAATGTCTAAAGGAACTATTCTGGAATGGTTAAATACCTATAAAAGATGCGCTAATTAGGATTTTATCTTGGTCCTTATAGAATCATAGAATCAGAATTGTTTGGGTTAAAAAAGATCTCTACAATCATTGAGAGAAACCATGTACCTGACAGCACCATGGGCATTAAATCATGTCCTGAAGTGCCATATCTACATGGGTTTTTTTAACATCTCCGGGGACAGTGACTCCACCACCTCCCTGGGCAGCCTGTTCCAGTGCCTGGCCATTCTTTCAGTGAATAAACTTCTCCTAATATCCAATCTAAACCTTTCCTGGCAGAACGTGAGCCCACTTCCTCTTGTCCCATTGTTAGTTACTTGGGAAAAGAGACCAACACTCTCAACTTCAGTATTAAGAAAAGGTGTCAACTTTAATATTAAAATTACAGTTAATTAGGCAAAGGTTTTGTTTGGGCACCCTGGCCCTCACAAGCTGCTCTGCAATTGGCTGCTTATGTTGTTTGAGCCCTGCTTCATCATTTTTAGCTAAATCAGGGACATCTTATCTTCATAAGAATCCCTCCTTCAAGTCTTTGGCAGGCCAGCTTCATGGATCTTCATCTAACACAACACCTGCTGATTGCAAATGACCTTGGTCTCGCAGGGTGGTAAATCAGTTTGCCTTCCTGTCTCATGGCCAGCTAGGTTGTTCATGATGCAGCTCCTCCTGTTTGTTTCCCGTTAGTGTAACTGCACTTTAGTTCTAAATGTCTTGCTACCTTTTTGCAGAAGTCCTAAGTCCTGCCTGGTGCTCCTATGGCTGGTAACTCATCAATAACCCTTGCATCTTTGCTCCCTACCTCCACTGATACAGCAGACCAAAAGGCCTTGCAAGCACACCATCCTTCAAATACTGGTGTGCTGCCCTTGGACTTTTTTCCAGCAAGCCCAGTTTTGTGCCTGTGGCAGTTTTAGGCTGTGCCTAGGAAATTTTTCCACAGATGAGTAAGAAAGTGATAGAATGTAAATAAATTACCATTGGGTGTAAAAGGGAAAATAACGATAAGGCCTAAAGAATCCCATTGGTCTGACATCTAACATAAAGTTAGTTGTGTAAACTCTTTCTCCTTTTGATTTTCTTTGCTCTAGCTGATACTAGTTGGTGCTTTTGCTTAGCTGCTGCTGACCTTGGCTGTATTTATGTGTTGTAGCTAAGTACTAATAAGCTACTCTCTGCTTTTCTCCTTTTGTTCTCTTGTCCTGTGTACAAGGGGGAAAGGGGGGAAGAGGAGGAAGCTGTTGGTAACCCCCTGGTTTTGTCCAGAGGTGTTCTTGTGTTGTTTATAAATTGTAAATGTTGTATATTTTGTACATATTCATTGGATTTCGTATTTCTAGATTGCAGTTTTGCTTGTAAATATAGCTCCATTTGCTTCCATCTGAGCTAGTCTGGCAATTCTATGTTGTGGGGTAATTTCAATCCACCACAGCGCTCTATCCCCTTCAAATCTAGTTTAAAGCTCTTTCCATGAATCTTGCTAGCTCCTGTGCTAGGATGCTTTTCCCCCTTTGAGACAGGTGCCACCTATCCACTGCCAGCAGGCCTGGTGTCCTGTAAAGCAATCCATGATTAAAGAACCCAAAGTCCTGATGGAGGAGACACCAGGCATCGATCTGCTGGCTCTTCCTGTTTATTCTTTCATCACTCCCCACAAGTGGGAGAGTAGAGGAGAACACTGCTTGTGCTCTCAATCCCTTAAGTAGTCATCCCAAGACCCTGAAGTCCCTCCTAATCACCCTCAGACTTCTTGTCGTTATTTCAGCACTGCCTTTCTGAAAGATCATCAGTGGAAAGTAGTCTGAGGGCTGGACTAGCGAAGGAAACTTTCTCCTCACATCACTAACCCAGGCCCCTGAGAAGCAGCAGACTTCCCAAAGACATGGGTCTAGCCTGCATATCTGACCTTCCACTCCCTTCAGAAGGGAGTCACCCATGACAATGAGGCACCTTTTGTTTTTTAATTAAGAAGTTTTGATGTGGGGTCTAGACTGACTAAACCTTGGCAGCTCCTCCAATCTGTGTTATCCATCATCCTTACCATTGTCTGCTTCCCTCTGCAGAGCAGTGTCTCTGTTTTGCAAGGGCAGCTGGGAAGCAGGGATCATTACTGGGGGGACACACCTGCAGTGCCTTTTGCACCAGGCAGGAACCTGCTGCCATTGTCAGCAATCTTCTGAGTCACTGCACTTAGTCAGGCAACAAGAGGACAAAGATCTCTCCATAACATGAGCTCTGTTTGCCTCTTGGGTTTGTCTTACAGGGAAGCAAGGTGTGACTCCAAGACTTGATCTCTGACATTCCCTGACCATTCTCAACCTATTTACCTCCTCTCAGAGCATCATCTTTTGGTCTTCCAAACAGTTTGTTGCTTCTGTTTATTCAGAAGTCAAAAAAGTGCAAGCATGTGTGGTTGACAAACACAATAAAAAAAATCCTATTTATAGTTCACATTCTGAATCTTTGCATTCCTTGCAATAAACATATAAAGATGGTTTGCAAATAAATATGACACACCACCCTTTGCTTGCTTCACTCCTCACTCAGTGAGGTTATGTAGGCTGAAGAGAACAACTATGCAACTGAAAATGGTAAATTTGTACAGGTTATTTGAAAAAGCTCAATACTAAAGTCTGGAGGCATCCAAGTAAGTCCTAGTTCAACTTGTAGAAATAAAAATTCACTTCTATATGTCTCACTAATATTTTGTTAGCGATTTAGCTATATCATTGCTATTTATCATGGGGAATTAAAATATAATAAAATTACAGTAAGGTTTCAAAATATTTTTCACCTGAGCAGCTCTTCTCTTGATGATGAAAAGCACATCCTACTCTGCCTACTCTATAGCTGAGAAATTGCCACAGACACCAAAGGCACACAGTGGATCATTAGCTAAGACAAGAACTGAGAGGAGTTTCTCTGATTTGTGGATCTCTATCCTAGCCACCTGATTAGGTAACTTCTATGCCAGTAGCAAATATTCAATCTTTATTATGTGCACTGCAGTACAATCTAGGAAGCTACAAGCGAGGGACTGAAACAGACTCTTTTAGGCACTCTAAAACACAAAACCAAAAGGACAGTATAGCAGGGAAAAGTGGAAGATGAAAGAGCAGCGTACAGCAGCGTATTTTTTTCTGAGGGGATTTTCCTTGGTTTTCTACATATCCAATCAATATTACAGCCTTGAGATTAATCTGACAGCCTTAAAGTCTTCTCTCTACTCTTTGGACAACTGATGATGAAATATGACTTCTGAAGGGAACGACAGCCATGCAGAAGCTACCATTCAGTACCCAATATGCAGCAGAGCCACGAGTGCTGACTTCACACTTAAGTCAACAAAATCAGTAATGGCTAGAAAAGCAAACATCATTCAATTAGATAGGAAACTAAAGCCTTTTCTTGATGTCATATTTAAAGAGAATGGCCCCAAACATCACTTACAAGGCTGAGGAAATATTAGCTCAGCAGGGGCCATCAGACACTTAAGGTGAGAAGAGTGCATGAACGTCTGTTACATTTTTGCAACTTTTTGTTGTGTCTGTGATAGATAACAGCACATTAATGTCACGGCCACCCTTATCTGCCAGGACCAGCACCTTTCATTGCGGGAACTAAATTTAAGTTATTCTTAGAGTATGACATGATAAGCATTGGGGGACCTTTGGTAGTGCATGTCCCTGCATTTTATGAATGCTCCCAGCTCTGAAAAGCAGCAGTACAGCTTAGGAGTCACAGTGATTTCACCAGAATGACCACTCTTTCCAAAAGCAGGGTGCACCAAAGGACAGACCTGAGAGACAGTCTGTATTCCTGCTCTTCCTGGCCCACTCATGTGGATGTTTTACCTCAATCCATGGGCAATTAACTTACAGTAAAAATGCATTAGTGTAGAATAAATGAAATGCATTTTCATTTCCGTCTCCATTAAAGGCAGCAAATTTCAAGACAACCAGAGTCTGTATGTAGAATTGAGAGCACTTGACATGCCAGCCTTTAAACAAAATACAATATGCATCTTTAACTTTGGGAAAGCGTCACCACCCTATAACATCATTTGGCATTTTAATGAAAATGCCTCAAAGGAAACAGTAACAGAGAATTTGTAAAAATATTAAGAATTTGCTTGAGTGTGCAGATGTCCAAGAGAATAAAATATAACTCACAAATTCTTGCTTTGTCTCTTGTGCTATTTCCCTTTCCCTTTCCCTTCCCCTTCCCCTTTCCCTTCCCCTTCCCCTTCTCCTTCCCTTCCCCTTCCCTTCCCTTCCCTTCCCTTCCCTTCCCTTCCCTTCCCTTCCCTTCCCTTCCCTTCCCTTCCCTTCCCTTCCCTTCCCTTCCCTTCCCTTCCCTTCCCTTCCCTTCCCTTCCCTTCCCTCCTCCCTTCCCCTCCCTTCCCTCCCTTCCCTTCCCTTCCCTTCCTTCCCTTCCCTTCCCTTCCCTTCCCTTCCCTTCCCTTCCCTTCCTTCCCTTCCCTTCCCTTCCCTTCCCTTCCCTTCCCTTCCCTTCCCTTCCCTTCCCTTCCCTTCCCTTCCCTTCCCTTCCCTTCCTTCCCTTCCCTTCCCTTCCCTTCCCTTCCCTCCCTTCCCTTCCCTTCCCTTCCCTTCCCTTCCCTTCCTTCCCTTCCCTTCCCTTCCCTTCCCTTCCCTTTCCTTCCCTTCCCTTCCCTTCCACTTCCCTTCCCTTCCCTTCCCTTCCCTTCCCCTTCCCTTCCCTTCCCTTCCCCTTCCCTTCCCTTCCCTTCCCTTCCCTTCCCTTCCCTTCCCTTCCCTTCCCTTCCCTTCCCTTCCCTTCCCTTCCCTTCCCTTCCCTTCCCTTCCCTTCCCTTCCCTTCCCTTCCCTTCCCTTCCCTTCCCTTCCCCTTCCCCAGTTCTGCAGGTCCCCAAGGCCAATGTTGTAAATACCTCAGCTGACAATCTGTAACAGAGAAGCCAGGGTTTTGTTAAGACACAAGAATTTTCAACATCTCACATAGAGGAAGGTTTGAGGCCACTGAGGAATTCTGTGCTAAGTGTGCTAAGCCCAGCTCTGCTGGCTGTGAGCCCAGCAGCACAGAGCCATGGCACTGGCATTACAGGGATGCCTCACCAGATGTCTCCCTTGTATCAAATTCTTATGTGCAAAGTTTTTTGTTGAGGTCCAATTAGAAAATCTTCCAAGACTTCCGTTTTAAAGATGTTCTACATGACTATGTAAATATTGCTGCACAGTCATTTGTTCAGCAGGGAAGACAGTTTTAAAGTGGGTTTCTCCATTTTAAATTATAATGTTTGTTAAAAGAACATCGTTTGCTGATTAGAGAGATCAGTTGGTTTAGCTGCAGTGCCTGAAGCTTCAAATTTGATTGCATTCATTTTAATCACATAACTTATTTTTACCTTATTTTCAGTAATATGGAGTTTGTTTCAAATGCATTTATGAATTCTTGACTCGTCTCAGTTATGCCACATGCTGGAGGTGATATTACTAATTCCTACCATCATAACAACCCAACCTACACAGAGGGGAAAGTGCTCAAAGAAAGAAGCACCTTTTGAACTGATTTGAACAAAACAGACCTAATGTCAAGTCTTTAATCCTGTTTACACTGCCCTGAGGGACAGGTTAGACATGCCTCATCTGTCTCTGACATGAAAGGCTTGTCATGTCTGAGAGTGACACTGAGAGTGACTACTATACCTGGCTCATGTCACACTTTCTCTGGCTATGGCTACATCTCACTTGTTTGCCATGATTTGCCATGTCTTCCTTCTTACTAGATGAAACCTAACTCCCAGAAACAGCCAGCTCCTTTATCTGCCATCCCTTATTCCTCTGGCCTACAGGACACAAGAGAAAAAGGACTAAGCAAGAGTGTCACGTCACAGCACACTTTCCTGGCTCCTATACCATCTCCTCTGTCTCATGATCAGAATGCCTCCCCATTCTGTGCATGGGAGCTTACTCTTTGGGAAAAGAATTCTTTGAGCTTTCTGGACTGGCAAGGTAAGCACTAAAGAGGGTAAACATAGAACAAAGCAAAGCAGGAAGAAGTTCTGGTGCTGGGAAGAACTGCACCTGGCAACTCACCCTCTACAAAACTTGTCTTCTCCCTGCAGTATGCTAGAGGTGGAGATAGCTTTTCAGAAACCTTCATTTTCAGCCAAGGGTTACAGGGGGACCTACAAATAATAAATAATAATTTTACAGACAACAGATATAAACCTCTCTTCCTAACCTCATACATTTAACATTCACATCTGAGAGTCATAGGGTGAAGAACAGAGATCCAAGGGTGAAGAACAGGGATCCAAGGAGATAACAAGACATAACATGTTGGCAGCAAATCATTGTCCAAGTGCCACAGAGCTCCTTTCACAGTCCACTTGCTGCCTGCCCACTAGTGAGCAGGGAGTGCCTACACTCTTCCAGACTTGTGTGCCTGGGATATGTGGGTTCCAGCGTAGAAGGTGCACTACCTTTTACCAGAAGTTAATGGTCTTTGGGTGCTATTTGAGGAAGAGGTTATCACCATAAAATGCTTGGAACATGTCCTCTGTCCCTGAGAAACTCCCTCTGTGGCAATGGTGGGAAGGATGCCAGTGGAAAATTCCTCTGCATAGCAAGGTCAGATATACTGTTTTTCTGTCTTTTTTAACTGCCCAAGCAGTGAAAAGCAACTGGAGTGACAGCCAAGGCTGATCCACATACAGCTCCAGGAAGCATTATGCAAGAGTAGGATCTTGACCTCGATGGGAGTCCAGGACCTTAATGCAAATGGGAGTCAAGCCCATTGAAAACATCAGTCTGATCTCCTGCTGAGATAGGGTTGCTCTAATCAGAAGAAATATTTGAAACTTAGATTAATCTCCTGAACACAATACCTCAATCTAAAGGCAAACAGGGGAATGTGTGACTAAGTACTACAGCATGTCCCTCTGAGCTTTCCTACACCAGGTGAAAACGAGGGAGCAGTTTGCACATCGGTTAACATGCAGAGGTTGATTTTCTCCACAGTAGGCAACAAGCACTTATATCTGTGAAAGTCACTGTGCATTGAAGAACAAGCATCCAAATGTGGGGCATCCAGAAAGACAGCCAGTCCAGCTCTGCCAGCATCAGCAGCTGTCACTCCAAGCATAAACACAAAGCTTTTATTGCAGTGACTTTGGATGATTGAGCCCAGCTCCCTTTTCAAAGGAGAGGCTTCTCCTCAAACTGTGCATGCCCCATTCCAAAGAGCTGATGCCTTTCTTTTGTAATTTGACTCTGACAGAAGGGAACAGAGGAGAGGCAACAAAAGAAGGTGGCAAATGTAGGCAATTTTTTTCTAAACTAGCTGCGAGTCTATAAAATTGTGTCAAGGTTCTTCTTTGCATAAGCACTGAAAACAATGAAAAAAAAGGCTGGCTTTAGCAACTGCAATGTGGAAACTGGAAAACAAACCAAGCAGCAAATGAGTAGGTGTAACTGGATTTGTTAGCTTTAACCACGTGCAGTGATATAGGTAATAATCAGAGAAAGGAATGGTTCCATTTTAAATTATTTTCAGCCTCACCAGAGCAAGTTCTATTTTCGAATTTGAAGCATGAGCTTACATATACGATGTAAGTTTATGTCTAACTATGACATATATACAATTTCCTTATTTCCTTTACTGACATTGCCTTTTTCATTAAAGAACCTGAATCATCTGGCTTACATAAAGAACTCGTAATAACCACATTTGTGTAGAAAGGCAGTGACTGGGCTTCTATTCTGTCATTTACTAGTGTCACTTTGTGAAGTCCTAAGAGGTTTTCAGTGCCCTTCAAACAGCCCTAAATCTTATACTTACAGAAAGCTGTAAGGAGCAAATCCTGTGTCAGAGCTCTGACCCACTCAAGTACACGCAAATATGTGAGCAATACTTCTGGTCCATATGGTTTACTGATTCACAGCCTAATTTTTGTAGTATCCCCTGCAAATTTATATCTTGGTACCTGAATATTTTGCCTTCTTGGCAAGGAACTAGAATGTCTCCCTGCATAATTCAGGAAGCTGTGAATTACTTTTTTATATCCCTTATCTCTTGTTTTAGAGGCATTGGAAGGTTGGAGCAAGGAGGGGGCAGCCTCTTCTCCTTGGTGGCAAGCAACAGGACCAGAGGCAATGGTTTCAAGCAGTGCAAGGGCAGGCTCAGGCTGGATGTCAGGAGATACTTCTTCACAGAGAGGGTTATCAAACATTGGAATGGTTTGCCCAGGGCAGTGGTGGAGTCACCATTCCTGAAGGTGTTTAAGCAGCGTGGGGACCTGGTGCTTAGGTTTAGTGTTGACCCTTCAGTGCTGGGTTGAGGGTTGGACTGGATGATCTCAGAAGTCTCCTCCAGATGGATGTTTTCTGTGATTTGCAAACTGATGACTAGAAAAACGAAAGTGCTTAACAGCATTCTGAAACAATTTTAGACTATGATCTTGCAAAGAACATTTACTGAGAGCAGTGCAGGACTATTCATACATGGAAGATAAATCCCAGGTGTAAACATTTCTTGCATCGTAACTCAGAAATTTGAAAGTGCAAAAATAAGGCAAGATATTTCTGTTTAAAGGTCAAAAACAATAGTTCACATTATTTTACCACTTTAAATCACTATTAAAGCTGGATCCTACTTAAAAAACCCAACAGAGTGTAATATACTTCACAGTTCTGTTTCCTCCTCCTTGGATGCCAAACAAGTAAAACATTCTCAGCTGCTAGAGATGAATCTAGCACAGTCTAGCACAGCTTATATGCATCCCATCAGACTAACATATAGCAATGAAATGAAGACAGATGGTGCACTAAGTGCAAGAGCTGTAAATGAATGTTAGCAGAAATTGATTTTGAAATGTTCTTGGCACTTTCCCAAGAAAACATTATCACTATTAAAGAAAAAAAAAAAAAAGGTGTTCCATGCATTCATTCAGGATTCCTAAGAATTAAAAACTCTGGCCTCCCTTAGGCATTTTCTCTTCTGAGACCTGTTTTCAGTTCAGTTGCAACATCTACATCAAAAAACCAAACTTCTATAAACTTTTCAAATTTAGTAAACCACAGCACTGGACTACTGTGTCTAGTTCTGGGCTCCCCAGTCCAAGACAGATATAGAGCTCCTAGAGAGAGCCCAGCAAAGGATAACTAAGATTATAAATGGAGTGGAGCATCTCTCATATGAGGGCAAGTTGAGAGAACTGGGACTGTGCAGGCTGGAAAAGGATCTCATCAGTGTATTGGAATATCTCAAGGGAGAGTGCAAAGAAGGCGAAGCCAGGATCTTCCTAGTGGCACCCAGTGAGAGGACAAGAGGTAAATGATGCAAACAAGAGCACAAGAGGTTTTATCTGAACATCAGGAAACATTTTTTTTTACTGTGAGGATGACCAAGGAAGGCTGTGGAATCTTCATGCTCAGGTATTGAAAAGCCACCTGGACATGGTCCTGGGCAATTGGCTCTAGGTGACCCTGCTTGAGCAGGGAAGTTGGACCAGATGACCTCCAGATGGTCTTTTCCAACTTCTGCCATTCTGTCATCTTGTAAATAGATCAAGGGTTGTGCTTTTAAATGTGTCAATAAAAAATAAAATGCTGAGGAGACTGCAGTTTTCTTGAGTACCAACCTCATTAATTTTCAATGTCTTAAATTAAGCCATCTGTTTCATTCGTTGAGTGGACAACAACTATAAATGCAAAGTCAGGTTATTTTATATTTTCCTAAGTCTGCAATTGAAAGGGTAAGTCATCAGCATCCCACAGGGAGAAGACAGTATTCTGCAAATTCATAACAGCACCTAGACCAGGCTGCTCTCACTTGTGCAATTTTGCACAACCCAGTGTTCCCTAACCTAGACTACTTTGCTCTTTAGGTTATGCTCAAAATAGCTGGGACAGAAAGTTCTCAGAAAAAAGCCTCACACTAAAGTTTTCATTTTTTGCAAACCCAGCTTTGTCTTGTGGTTTTGTTAATTTGACCCCCAAAAAACCCATGCCAGACAACAAAACAAAAAAATCTCAAACACCCAACAAACCACCTGGAAGAGGTTTTCCTCCTGGCCATTATTGTATTTCTGTGTACGCCACCATGCATGTGTACATATCTTGTAACACATAGCACACCACTAGGGATGTACATCAAATATGTCAAACTAAGAGATTTAGACCTGGTCAACATGCATAGCCATGATGAAATTAAAACAAAAAAAAAAAAGAAAAGAAAAGAAAAAAGAAAGTAATAGTTCTGATGATTCAGAACTTGGAAACCTTCCACGCACATTAGCATGTATCTAACTCCCTAGCATAGCATTAAAAGGTAACTTGTTTATGGAGGTGTTATCTTTCCTCAAGGGCATAAACCCATTATCATCATTAGTTGTATCTAATACCTCAGGACAGTTTCTTATCAGACTTACAGCCTGAAATACCAACAAAGTGTGTTATAACTCTGTCCCTGCAGCCGTGCTCACTCCCAGAGCTGCAAGGGGCCCAGTCACTCTTCCCAGCTCTCTTCCTCGCCTGCAGGTGCTATGGGATGAGACACACTGGATGAGGTCCTTGCCCCAGCAAGCAGAACATTTTTATCACAGAAATTACTGAGATGAGCTAGCAAAAGGGCAATAGGAAAATGTACAGAGAACACTCAAGTAAAACATCATGGATAAAAACATTAACTGCTTTCTGGTTAAAAACTCTACTTGATTTCAGACATTGATTTTTGTTCCTGTACTCTGAAATGCTTCCAAATTTTGACTTTGACAAAAAAAGCTGCAACTAAAACCTTGAATATCACACTGACATCAACTGTAGAAAAGATGCAATTAAGGAAATTGAGAATTTACAATATATGTTGTACTGACAGACTAATTAGTGGGATGTTTTGCTTCCTAATTCTATCAGACAATGTCAGAACCACGTAGTTGTCTAACAGAAGAGCAACTACTGCTCTCCAAGCATATAACTGTACTTGTGGTTTATTAGAAATCATCTTAATCATTAAAAAATGGGCATAATCTGCTGGACAAAGAAACTGCAACAAGTACCTCTACCCACACTTCCAGTATCTTCTTACCTGGACCTTTAGCTTGTTCACTGTATGTTCTCACCAAAAAAAAAAAAAAAAACCAAACCCAAACAAACCAAAACCACAAAAAACTTTCTAGTCTTACTTTTTAAGGAAGCAAGATTTGCATAACGATGCATGGCTGTCCAAGTACCTATTCAGCATTTTCCATGATTCCCATAACTTTTTACCTGTTGGCTAATTTTAACCAAATTTGGTAATAAAGACAGAGTTTCAAAGAAATTAAACCTCTATTCAATTCCTAAGTTTCATGAAACAGAGCAGCAGACAGAAATTCAGTGTGCCCTTGGAGCAAAAAGTAACTCAGTGCAACCCCATACCATGGGCCAACTATAACTGAACTTCACTCACCAGCTGCAGACACCTGTCAACTCCCCTAAGCCATCTACAGCACATGCTTGTCACCAAATGGGAAGAGCATATCTGGGATGCAGTGACCAAGGTGAGCAACGCCATCGTGGAGAGGCCTGAGAATAAGATGGTGATAATGGAAAGAACAAAGCAAATCTGTAAGACACCACACCTTATTAACTCATGGACCAGCTAGTACACACATGCAAATCTCAGAGTAGTTTAAATATCTGATATTTGATACAATCTCTGTGAAACAATGCACTTTACCTTCTAATGTGTAGTTTTCCTTGTGATGAAATAGCAATATATGCACTAAAAGTTATACCAGTTCTACCATGCAGAAGCAGTGTTTATATTATCAACTATACACAAGTAAGAATAAAAGGTTGACTTAAGAAATGAGATTCCATCATGCAACGCCAAGAAGCCCTTCATTTGGAAAACAGGTCCTCATATCACTTAGATATCACAGTTGATAGTCATGGCACAAATGACGCAAAACCTTTTGTGTAGCTTTGTGGGTGGAGTCCACGCAGAATAGGATAACTCAACATGAGAAGTGAAAAACACACTTATGGTAAGCAACCAGAATACACTGAGCAACCAGGGACTGCTGGAGCAACGTGGCTACTGAATGGCAATGCTGTGAAACCCTTGGGGCTGTCTCTGCTGCATGACTCCTGCTCAGGTTGCTGTTTTGGCTACTAGCATGGTCTTCACAGTGCACAGTGACAATTTCCTCTTCAAGAACCCACAGAAGGGAAGGTAGAAGGGCATGCAGGGGAGACGACCACTTCTTTCTAATGTGGGCATGAAATGGCTCTAATTCATTCCCTTCTGACAAATGCCCAGGGAAAAGCTGCTGATCAAATATGAGCTGATTAGAAGGCAGGAACAGAAGTGACATGATCCTGCCCAAACAGGCAGGGAGAGAAGCTAGTTACAGAGCTGACCTGTGGTGGCAAAACTCTCTGGGGAGGGAAAAGCAGCACTGGGCAGTGAGGGGTACGATAGCTGATTTTCACAGGCAGGATGGGAACAAATTTTGAGTTTAACAGACAGTGCTCAAACCAGCCTGAAGCCCCTCTGGCACAGCACTGCTAATGCGTTCACACCACTAAGTACACTCCTGTTACTGAAGCACAGTCTGTGTGGGAGCCCAGTGTTTCACAATCAGCTCAGGAGAAGTGTGGGATAGTGGGTAAGAACAAAACTGGCAACCAGGTGGGTACCCAAAAATCCAGAAGGCACAATAAATTGTTACTCACTAAAAGGTTTACCAGACAAATGATAGACTAACCTGTAAGTTATTTATTAGATGACTCCAGTCCCTACACTACAAATGACGACAGACTGCTGTAGTCTGTTGGAAATACCTGATGGCATGGATTCCCTGAAGGAATACACAAATAAACAAGTAGAAGTGAACAAGCATACACATACAAGTGCACCAATAAGTAGTTAGCCCTACTTTGAACAAGGGTTGGACCAGATGACCTCTTAAGGTCCCTCCCAATTTGAATTATTCCATGATTCCATATTTTATCAATATGCAACAAGTATACTAGAAAAGAAGAAACAGTTCTGAGGCTTCTGCTCCTTCCTCCACCCACCAAGCCAGTAAAATACTCTTCCTTGTATAATCTGTAGTTTGTTTTCACCTCCTTGGCTTGCTGCATCACATTTACAGAGCTAAAGAAGAGGCATGGCACACCCAGGGAGCACAAACCAGGGGGCTGCAGCAGTGCAGAGGGGCAAGAGGGGGGACTCAACATTTTCTCTAGCTGAAGCCATACATTGCAGGCGCATGTTTACTCTTCAGCCCAAGAGGAGTGCAAACCTCACAGGATGATCTGATGAGAGACACATGATCTACACCTGATAATCACCCGTTTCTCTTGCATTTTTATCAAGAATGCATGTTTGAGAGAAAAAGATATAGAACATATCCTATCTAAAAGCATGATACTTCTGTACATAAAAACATAAGCAGTTTAAGACTTGACATTTTTTATGGCTGTAAGAAGCATATGTGTCATTTTAATGTAGCTCTCCGTTTGGCTTTGGTGGTTTAATACTCCTGTATAAAAGGAGTACAGCAGAAATAGTCATCCTCATTTCTTGCTTGATTGCTGTATGATATCTACTAACCCTACAGTGGCTATGCACTCTTTGCCCAAAAATGCTCCAGAGCATGGGATTTGTTCCTTTTTGGCATGTCACTACTGACTTATTTTTGAAAAATATCCTGCTCTCATTTGACCCTCATACAGAAAAGCGTTTCTAGCTCAACTGCTTTTCTTACAGTCTGTATTTTCCTTTAACCCTTTGCTGCTGAAACTGGCAGAGATCCACTCCCCCTCGCTGAGGTGCTCAAAACAAGGTGCCTGTGCCAATGTTGTTCGTTCAGTTACTTTGAATGCAGGGAGACAATCACCTACAGTGCAAGGATTCCTTCACATCAACGGCAGTACCATGTCCAAGACACCTCCCACCCCAGAAGACTGCAAGAAAACATCAACCCTTTTAATTAGAAAAAAGGATTGAAAAGATGAAGCAAGCATCCCCCAAATGTGCAATGGCATCAAAACTAAAACTGCCAAATTTTAACTTAAAAGAGCACTTAGGAAATACACTTCTTTACAAACCAACAAAAATCATGCTGGAAAACACTTAGCTACAGCCCAGAGAAGACAGTTTATGACAGAAAATAATATATCAGTGAGATGTCTTATCCATTGGTAGGACATTTTCACATTTGCAATGCTTTAGATCACCGAGATTTGTGTGGTAGAAACCATATATGGTACAATCATGAATCGACCAGAAAATGTGGCTTTAAGGAACACTGTACAAACATAGACTAGTGGATGGTCTCTGGAATGTCAAAAATGCACTGATGGAGAGTGTAGAAATGAAAATTAGAGTCTGGAAGTGAATGTCTCGCAGCTGATCATAAACCCAGGTCAAAAAGGGAAGGAAAGAAAAAGGAGAGGTGACTTGAAATGAGAAGTAGGTGTGAAAGTGCAAGTCAGGAGCTGCACAGAGTTGAAGGCACTTGAAGGGGGAGGTAGGAAGAGGGCTGAAACAAACAGCCTACACAAAGCAAAGAGAAACTATCCACAACTCTAGAAAGGTCCAAAGGACAGTGCTTTGGCCATTGCTACTGCAAACTGCCACTTCCAACTTCTTTTGGGGAGGCCCTTGATTACGGAGGTTGCTTCTCCAAAGACAGTACCAGAGACTACAAGGTGACCATAAATCATGGATTTTTGATAGTATAAATCCACTTATGCTGCTCATGTTCACAGCATCACAGGAAAATATGACAACTATGTATTTGTACCATGTAACAGTTGTGCTTGGATTCCAAGTTTTGCTTGCATTAGTGTGGCTTCAAGATTTTCCTTTTCTTTTTTTTTCTTTCTCTTTAACTAGGAATCTATTTAGTGGTCTAAATTTTCTGTTCCTCGTAAGGTCTTCTTGGCTTACACATTTAGGAAAGGGGCCAAAGATGGCCTTGCGCCATTGCTGGTCTGCTGGGGGACTTGTTTAGCTTTCCATGTAAATTGGCCCCGGGCTGCCCTCGTTTGGGTTTAGCTACATCCTTCAGCTTTGGTTGCAGAAGCCCCTGAGGGGCTGTTCCACTGCCAGGAATAACTGAGGAGCGCTTTCAGCACACAACCCCCACCCCCCCACCCCCCCCCATTATCTCTCCTGTAAGCCCGGCACTCATCCCTGAGCCAAATCTTCCGGCAGCAACGGGGCGGAGGAGGACTTTAAAACGCGTCTAGGTGATCTGCATACGGATGGAGCAAAGGCATGGCAGGGCCTTCCATGTGGCAAGAACCCAAGCAGGGCGAGCTGGACACCAGAACCAGGCCGGCCACCACCCATGGTTCGTCTCTGGAAATCCGGGTCAGTCACATCCACCTCTTCGACAGTTCGGCGGCTGCTTGGGAAGCGCGCCTTGAGCGCAGATGGGGCGGCGGTCTACGGCTCCCGCGCCGAGGGGCGCTGAGGTGGGGCTCAGCGGCGGCCGCTCTGGCCCGGGGTCGGGGAGGCGGCGGCCACCCTGTGCAGACCCAGCCCCGACACTGAGGACTGATTTCGCCCTCACCTCCGCAGCCGCCGGTTCGGCAGCGGACGCCTCGCCCACCACCCCTCTCGGGCACGACCACGCACCTTCCCCGACAGCGGACCGCGGGGGCGCCCCTTTCCCGCCTCTCCCGCTCCCTCCCGCCTCCGCCGCGCTCCCTCCTCCCCTCTCCCCCGCCCCCTCCCCCGGCAGCTCCCCGCTCGCTCCCTCCCGCTGCTCCCCGCTGCGCAGAGTGCCGCGCCGGCGGGGGCATGGAGAGCCAGCGCTGCTTCGCCAACCGCTTCGATGACTACCCGGGCAGCCCGGCGGCGGCGCCGGACAGGGAGGCGGCGGTGCCGTTAGTGACGGCCACCATCGAGCGCATCTTGCGGGAGCTGCCGCCCCTGGGCGGCCCCCGCGGCTGCCAGGGCGGGCTATACGGCGGCGTGGCCGGCGTGGCCTACATGCTCTACCACGTCTCGCAGTGCCCGCTCTTCGCGCCGTCGCGGGAGGCCTACCTGCGGGCGGCCCGCCGCGTCGTGGACGCTTGCCTGCGTTACCAGGAGGGCAACGGCGAGGCCGACGCCGATACCCGCGCCGCCTTCTTGCTGGGCGGCGCCGGGGTGTACGCTGTGGCGGCACTGGTCTACCGCGCCCTAGGGCTACCCGACTTCGCCCGGCCGCTGGACAAGTTCCGAGAGCTGAGCGAGGTTTGCGCCCCGCTCTCCTTCCTCGAGTGCGGCTCCGACGAGCTCTTCGTCGGCCGCGCCGGATACCTGTGCGCCGCCCTGGTGCTGAAGCAGCGGCTGGGCATGGAGGTAAGGGCAGGGGCGGTGGGTCACCCCCGGGGAGACCGGCCACGCTGTCGGGGCTGTCGGCGGGACCCCTGGGAACTGGCGGCGCTGCCCCTCGGGCTGGCACCCCGGCGGCCCGCCTCGCGCGGCTGCCGAGACAGAGCAATGCCCTCTCATGTGGGCCGCGATAGGTGGGGATGCACCGGTGCCGCGGCTATCACCGTAAAAGAAAACGAAGAAGCGGGGAGAAGCGCCTTTTCTAGTTTGCAGTTTGGGGGCAGACTTAAGAAAGAACCCCGGGGGGTCTTTGTCGAGTAGCTGTTTCTCCGCAGCGCTCCTTCCCCAAAGTTAAAGGTGTATCTTTTGCACGAGGGAGCGGAGGGCGCAGAGCGTGCGGGGTGTGGCCCCGAACCCAGGGCAAGGCCTTGGAGGGAGGGCAGCATCTCGCTGCAGGTCGCTCCTCGGGCACGCCGAGAGCATCAGCTGTTGGTTGCCAGGTGGTGAATTATTATTTCTGGAGCCACCTCGGGCTTTTCAATAATATTTCCGTAAAATGAAGTGGGTAAAAAAAGTTACAGTATTGGGTAATGCAGAGTAAGGAACCTTAGAGTAGCCCCTGGTGCTGTGCTATAATTTGCAAGCAAGGAACCATATTTTCATAAGCACTTGATCTTAACTAACCTCAGCATACAGAAGCTGGCAGTCTCTTTGAAATATGGCCATGTGTTTTGGCGCTTTTCATGAATGAGAACTGATTTTTCTTGTACGTGTGAGATGTGATTGCTATTCAGTGTGGTGTTGGTTTCAGTAGCTGGAACTTTACCCTAGGATATTGTCATTGTCAGTGCTGATAATTCAGAGCTTCTTCCACTGACCACTGCATAATAATTAATGCAACTGATTCTGTTTGCTGTGGTGTTTGTTACTAAGTGGTCAGTGCAGTATCCAAGCAGGCATTTGTTAGATTTTTGTTCCTGTCATCTTGTCAGGTCCAATCTGTGTTTCCTCTCTTAATCACTAATTTGCAAGTTCATATGCTTCTGGCTTGCTTTCCTCCTGGGAGAGGAAGGAACTATTACAAGTAAATAAATGATGTAAAAACAAGTGGCTCTGCCCCATTTGATACCAGTTACTGCAGTCAGAGCCCAAGGAAGTTCATTTAATGGAGGACTTGGGATATTCCAGGGTAACCACAGAAGGCATGAAGAATATTAAGTTAGTTAAATGTTTCGATTGCTTTTAACAAAAATTCTTATGGCACTAAGCATTTAAAGAAGCATACCATACATGCTAACTGTTTCTTTCTACAGGGTTGTCTGACAATCATAACCATAAGGATAGTTATGTTATTTGTAACCATAACGTCACCAAACTTTTCTTTCTGACAGAGTTTTCTATGAGAGAAAAGTTTTGTAGACACATCACAATCCTACATGCAATGTCCAGCAGTGCCAGACTGAGGGGAATTCCTCACAGAAGAAAGTAATTTATTCCTGTGAGAAATAAATCTTCATTTTTAGTTCAGTTTGCACTGAGGGAGTGTGTCAAGAACCCATGGCAGTGCTTATGATGATGTCATGACATACTAGCTGAATATGGTGGCACCCTGGATTCTAATGCTTGATTTAATTCATTTGTCTTATTGAGAAGAATTGCTGAACAGTTGAGGATAGGTACAATCACCTCTGGCAGGCAGTGTGAGGAAGGGAAATGCTCTCCTCTCTGCTTGTTTGTTGAAAAATTGTGCTTTATGCAGCTGTAAAGAGTTAAACATCCCTGCAAATGAGCACATGAACAACTTATTGTGGAATCCATTTAGCAAGTCAGTTAAGTGCAATCATAGAGGGGTTTATTTTGCCAATAGAACATATTATTATGTGTCCCCTTGCTGATGTTTTAGTCAGTGAGCTACCATCCTTGCCCAATAGTATTTGTTTTGTCACCACACTGTAATTTTAAATGTATCATGCAAGAAATAAATCAGAGTAATCTAAACTGTTAAGTGTTAATAAACCCAACTTTAGTTTTAACAAAAGTGAAAACTTCTATTTAGAATATTTTGCTCCTTAGTGAGGAAAATGATAATGATGTCTAGTCTATGTGTACT
The DNA here is from genome assembly GCF_027791375.1 of Indicator indicator. Classification (NCBI taxonomy): domain Eukaryota; kingdom Metazoa; phylum Chordata; class Aves; order Piciformes; family Indicatoridae; genus Indicator; species Indicator indicator. The sequence goes on along the minus strand of NC_072010.1, from coordinate 122,068,676 downwards.
TATGCTTGAGCAAAATTGTGGTCCTTTAATAAATGTCCCCATCCCAATACATAATTATTTTAATTAGTACATTGCCAGACCAGCCCCTGCATCATTTTTACGAATGAAGAAAGGGATGCCCAGAGAGAGCGCATGTGATTTATTACCCAAGGTCAAATGGTAAGCCAGGTACATCCCAGAATAGAAGAAACGTCTTGTGATTTGAACTACTGGAAAATGCTACCTCCTGTAATTTGATTGTGCACAGTCTCACATGGCTCACTGCAGCATGTTTTCTTGTTTCCCACATTCCTTTTTTTTTTTTTTTGAGGATGCTGTGCAAACATTCCAGCACAAAGTAAAATCCATTCTTCACACTGAAATACAGCTGCTGCTGCTGCTGCCTGTATAGTTGGTTTTCCCTCTGAAGAAGTTGAATGGTGACTTATATGCAAGAAATTCCTTGCCCTTGGAAGACAGTTTTTTGAGCAAATTTTACTATTTATTTTGTGGGTTTGGTTTTTATATTTTCCGGGAAGGAAAGGAAGGAGGCTGCTTTATTTCAGTAAACGCCAAATTAGCTCAGTTGCTGTGCCCTGGTGCTTCAGTTTCTTGCTAAAGAGTCTCAGTGTTTTAAAGCTTCACATGTTCTTCAGAAAGTTAATGGACTATACTGAAGGATCCAGTCTGTTGAATAACATTGACTTCATATGAAGAAGGAATTTGCATTCAGCTGGTTGTCAGAGTTTTAGACTGATGCAGCATTTTTCCCTGATGAATTAATTGAGAGTTTTTGCATGAATAAGGATTACTTCCACAGTCAAAGCTTAACGGGATCTGACTTTCATAATGCACTATGCATTAGGAAAAATGTTTCTTTTCATCCTTTCTTTAATTTCCATTACATTGCAGTCACTGCTTCCCAGGCAGAGATGGGTAAAATATTGTTTTGGCAGAAACAATGTATCATTTGTATAAGGTACATATAAATAAGGTGCATGTACTTCAGCTGTCCCTAACTGCTGTGTTTTCACTGTTCAGAGGAAATTTTATTTCTGTTCTGTCTTTGGGTACCTCCTTTTCTGATGCTTATAGTGTTCATTCATATGTGTTCTTGGGGAAATCTGTCACACCTGCTTTTACTTCTCTTGACTCAGTCTCAATTTTCTTATGAAAACAGCAGGAAGGCACCATTAAAATGGTGGTCCGGTCCCCAACCTCCTGTTCAGATAGTATTTTACCCTTCATTTTTTTCTCAGTGATTGTTTCTGTCCCATTTCGTGGTTGATGGAGCATGGTGTGTCTCAGTAGTTGCACTTCCTTCTGGCAATGTAACTGTCAGATGGCAGAGGAAAAGGTACAGAAGTTCAAGTGGCTCCTTGCATCACCATCTGCTAAGATGTTAACGCCGCTTAGCATAGCTCAGGTTTTCTTTTAATAACCGAATGAACCAATGGACTTGACTGACTTCCACTCGGTCTGGGTCACGAGCAATAAAAACAGTGACAGGTAGCAGTGTACCATGTAGGAGGCTGGGCAGTGTTTTACATGACTCTGTAATGCTGTGGTTTCGTTAGAGACTAATTTTGAAGGGCATTTTGGACACTGTAAGAGACCCTTGCCTGCAGTTGCAGTGGTGACAAACTGAACCAGCACACTATGCCTGCAATGCAGCCAAGCCAGTTCTTTTTGGGGCTGAGCCCCTGGACTGAGTCTTGAGAGCCTGCAGAGACCTTGCATGATTTGGTGTGTGTTTCCAAGGTTGTTTTCCCATTACAGGGAGGGCACAATTCTGATACTATTCTGTTATGGGGTGTTCAGAAAGGACAATGGTGTTTCTAGCAGGGCTCCGTTGAGTGTAGGGCCCTGCTTAAAAAACATAGTTACTCTGGCTGCTATGTATCACCAGCACCTCTTTCTCTTGAAATACACAAGACTGCAAGTGGAGTTGACCAACTTCACCCAGTACACAGAAGACAGAAATAGCACTGCTGTGCCATGTCTGGGATCTGGGTGCCAGGGCAAGGGAAGCGTGTGGCAGGACTGGCTTTAAAAGGTGGTGGAGCAGAGTGATGTGCAGTGCATGGGACCTGACAGGGCCAGCCAGTGTGTCTCCTAATATTCGGGGTAAGAAGATATAAACGATTGAAAAATATTTTCTTTCATCTCCTCAGCTCTAGATGATGTTACTTGTCTTCCCTCCAGCAAATATTTAAAGACTACTGGGTTACTTCACTCTGCTTTTTTTTTTCAAGTCTCATAGAAAAAAATTCAGAAAGTGTGGAAGGAAGGTGCTTCTTGACTTCTGCCTAGAATATATTCTTTTTCAGCTTTTTAAAGTGGAATGTAAATGTATTACTGCTGAGCATAATGTTTAGGAAAGACACTCAATCGACTGATCTTAGAGAGATTTGCAAAATACCCACCGAAGAGATGTACTTCCAAGTGCTGTTGCACAGAGTTCCCATGTTGGGCTTTTTATCTCATCTCCTTCTGAAAGGGAAGGGTTGTCCTTTGAGGCTTTCTCTGTGCCTGTTGAAGTCCTTTTTGTCTGTGGAAGAATTAGCAAATTTGTCTGAAACATAGTGGTGTTTGAAATGTCAAATATTTTGGTGCTAGCTGGAGCTGTACTAATTTCATTATTTCATTTTACACAGGCCACTACACAGCCAGGATGTTGTTTGTTTTTTTTTTTTTTGCCACAGAGGATTAAAATGAGAAAACAGTAAAGATAAAAAGCTTTTTGATACTAGCCTGGCTCTTTTAAATGTACATTCTTCTAGCCATGGTTTCCCAAGCCACATGCAGATGGCTAAATTTTGCATTAATTTCCTTAAATTGATGAATGTAAGTGGAGTATTTTCTGAAGTAAACAGTAGAGCAGTTGGAATTACCTGCACCTAGATTTTTAAAGAAAGCATTCTGAAATAGTTTGGGTCAATATTTTAGAATTTCTCTGATTCCAGCAGGACAATTTTTGTTTTAGCAACGCAATTTTTATTTTATGTTTTATTTTAAACTGCCTTGAAATTCAGAGATAAGGACATCTTGATAACAGTCACCTGGATTCAGTACAACACAGCGGACACTGAATATCCATTTGTAGAGTTAAAGTAGAAAATTTGGGGCTGAAAATGTCGGACGTCAAGTGTATCGTTTAACAGCCAGTAAAAAAAAAGCACTGTAGTACAGAAGTCTTGGTGTGGATTCTGCCAGGATTGGAGGTTTGATTGACGTGTTTAGCTTCCATATGTTATATATTCTGTTGCAGCAGTACAGGTTTCAGCTGCTTATAGCTGCAGAGTGGTATTAATCGGCCCTCATCTTCTGAAAAGGTAGTTCTGTACACAAGCAGTGTCCTATCTCTGTACTGCTTTGTGCTGTTGGAAAAATGTTTGCCTATACGGCATCATCTTTTTGCTGAAAAAGGAGCCCAAGCAGTAATACTGATGTTATAATATCAGTTTTTAACAGACACTCATAAAAGACATGCATTTATACAGAGCATCTCTTTTATCCAAAATAGATCTCTCTTTTCCCACCCTTCTTCTAACTCCTTTCAATTTCACATCTCAGAAGTTAATACTTAAGCCTTGTCAGCTCAGTGATCTTCCTTATTTTCACCACAGAGAACTTTCAGGTTGTTCTTTAGAGTTTGTCAGTACTGCTTCTTAGCCCGCTAGAAGCAGAGGTGTTGAATTCCCTGTCTTTGTCCTCTGCAGAGCAGAGCTTGCTGCCTCTGGCTTGAAGATGAGAACTGCCGAACAAAAGGCAGGATTCAGAACAAGGGCATTTTGTGGAAAACGTGCTGAGCAGTTCTTTGGGCCTCGTTAGTGTATCTGGTGACTGAATCTCTGGAAGCTTCCAGAGCTGTCAGTGTTTGAGGCAGAGAGGCGGGGGATCTCTCTAGCAGAGAGGTGCAGGGCTTGAGCAGAAGCTGCTGTTCTTCACAGCATTATAGAGTCATAGAACGGTCTGGGTTGGAAGGGACCTCCAAAGGTCATCTAGTCCAACACCCTCTGCAGTAAGCAGGGACATCCCCAACTACATCAAGTTGCCCAGAACCCTGTCAAGCCACACCTTGAATATCTCCAGGGATGGGGCCTCAACCACCTCCCTGAGAAACCCATTTGAGTGTTTCACCACTCTCATCATGAAGAACTTGTTACTAAAAGAACTTATTCTTTACCTGTGGTCAGTTTAGTGGCACAGCAGAGGAAGTTTCTTAAATGTGTTGTCTTAGGTGTTCAGATCTTTGTATGTTATATTTTATATGTATGTCAAAGAACTTCACTATGAAACTGTGTTTCTCAGGTAGCTATATTTGACATTTGTTTTTTCCTTCACGATAAAGGCTAATAGTGATTTTTTTGGCATGGTTCTCACAAAGGACAAAGAGCCACAGTTAACTCCACTAACTCACAGCTCACACTGCATGACATAGCAGAAAGAAAGAGTGCATGTGCAGAACATGCATATATGGTGGATTATGTGGAGGAAGAGAAATAGGCAGGCTTGGGGAAAAATAATGCTTGAGGGAGGCTGAGCAGAGAGGAGAAAGGGAGAGCCAATAAAAAAAAAAAGATAAAAAAGGAAAAGAATAAGTTACTGGCAAAAATACAAAAATGGAAAGCTGCAGAGGGGTGGCAGAAATCAAAGATGAAGGGAGAAAGGCAAGAAATAATGTAGACTTTAGAGCAGGAGAGATTTAAAACTAATACGAGGTTCTCTGGAAAACTGATGTTGATCTGATGGCTAATGTACGCAATTCAGAAGAAGATAAAAGTTCAACAGAAGAGACAGGGAGAAATGTGTTATGGTGCAGGCAGGGGAGTAAACTACATTTTGCTGAGGAAAATTACTATTTCTGTCTGCATGGGTTTTGTCAGTCCTCTGTCACTGTATTCTCTTTGCATAGGCTCATACACTTACAAAAATAGCTGTCATCAGATTCAGTGCTTACACATTCAGATCACAACATTCTATCTTATATTCCATATTCTCTTCTTCTAAGGAATAACTGAGATAAGAAGTTGATGTCTCAGAAAGAAAATACGGACATGTTCACGAACATTGCCGGACTTCTTCTTAACACCAACATTTTCCTCTTACATCTCCGTAATACTATAAATTAGTATGGAACCTAAATGGTAATGCTGTTAGTAAACCTTACTCTGACACCAGGCTAAAGGAACAGAAATGTGAAAGACTGACCTGCTCCTGAGAGGAAGAAAGGAGCATGAGGCTAACAATTACTAATGAAAGAGTAGCATCCTCAGCACTTTACAGAACTGAAATGATGGGATAAAATTAAGTCTTAAGCTTCTTTGTTGGCATTTAATGCACAATGTTAACACATTGGACTTGTACATAAATCATAGCACAGGTATGCACCACAACTATCAGGGCCCCAATATAGAACCCATGGTCTTCTTTCCTCTCTCCTCTGTTACGTGAATAAGCCCTACTTCTTAATTCAGCTGCACAGTCTTAAAAGCAACCTACCACCCTACTGACAGGCCTTATAAAGGCTGCAGAGCAGTTCACTCAGCCAGTAAACTGCTGTCTTAAGCCTCGCCTCCAAGCAGTAGACAAGCTCTGTAGAGAGGACCAGGGAGGCAATTAAAATGGGTAAGTCTCATAGTCCTGCTCTGTTGTTGCTGCTGTCACAGCATGGCATAAGGCATTTGCTATGAATGATTCTGTTTGTCAGCCAGCTTCTCTATTCCACCCACTTAGAAAAAAAATAAATCAGAATTCAGTATATGCAATCAGGTCACCATTTTTGATAAGACAGTCTGTCAAAATGCTTCTTTGGGTCTGTCAGGCAGCTCTTTGACCATTGACAGGCATGAGATTAAGCACTGAGTGATGTTGTGTAACCTTCTGTCCACTCCATTACAACAGAGCTCAATGAGAACACACTGTCAAAAACAATTATTTCTTATCTATGTTGTAGGATTATTTTCAAGTGATGGTTAGAGAAATGATTGATTTTTTTTCTAAGAGTAGCAGGCAAAATAACTGAAATTGGTATTTTGTTTTAATATAATAATATAAAAATATAATCAAGGAGTATCTTAATAGCACTCCAAGGTGTTGCTGAGTCATTTGGTGTTTCTCAGATTGGTATATTTTGATGTCTGAGAGCAGAACCATAAATCTATTTTTTCAGCATTCCTGACTGTCTCATTTTAATAGCTTAGTATATCTCTTGTTGAAGAAAAGCGGATTGTGAGTGAGATGGAATGGATGTCAGATAGCACTGAATGACTTGGGGGAAAACAGGTGGCAGATAAATACACCTTATAGCTGTCCAAGGCATTTAATTATTTTGTGTGGCTAATCTTTCCCTTCCAAAGATTGATTCTATTCCCTCATTGCTACAATGTTAACAAGATTGAGGTTTGTAAATGTTGGGATGTACTGGTTGCATTTAGATTTCAGTGTCAAGGAAATGGAAGCTGCCCTCAAAAGTGTGAGGGTCTGGGACTAGAAGCAGCACAGAACAAAGCAGCTCTCCACTGGTGGGTCAGTGCAGAATTGGAAAATTGTGGGTAATGTATATTCCATATTGGCAGTGCTCTGTGGTTTGTATGCTCAGTCCTGACAACCAAATGGTATCCCTGACAGAATCGAAGAACTGTCTGGGCCCTTGAGAGGTAATTTAGGCAGCTGTCTACCCCCCAGGCAGGTGTACCTGTGTTTGTGTCATCCCTGGCAGCCTCTTTAACCTGCTCTTCATATCCCCCAGCAATGAAGAATCTGGAGTCTGAGAGACTGCTTAATTAGAATGTCTAGCCTAATGACTAATCTGAATCGTGCTGTAATTTAAGTCTGGTGTTCCTTGTCCTATCTGTTGAGAAAGAGTGAGAAATTCTATTCCTCTTTACAGAAGCTATACATACATTTCAAGACTGCAATAATTTCTACCCTTAATCTTTCCTTCTTTAAACAATTCTAACCCTTGCCATCTTCCCATGCCTGTCATGTCGTCTCCACCTCTATTCATTCCCATTGCACTCTGCCAGACTCTTTCTAGCCTTTCCTGAAGAGTGCTAGAAGTTGGACACATGGTTCTGGCACAGGCCTTTCTAACTGAGCAGAGACATAACTTTTGTGTTTCTTCCAGGTCTTGTTTCTATTTATACAGCTCAGTAAGGTGTTCACATCTCGCACCAGTGTGACACTGACTCACATCCAGCTCATGACCTGCTATTATCCATCAGTCTTTTAATGGGCTGCTGCTACATTCATTAGGAGAAGCCTCTGAACAAGTGAAGTAGGTAGGGGTCATGTAAAGACAGGAAATCATTGAACTGCAGAAGCTGTGCTGTGGTACACAAAATTAGAACCTTCAACTGAAGGAACTTTGCTTCATTAACGTCAACTAGAGAATCTCTTTTCCTCTGTTCTGTGAGTAAACCCAGGAACATGTTCTGTGTTGTAACACCAGATGTGCCATTCAGGGGACATCTGTGAAGTGATAAGAGTTCCTTTGTGGAGGTATAGTTGAAACAATGTATTTGAGAGGACCATTTTAAATTATTCTGTCCACACTGGAAATCAAGGAATAAGTGAAATTTGATGAAGTATCTAGAGATTGAATTCAGTCTATTCTTGTGATTTACTTTTGTTGCTAATGTAAAGATAAATCTCAATTTTGACTCTCTCCCTAGATGTGTCATCTTTAGTGAGGGCCACTTCATATATTCTTTGATTCACCAGCAGCATGAGTCAATGTTAAATCCATCCTTTTAGAGAAGTTTCTTAGAGCTTCATCCAAAATCACCAAATTCTGGGTTTTGGCTTACCAGAACTGTCCTAACAAAAGCAGTGAAGTGTTAGTACAGGCAGGGATTGGAAGCCTTTCCATAGATGTTCATAGGACTACGAGCGTGGTGTTCACACTAAGGTTCTTCATCTCAAAAAGTTACCTCCTGGTCTCTAGGTATTTCTACTAGCCATCTGTCAAATGACTAATGTTATACTTAATTGATTTGGTTTTCTAAGGCTAAGACAGTGATTAATTAGACAATTTTGCAGTTATAATAGCAGTGGACCCCAAGATATGCATTCCACATGTAACTTTTTAAATCTGATGAGACATAAGTTGGTCAAATATGAAGCTGAGAAAAATTCTTCAGAGCAGAACAGCAAAACAAACTTCTTCAGGCTCTTTAAATAAATATTGATTTGTTTGTTCTTGGTCTTGTAGAGATGAATCAATTATGAGTTTTCTTCTGTCAGGCTGCTGGTTTTGTACATACACATTTTTTATTATGCCATCAGAAATACCTGAGAATAATGCTTATGTAACTTCTACACATCCAGAAGACAAAATGTAGACAGAGTTCTACTATGAATGCATTTGTCCTGGTTTGATTTTGTTCTCTAAGCACTGTGGGACCTGCTCTTGGTGAACATGCTTTATCAGGGAGGTTGGACTAGATGATATCCAGAGGTCCATTTCAACCCCTACAATTAATGTGTGATTCTGTGGGACTGCTAGCATATTTTCTTAAACAAATATTGTCAAGTAGCTTTTTAAAAACACAGGTAAGCCAAGTCAAAATCAGAGTTGAATCTCAAGATCTCTGGAGGAGTAAAATGCATAGCATCTGTCTGAACAGTGCATCAACATATTCACTTGCATTGGGATTTGGCTCAGCCTTAGAATCAAAGCATGGCCAAGGCTGGAAGACATCTCTGATGGTCTTCTGGTCTAGCCCCCTGCTCAGAGCAGGGTCCACAAGGGCAGGCTGTACCCACTTGCTTTTGAATATCTCCACTCTGTGACTTCCCTGGACAACCTGTTCCTGTTTGGCCACCCTCGGACTAAAAAAAGGTTTCTTTTTCTGTTTAAGTAGAATTTTCTGTAACTGAGCACTGCTGAGAAAAGCCTGGCTCCATCTTCTCTGCTCTCACCCATCATATGTTTATACACATTGATAAAACCTCCCCATAGTCTTCTCTATGCTGAACAATCCCTGAGTTAATAATATACAGAAAGCATCTATGTAGGGCCAGAAAAATTAAATGTGGCTCCCATAAATTGCAGTCATGCCTGCTCCATTTGCCACTTTCCCCAAAGGCAGGCTTACAATGCTATTCCACTTCCTCTGACTTCCTCCAGTACCTTGGAGGGGCAAAGGATTGCAGTATTTCCCCCTACAGCTGCAAGCAGGGAAGAGCCTGAATTTTGGAAAGGTTGAAAAGAGCCATTCAGTGCCAAGCTCTTCCACAGAGCCTTGAGCACTGGTTGCATCCCTTCTCATCTCTTCGCTGTGTTGAGGAACAGCAAGGTCTTTACCCAGCAGCTAAGCATTAAGGTTGACAAAATTGTTCCTGGCTCTTGTAGGTAACTAGGAAAGTTCAGGGTCTGAAGAGCTTTAGTGTAAAGATATTTTAGCAAACCCAAAGCAGTGTTAGAGCATGCTGCAGCCCCAGGGCTTCTCAGGGCCTTGCAGCCCTGCGGCACTGGGCATCTGTTAGTTAAAATGTCTGGACAATCATGAAGAGGTGGCTCATGCCCCACAGTTAAAGGAGGACAAGAAATACCCTAAAAGGACCTGCACCCCTGAGCTATGGGAAAATTATTTCCTAAGCACCTGTAATAATCAAAAATCTGAGGTTGTTGTGTGCCAGTGGAGGAGGGGGGCTCCCTGTCACATATTATGTGTGAGGAGCCAGGGATGCATCAGTGGAAGAAAGTGAAACCTTTTTCTGAAAGCTGAGTTACAAGCCAGGGGTGATAAAACATTCTTCCTGGTGTCTGCTGGTAGCCAGGATGTCCTTCAAGCACAGGGGTTATGAAAGAGCTTTTTTGTTATTTGTTTGTGTGTGTGTTTGCTTGGTTGTAGTTTTTTGGTTGTCTGGGTTTTGTTTAGTTGGGGGGGGGTGTTTGTTTTGCGGGTTTTTTATGAGATATTTTTCAAATTTTGCAAGGTAAACATCAGAGGACCTCTGTGTGCTTCTGAGCCCTTGAAGTGAAGCTGCATTATTCCAAGGGCATCAGAATATTAAGCACAGAGAATAAGTAGGAAAGGCACTTGGCAAAGAAGTTTACATATATGTAGTTAGACTTTAGACTTGGAAAACACCTCTGGTCATTCATACACCCAGAAATAGTTGCCTGGGCCCTTTTGTCTGACTTTGCACATTGTCTTCTGTAGGGCTGCAAAGAACAGCCATGTAAAACAATGAATCTAGCAGAAGAGAAGCATGGCATTGAGTGCTCCTAGGGCAGGAACAATGCAGTGTAAGCTGTAGCATGAGGTGATAGTAATTCCTGTCAGTTAATTATACAGCACTTTGAGATCTTTAAATGCAAGCTAATGGCTAAGTGCAATGAATATTTGTTTATTGATGGTGGTGTTATTTGTCTCACTGCTTTTCCTCCTCTTCCTCCTTTCTGTGTGAGGTTTGAACTCTTCTACAGTGATCTGAACTGCACCTTCTGGCACAGCAGTCTCTTTTCCCAACCATGCTTAGTTTATACACAGTCACAAGTGAGAAGATTTAGTACATAGGGAAGATTGGTAACATTTCCTTAGTTTTATTACATTACCAAATGGTAATCTTCTTTTAAGTAGGACAGAAGTATGGATGGTGATCTTGTCACTTACCAAGTAAGCTGCATTTTAAAAAGCACAGTATCCCACACTTGCTCAGATTAATCCCACAGCTCTGACTCTGCCCTTGAAATGTGGCAGTATTGAATTTTAAGTGACTGTCTGTATCTGAAATATGACATGAATTGTATTAGTAGTTGTGGGCATATTTCCAGGCAGTGCTAATGGCAGTGTATGTCACTGGAAGCTCTTTTATTACTTTCACTTCAGAGCTGTCTTTGTCAATGTGCGTGGGAGGATCTGGGAGCCACATACAGATCATCCGGATTTTTACGACATCAGACTGCTACCACATTCTAAGAGTAGGGTAAAATTCAGATGACTCAGAGGACTCAATCACCTTCATCTGGTTTTCCTGCATTATGTTGCCAGCGTTCCTCTTGCAGCTCAAGTTGGTGTTTCTATTCAGTAGCTTATTGGCATGGCACAAATTGCAAATCATCATGCTAAGTAAAAGTGGCATGATGCCACCATAGAGTTCTCTAGAATTACCTTTGCTTGAAAGCAGTGCTGATGCTGCTTTAAAGTGACTAATTTATCCTTCTGCTAGCCTGTGAATGACACTGTTGTGTGATTTACCTCATTTAACTAATTTTGCAGGTAGCCACATTGTTCCTCAGCAGCAAATATTTAGACTTCTCATTGTCACATGCCTCATAAATACCTGCATAATGGAGCTATGCACATAAAGCAGTGTGACTTAGAAGAATAAAGAAGTCTTGAGAGACAAACAAGAACACTTGTTGTAAATAACAGAATTATAAAATTAGTGGCTGGTGAAAGCATGGTAACAAATATCCTGTTTACATTTGAATAGAGCTTTTGATGCTGTGTCAGAGATAATCATCCTTGAAAACTTAATTCATGCTGCCTTGCATGGGGACATTGTGGATTTGGAATTGGCTGAAAGACCACAAGCAAAGATAATCGTGACTGCTAATGAAGGACTTGTGTAGGAACCAGCCTTATTTGTTATCTTCATTAATTATCTAGAAGAGGCTAAGAATTGCTTTGGCTTTTAAACTGAGACAAGTGCCAAATAACATACACAGGCACAGAGAAAGTATGAAGAAAAAAAAAGCTCAAGAGATTAAAAAACAAGCTAACCCAAGGTTTATTTTTAGCAGCATGAGGACGTGTATCTGGGGAGAATTATCTACAATTCTTATCCTCTCTGCTAAGAAGAAACTGAGATTCAAGTAAGCTGAACATGACAGGGCCTGAGTTGTGCATGTGCTCAGTTCACATGTTAGCATATTGTCTGCACACATGCTGCACCACTCCTGGTCCATCTGGATGGATCGTGGTAGCACAGCAGAGCTCTGTGCTGGCTTTAATGTAAATTGATGCTAGGTTTCATTGCATTTTTTCTGCATGGGAATGAACAGCTAGTATGAATAAAAAGCCATAACCAGTTCTGATAGAGGTTAACACAACGTGGCATCCAGAAGCTCAGTGAAAGTTTGGATTACCCACACAGCTGTTCCACCCAGCAGAGGTATTGTGGATTCTTTTGGCCTTTCCACTGCCTAAAACCTGCTTTGGATGCCGAGACCCAAAAGTCTTGTAGTCAAAACTTTGCCCTGCTGGTGACTAAAGTTAGACATGCCTAACTGTTAGAGTCACCCAGTTTATGCCCTTGAAGTCTTCCAGGCGTCTTTTGATAGGCATGCAGATCCTGGCAGTGCTGTGTTGCAGGGCACATAAGCCATGTCAGAATTCATATGGTAGCAGCTCCACCACTCATAATCCATGAAGCTCTGGTACAGATTTATATATATCCATGGTGTTTATACAGCTCCTTCCAGTTGCTTTCCTACAGTAACAGGAGTTTGCACTCCATCTCACCTGCTGTAACTCATATCTCTCCTTCCTCCAAAGGAGATTGTAAAGCTGCAGCTGGGGAGCACATCCCACCTATTTCCTTTCCTTGTTGCGGTCTCTCCCCGTTTGCTCTTCTCACAAAGCCCCAGACAGGGTCTGGGCTGCTGCAGACTAAAGTGAACTAAGCATCACTTCTTTCCCCACTGCCAAGGACAGAATGTTCACCTCTTGTCACCCTTACAGGTTTGAAGATGAAATTTGGCTCTGAACAAATAACAGTCCAAGTGAGGGTCATAATCTCTTCTTTTTTTATATGCAATAACTTTCAGATTTTATCACTAACCTGGTAATTCAAATTCATATCCCTTCTTTTTCTGACACAGTGCAATGATTTAAGCTGGTGCCTCTAAGACAAGTGTAATGATGGCTAGAGCAAGTCTGCCTTATTGCAGCTCTGATTGAAATTACTTATAAAAACAATACTCAAGTGTTCTTCAGAGTAAGACCTGGAGAAAAGTGCCCCAAACTCCATTCTCCAAAGTCACTCTGTTTCTTTGTAACTGTGAATGTAAGCATGGAAAGAAACTGTTCCTGCACAGCAGAGATACACTGACTGCAGAAAAGCTTTGAGTAACCATTTTCAAACCTTGTTACATACAGCACAGAGTGGAAGTTGTCCAAACAGTTCAATGTTTCCTCTTGATTGCAGTGAGGAGCATGGTTGTGTACAAACAAATTTTAATTCTTCAGGGTTTGTTTCCAATGCTCCATCTCGTTTAATATCTTGTACCAATACTGGATGACTCAGAGTAGCTGCATGAATGTCTGTGGAAGATAATTTTGAAATGAGTTGACTGTAACATCCCTAACTTTCATTTCTAAGGACTGGCTTTATGCTCAGAAACACAAGGGTTAACCTTCCTTCCAGAATTCATAGGCTGAGTTCTGGGAGTTGACTGCATGACTTCTTTGCAACATTTGACAGGAATGAAAGTTCTTACATTGTAATATTTGATGAGTTGCAAGGTGATAAAATATTTATTTAAACAACACAGGCTCTGAAGGATTGTAATTTAATTTAGTTGGAGTGGTGAGACACTTCTTGGCAGTTCAGCCAAAAACATTCTCCAAAAAAAAGTTCAGTTAAGTTCAGTTAAAATTCCACAGTGCAAGTGGACTCATCAGAAATAAATTCCCTAGCTTACTTGAGTCTTAAGTGAGCAGAGATATATTTTAAGCATGCTGCTTTTCATTTTTTCCTTACAAAATAAAATAACTTTTTGTGTTCTTCATTCCATTTAAATACCTCCTGTCCAGAATATAAACATTATGATCTTTTTAGCTTCATTTCTTAGGAGAATAATAGAATGGTTTGGGTTGGAAGTGACCTCCAAGGATCATCCAGTTCAACCCTCCTGAGGTGAGCAGGGGCATCCTCCACTAAATCAGGTTGCCCAGGACCCAGTCAAGCCTGACCTGAATGTCTCCAAAGATGGGGCCTCAACTACCTCCCTGGGCAACCTGTTCCAGTGTTCCATTACTCTCATGGCAAAGAACTTGTTTCTAACATCCAACCTAAATCTGCTTTTCTCTCCTTTCAAACCATTGCTGCTTGACCTATCACTGCAGTCCTTTGTAAACAGTCCGTCTGCAGTCTTCTTGTAGGCTGCCTTCAGGTACTGGAAAGCCACTATTAGGTCTCCCTGGAACCTTCTCTTCTGTACTTGACTCAAAAATACATGCATTTGCTTGACTTTTTAATTTTTGCTTTATTTTGATAATGGGGGAACAGACCTGGAAAAACATCAGAAGAAAGAATGATGACTGATAAAGTATCTTTTTAATAATCATTTCAGTATTACTCACATACATCCCAACACTTTTAGTTTACGCTCTACAGTACTGCAATACACTAAGCAGAGGTTTTCACTGAGCTATGCAAAGCAGTATGCAAATCATCACATAGAGTTTAGGTTCTTCTCTTCCATGAGTGTAAGATTTTGAGAAGGTCAAGGTCTGCTATAAGATACTGAACTGTTACAACTGTGCATGTATTATACATCCAATGTCAGGGCATTCCGTGCATCCCTACATAGCATCTGAAGATGTAAACTCAAACTTTTATTGGTCTTAAATGGGGGAAGAACCCACAACATTGAAAGCATTTTAGTTGGGAGACTCTAACCCTGGCAGCAGCCATTTCCTCTTTTTTAAACATAAATTTGAAATAGATTAAGAAAATAATAATATTGTGCTTTTCTGTGCTTCTGTAATTCATCTGTGCAAGTTCAGCACAAGTAACAAGCTATAAAGCCTTTTATGGATCGTTTTCCAAATGCTACTTTCTGTAGCAGAATTCTTGACGTTCAGTATTGGTTGTGAGTTGGGAGCAAAATATTTGGGGTTTGGGTACAGGAGTGTGAAATGGATGCTGTAACTGAGCCTCTCCTCTCAGACACTCTTCTTCCTTGGGTTTTTTTTGTTCTGACACTTCTGCCATGAGGCTTTGAGGAGGCATATCTGTTGTCTTCTTTAGTTTGCTAAGCCTGTGCATGGACTATGTTTACTTGTATAGAGGGAGGAGGTGTGAACACTCAAGATACAAGCATCAGAGGTAGATTGGGAATTGCTGCATGTGGATGATAATGATGAAGGATGAGGAACGCAGTGTCTTTAACAGGTTGGTGGACAAGTATCTGTGGGACAGCAATGTGCCCTTGTGGTCAAATGGGATCCTGGGATGCATTAAGAAGAATGTGTGCAGCAGATCAAGGGAGGTTCTCCTCCTCCTATTGAGGCCCCACCTAGAATATTGCATCCAATTCTGGGCTCCCCAGTTCAAGAGGGACAGGGATCTACTTGAGAGAGCCCAATGGAGGGCTACCAAAGATGATTAAGGGACTGGAGCACTTGTCTTATGAGGAAAGGCTGAGAGACCTGGGGCTTTTTAGTCTGGAGAAGACTGAGAGGGGATCTAATAAATGTATATAAATATCTGAGGGATGGGTGTCAAGAGGGAAGGGGCAGCCTCTTCTCACTTGCACCCTGTGATAGGACAAGGGGCAGTTGATCTAAACTACAGCACAGGAAGTTTCACCTCAACATGAGGAACTTCTTTACTGTAAGGGTCACAGAGCACTGGAGCAGGCTCCCCAGAGAGGTTGTGGAGTCTCCTTCTCTGGAAACTTTCAAGACTCATCTGAATGCATTCCTGTGTGACCTGAGCTAGATTGTATGGTTCTTCTCTAGGAGGGGATTGGGCTTAAAAGTCTCCAGAGGTCCCTTCCAACCCCTAACATCCCGTGATCCTGTGAAGGTTGCTTAGTAATGCGTAGAGTGAAGTCTCTGCCTTTTTGTGTTTCCAATGTACTTGGTGTATTCACTGAGTTGCATCCATATGAACAGTGCTAAACAAAACACTGAGGAAGCCAAACCTAGGAGGAGCAAATAAATTATAACACCCAACAATGCATTTCATAAGTAAATAAGTGTGCAATTGCTTACATTATAATACCTGAGCAGTTGGAAAGTCATGAAATGCTTTCAACAGGTACAGTCCAGGCCCAATGCTGGAGTCCTGGCAGAAAAATTTCCCCCTAGAAAACAGTGGAATTTGGACATGTTCTATAATCACAGCTGCATCCATGAACCGTAGCCTAGCACAACAGCTTTGAAAGGCATTTAGATAGGAAAGATGGTATATTGCCCAGCTCACCACAGGAAGCAATCTTCTTGAGAATGTCTGTTGTCATGAAGTAAAATTCTTCCAGGAGTTCCAGGGAGAACTACAAAGCTTGTAAGTGCAGCTTTGCTCAGTAGTGTACACAACTGTGAACTGAAGAAAAGGTGATGAAGAACCCCAAATATTTTTCTTGAGTGTAAGCCATGCTCTTCACACTGGTGCAGGGCAATGAATGAGGATGCATCTCCTAGTCACTTCCCTCCAAACTGACGAAAATGAGAGCAGGATTAATCCTTGAAGGCTTAGGTGTTTGCTCAGCTGTATCTGTGGTGGATGCTCAGCAGCATCCACCAGCAAGGTCAGCATTTTAGTCTCCTGTAGTCTCAATCCATTTCAGACAAAATTATTGTTGGTCTCAACAGACTATAAGAAAGCCTCGTGGTGTTACTGGCAAGACATGGAATAACAGGAATTTACAAGAATAACTACATGTCATAGAAACTGTATAGTTTATTGACCTGGCTACTAAGGCTCATGTAAGGACTCTATTTCTCTGTTTTGTTATTATATTTTAGACAAATTACACCACCTGGTAAAGTTTCCAATAGCTTTTGGTTTTGTCTTTTTTTTGGGGGGGGGGGGGGGGCAGAGGTGTGATTTCACAATAGCAGCATAATTACTGTTGTTGAATCAAGTGAAACTTTAAGGTTTACCATTGCAGCATGAAAATGATACTTTAAATAAACTGGAAGTAGATAAAAGGGTGTGCAACCACACAGGTTCTGTGCAGTAATTTGATCAGAGAGATGTCTCAATAAAAGGGTGCAGTGGAAGAGCATTGAATCGTCCAAATACTATAATACAAACTGCTGGTATTTTTTTTTTCTCCAGACCAGTACATCACTGAATTTGGATGCAGACCATTCTCTTAAGACAGAGCTACTTAACATAGCCTATGGGCCCAAGAGCTCTTTCAGTCTTTTATCTCTCTCTCTCTCTCTTTACCCTCTCCCTCAATCCCAGGGCCAGTTACACCAACTTGTCTCTGTTTCATGGCACCTTTTGCAATGTGGCACCCAGCTAGACCTTCCCAGGCCAGACAAGGAATATGAGAGCTATCCAGCCTGTGAGCACATAGCCTCTACTGGAAGCAAGTACAGCAGTAAGCTTTTCTCAAGGCAGGTGTATGATGTAATACACAGTGTCATTCTTCCTTAGTCTTTCTTAGCCAGACTTCAGGCTGAAGCAGCTTTTTTGTTTCCCATGGAGAACTAGACTAACTTTCTCTGAGCTTGCATTTTTGAGATGAACCAGAGATGTCCTCGTTTCCTCTTACCCTTTGCAAACAGTACTTTACAGTGCCTGATACCACTTCTATATTTAGTGGCAACTTCAAAATGATGTCTTCATGAACTTGGCAGCAGTACAATTCATAATCTTAAGAGACTTTAGCATGAACATCTCTCTTCCCACATTTATACTCCTCAGAAACAAACACAGTACGTTACGTCTGCTTCTTTCTGGGGACCTTCAATAGATTTTAAAATATGGCTTATCAACTTTATTCAGTTTCTAGATACAGTTGCTATATTAATTTGTAGAACTTCAGGCTTAGGTCAGCCTCCCTGTAAAAATACTAGCCTTCACTAACTGACTCAACATCAAGTTCTGCCCATGTCGTGTTTACTTGCAGTTGTGTACACTGATAAATTCATCTTTCCAAGGAGCTGTCTGCCTGAAGTCCCAGTAGATCCCAGAGTTTGGGCTAAAGGCACTGTCAAGGTTACTGCAATGTTTGGGGAGTCTTTCTCATCCATGTTACAAAGCTTTTATCTTGTGCAATGGCTGTTTCATGTATCCTGTTTCCCTGCTTCTCTGGAGCTGGAAGAATGGATAGTACCTGGTATGCCTTTGCATAGGTTGCATGCATCAACCAGTTCAACCACTGGGCCAGCTTTATCACAATAAGAAATGTCTGCCTAAGAGATGAGGGCATGGATTCACTTCCGACGAACCAGCACTCCCACTGTCAAGATTAAGTAAGATAATCCAAAATACACTGGCAGAGCAGATGTTCCTTGATTACTAATGTGAAAAATGGACTGAGTTCCAGGGGCAGCACAGCTACAACACACTGGGCTGCCTGTTACCCAAACAAGAATACCAGATGCCCAGCATGGAAGATTATTATCATAATGCAGGATTGCCAGGGACACACATCTAGAGTGCAGAAGGATTGATCTCCCATCAGGACATGGCAGCTCCATGCTGCAGTTTTGGCATAAGCCAACAGGATTTGGTGTTTTCTGTCTGAGATAAACAGTCAGAGGTTTTCCCACTGAAGGAAAGTTTACATGGTAAAAGAATCTTCTTTTGCTATTTGGGGAGCATAGATGGAAAGGAAGCAGTACTGGTGCAGCATTAATCTCTGATTCATTTGCAGTTGTCATAAACTGCTCTGATGTCTGGTGGAGGAGCGACTGACTCATACGAGCACCAAATGGACTTGGATCACAGGAAGATGATCACTGATACATCCATTTTGGCCAGTGCCCAGGGTCTGTGCCCCCAGAGTGTCTCAGCCATGCATTATAAGGCTGGTGAATAACAAATAATTAAGGAGAAGAAGAAGAAGGAAGGAAAAAAGAAGAATGTTGCTTGTTTGTTGGAAAAAGTTGGGGTAGAATCCTGTAATGTAGAAAAAAGCCTCTCCAAGCAGTGCAGGATTTGTTTCTCATTTAATTTGCAAATCTTTCATTTTTACTGTTTCTAAACATGTTTTTCAAGTCATGCTCTTGCATTTGGGTGCAATTCTAGGGAGAGATGCTTGAAATTAAGCTCAGATCTCTGTGTTAACTCTTACCCTCTCCCAGGCAGAAGAGAACGTGCTCTGGGCTGCAGACAGATGGCTTTTGAAAGCTGTAACACAGGAGTGCATCCCAGGATACCTCAATTCTTCTGTAATTGGGCTTGTCCTCATGAGCAATTCCCTGCTGGCTTTGCTGTGAACTAGCCATGTGCAGCTGAACATGGCACCTCAGCTCTCAAGAGACAGACTGGTGTCTTCAGTCATGTTGGTTATCTGAACTGCTCTGCTCTTAGATATGTTCCTTGACATTTTCCTGCTTCAGTTCTCCAGCAGGAGAGAATGGAAAGTTGTGCTTTCTGACTTTATTCAAGTGAAGAGGGTGACAAGAACTTCCTGTTTCTTTCCTAAGACCCAGACCAACCACTATGTTAGAATTACATAGCAGTTTCCAGCCAGACCCTGATGCAGCCGCATGAGAGATCCTGGGGGCTTGTCATTAACTTGGTGGGTGGGAAGATTGGTAGAGAAGAGGAACAGAGTATAACCAGAGAATGTCATGTTTTCCTTCTCTCTTCACTGACCCAGGACAGGGGGAGCTTGAGGAGAGGCTGATTGCTGGGTTTACCTTGAAACTATCCAGCATCTGAGACACAATGAATAGACAGGCTCATTGCACTGGACCAACTGTGTAGCAGCACCAGCTGCTCTCAGCCAGCCTCCCAGCTACAGTAACAGTTGTGCTCCATCCCTTTCTGCAATATTAATTTTTAGCCATGTCTGAAATTTTCTCCTTCTGAAGGACAGATTTAAGAGCAGAACTTGATGAGTTTAGTGCTACACAGTCCTAGAAAGTGAGACCTGTGGAAATGTTGTACTCTGCTAGCAATAACAAAAGTGCTGTATTGTCTTCTTTACCAGTCACCTGTTTCATCAGGCATAAATGCCTTCAGTATCTGATTGGAGCCATGATTATTGACACAGGGAAACAAGATAGGACTTACATTGCTATTTACACTCTAAGGCAAAGAGCAAGCCTCAACATCCTCCAAATTTCCATATTAAAATCAAGCAATACCAATGGGATCTGTATGGAAGTCTGTTTTACTCAAGATTACCATTTGTTATGGAGGTCTGTTTTACTCAAGATTACCAAATACCATTTTCCAGTGAACTGACACAATCATATTAGTAGTTGTGCTGAATCTCCACGCACTGTCATGTAGTTGTGTTAGTATGAGAAATCTGGGAAGGTATGCTCTTTAGAATGTACTATTTATGGTGCTGTTACAGCATGAAACATCCTCCAAAAGCAATGATATCAGTAGTACTTCAGGAACTAACCTGATGCCGTAAGCAAAATTTCAGGATATTTTAATTTACTTATTTATTAAAGAAAGATGTACATAGTGCTTGTAAGGAAAGCAGACAGCTGTGCACTTGGAGCTGGCTTTCTCAGCTGCAGGAGAAGTACATCAAAGGTGAAAAACACTAGGCTCTTTCAAAACCCACCTGGACTCATTCCTGTGCAACCTGTTCAAGGCACACTGTGTTAGAAGGGGCATTGGACTAGGTGGTCTCCAGAGGTCCCTTTCAACCTCTACAATTCTGTGATTCTGTGATAGCAAGAGGCATACCCCTCTGTTTTTCTACCTGCTATGCTTTTTGTGTCTCCAGGTCTTAGCATCATCTGAAAGAAGAAAAAAACTGGCCGGGACATAGCATGGAAAAATCTCTGAACAATTCCAGCCCTTGTCTTTAGTAGAAAAATATCACACTTAAGGAATGAACTTAAACATCACGTAGTGCAGGAAAATGTCATTAAATTACCAAGCTGACTCCAACATCTTTCTGATTGAGTCAGCTGTACTGCTATTCAGGATATTTTTTGACAGCATTTTTGAGTAGTATTAACTAATTCACAAGCTCCCTCTGCTGGACTTCTAGCATAGGAGACTAATGGCAAAGCTTCTCTTGGGTTTCTTGTAGACTGACTCATTTTTTCCAGCTTATTTTTGACATTCTACAGCATTAGAAAAAGTATATGATCAAATTCATGTAGATGGCTTTTTAGAAGTGTGGCAGAGAGAGGTTTGATGTATTAGATGCATGCTAAATTTGTTTTCATGCATAGAAGAAGGCTTTTTCCATAATAATTATTGTAAGTGTAGCTGTTATCTCCTAAAAGTCCTGATGCATCTTTAAAAAGATAATACTTGGCATTCAGTAATGCCTTCTGTTACTTGCACACAGGAAAGAGCTCTAAGAAAAGAAATACATTTTTTTTTTTAAAAGAATTAAAAGCTTACAGTTCTCAGACCTACTCAACACAGTTTTATGTACCACTGGTTTTCAGAGGGCAAATCATGAGCCAAGGGACTTGTAGCAACCATTCAGAGGATTGAATGATGTACTGAAAATATTATTTTAATCAGAAGCATAGGAGAGTCAGTCCTGCTTCTTTCTGCCTAATCCTCAAGGGCAAGAATTCTGCTTCCAATTTTTGAAACATGTCATAGCCAATACACTACAAAATACCATTTAGCAGATTAAAAGGAGTTGTGAACTTATTTACTTCCAATTAAAGGATCTTACGTTGAGAAAGATTGCTAACAGCAAACAAAAAAAAAAAAAAAGGAGAGTGTTCTGTGATTGCTGTAGACATAGCACTTCCTTCCTGACTTCTACTAGGGACTTATGGAATAAGTACCTGCCTTAAATAATTCACATGTTTTGGAGTGCCTTAATGGCAGAAGGCACACTGTCTGCAGTAGCACAAGAGAAAAACAGAGATAGTTTCAGAAACAATTACAGTGGCTTTTTGATTTGTGGTTTTTTTTTTTTTTTTTTTTGTTTGTTTGTTTGTTTGTTTGTTTTGTTTTTTTCAGTATAAGTACAGTTCCAGGGCACAGGCAGTAGTGCAAAAGCTAACTATTATAGATGTTGTTCTTAAAGTAAAAGGTATATGGGGATGCAGCTGTCACCAGTATGAGTGGAACAATTGTTTAACAGCACACAGCAACACTGGACAATTATTTATAACAGAAAATAAAGAACTCCACCAACCAATTGATCAGGAAATTGCAGGGGAAATGTGGAACGCATGTATTCCAAACTTGGGTCTAGTGAGGAGGCTAAAATAGACATTTCTAATGTGACAGGATAGGTTGTGGAGTCTTTAAAAATATAAAAGGAGTTAGCAGAAATACTAAAACACCAGCAGTATATCTCTTTGTGTCAGTAGTATTTTGACTAAGTACTGACATGACAGACTGAAAGATTTGGGGCAGTTCAGTCTGGAGAAGAGAAGGCTCCGAGGTGACCTTATTGTGGCCTTTCAATATCTGAAGGGGGCCTACAAGAAAGCTGGGGAGGGACTTTTTAGGCTATCAGGTAGTGACAGGACTAGGGGGAATGGAATAAAGCTGGAAGTGGGGAGATTCAGACTGGACGTGAGGAAGAAGTTCTTCCCCATGAGAGTGGTGAGAGCCTGGAATGGGTTGTCCAGGGAGGTGGTTGAGGCCCCATCCCTGGAGGTGTTTAAGGCCAGGCTGGATGAGGCTCTGGCCAGCCTGATGTAGTGTGAGGTGTCCCTGCCCATGGCAGGGGGGTTGGAACTGGATGATCCTTGTGGTCTCTTCCAACCCTGACTGATTCTGTAATTCTGTGGTTGTATGATAAAGAATATTTTTACCTGCTGTGTATCCAGCTTACACTAAATGACATTCAAGAAGTTTCTCAAAAAATGTGTCTGACTCAGACATGATTTTTTTTTTCTGGGCAGCATATTCTCATACTGGCTTTATTCTCCATCAAAGCATCAGACAGCTTTCACCAGAGGACGTGATATCAATATGCAATTTATCCTTTCAAAGCCTTTGGGATGATCAGTCTATTTCTTTGCCATCCCTAATTAAATTTATTGCTTCAGTAATTCCCAGGGGCAAGGAGGCATTGCAAATACAGTGAAATGAAAATGAACTTTGTAGAAGCACACTACACTGTCTGTGATTATGATTAATGTAGTCTGTGATGGTTATTTTGGTCCTCAGTTTTTAGCTGTTTTATTAAAGTTACTATGAGGGGGACTACAGAGACTGAACACAGGTGAAGGTAAAAGAAATCTGAGGGTTTTACAAAGGTTTGGTTGAAATAAAGTGCAGGAAGCTGCTGAAGGTCTTAAATGTGATCTCTCATCATTCAACCTTTGGAAGGCCACTAATCATAGTATCAGAGAATGGTTTGGGTTGGAAGGGACCTCCAAAGGTCATCTAGTCCAACCCTTCTGAAATGAGCAGGGACATCCTCCATTAGATCAGGTTGCTCAGAGCCTTGTTGAGCTTGACCTTGAATATCTCCACAGATAGGGCCTCAACTACCTCCTGGACAACCTGTTCCAGTGTTCCACCACCCTCATGGTACAGAACTTGTTCCTAACATTCAATGTAAATCTGCTCTTCTCTAATGTAAAACCATTGCCCCTCATCCTGTTGCTACTTACAGAGTCCCTCTGCAGTATTCTTGTAGGTCCCCTTCAGGTACTGGAAGGCTGCTATTAGGTCTTCCCAGAGCCTCCTCTTCTCCAGGCTGAACAGCCCCAGCTCCCTCAACCTGTCCTTGTAGCAGAGGTGCTCCAGCCCTCTGATCATTTTCATGGCCCTCCTCTGGACCCTCTCCATCAAGTCCATGTCCTTCCTGTGTTGAGGTCTCACGAGAGCAAGGTGGCAGGAATACCTCTCTCAAGCTGCTGGCTTGAGAGCATCTCTTTTGATGCAGCCTAGGATGCCATTGTGTTCCAGCCAACCATTTCCTACAAGAGGGATCAAATACAAATCCTTCATATATAAGTGTTTTGGAAAAGAGACAGCATCCCTACAATGACCACAACTGAGGCACTTGGTAAGAGATATTTGGAGTCAGCACCAAAATCTTCTTTCTACTACCTGCCTTAAGTGTCCAGATCAGGCTGAGTGACCAGAGAGAAAGTTGTTTTCAAAACATACAGATTATTTTCTTTCCTGTTCCATTTGGTAAGATGGAAGTGGGTCAGGACAGAGTGATTTCTATTACCCATTCTAACCACAATTTTAAATAATTGCAAATAATTGCATGTTAAATAAATGCAAATCTGGCTTTGTATGTGGGCTCTTCTTTTTTGCATTCTGAAAAAGAGGTGATATTTGTTAGCATATTTCATTATGCCAGCCAAAAGGCTATGCTATACTATACAATTAAGTAATTATAGTGCTTAAGTGTTTGACTTTACTCTTACTTTATGTTAAAAAACGCTGAACAATGCATTTTGTGCTAGCTCACACTTCTTTATGCAGCATTGTGCAAGACTGGATTTGGGTGGAAGTTTAAATCCATTTAAAATGCACAAATCAGCATTTTAAAACAGTTGTTAATTCCATTTAAAAATTAAATGCACCCAACATAAAAAAAAAAAGCTTAGCAAAACGTGGTTGGTATTGAAAGACAGTTGATCTATGAGGGAAAGGAACCATTACATACAGAAAACGATTGTGACTTTTCAATTCAGTGTGCCTTTGCCTTGCAGAATTACAACTAGGGAATCCTGTCCTTCACATTCAGTTTTTAAAAGGGTTACCTTGCTAAACAGGTCGTTCGGATGTGGTGCTTGGGGCTATGGTTTAGGGGTGAACCTTGCAGAGTAGGGTTATTGGTTGGACTTTGTCTTTTCCAACCTGAATGTTTCTGTGATTCTGTGATTTTACAAAATGTACAATTTGGAGGACCAGGCCCCAAAGGGCAAGAGAGTAAAATGAGAGCTGTGGAGAGAACACAATCAGTCTCGCCGTGTCTCTGATCTCCACATTTACTTAGGGTTTAAACTCTTTCTTTAAACTCAGTGGAGCTAAATCAATTCATTTAAAAATGACTGGAAACGAGTGAAGCCTCCAGATGTTAATGGCTAATTTACTTCTACTGCAGTAACATTAAAAACCACTCATCAAGATCAGAAGTAGGTCATTCTCCAGCTTGTGCAAATACCGTAGTCATTTGGAGTAGCTGTCATAAAATGCCTTGTTAGCAGGGAGCAAGGTAAGATGAACAAACAGAATTTTTCAGCTATTAGCTTTCAGTTAAATTCTAAGTGACATTAATTATCCAAGGCACATTTTACATGCCAGATGAGAGGATATAGCTCATAACAGATGTTGCTTCCATACTTAATGCTAACTGTATTTTTTTAAAACTGAAGAGTTGCAAATCCTATGATAATACAAATTACAGCAAACCAAAATATGTTCAGGAACATTGTAAAGACATGAGCTTGATATTCCAGTCAGTTTTAGGATTACTGCTTATCTTGTCAAGGGTATTTCTACAGCCTTTTTTTTCTGCTTCATTTTTGTCCTTTTTTTTCTTTCTCACTTCTCATAAGTTGAAATATATTTTTATATATTTTTGCAAAGTACAGCTGCCATACAGGCTTTCCCTTAAAGCCAGAACACTGGCTTCCACTACATTATTTAAATGACGTAGGTATTGGTCAATAATGTACAGGTGTGGCTGACAGAGGAAATTGCAGATGATTGCAGTGAATTGCATATAATTAGAGCTGTAGTTAAAACCTGTAAAACCAATTTTTCACTGAATGCTTTAGGTCAGTAACTGGGAAAAAGTTCACATCTGGTGAAGTGTATGATTTGTCAGTCTTTCTTACTTTTTACACTACTAAGAGTAAGGCATTAGTCATTTCTCAGGGCAGTGTTGACTTGTTTGTGATTATAAAGTCCCTTAAAGACAGCTAGCCCCTCTTCATAGAAATCTGTCTTGCACTGCATTTTATTTTGTATTTTCTTGAAGTAAGAAGGTCTGATTCTTTCACTAAGATGGTTCTGAACCCACATAGGTACTATTACTTCAATAAAATTTAGTACCTTCTTCCTTCCTCTTCTATTGACTGAGTAAAATCTGTTTATCTTAGTATGTCCCAATATGCTGCTTCTATAGGTCTGTTTTCCTCTGTCCTCTCCTCGTGTCTCTTCCTCCAGTCTGTTGTTCTGCAGCTTGCCAGATGCTTTTTGTCAGCATCCATCAGGCTGGTGCATCTTTGGGAAGCAAGCACAGGAGCTCTTAGTGTGTCTCTTCACCTCTTTTGTGCAGCTGAAGATTTGACATTCACTTTCCTGAGATGGGATAAAACTCTGTTTTTGAGAAACATTGTTTAAATTTACTGGTTTATGTAAGGTAGTGTTAATAATGATGTACCTTATGGCATGCTCATAAGATTAAAGGCATTACTTTCTCTTATGTACCAGCAGAAAAGCAAGGTCTTGGAAAACGTCTAGAAATTATTATCATAGACTTGATGTTTGTCTTGATGCTTCTAGGTGCTGACCCCAGCACAAATAAAATCAATTTGCCTGGCCATACTAGAATCAGGAAAGCAGTATGCAGTGAAGAAGAGGAAACCAATCCCACTCATGTATTCTTACTATGGAACAGAGTATCTTGGTGAGTAAAAACGTGCCAACTACTTCGAAAGTGGTACTGTGTGTAGATGCTGAGCCAGTAGACACTTAAAATTAAAAAAAAAAGTGCCACCAGAAATAAAATATGTAAAACTACAGTATGGGATTTCTCCTCACTGAGCTGGACTATCCAGCCTCCTAAAACTGCTAAGTGGATTGAGAACCTAAAGGGGAGGAATGGTGCTGCCTAGTGCTGGGGCAACACAAGAGGTGCCTGTGCCGCAGCAGGCAGCAGCTTTGTTCCCTCTTCTCCCTTCTTTCTCCCTTCTGCCCTGGTAAATCTGCCCTTGCCAGATGGAGGCAGCAAGAGGTATGGTGTGCATGCCTGTGTGGAGAAGTTTAGCAGAGAGAACTGTCCCCAGAGGGGATGTTATTAGTAAGTTTCTATTGCCACGCAGGGGCTTGCAAAATGTTTTTGGCTGCAGCAGTGCAACTCAGGCATGTGGTCAGCTTTCAGTCATCATGATCTTCTACCCATCATGGAGCTCATCTGAAGTCAAGTCATTGAGCAAGTCCCTAGAGAGGTCCTCAAGGCACAATATCACACGGCAAAAAACGTGAAATTGGTTTTCAGGTGTTAAGAGTTCCCTGGCAGGGGAGTAGAGGGAGAAGTCACTGAGTGGTGCTGCTTCACAGACCCTTCAGGTACAAACAATTCTTGCACTGAACTACAGGTTTTAGCTGAATGACACCGGGAGTATCATTTATGCTCCAGTTTCAATTTGACTTCAACAAAGACTACAGAATAGTGTTCCAGATTCAGTAGTGTGTCAGGAAGAATAACATCTTGAAACAGTGTTCAGTTTAGGTTCAGTGTGACTTCACACACTGAGTTTCAGTCACATCAGGGAACAGACAAAATTTATATCATATTTTTGCTTAGCTCGAGGAGCTGGTAAAGACAGAAGTAGTAAGAAATCATAATGTCAAGCACCTAAAAAACTTTATTCCCAGTACTCATAAAATACATAAAGAAGATTAAAGCACCATGGACTTGACAGGGAGATAAGTCTGAAGAGAAAGTTGCTGTAAGATGGTGATTGGTGTTGCTGTTCATTACAGGTGCAGCACATGGGCTTTCGTCAATCCTTCAGATGCTGCTTTCTTACTACGACTACCTGCAGCCAGCAGATCAGGAGCTTGTGTGGCAGAGTGTTGATTTTCTTATGGACCAAGAACAGAACAGCAACTGGCCTCCTGAGCTGGGAGAGACAATTGAGCGGGAGAATGAGCTTGTACACTGGTGTCATGGAGCTCCAGGTTTGTTTTCCATTGATGCTACAAATAGCAGGTACTGATCTGTCCTGTTAGGTGATTCCAGGTAGAAGATAAACTCAGGTTAAATTTGAACAATTTCAACATTTTGTGAGAGGCAGGCAAACTATTTAGGTTCTTTCTTCCAGTTAAGAGAGTGTTATTTAGTGATGAGGAGGCTGGAAGGATAGGCTTATTTTCTGCCTTACAAGCAGAGGTGATCACAGCTGAAAGAATTCTGATCATCTTGAACCATGTTTTCCACTCTTGCTCCTTTTCATGGCAAGACGTCAAAGAATTGTACAACTGAGTCAAAAGACAGCATATGCTGGACAGAGAAATAGTATGTGAAGGAACATTGATGCAGACACATCTGTAAGTTTGGGGAAAGCCTTCACAATTGCTTTTTTCCCCTCATCAGAATTAAATCTTAGCTGCCCTTATTATATGGATAATGCATACATTTGACCAAAATGTTTTCATGTGAAGGGTGTACTACCAAGAGGCATTTTTTTCTGAAATTCAGACATATAAAATGGCTTTTCAGGGAGAATCTGTCCTAGTTTGGGTTCATGAGGTAAGGCTGATGTCTGCCAGTTCAGAATCTAATCCTATACCTTAGCAATTTTGACAAGTAGTGCTGTTTATTGAAATCGCTTTCTTAACCCCCAGGCAGAATTTAATGGTTAACTAGTCACATTGGCTTGGTTAGATGAACCTAGAAGGTTACAGAAAAGCTTCCTTTTATTAAACTATGTCCATGAGCATTGATGCCTTGCTTTTAAAGGTGTTCTATTGAAATCACAAAGAGTACATTATAATTAACGCCCCTTAAACTTTCTACTTTTTGTTAGTATGATTAAGGAACAAGCTTCTTGCTCTTGCACTCTAATGAAGTGAAGTGAAAACACCTTTTGTAAGTGAAGTGAAAACAGCTTTTGTATTCAAATCTTTTTTTTTTTTTTAAGAGGGAAAAATGACTTCTATAGCATGGCTGGCCTAGTGATGAGACCTGCAAGGAAGATGCCCTCTTTTTCTTGGGTTTAACTGTTAGTGGAGACACACGCAGTGAAACAAAGTGCTAGAATCCCAAAGGGCATAAAGATGTTACTTTAGAGAGATGTAAATTCATTAATTGCTATTGTTCTTCCCCAGAAAATCCCATATCCCATCAGTGTTCTTGGTTAATAATGCACATGGAGTTTACAAGGACACTTTTCAGATACTTCAGTGTATATTCTATTCAGACCACAAGCTAACATTTCCTTAGGCACTCAGTTTGGTTACGTGTCACAGGCAGTCGTTTAAGGTTACCATGAACTGAGCTGTGCAGTGTGCTGTTGAAGATTATGATTAATTTATTTGACTCTCCTCTAAAAATAAGCCAAATAGTTTTGTTTCATTTTGTTGTGTTGTTTTGTTTTGTTTTTCTAACAGAAGTTACTATGCACAACTGTTTAAAACCAGAATAAAACAGTATGGACCCCACTGAAAAGAAAAAAACAAAGAAAGGGCAATTTCTTTTTCTCATTCAGTAAAAACTTCTTACATTGGCAACACGTACAATTTATCTTGCCACATCCTTCTGGTTTTTTTCAGTGTAAATAGGTGAGGTGAATGGGAATTCAAAACCAATAGAGGACAGTGCTAAGAGTTGACTGTTTTAAAGGCAAAAGAAAATGTGACTACTGTTTTAATTAGTAAGAGTCTGGGAATGTTAGCATAAACCCTGGAATTCAGTCATGCATTGAAAAGATTGGAAGTGGTATTGTCACAGGGAGTGGAGAAGTACATCTTACCGTGTTCTTTTTAGCATACCAGATAGTCTGTCCTCCATATGTAGCACATATATATATATATATACATATTTATGTAATGTTGACATGTAAGGCATGAGACTGCAGGGTTTTAGCATATTAATCTTTACTTTCTTGGGTGTTCTGTGAAACCCTTGGCCTCCTTCTTAAAACAGACAATTTTGCTTGTTATTTTGCTAGGCATTGCATATCTGTTTGCCAAAGCCTACCTGGTTTCCAAGAAGCCTCAATATCTGGACACTTGTATCCGCTGTGGAGAGCTTACTTGGCAGAAAGGCCTGCTGAAGAAGGGACCTGGAATCTGCCATGGAGTGGCTGGTAGTGCTTATGTGTTCCTGCTGCTGTATAGGCTCACTGGAAACTCAAAATACATATACAGGGCACAGAGGTTAGCATTCCTCCTTTTCTGGGTTCAAGGAAACACTGGAAAGTCTGAGGAACATTTATAAAGCTCCTCAGAATCGGTAATCACCACCCTTGGATGCATCCTAAGAGGTTAAACCTGAGGTGCAATTCTAGCTCTTGGGTTGTAGGGCAGGAACCCTGCAGGCCTGCTTCCAGCCTGTGCCAGGCTGCCTGCTGGGCCAAGCTCATTTAAACTATACTATTACCTGGAAAGATTGGACCAGGTGACCCCTGGGGTCCCTTCCAACCTGGCATTCTGTGATTCCATGAGAGGCAGTGGGTTCTTCCAGCAACCCTCCCTCCCTGCTCAACACTCCTGTGGGGAGGAACAGTAGGCATGCAGGTCTCATCTTGACATGAGGTTAGAACAGCCAAGTTGTATACCCAAGTCCAGGAACAGAGTAAATCGTGATGCTGCTCATTATATTGATTTGTTCTGACTTTCAGAGCATTTAACACTATCCCTTATTATTAAACATGGAAAATAAGTGTGGCACCTGATTTGCTGTTATTTTACTGGGTTTTTTTAATTTACCATTCCCATTTTTAGCCACTGCAATACTGTTTTATTCAGCCAGTGGGGTTGATTCCATTTGGCCTGATGCAAAGTATATCCCACTGAAAATCCTGTCACAGTCCTGCAATTATCTTGATTTCCTTGATTTCCTATGCATGTTTGAAAAGATAATATTCAATGTTTTTTACTGTTTTCCTTACAGCATGGAACAATGAGGAGGTAATTAGGGCAACCTATTTTCAGCCATTTGCTTTGAACTGGGAAATTTTGTTTAGTTATTTCAGCATTACAGATTTTTTTGCATCGATGCAAAACATTGCTTGCATCCTGTGGAAATAACAACCAAGATCAAAGTTATTTGAAAGTGTTTGTTTAATAAAATGTCTCATAGAAATCAGAAAAAATGTTTTATAGCTCTCAAAGAAGAGTAGCACACATGCAGTTTGCAAAGGTTCATCTTTTCTTTCTCTGGACCTCAATTTATTGTGGATATTGGAGAGTGTAAAATTTCCACATAAGGTTAAATAATGAATATTTTACTTCTTTTAATCGTTGAATGTTACTAAAATGATGCTTTCAAACAACAAGCAGATGTACAGAGACACCAAATAATAACAAACTTTTTCTTTCCTGTTTCTTAGGTTTGCAGAGTTCTTATTTACAGAAGAATTTAAAGCTGGTTCCCGGGCATTAGAAAGTGTGTATAGTCTGTATGAAGGCTTCTCAGGAACTGTGTGTTTCCTGACTGACTTGCTGCAACCCAACCAAGCTGAGTTTCCTCTCTTCAGTGTCTTTGTCTAGAGAGTAACATTCTGCAGGGCCACGTCCTAGTGGCAGTGGGAGAGGGCACTGCGGTTTCACTTATTTGTCAAGAGAGGCTATTTACAAAACAAGCCAGAGGTACCACTTCTGCTAGCCTTAACATAGCTGGGAGTCAGGTGAAAAAAGAAAATACTTTAGGGCTTTGGGAAGGAAGTGTGTGATGAAAAAAAAAATAGTCAGTGAAAAGAAAAAAAAGTGGGGGGAGGGGAATGCTTGAATCCAGTGGGGTAAATATTTAGCTGTAATAAGCAAAACCTAATTATTCAAGTGACAGATAAAGGGGCATTATCAAACTTCATTTGGTGGTTACACAGGAGAAAAGAAAAAAAAACAAAAAAGCTAGAATTATGGGGACATGCAGAGAAGAAACAGTTATGTATCCAGTAGTTTTTTAAAAGACACCTGCAAAAGCAAGTCTTCATACAGCAATGCTCTTATTGGGGAGGTTGTCCTAGACATGTCACTACACTGCACAAAGGCACAATCTGGGATTTTTAAACCTAAACCACATCTACTAGTTCTAGTAACATGTATTACAAGTGCCAGTATCTTGGAGCTTTTTCATCTTCATGTGCATATAATGTTATGTAGATAGTTATATATTGAGCCAGCAGTTTGACAGGTTCATTTCAGCTAGTGGGGTTTCATATATGTAGATGAGGACTGAATTTGACCTTTCCTTTCAGAGCTCAGTCTGTGGTGAGGAGCTGGTCTCCTTACAGGTTTACTGTAACCATGTCACTTCTTGTCAAATACTTTCCCTGTCACAGGGAAGATGAGTGGAGCCCTGGAGAAGTCTTGGATTGAAAAGTTCTACAGCAAAGATACAGTAGGCAGATGCTTTCTTCACAGTACAACATTACTAGATAAGTATTGTTCAGTGATACAAAAGCTTCCTTTAAAAATTAATTACAGCAGCATTTCTGAACAATAACATACATATTTCAGGGAGTGGAAAATCCCTTTTCCTTGATGAACTGTTGACTGCAAAACCCTGTAAACTGAATGCAAACCTTGGATGGCATACTGATCTTAAGAAAAAGCTGATAACAAACCTCCAAATTGCTTCTTTTCCTGGTTAACAAAATAAGGTATATGCCCTGATGATTTGTAGCTATAGAAACAAATGGGTTGCTCAACACTAGTTGCACTAGCACTTAAGGTTGCCATTATGTGCTGTTTTATATGTATTATATATTCAACAAGGTACTTGAAAGCTAAAGAAAATGCTATTGTAGATTTGTACCAAAACAACTATAAAATCAATATCTGTATTTAAAATGTATTTACTATTTATTTTTATTTATATGGGAATAATGTAATGCAATTATCTTTAAAGACAGATTGGAAAGACCATTATGTCAAAAATTGAAGTTAGGGGAAAAAACCTGACCTACATGCACTGCCAAACAATGCAGTCTCTCTTCCTGTATTCTCAGCTGAAGGAGATTACAATTTCTTTATTTTTAATGCCTGATGCATTAAAAATCCCATTTAATTTTAGTGAGCCTTGATCAGGCTATAAGTTGAAGCCAGGTCTTGCAATCCTTCTGCATTTTAATATACTAATCCCATTCCTACTCTTAGCACTGTTATTTTAATGAGATGCCTTGCATTATTGTGAGCTGCAGATTAGGATTTCTGCTATTTTGTCTTGCGCTGTGCAGCTCTAATTAATTACTTAATCATAGAAGTAACCATATTTCATTGGTGGATAAAGCAGTGCAGTTCTGTATCAGTTTGTTAAGAATTTAGGAATTCGTTGGTGAATGGAAATATTAAAATTCAATTTACAGTTGTTATGTATTTATTAATTGTGGGATAAAAGTTCTTCTAAGAAATCCATCAATGTCACTTTGTTACTCTGAGCAGTGAGATGTGTTCACATAGGAGGCTGTCTTTCATAGGGAGGAGTACCTGTGAAACTTCATCAAAAAGTCAGTGGAGATGTGCACGTGCTCTGCCTGGCCATGCTGAAGTGCTCCTGTTAGACCAGAGCTAAGGCAGTTGTCAGTAGTGAAGATTTGAAGTCCACTAGGACTTTTATCTAGCTGCTTCCTGTAGTGCTGGAATCTTTCTAAATGTTTAAGGAAGGTAAAACTTGTCCTGTCCACTTTTTCCCCGTGGTCAACAGCTTTTCAGTCTCAGTTTTTGCTTTAGGGTAACGTCACTCAGCTAAAAGATGTAAGTTATAACAGTTGTGCCACAGCATTTAGATAGCTAGTGTACCTGTATTCTGTCTTATTGTAAGACAGACAAATAGATTCTGCCATAATCCAGATTTAAGATGTTGTAATCCTAGATTTATTGCCGAATCTTTTTATTCAGAGATGCAAACATAAAACAAAACCACTGTGTTTTAACTACATCCTCAAAAAAAACCCCAAACAACTCCAAATCGAAGCCTTAACAGAATTTCCACATATCAGAATAGCAATCATGCCCTTTTGATTTTGTCCCCAGTGCCCACTTTTTAATTATCAGTGGGCTGTGACATTTAATTGTTTCCAATTAGATATTCCTCAGGAGATGTTTGAAGAAGAAAATCTTTGCCAAAGCCTCAAATAAATGTAGAGCACAATAAATCAGTACAGTAGGTTAGATCCTGACCAAGTCATGAATGCTTATGTTGTAACATATATACCACATATGTTTTAAAATTTCACCTGAGATCATTAACATAAACATCCAGCCTCATGGCATGCATCTTGTAAAATTGTGGAACATAATTATTAATCTCTTTCATCAGACATGGCAGTTTGAGCTCATTCTTAAGAGCTTTGTGGATTTTCCTACCTTGCCTAGCTGGGTAAAGGTGGCTGCAACACATGCTGTAATGAAAGCTTCTGAACAGAGTGTAAATACACTCCAGAGCTCGTCTGAAAAAGTCATTAAACAAGCAGGGGTTTTGTCATCTTTTTCCTCCTCTTAATTCTCTATCTGGTGTTTTTTTGTTTGGTTGGTTTTTTTTTTCCTTTTTCCTGTATATGCTGTTACATACATACTGTTGCAACCTTTATTTGTGGCTTTTAAGACGTTGACAGGAAAGCAACCTGAGCAGAGCCATCAGCACTTTTCTGAGTAATAAGAAATAAGGTCCTTTGTGTTCCCTTCTTACTGCTTTGAGAAATCAACCATGCAACCTTCACTAGCCATTGTCAGCAAGGTGCTGCCTCCTCCTGATCCCAAATCAGGCCCTAATAGACTGGAAAAAAAAAAAAAAGTATTCCTGAGCAGATTCTGCCATGGTGCTGTGACAAAAGACTGACCAGAAACTTGAGAAGCCTCTCTTAAAGTGTAAAACACGAGTTACTGTGTCATGTTTGCACATGTGTTTAGTTTCTAAAGTGTAGGCAATAGGAATTTAAGTGATATATTAGTATTTCTGATTTTGCTGTTGAAGAAAAGAAGATGCGTTGTGTGAGTATTGGTGCTTATTTGTGACGTAGCTGTGTTTGTGTGGTGCTGTTTGTGAGTAAATCTGTAGATTACAAATCAGTTTAAGGAGTTACTGTTCATGACCTTTCGGTAGGGCATCTGTAGGTCACTGTCATGGAATAATTTGGGGGAAAACTAGATCTGTAATATCCAGATTTAGTGATCTCAGGATTCATAGAGCCAGATGCAATAAGTTTCAGCAGTAAAGTTCTAACAAATGTGTCTTTATATTTTTTCTGCTACTCACAACTTCTCAGCATGATAACATAATTGTTTTGTGCCCCTGTTTTCAATATCTGCCTTGTCTGCATCGTTGTTTCCTTTAGTTACCCTGCCTTTCCCAACTTAGGAATAACTTCAGAAGACTGAAGCAGCAGCCCAGGTCTTTTGTTCCTGGAAATAAGATTGATTAATTTTGCTTAAGAGGGGTGTTCCATTTATTTGCATTACATTATTTTTTACACTCCCAGGTGGCCTCTTCTAACAGGCTCCGCCATTTCCCACCTGCTAAGGAAAAATTATTATACAACTGTCACTGATGTTTTACATCATTAAACAGACTTTCTAGGGAGCTTGTTCACTTCTCTAGTATCTCAGTTCTATTAAAACAATCAAAACAAAGTGTAATGGCTAAACACCACAAAATACCCATTTTAAATAGTCCTGGGAAATATGCTCAAGTGAATGCAAATAAGAGTCACCCTATTTACTGCTCCCTGAAATTAACTAATGCCACTTTAATGTT
Organism: Indicator indicator; assembly: GCF_027791375.1. Lineage (NCBI taxonomy): Eukaryota > Metazoa > Chordata > Aves > Piciformes > Indicatoridae > Indicator > Indicator indicator. The sequence goes on along the minus strand of NC_072010.1, from coordinate 122,033,251 downwards.
CTAATACCAATTATATAGCCATGTAGAGAATATGCTAAGAATACTGATTAGTTTCTCAAACACTGTGGGAAAAAAAAAAAAAACAACCCAAAATTTATGTATCTGATGTATTCAGGTGCAGTATGTGCAAATGGCAATGAAACTGTTCGACTTATATCGTTCTCTGCATATTATTTATAGCATCTGCCAAAATGCTACATGTTTTATGCAAAAAAAAAAATGACCTATTTTAGCATATGCATGCATTCTGAGAATATATCCTCATTACTTGGACCTCAAGATCCATGGATAGAGTGTATCTCTGAGGTCTGCCAAGTAAATCTCGGGTGCAGTTATCTTCTCCTACATACTTTGAATATTCACTGGCAGGAATGCATATTCTAATCTGTAGGAAGATTAGTACATAAGGAATAAGAACTGCCCTGTAGGTTTTAAAGAGTAATCTTCCTATGAAGAATGACATTGATAAGTAATTACTGACTACCAGCAAGTCTAGATTGCTCTGAGAAGACATTTCAGTTTATATAAATATGTCCTGGACTAGGTAGTAAGCAGCAAAGAGCTAAATTGAAAAGAAATAAGAAAATGACCAAAATTCACATTACTTAGGGAACAACGTACTTCAAAGCCATAAGCCACAATTCCTCAGGGCTCACAGAACAATACAGCAATTTAGAGATGTGAATAAGCATTTTCCAGGAGATCAGTGCAGTCTGCTTCTTTGCACAGATAGTGGTACAAGTGCACTGTACAGGTTTTAGCTGCCTTGAACACTCGTTGCGAATACAGCAGTGTCATCATACACTGAAAAAGGTCTGCCAGTGAAGGAGTTGCCTGTAGATGAACCTATTGCCTACTCCTATCATTTGATGGAATAGAAGTGATGGACACTAACTATGCTTAGGCAGTTAAAAAACGAGACAGTTCCAAAAAGCCAACATGCACCAACTTTTTGACCTGCCTTTGAATTATTAAACCTCCTGACTAATTTGCTACTGTCTCTGATGCCACTGTTAGTCCTGTACTCTGTGTATTTAAAATTTTACATCATGCTCTTGGAAAAAGTCAAATCTGCTTGAAAACACATATGGCTGTATTTATTTTTAGTACTTATGAAGGAGTCCCTTGACTTTGTTCATTGCATGACTCAAAGAGAAGGTTGGAGGCATTTAGGTCAAGTACAGCAATACCAACTACAGTGGCAGGAAATTAATTAAGAACTCATTTTGCCTAGTGGTATAATGATATTTGGATAAAAGATGCTTTATAATGCAGTGATATTCAGCAGCATCACTGCATGACTATACATGCATACTCCCCAGAAAATTTTATATAGAAGTCCTGAAGTCAGTTATATCCCATAGTGAATAGAAAACAAATCCTATTTAAACATTCAGTTCTACTTCATATGGAAGAGAAAGGCTGTCTGACCAAAAATTGAACTCTGCTTCTGTCTTCATTACATGAGCGAAGAAAGATTTCCTCTAATAATGTCTGATTTTGCCACTGATTGGCCTCCTGCACTCATTTTAAGGACCTGATTTGCTACCTGCTGATGTCAGTGGTGAATCTCCACTTGATTTCAGGCGTGCAAGGTTAGGTCCTTCCTTGCATGTGAAACAGGGGCAGAAGTGCATCATTCCAGAGCCCAAATCTACAATTCTTTCCTTTATACACGAGTCTTGTGAAACTAGTAAGGCCTGTGTGTACAGCAAGAGGAAAGCACAGGTGTTTGCATATGCAGGCTCTGTTTGATAGCAGTTTTAGACTCGTTTTCCCTCAATATGTCTGCAATATACACTAATCCCAATACCAGTAAAAAGTATATGGAACTTAAGTGGCATTGTTTCATGTCTAGTTTGTGTTGGTGACACTTGATTGTTCAATATATTCCAACGTAGGGCATTTATTTCTTGAGTACGTGCTGCACCCTGTGTTGTTTTCTCAGTGTAACAGCCATTCACAGCCATAACATGGTACAGGCCCTTAGAATCAAGATTGATTTGAATCTTTAGAAATGCACCTTATTGTTTCAAAGCAGGACCCCTGCTCTTCTAATGTTTTAAACACTGTGATCTTTCAGAATGTGTTTATTGTATTAGTTTTGTATTGCAGATTATAATAGACACTAGATTTTATAGCCTTTTAAAAGCAGTGATAATACTGAGCTTCATAGTGGCAGAACAAACTGTGTATATCCATATCATGAATATTAAAGCTGTGATTATATTTTGCCTTAAATAAAAGCCCAACCTTGAACAATGTGATTTTGCATTGGTTTGCTTATGTGTGTTTGTCTTTCACAGTGCTGCCAACTTTTCCTTCAGGAACAGTCATGACTTAGGGCTCCAAAAAGGTTTTCTGTGGTACCTGTTATCAAAGGTAAAAATCATTCATTTTAGAATTAGATAAAACTTCCAGGCTGCACATAGCACATATGTAAAACCTCTTCATGGTAGTTTCCCATGAGATAAGACAGGTTGTTTTTGGCCTGTAGATTGAAGTTTCCCACTTACGTGTTTATTTTATGTTTATGTCTCTGTACACACTGTCCTCTTTCTAGAAAGACCCTTCATTCCCAGTGAAGGGTACATAACAATTCACCTGGACCCACCCATAACAAGGTTTCCATCCTGAGCTGAGCCCAGATGGTGAACAAGTGGCACATCAGATTTGCCAGTGCAGCAGTTCAAATATGGCCCCCCAAAATGTTATTGGCATTTATGAATAAATCTGCTGATAACCTAAGATGCATTAAAAAACAGTTGCAGACATGCAGGAGTAGCCTGTGTTATTGTTAACAGGCTAATAGCACCTCAGCTCTGTATCTTGCCTTCCTGTTGAGGTCCTGGTAGGTCTCTGGTTTGTGGCTAAGCTCCACATGCAGAGCTGCAATTGGGAACAGGCAAGCTGAAAGAAGACCCACAAGGTCAGTGGGTCATGAATCAAGTATCTGCACCGTGAGGAGGAGAGAAGTGGCAGTGATTTGAGACAACTCTGATGCAGGATACAGACATTATTTGCCAACCTGACTTGGCACCTTACAAACTTTCTAGGTGCTCAGGTTTAAGATGTTATGGAGAGATGGCAAAGCCTTGTGTTGCCGTTGTGCAACCTTTTGCTGCTTTTCCACATGGGTGTTAGTGATACTGCCATGGTCACCTTACACATACCCAAAATGATTCTAGAGCTCTGGTGGCAAAGGAGATAGGCATGGGGTGGTCTTCTTGCTCTTGTAGGTGAAGGGGAAAGCTTTGCCCAGGGACAACAGGCAAATGCTACTGCCCAACAGCTGGTGTCAGCAAGGCTTTGGGGTTTGTGATCCTGGAAACCTCTGAAGGAACAGGCATGACAAGCAAGGGTGAGATCCACATGATGAAGTGGTAAAAGGGTACCTCTGCTAGCAGGCTAATTAATCTGGTGAGGAGGTCATGGAACTAAGTGCATCGGGGATTTACCAGGACTCTGCTCCTGTTCTTTTTGTTTGTTTGTTTGTTGGGGGGGGTTGGTTTTTTGTTTGCTTGTGTAGGTTTGGGGGTTTTGTTTGTTTTCGTTTATGAGCTGTCCCTCAGCCTTCATTGCTGCATAGGGTTATTTTCTTTCAGGCGCAGGACGTTGCCCTTGCCACCTCCTTTCAGGCTGTTTCTCCAGCCCTGCCGAGCTCCCTCGGAAGAACAGCTTCCACTTTTCCACCGAAAAATCCCCCCTCCTTAGGCTCAGTTTGTATCTCGTGGCCAAAAGAGGCGCGGTGAGTGGGGCGGCTCCGGTGGTGTTCCTCCAGGTACGCCCCGCTCTCTCTACTGCCAGCATCAAGCCGCAACACTCGCAGCGGGGCCACCGCTGGCGGAGTGCCGCCAGCCCCGGGGCACCCTCCTGGGCCACTCACGGGCGAAGGCGGGGAGCGGCGGTGCGCGATGGTCGTGCCGGCGGCTCCCCCTAGTGGGCGCCGGTGCCCAACGCGCATCAGCGGCTCTTGGGCGGGCCGGGCTGGGGCGCGGCGGGCGTAGGGCGGCTGCGGCGCGGCGAAAACGCGCCCCGCGTGTGGCGGTGCGGGACAGGTGGAGATGAAATTCCCGGGCTCCGTCCTTGTCTCCCTCGTCCTCTTCGTGGCCGAAACGGTGGCCGCGTTGTGTCTGAGCGGGGCGTACCGCGCTGCGGGGGACCGCATGTGGCAGTGGCTGACGCTGCTCTTCGCCCTCCTGCCCTGCGCGCTGGTGCAGCTCAGCTTGGTCTTCATCCACCGCGACGTCAGCCGTGACCGCCCGCTGGTGCTCCTGCTGCACCTCCTGCAGCTGGGGCCCCTCGTCAGGTCGGTGAGTCCACCACCCCTGCCCACCTCAGCGAGCCGGCCGGGGGCGAGCTCGGAGGGCGGCCGCGGGGTCAGCAGGGGCACCTGAAGCGTCCCGGCCTTTGTGCCGTGCGGGCGCGACCGCTCCGGGGCGCGGGGTGGGGGGAGGCAGCTGCCTCTGCTCGGCACCGGCATTAGCCACCATCGGGTCCTTGACAGTTTTATTTCTGAAGCTCCGGGACGAGTAATTTTCTTGGTAAATGCCCTTAGGCAGGGCACAGCGAGGGGCGTGGTGCTTTCTGACCTTCAGCGGGCACTTGGAGAAAATGGGTTAAGCACCTCCTGAGAGGCAGGTGGCGGGCAGGCTGCGCTCCCGCGGGCAGCCAAGCAGAGCTCGCTCCCTCCTTCCTTCTGGAGGCATTGCCTGCGTTTATTTTCTGTCTATTGCAAATGGTTGTGTCTGATCGCTGCTGGTTTACCTGTATCGCTTCACTCTGAGGTTACTTCCAAGAGAGAAAGGAAGACTCACTCAGCTGCTACTTTAGAGCAATGATGGTATCCATCCCATCTCTGGAAATACCTGTAATGATTTAGTTTGGCTCTTCTTGCCGGGAGTGACCTTCATGTCCCGAATTACTTGGGAGATTTTTCCATTTCAGTTCAACTTCTGACTCAAAATGCCCTTAGGAAAAGGGACACGAAAAGTTACAGAGGTGGTGCAACCTCATAACGAAATGTTTGCTGGGAGCTTTCATTTTAAAATTATATTCACATATTTTTTTAAAAAAGTATTTTTATAGTAGAGGCTATGAAGAACTACACTGATCTTCTTGAAATTCCTGGACAGTTTGGAAATGGAACATGCATTCACACAAGTAAGGATGAACCGTTCAGATGTTACAAAAAATCTTATGCTTAAAAAACATTGAATTCATCAATAACTACGACTGGGCCTTTTGTTTTGTTTTGTTAATACTTGTTTAAAAACCAGGACAGTATTTTAAAGAGATTGAAGTTATGGCTTAACAGTTTTAAGTTCTTGAAGAGCTCTGAGTTTCTAAAAGTGAAGATGAAAATACTTTCACATTCTTTGCAAAATAAGGAGTGGAACCGAAGAGAATGCAACTATCAAAAGAAAAATTGTTTTCATTATTTCTGTCATTCTGAATCAATTTCTTGATGTCAGACAAGGGAAGAATGTCATGTCAAGCTGCAAGATGAGAAGAAGCAAACAAAGAACATAAGCAACAACAAATTAGAGGATTTTCTTTCTAGTTATCTGGAGGAGACAGACATCTGCTTTGACCTTAACCACCAAGCATGATTTCACTTTCTTCTCAACATTTAGTTTTATCTGTTTACAATACAAGGCTCATCTTGTGCAGAACACACTTTCTGCTGTGTTGACAGGCTTCCAGCTGCAGCTGCTCCTGTAAAACCAGTGGGCATACAGAAGCCCACTCCTCTCCATCATGCTGCAGTGTAGGTGCCACAGTCCCCATGGCATCATTTAGGCAGTATGCAGCCATGCATACTGGGTCTCCAGACCCAGGATAACTGGAACTGTAATCACTAATTGAAAAGAGGGTAATATGTTCATGCCAAAGGCTTGAAGGACTCTACAAATTAAAAAAAGAAAGTGAGGTTGGACTCGATCTCCTGAGGTCCCTTCCAACCCCTAAGATCTTGTGACACTGTGAAAGTTTCATAGAAAATAATCATTCTTTAGATTCAATGAAATATGTCTGTTTGTAGGATACAGTACAGAAGTGTGGGAAGGTGAAGTCATTGATCTGAGATGGACATTAAAGGTATTTTATATTTTCTCTTCCTTGCCTTCCTATCCTCTGCTGTTAAACATTGTTGCATCTTTCAGAAGAGAAAACCAATTGCTTCCCATCAGGTGTAGATCTGCACTGTAGAAACTGATGTGTTTTCAGCACGTGAAATAGCTTGCCCTTCCCTACTTTGCACAGGAGGCTTTCTATCCTGAGTTGATTGAAATGCACACGTGTGAGGTGAGAGCTGGAAGTCAAAATATTTTTTTGGCTGTATCATCACCTCACTGTCGTTTTGTGGCTTTAGCCATTGTGAGCTGAAAAGGACCATCGTCCCTGGAGTCATTTGGTCTCATCCTTTCAGACAAACCTCTGCTCCTTCGCATCAAAGAGTCATGCTGCTGTTAGTCATCTTCCCTGGTGTGAAGCCTCACTCCATCCCATGTGTTCAAGCTCTCTTACACCTCATTGGCACAGGCCAGGGCTTTTTAGAGAGAGTGGGTCAAATTGGGTCAAATTAGGTCAAATAAAACACATAAGCAGTAAAGCTGCCCCAGGCTCTGTCTGTTGGCAGCATCAGAGAGAAATGTTAGAGCCTTTAGACTGAGTGGCCGTGTTTCAGCAGAGGACAGCCTGCTTCACTGGCTTGAAGAAAGAGAACAGTTGGGTTTGTGACACGGTTAGTATTTCTTTGTTGAAATTCAGATACTCAGATATCAGTGCACTGCATTACAGACAGGGCATGTATGCTCTGTGGGTTTTCTTCATCATCTTTAAAGCTAGACACTTTTTTTCCCCTTAAAAAGTTAAGTTTAAACATTGGGAAATGGTATGGAAGTATCTTGGCAGGCAAGGAGGGTATTTAGCTTTGCAAGCCAAATGATCCAGCCTATTTTGGATCCTCTATGTGATAGAGAGGAAAAGAAATACATTCTCTTATAAAACCTTCTTGCATGCCACCACCTTCTCCAAACACCCACTCTCCACCTGTTCAGGAGGCACTCGCTGTCCTGCTGCTGCCACTGGAAGTACTAAAATTAGGAATCATCCCTCTTCCAGGAGAGGACTTAGGCTGCACTGGGAGACTACTGCTAATGCACCCTTTTTAAAGTCATTCTCCCACTCTCAACGAGTTTCTCTGTAAATTAAGAGCAATTTGTAGAGTAAAATTACTGCCTGCCTCAGTGGCCTGGCTCTCATCCCCAGGGTTTAGGCATGCCAGAGATTGTGCAGAGAGGTGGCTGAACAAAGTGACTGCAGGTTTCTGGGCACTGAGATGTATTCCTGCAGCATTTCAGGTCAGCACAATGCCTTGTGAGTATGCCAGTTTGTCTGGATGCTTAGAAAATGTATTTCAATATTTTATCTCTTTATTTTTTTTTTAAGGAAATTCTTTTAACAGGGAAATTAATTTATTACACAAAAACCAAACTGGCTTGAGATGATAACCAATGTCTTTTCTTTAGATAAGATCATGATGAGGTTTTTGGCTCATTATTGACTGCTCCTGAGCCAAGACTGTCTCTTTGTTCCCTGTTCCTTTGGACAGCACTTGAGACATGAACACTGTCATGAGGTTTTAGGTGCTGCTACAATTCCACTAAATAATAACTGGTTGTATTTTTGTAGTGTGGCACTCTGCACTTAGGATTTTGTTCAAAATGCAAACAGCTTTTAATAAAGGGTGCCAGAGAGCCTCCTGTTAACTTGCTTGCCCTCTGCTATTCTGCAAGCAATGAGTAAGTCAGGAGCTGAAGTGAGGAGTGTGGGTTTCCAGCAAACTGACTTTAAGAGTCAGGGCTTGCAATCATGAGCAGGGGTTGGTGGTGGTATTGTACCATGTTTACATACATTTAGACTGGACATGAGGAAGTTGGGTTTTTTTCCACAGAAAGAATGGTCAGACATTGGAATAGGCTGCCCAGGAAGGTGGTGGAGTCACCAACTCTGGATGTGTTTAAAGGTTGTTTAGATGTGGTACTTCGGGATATGGTTTAGGGGTGAACTTTGTAGAGTAGGATCAATGGTTGGACTTGAGGATCCCAGGGGTCTTTTCCAACCTGAGTGATTCTATGAGCTGGGTGTGGTGGTTCCTTACTCTCTGAAGACAATACTGAGATTGCATATCCAGAAGGGACTGTCATGAACTTGGCAGTGCTTTCTTCAGATACCAACTTCATAGAGAGCAAAGCTAAGTCTTTGCAACTACCGTCCCTAGTGTGGGCCTAGATGTTCTTCTTTACGTGGAACATGCAATGAAGAGATGACTGTCTGCAGGGTGGTGAACTTCTCCTGGGAAAAAAAACCTGAAAGCCAATATAACAGGCCTGTGTATAAAACTCTAATGACTGTTTTCCTCAAATTTTAATGGGACAAGGATATAAACAATAGATTTTTTTTTTTAATGGGTTCAGGCTTTGTTTCTCAGGGCATAAGGAGAAACAATTACATTTGTCTGTGTACAATGCAGTACAACAGCAAAGCAGATGCAGTAGGAAGTTTGCATCAAACTGCCAAAGGAGCTGCTGTTATAGCCAAAATTAGACTCTTTAACTACAGGAAATTTTAAAAAACCTAACAAAAACAAACAACAACAAAAACAAACCCCAAACAAAACATCCATAGGCTGAAATTAATAGTCATTAATATTTTGGGCATCTCATTCTGTGCTTTGAAATCTAACAAGCTATAACAGTGCAGATAATGCTTCAGTCACATGGAGAAGCATTGTCTCTCATGGGTAGTCTCTCCTTCCTAGTGACCTGCTTTATAGCTCAGTAGCACAGGTCTAAAACCGTCTTCCTTGTAGGACTTCCATTAGCAGGCCTTACTGTAGGAGATTCTGCTGGCTCTAGACTACAACTGTTGATGCATCTTCCTCTTTTCCAAATGGGAAGAATATGCCTAGACCCTCTTCAGGCTTTTCTTTTTTCCTTCTTTTTTTCTTTTTTTTCCTTTATTCTTGAGCCAATGTGTTAGGTGTTCGAGATGTGATGAGCAGCAAAGTCAGTGCAGGTGGAAGGTAGAACAATGAGTGAGGAACAAATCTTTGTATGACACAGGTAAGTAAGTCTGCAGGACTTTTGCACAATTGTCTAAGGGAAAGGAATTACTGAGAAGTGAGTCATTAGAGAAATCTGCTTCTGCATTTGCAGTGAGCATGTGTGGATAGCTCTTGAAACATTGGTTGGCTGTGCAAAGCTCCTTGTTTCTATTGCCTCCTTCCTCTTCTCACCACTGTTATTTTGCCAGTATTTAAATCCCACACATCCATGATTAAAAGAGGGGATGAGGTGCTTGGTCTCCACAGGAATATGAGGATAGGATTATTCCTCCTACTGACTGTGTAGAAGATGTGTTGCTTCTGAATCATTCTTAGTAGGCACCATCAGGATCCTTGAAAAGGCATAGATAGCTTTTCTCTCTGCCAGGATTTGTTAGCAGGGGAGAAAGCAGCATCTTACCTTTGAACGTTCACTGTAGAGAGTAGATCTGACATTCTTTTTCTTCAGAGTAACTTTAGTTCCTTCAGAGCTCATATTGCAACTCTCACTGCTTCACATGCAGAGAAACTAGCCAACTGCATGTATTCTGTTGATGCCATGTGAGGAGCTCTTGAAAGGGCCCTAACATCACTGCATTGCAGAAGAGGGCTTGTGCAAAGTTGGAACCTCCTGTTTTGTTCTTCCAGAGCAGAGCAGCAATATTCAGTGAGCACCTGGGGCTGCTGGGGAATTTCCAGGTTTGTAAGCAGGATGCTTGAAGCAATCACCCTCCAGCATTGTCTTTTAGTTGTGTTTCCTGCTAAAAAAGAACAAGCCAGATCATTTAAAGACAGGATGCCCAACCCTTCATAATGCACTTCAGTGGCAAAGTTACAGCCTGGCATAGGAACGTGACCTGAATTGATTCTTCATCACTGTTCTGAACCCTTCTCATGTGGATGGTTCTGCAAGTGCCTACTCCCCTCTTAAGATCTATGACATTTAGATTGGTGCTCTCTAGTGTATGAACTACCAGTCTGCTTCTGTCTGAAGAAACCGATTGAGCGGTGGCACCATCTAGAGTCCTGAGCCATTTGTGAAGGCACGGATGGCCTCCATAGGTGCTCTCACATGGGATGGGCAGGCAGGGCTTGGGAGAAGATAGGCATCATTAATAATGTAGCCTCAGTGCTTGTACACACCATTTTTAGTACTCTCTTGTACAGGTACAGGTACAAGAGAGTCTCTAAGGTTTGTCTGTAAGGTTTGCTCATGAGACCATTTCACATTATGTTTGCTTTTCTATATGGTCATTACTTCCCATCACAAACAATACACTACTACCTCATACTTAGCTAATAAATACAAATCAAATGCTTGCTCCAAACCCAACATTTTGTTGATTACCATATTTGCTTTGCTCAGTAGTCTTATGAATCTTACCATCACTTCTATGGGATTGCTGCATACTTGTTAGGTGGGTCCCTAGACTCTGGGTTTTTCTAATCACACACAGCAAGAGTGTGGAGGCTGATGATGAGATCTCGTTTTCTGTAATAGCTTCAGCCTTGCTCTCAGCTCAGGATGGATGAATGTCTGTGAATGCTAAGCAAGACAAAACTGTCTTGGGATCTTTCTTTTGGAATAAAATCAATTTGTTGGTTTCAGAATTTTTGTTGGCTTCATAAGCAGTTGTAGTTTATTAACTTTTCACACTTTATATTTGGCTGTGTGGATTCTTTCACATGGAATATGGCTGGCAGGGACTGAGAAGATGGACAAAGAGAAAATAGAAAGTGACCACTGTGAATGAAGCATCCAGCACACCAGACACTATGAATAGCTTAGTGGTAACAGTAGCATATCTGGAGCCTAGTGAATTAAGGATAGTACTACAGGACCCTAAAAACGTTCTCCATCTAGAGCAGGTGAAACTTAGTTGTGGTCCACTTAGGGGAGAAAATTAAATAAAACTTATTAAAACAAAAATCAGTATGCTTGTATCTGAATTTTGATCAGTGTTGCTTTACAGTTTGGTCTTTTAGCTTTTTACTAGAAGGCTGTGATAGACTCTGACTTGGCAGTTGGTGGAAAAAAAAGTCAAGGAAGGAAGGAAGGAAAGAGGAGTTCAACATCTCAAGCAAGCATAGCTTCATGCTCTGTATCATGAGATATTATAAACAGAAGATAAGCCTTATTTGTACATTACAAAAACTCATTGGCTAAATCTGAGCTCTCAAAAGACTTGGAGATGCTGCATTCCAGCAAGTATTACCTACCATGCAACCAGGTGGAGGAGATAAACCCTGGCAGGCACTATGGAAGGAAAGAGGACAGCTCAATCCTTATGACAGGATGATGCCCATTCAAGAAGATGCCATGTGTGTCAGGCAGTGGGAGGAGAAGTGATCAAAGCTGGTCCCAATGGTTGCCCTTGCAGTGGGGGTTTCTCTCCCCAAAGCTTCACTCTGGACTGGAAACCAGCCCTCACCAGTTCTGCTCACACTACAGTTGTTTTTTTTCCTGAAGCTTATACCACTGTTAGGCATAAAAGAGAAAATAGGTTGTGTCCGCACTGGGTTTGGGCTTTTGAGGGTTTTGGTTTTCAGCAGTCAGTGCCATTTAGCCCTTGTGGTCCTGCTGTGCATAGGCTCCTCCACAGCATACTCTGTATTTTTTAGGCCCTTCCACAATGTGACAGAAAGGGTGTTTTTCTATATTCTTTCTTCTGTCTGACCTTGTGACTTCACGGAATTGGAGAATGTTAGGGGTCGGAAGGGGCCTCGAAGGATCATCCAGTCAAACCCCCCTGTCAGAGCAGGATCACCTAGAGTAGGTCACGCAGGAATGCATCCAGGTGGGTTTTGGATGTCTCCAGAGAAGGAGACTCCACAACTTTTCTGGGCAGCCTGTTCAGTGCTTTGTCACCCTCACATGAAAAAGTTTTTCCTTATGTTCGTGTGAAACCACCTATGCTCCAGCTTGCACCCATTGCCCCTTGTCCTATCATTGGACATCACTGAGAAGAGCCTGGTGCTGTTCTCCCAACACTCACCCTTCACATAGTTATAAACATGAAGGAGGTCACTCCTCAGACTCCTCCAATCTATACAGACCCAGCTCCCTCAGCCTTTTCTCCTTAGGGAGATGTTCCACTCCATTAATCTTTGTGGCTCTGAGCTGGACTCTTCCATAACTGTTCACCTATACCTCAGTAAATCCTTGGTTGTTACTACTTCTGGGTCCTGCTTGATACCCAAGCCCACCCTTGATGCCTTTATACCCAAGCAACCTTATTAGAAAAGTTTTTCTACAGTTTTTGTCAATCTAAAAATACTTGTTGGAAGGAAGTTTCAGAAACTTTCCATTCCTTTTCAGAAATCTATCCAAGGCTGTGGTATCTTCTTTAATACTCAGGGACCCAGATTTCTCCTTGTTGCTGCTGTGTTTGCTGCTGCCAACCGTTTCAGCCCTTTTCTACTCCCTGCCAAATGTATGGATTATTCTCTGTGCGCAGGTAGAGGCACTAAGTAGTACAACAGTGTGTAATCTATGACTAGAAGTGCATCTGCTGGCAGCTCTTTGTTCCTTGGCAGTTAGTCTGTGGTAAGTTAAACTTACAAGTACAAAGAGCTCCAGGCAACTGAAAACACTGCATCTTCTTGAGAATATCTTGCAAGATTCTGTTTAATAATCCTTAAAGAGTGCAATGAATGGAAGCCAAAGTAGGACACTCCTATTTCTGTGTCTTAATAAAAAAAAAATTTGTTAATTTCTAGAGTTGTAGGGCCTTAAATTGGTTGTTTTCATTACTGCTGCTATGGCTTTTTACTTGTGTTTTGGACCTTTGCTTGGTAAAGCCAGGGTCAGAGTCCATCTGTTCGTGAGGTGTGTGCACCCACTTGTACTCAAGCTTCTCTCCAGTGTTTTGACATATTTCATTTAAGGCAGAAGTGGGTTTATTGCCATGTCCCATTAGCATGTCACAGTTGTATGGATAACAAGAAGAGAAAGACATGAGAATCTGAAGAAATAACTCCAACTTGAGTCCTGGGTTAGAAGCATATAACTACAGTTAGTGGATGAGTAGTTTAAGGACTTAAGTAGGACAGCAAAAGGCAAGGGCAGCTTGTAGGAAACAACTACATATCCTCCCACGTCCAAGTACTACAAGCAGCCCAAAGCTCATGTTTGAAAGAGTGAAATCTGTCATATTCCAAATTTGCTAGCAGGAGAAAATGCACAGACTTTGCTCTATGTACAACTGGCTTAATATGTGATGGCTTAAAATACTGAGGAGTGGTAAGACTTTTGTTCTTCTTTTAATCTATTTTCCCGTTAATCAATTTACTGATTTGCTTGTAGGTGTGTGGAAGTCTTTTACATTTACTTCCATGCTGGCAGAGTTGAGGAACCCTATGTCAGCATTACAAAGAAGAGGCAGATGCCCAAGGATGGATACTCAGAAGAAATTGAGAAAGAAGTGGGACAGGCCGAAGGCAAGCTGTGCACACACAGGTCTGCGTTCAGCAGGGCGTCTGTGATCCAGGCGTTCCTCGGCTCAGCGCCCCAGCTCACGCTTCAGCTCTACATCTGCGTCCTGCAGCAGGAGATCACAGCTGCCAGAAGTAGGTAGAGCTGTTATTATCACCTGCATCTTTTGGTGGGAGAGAGAGGAGAAAGGTCAGCAGTCAGGTGGAGCTGCCCTGGACAAGAACTAAACGGGTAGCCAGCAGATCGAGGGAGGTGATTCTCCCATTCTGCTCTGCTGAGAGCCCACCTGGAGTACTGCATCCAGTTCTGGAGCCCCTATTACAAGAAAGATATGGACATGCTGGAATGTGTCCAGAGGAGGGCCATGAGGATGAGCAGAGGGCTGGAGCTCCTCTCCTATGGGGGCAGACTGAGAGAGTTGGGGCTGTTCAATCTGGAGAAGAGAAGACTCTGAGGAGACCTTCTTGTGGCCTCCCAGTATCTGAAGGGGCCTACAAGAAAGCTGGGGAGGGACTTTTTAGGATGTCAGGTAATGATAGGACTAGGGGGAATGGAGCAAAACCAGAAATGGGTAGATTCAGATTGGATGTTAAGAAGAAGCTCTTCACCATGAGGGTGGTGAGACACTGGAAGAGGTTGCCCAGGGAGGTGGTAGAAGTCTCATCCCTGGAAGTTTTTGCAGCCAGGCTGGATGTGGCTCTGAGCAACCTGATGTAGTGTGAGGTGTCCCTGCCCATGGCAGGAGGGTTGGAACCAGAGGGTCCTTGAGTTTCCTTCCAGCCCTGACAATGCTATGATTTTATGATTCTATGTTACTATGGATTTAATCTCTCTGACAACTTATGACAGTGATATTGCTCTCAAGTTTTTATCATCATGGTTCAGGCTGTGACACTTTCTGAGGCATACTTGGGTTGCTATAAAAACTTGAATTTGATAAAGTGGCCATTTTGGCATGAGTGGGAGGCAGCTGGAGAGTCTAATCTGTCTTTAGGAAGAGAGAGGTAAAGAAAATGTTCTGGTTTGGTTTTTGAACAAACTTTCTTGAAAATTCCTTGGGGTTCTAGGGCAGAGCATGCTTGGCCATGCTGCATAAAGGAAGGTGTACTTTCAGGAGTGCAGTTTTGAATATGGACTGAGGATATCTGCCAGACTCTGAATCTGGAATCAAAAGGCAGGACTCAATAAGCTAGTAAGCAAATTTGGCCATCTTATCTCTGGACCCAAGCAGTTAAACCTTTACCAAGCACTGATGTACCACATGGATTTTCCAGGACACCTCTCTGTTACCGTGGGACTCTGCATCTTGCTCCATTATGTGCTCCTTAAAAACAAACAAACAAACAAACAAAAAAACCCCCCAAAAACCAAACAAAGTCTTGATTTGCTGTCTGGCTGCTAAATTAAGAATTTATTTCACCTGGCAGTAGGACAACCAACCTTTTGGTGTAAGAAAGGACTGTGGCACCTGTGTGAACTTAGAGGTGTGTTTCTGCTGGAATACAAAATAGCTCTTGTTATCTCTGAGGCATGGAGAGGCCAGGGGTCTTTACCAGCTTCACAGCTAGGGAGGCTGAGGCTAGAGTGACACGTTACAAATCTCAGTTTCTTCAGTTTTGGTACTTTGGTTGGCAGTGTACCAAGGTAAGGAGCTAAGATTTTTTTGAGAAGCCTTTATAATAATGTCAGGGTTCTCCCCTCTACTCAGAGAATGGAAAAATTTAGCATACCAAAAGGTGAGTCAGCACATAAGGATATTAAAGCAGATTAAGGTCTTTATACAGAAGTTCTTGTTTATGGTCATAACAGTAATTACTTGAAAGACATTTCTCCTCATGCTTTCTACTTCACAGCTAAGGCAGGCTCTTCACATAACCATGACATCTGTAGCATGGGATGAGAAAAACAGCAGCTGAATCCTTTCCTGAGCAGTGCAATGAGCAAAATTTCCAATCACTTCACTACAGATGGGATTTGCTTGAGAAAGGCCACCTTTTTATTCCATTTCTTTTGGTACTGGTGTTGACCTTGTTGGTCATGACTGCCAAGGAGAAGCACTGTGTTCCACGTGATTAGATAACAGCATATTTAATAATAATTTGTAATGCTCTGTTACTTCTGACTTCTACCAGTCACTGCTGAGATAAATTCTGAATCACAGACTGGTAATCACTGACCTTCTGTGTGAAAGTTAAACAAGCAGAGAGAAACTGACTCATGAGGAAGTTCGGTGAGCAAACCAGCAAATGCAGTAGTTATGTCTCACAGAAGCTATCTCCATAGCGGGTATAATTTTAAAGTAAAAGGGCGGAAAAAAGGATTTTGTTTTGTTTTTATTTTATTCAACAATGGCAATGTCTATTCCTTCATAAGAAAACCAGGAGTCCTAACCCATTCCTCCTACATGTATTTTACCTTCTGAAAGATTGACATTTTCTGCAATCTTTTTAGCCAGCTTGTTTCTTCAGCCTGTCTTTTGTCCGCCAGTTTTATTCAGCCTCTAGAGTAAATAATGATATGCAGCATTTTTTTCTTTTTGTTTGTTGTGTGTAAACAGAGATTCTGAGGTGCTGTGACATGACTTCAACCTTTTGATCTTGTAGCATCATCAAAGTGATTTAACAGCCAGTCTTCCTCTTCTTCTGTGCTTTGCATATCTTCAACTTCCCTCTTCTTTGACATTGGTCCTCCAAAGCGCACAGTCTTTGTTATAGTAATTACTCTCTTCTTCTTGTATTTTGGTTACCATGTTTTGTGTCTTGTCTCCTCATCAGTCTCTTATTGTTCTGGATTCCTATACTACTCTGTCTGTGGTTCTGTCTAAGTCATGTTTAGTCAGTGGTAAGGAGATCAGAGCCATCTGTGAACATAAATCTGTTTGCCATCGTGATATGTAGCATGGTTTGGCACTTTCAGATCTGTTTGAAATTCATTATTGCTTCCAGTATTGAATTGAACAGGGCTGAAAAGAGCATGCATCCTTGGCTAACCCTTTGTCAACCAGAGCCATGCTGCTTCTTTCTTGTTATTTCATAACATTTAGTAATTTCTCTGGATGTTTTCTTCTGGATGATCAGATTCTTGCCAGTGTCTGGCATTCTCCAAAACTCAAAGGTCAAGAGAAATAGAGAGTTGTAAAACCAGGACAAAGACTCTAGGGTTAGTAATGCAAGACAAAGCTTTGGTGACTGTTTGGCATGCAATGTATAGAACGTTCTTGTATGAAATGCAGCATTGGAAACCCATGTGTAATAGCCTGATGCAAGTCCTAGTTCTAGACACTTCACTCCTTCTTTGGTTACAGCCTAACTGTGAAGAAATTCCTAACTTGTTACTGTATGAAATGCCACTTCCAGAGCAAAAGCTGTTACTGTATGTAATTGCCCCTTCCAGAGCAAAAGCCAAGATCTCTCCTGCACATTTGAGCTTCACCCTGTAGTAAATACTTTGGCATCTGCCAGTGTCATGCGTTGCCTTAAAGGCAGCTGTAACCTTGCTTCAAAGAGATGGCTGACATCAAGCTCAGGTCCACTTACACACTGTAGGGCACGTATCAGGATCTCTTTCACTTTGGTAGTACCACCTGGAGAAGTGAAAGGTGCAGAGGCCCTAAAAAGGCCCAAGTTAGGATTAATTAAAAAAAAAATGACAGCTACATGGTGTGCTGGTTTGGGGCCAGACAGATCGTCTCTTGCCCCGAAAGGGACAAAAGAATGAGACTCACACAAACGGATTGGAGAGTGATGGAAAGTTTAAATGGAAAAGCAATTGGTGAAGCTACAGAGAACTACAAACTACAAAGCATAGTGGCAAAGAGTATCCCAAAACGTACAGAACCCCTCACAGAATTCCCAAAGCTTCCCAATCCTTCCCTTCTTCCCACCTGAGGGTAAACCCAAACCCCCCAGGGCTCTTTCTTCCCCCTCCTGCTGCTAGGCAAGTCTCAGGCTGGCCAGGTCTGAGACTGCCCCCCCCTCCATTCTCCTCCTGGCATTAGGCCTAGTCAGGCCTAAGAGGCCCTGAGGATACTCCCCCAGCATTACCCGATAAGAGAGGACATCTCCCGTGGGAGCAGAGAGGGAAGAAAGAGGAAGAGAATGACTCTGCAGATGGCTTTATAGGGCGCAGGATTTATGGGTAGAAATACGTTGTTTCCTGTGCCCACCCCTGTGGGTGGGCACCCAGGACACCAGAGGTGTATCTCATGCGGCAGTGGCAGGGGGCACCCAGCCCAAACTGCCACACATGGAGGTGGGGGTTGTGTGGCCCTTGAAAAAGGGCCATTTCTCAGTGTGCAGTATTGAATGTGGAAGAGTTATCTGCTTGCCCAAGTTACTCCACAATTCCAGCTTCTCTTTTGCTATTTTTCATCTGTATGGAGGGGAAGTAGCACACCTGTGTTGTGGAGTACTGTGAGAGTTTGGGAGCAATTTGGATACTCATGTGACAGAGCTGTATAATTACCAAGGACAATGATTATACAAACAGCCCTCGGCAAGAGGAGGAAGGAGAGACACTTGTGACTGTTAAATGCCTTTTTTTCTTTTTAGCTACTTGGAAAAGTAACAAATATGGAGATAAGAGATAGTGTTAGAGTCAGAACCCAGAAGTATACAAAGAGTGGCACTTTTTTGGCATTATAGCCTGCTGGGGATCCCCAGGAGTATTGTGAAGGCAGCTACATCTGTACTACTCTGATGCAATGTCTTTAACTGCTGCTAAGCTGAAGGTCCTGATTTGTCTCTTTTCTTTGTAGGTATTTTTATGGTCCTTTCCCTCCTGTCAATTGTATATGGTGCCTTACGCTGCAACATCCTGGCTATTAAGATTAAATATGACGATTATGATGTCAGCGTGAAACCGGTCGCTTATCTCTGCATATTCATGTGGAGAAGCTTTGAGATTGCTACACGGGTTACAGTGTTGGTCCTTTTCAGTTCTGTGCTCCAAATCTGGATTCTCCCTGTTGTCCTAGTGAATTTCTTTGGATTTTTCTTCTACCCATGGATTCTCTTCTGGCAAAGCAAGTCCCCGTTTCCCGAGAACATAGAGAAGGCATTGAGCAGGGTTGGCACTACCATCGTCTTGTGCCTTCTCACCTTCCTGTATGCTGGCATTAACATGTTCTGCTGGTCTGCAGTGCAGGTGAAGCTCAATGATCCTGACTTAATTAACAAATCCCAAAACTGGTACCGCCTGACTGTATATTACATGCTGCGGTTCATCGAGAACGCCTTCCTCCTGCTGATGTGGTACATCTATAAAACTGATATCTACTTGTATGTCTGCGCCCCCTTGTTAGTCTTGCAGCTCCTGATAAGTTACTGCATGGCTATCCTCTTCATGTTGGTCTTCTACCAGTTCTGCCATCCGTGCAAAAAGCTTTTCTCATCCAGCATATCTGAAGGTTTGCTGTCCTGTTTCAAATTTCTCTGCTTCGTTTGCAAGCCTCCCAAATCCACCATACTGACGGACAAGGCGGAGGTGAAATCTCCTGGACGTACTGATGAAGTCTGGGGCAGTAGCAAGACAATAGATTCTCAAAAGGGGAATCCTCATCAGAGTGTTTCATCCAATGCCTAGTACAACTGGAAGCGAGTAGGTGCCTTTGGAAGGTGGCAGATCACCTGCTGGAAACGTTGTGTATCTTGGACGTCTTGTCTTGTGGATGGTTTTTTTTCCTTCTTGCAGGTGTAGCACTGCATGACAACTGACAAGCATACCTTTGTGGAAAACTTAGTATAAGAGTATGCCTATCTCTGTGTGTGTTTGTGTAGGGAGAGCAGTCATTTTTTGTAGACTTCTGTTTCAGAGTTTATTATCCTGTGCTTGTTTTGAAATCATCCTTCAAAAACTAGCCTGATGCTCATCTTACTCAGGAAATCTGAGGATGGAAGGAAATGCATTTTGTTTCAGGTAGGAAGTCATTATGGCATGCCACCCTTAGCATGGAAACAGACCACAGAACTTCACTATATATAGACTGTAGCTGTGGTCTGCTTTGAGCAGGCTGCAGACTTTTTTTCCCACTCTAATCAGTGTAATAAAATTATACTTCTCTCTGTGGTATAAGAATTGGACTTCTACAATGCACTGTACTCTAGGTTGCCAAGAAACAGCCAATTAGCCACTATTAATACTGAACTGTGACTGTTACTGAGGACAGAGAGGTTGGTTATTGGCTTTGCACTGTTTTACCCTCCATATTTGCTGCTTGTTAGTAAGGGAATTAAGTTTAACACATTAAATGTGATGTTCTGGAATAGCTCATTTTTCTGACATGATCGTTTACCTGATAATTTGCCATGTTCTGTTGTTAGACTGGTGTTCACTTTATGGAACTTTAAATATCTAAAACTTGGGAAGATAGTGTGAACTAGTCATGTAGGTGCTCTCCAGAGGGTATCTCCAGGGAGCAATTCAACCCATCTTTAAATGTTCTCTAAGGCACAAAATAGCAGTCATTCTCTGGAGGCCTGTTACTCAGTCAGTGTTAACCAGAAGCCTTGACAATTAGTTTTGACTATCTGTCTCTCTTTTAGATGGCTGAAGAGATGAACACTACACCCTGATTGTCAGGGAGTTGATACCACACTGTGCAGGCAAGTCAGTGACTTGTTGCATGAGGATAGAAGGCACTGAGTCCTTTTTGAAGCTGTGATATATTATGGGTAGTTTTACAGAAGTAGTTCAAAACCCTCTGACTTCTTTTTACCTCAGAAGTGTCACAGGCTTGAAGTCTGGAAGAGGAAACGGAAGTGGTTAACTCTTTCTTCTATGCACTATATCAACACAAATAATTGTTTCTATGTTTTATCAGTTGCTGAGAAAGCTTTAGAAGATGAACACTCAAGAATTCAGTGGAAATACACAAAACCAACTGTATTTGCAAAAATTAAATGAAAGCTTTTTGCACTTTATTTGCTTAGCACATTGTAATTTTTTTGAGTATTATACATTGTGGCTGCTAGCAAGCAATTTGTGACCCAAAACACCTGCTAGTGCCCTAAGCTTAGCCTCCATCCTGTCTATGTCTTCCATCCCATGGAGGATGTGAATTTCTTCAATAGGGATGATATCAGCATCGTTGTATTAGAAGTGTCTCAAGTTCAGGTCTGAGGTAATTTATCACAAAATGTGTCACGTGTAGTGCTGCTAAGAGATGAGCTGTTTTTTATTTATTTATTGCACTGTAAATTAACGTTTTCATACATCAGTTTTATAATGGAATTATTGTTTTCTGTTTTGCTTAATACATGTTTGTGTGTGGTATGTGTATGTAGATCTCATTAAATTGTTGGTGTGTGGTAATGGGAATTTTTGGCTTGAGCTTCACATGGGAACATACCTCACGTATCTGGGGAAGACACCAGACACTTCAGTTTTTAGAATAGAATTAGAACAGAATCAGTCAGGGTTGGAAGGGACCACAAGGGTCATCCAGTTCCAACCCCCCTGCCATGGGCAGGGACACCTCACACTAGATCAGGCTGGCCAGAGCCTCATCCAGCCTGGCCTTAAACACCTCCAGGGATGGGGCCTCAAGCACCTCCCTGGACAACCCATTCCAGGCTCTCACCACTCTCATGGGGAAGAACTTCTTCATGTTCTAGTTTCTGTCCCTGAGGAGCATAGAACAATGAAGTGTGACTCCTTTTAGACACTACAGTATTTCTCTGTACTTCTGTATGTAGCAGTTTCTGGCCTGGCTCTCTCTCTTGCCTTCCTTTCCCTGGCTGGTAGCTGCTGCTGAAAGCTGCTGACCATGCGGTCAGGACTACCTGCCATGTGTTTGGGCCTACTGCCTTGGGTTGGGTCTGCATCCCAGGGAATCCACTGCCATCCATACTACTCACAGACTAGTGAGAGTGGCGAGAGCCTGGAATGGGTTGTCCAGGGAGGTGGTTGGGGCCCCATCCCTGGAGGTGTTTAAGGCCAGGCTGGATGAGGCTCTGGCCAGCCTGATGTAGTGTGAGGTGTCCCTGCCCATGGCAGGGGGGTTGGAACTAGATGATCCTTGTGGTCCCTTCCAACCCTGACTGATTCTATGATTAATAGCTAAAAGCCTCTAAGCAGGGGATGGATGTTAGTTAGTTGGATGTTGTTTGTTGAGATCCATCTGGAATAACATCACGGTTGTAAGTTTTTGGCACTGAAGGTGAGACCCAATGAACTCAAAACCGTTTGTCTTAAACATGTTCTGTGACCTCATGTTCATAATTGCTCAAGTTCCTATTTTGACAGAGCAAACAAACTGACAGGGAATAAGCATTTACATATTTTAGCTTCTTATATCTCTTTCATCAGTTAGTCTTTTCATCTGCTTATTATGTCCTGTCTGTGTAGAGGTGTAGTCAGACAGATACTTTCAGGAAAATGATCAGGGATGGAGACAGAGAGCTGTTGCGGTTTAACCTCAGCCAGCCACTAAGGACCATGTAGCCTCTTGCTTTGATTTTGCATCTCAGCACAAATAGGCAATTTTCATGCATATGGTCAGAACAGTAACCTTAACACAGACATAATATGTGCAGTTTCCTTGCCTGATGCTACCTTTCATATGATCTGTGCAATATTTCAGAGAGCTTTTAACACTGGCTGGCTGTTTCCTACTTGGATCATGCTTTCTTCATTAGCTGACAACATGTGATGCCCCTAAAAAAAATCAACGTCTGTTCTTCTCAGAAAGATAAACTGTGATTAGAGAAGCATAAGACATTGCACATGCTGAGTGTTACTCATGTGGATTTGTCTGCGTACATCAGAAACGAACCAAACTACTTCAGAGTAAGAGGAAATTGAAAACCTTGCAGGGGAAACAGGTTATCAGGTGGGGACAGGCAAGGAATGTAGGAAGTGACAAATTACTTCTGTCTTGCCATGGAAGATGGACCTCAGTAACGATGTTGATGCTGTGCCGTAAAGATTGATAGTAAGGCAAATTCAGAAAAGGCTAAGGACTGTTGTTCCACTAACATCATAATGACTCCACTGCAATGATACCTGACTCTTCGGCACAATTTGCCATTGGTACAAAATGAAATGGAAGACCCCAGGGGCCCCAAGCACTTATCCATTAGTCAACACCTATAAATCACTTGCCCTATAGCAATCAAGCGCTTATGTGCTTGAGCTGCTCTCTTAATGAACCATATATCACTGTTCTTTCCAGGGTACAACAGCAAATGAGCAGGTGTCTCTTCAAGCAAGAAAACACAGAAAAAAATGGCAAGTGAAAGGGAAGGGAAAATTTACTAATGGGAGATCCAAAACTGAAAAACCCCACAAACTTTCTGTGGTCTCATCACTCATTCACAAGAAATTCCCAGTGTACTAGAAAACTAAATGCAATTTTATCACATTTCAGAGCACATTTGTATGGGAAAAGATTGGCAAAGGATTGGTGTATGATTTGGCAGACCCTCCCTACCAGGTAGCAAAAGTCTCAGCGAGGTGGACTGATGTCCCAGAATACAAAGGAAAATGTAGGTCACTGTAATTAACAGTTGAAAGCTCTGATTCTGATCCCAGGTGGACACAGCTCTCTACGCTCTGGCAAAAAACTATCTGGGAGAAGGATTTCTAAATCCAGCTGAGAAAGAACTGAGGTATCTCCTGTCTGTTGCTGCTCCCAGGAAATTCTGAGCAATGGAAATAGCAGAAAAATGTTAAGCCATTAAACCTTTTATGTTAAATAAGATCATAAAAGCAAGAAAGAGAATGAATAAATAATATTGTGGAGTTTGTTTTCCACAATCTAATGCACTAATTTTCATTTAATTTTTAACAGTAGTTGCTCTGGAAGTGCTAAAAGTGTTTTTCAGAAGGGAAGTAGATATGTGTGTATAAAGTGCTGTGAACGAGCTTCAGTAGCTGTTAATCCAATAGTAATTAAGCCTGGAAGAAAGTCATCCCAGTTCAAAGCTTAGGCAGTATGTCATTTGTGTCTTTGTTAAGTTTTCCAAAGAAATGGATGGATGTCTCTGACATTCCTCATTTTATCCCCTATTGATAGTAATGAAAATTAGAAGTCTTCAGTAAAAAACAGGACTGAGCCAGAGGTTGCATTTGCCACGTGTTGCTAACTGAACTGGGTCACCTCGTCACCCTCACGCTGAGTGGGAGAGAGGGAAAAAATCAGCAAAAAGCTACACTCCTTTGTATTTTATAAGACAAACTGCAGCAATATAAAGTAACACAGACCTGTGTAGTTAGGGTGTAGGCACTAGGGTGTTCACGCTGGATAGCTCTTCCTGTGCATGAAGTGGGATAGTGGAATACTATAGTAACCCACAGTCTCGGGGTGCCATTTGCATGACTAATGATAAGGCATGAACCCCATTATTGCTCCACAACAGAATTACAGAAATGCAGACAATAGAGAATCTCAGAAGTCCCTGAGTGTTGCAGAATCCCCAGCACTGCAGTTTTAGAGTGGCCTTAACAGAAGTCCCAGAAGCCCTTAACAGAAAAAGTAGCTAACAGAAGTAGAAGTGCCTAACAGAATCCTTAAACCCCTCAATCTTCCTCTATTGCTTGATATAGCTGTTTAAATGGCCTTTCTTATCTTTCACACTAATTCATCTAACCAATAGAATCCAGCCCTGTATATAAGCTAAAAAGAATTCCCCTGTAAAAGATGCCAGCGTGTCTGGAGAGCTGGCTTCTGCAGGATATTGTCCGTAGGAATGTTGTCATTTTGTTCTTCACAGCGTCTGACTCTCTGGCTAGAGAATCGTGCACTCCGCATGCATCCCAGCAGCTCTTGTTTGCAGAACAGCAGCTGCCACAGAACAGGTCTATAGCTGTGTAGTTATATGGAAGCCATTTATTCCACTGTCATAACTCAGACAATAGGAAACCCAGCCAGCCAACAGATAAACCATGCTGCAGATTTAGCTTCGACCTGGGGCCACAGGTCCTTCAGTGAAGCGGTGGCTTTTGGGTGTGTGTGCGTGCTCCCAGGTTGCTTTCCTCTACAATATTATAACATGCTGACAGTCAAGTCATGGATCTAACTCTAACCAGTGTGTAAATGCAGTAAAAAGACACTCATCTTCAAAAGCTGTTTTTTCTAAAAGATGAGAGACAGGTGATAGATGGGGAGCAATAGTGAAATCCTAGCTTGCCTCTCTCTAACAGCAGAAGGCTCGTCATGAGTCAAGTCTGTTAGATTTTCAGATTTCTCGTGGAGCATATAGCTGCAAAGGTCAGCAGTGGGACATGTGAGGGGGAGCTGGGAGCCTGAGGGCAAGAGTGAGGAAGTGACATTCTTAGAAAAGGTAGCTGCTGCCTGGAGCCTGTAGGTCATGGCAGCCACTGAACTGAAACTGCTGGTATTTTACCTAAGTTTCACACCAGTGACTTTCACTCTTGTTTTTGATTTGTTATCACCTGAAATACTTCCCCATGAAAGGGCTGGTTCCTGAATGGTAAATTAACATTTAACACAAAATGTAAGCTTAACATTTAGGGACAGTGGGCTTGTTTTCTTCCTCAGCTCTTACGGGTCTGTTAGAACAATTTCAGAGACTTCCTGGTGTCTTTAGAAGTCCTGCACGTAGCCTAATGATTGACAAAGTGCCCCAACAAACATCTAAGGAAAATCTGCCTCATTTTTTACTACTGCCCACCACCCTGCATGCTCCACCAGGATGCCTTGAGGAGCAGAATGACAAGGTCTTTCCCCATACAAAAGCACAGGAGATGCGCTGTCACAATCAGTCCAGGGATGGCTGCAAGGAGTATATGCAGACCGACAGAGATTGTGGAATCATTAAGGTTGGAAAAGAACTCTAAGATCATCAAGTCCAACTGTCAACACTACCATGACCACTAAACCATCTCCTGAAGTGCCACATCTACATAATTTTTGAACACCTCCAGGGATGGTGACCATCACTTCCCTGGGCAACTTGTTCCAATGTCTGACCACTAAAGAAATTTTTCCTAGTATCCAATCTAAACCTCCCCTGGCACAATACCCATTTCTTCTTGCCCTAGTGTTACTTACTTGAGGGAAGAGAGAGGACTTTTCCAGCTGTAAGAGCTGAGTAGCAGCCACCTCACTACAACCTCCTTTCAGATAGTTGTACATAGCAATAAGGTCTTCCTTAAGCCTTCCCCAGACTAAACAATCCCAGTTCCCTCAGCTGCTGCTCATAAGATAAATTCACTCCCCAGTGCCTGGCCTGGACCACTAACACCCTCTGAGCAGATGTGTCTTCTCATGTGTTTTTAAATTAACTCTTTGCACAGCCCACTCTTGGTCATGAGCTACTGAAGCACAAGTCTAGCAGGCTGTGAGGCACCTCTCATTGTGAAAATGGTGATGCGAATGTCTGTCAGGAGTAATACAGCTTTGGTGGGTCCTACTTGGAATCATGGAGCTGAGATAATGGATACCTGGAGGTCCTTCTCCAGACTCTGATTGTGAGCTGCAAATTGATAGCACAGCACTAGAAAAGAGATGGAATGGTAGGAAATAGATATCTGAACAAGGCTGCAACAGAAAAGGGAACATGGGGGGCAGGTCCATATGGTGGGAAGGTCTGGGATAGAATGAGTATGTCTCTTTCAGCTCCTCCAGCTGAGCTGGAGTCTCAGTTCTGGGTGCTGTGCTTGAGCCTGTCGGTGCTCCCCAGTGGGTGGCATTGCTGAGCCACCTTGCACATTCCCCAGTGCCTAGGCCCCCAAGCAGCCAGCATCTGGTGAACCACAAGCTTCCTTTGAGCTGTAGCTCATTTGCCATATTTTCAGTTTGCTAAGTTGAAAGTATTCTAGGTGATGCACAATAAGAGCATAGCAGAAAATTGCCCTCCCTCTTACATCTTCTGAGATACAATACACTATACTTTTGAGATGTTTTCCTGAGTGGAAAACTGCTGGTCAGCAACTCCTGGTGAAGTCCCTCTCTCCAAGCAGAGAATCATTACCCCAGGCTACACAGGTATGTGAAAAAATAGTGGATCTGGAGTCCTGGGAAGAGAAGTCTAGCTACAGAGGGAGAAGCAAATAGATGGCCATTGTGTTCCAGTCCCTGAGCCAGACTAGTGGATCATAAAGCCTGGCACCCTGCCAAAAGGCTGCAAGCTGGGCTCCCTCACTCCCACAAAAAGGCAGGTTATTTTGCATGGGATCTTATGCTATCCCGATGTTACTCCAGTTCTACCTGGAAACTACTGCCAGCTTAATGAAATAAAATCTCTGTCTGTGCTTGGGGTATGCCACTGGTGGTGGCTCTTCCTTCCAATAACACAGCAGTGTGCAACTATTCTGGCCTGTTGTGAGATGGTGCTGCTTGACTTCAAGCCAGGACTGATGTGGCAACTGGATCATACATAAATTGTTTGAATACAGCACGTGGGTCTCCCATGATCATTGCAAAAGGCAGTGTGAGGAAGTACTGGAGCAGGGAACTACACTGTTACAGTGTAAAACAAAGACATAGAAGGATCTGCCAGTCAGTCCTGGAATCTCACTGCTACTTCTTTCCTTGCTTACACCTCTCAATTTTTTCTGCCCTTCCATGTCTTAACATGGAATCTTTTATTTTGTAAACAAAACAGGAACAGCAGAAGTTTCAGGCTATGTCATTCTGTTGAGTGAAGGCAGCTACATAGAGAGACAGCTTCAGGCTGTGTATGAAATCAGTCCCTTCAGGAAAGACAGCTTGACAAGTCTCTTGTCTGCTTCTTCCTTTTTGGTGTAGAATCAGGGGAAGGTTGGTAAACAAGATTCAAAATAAATATTTCAGTCTACCAAAAAAAAAAAAAAAGGAAGAAAAGAAAAAGAGAAAAGGCTAATTGAAGTCTCTCCTTGGCTTTTCTCCTGCTACATGTGAAGGAGCTCAACAGCTTCAACTCAGCAACATCCTCATCAATTCAGGAGCTGGGTGGCCTTCACTGTGTTCTTTGTATCACTTTCTCTTTGGGGTTTATGCATGCAGAATGTTACATTGTCCCTTTTAGGAGGCAGGCATTAAACATCTAGGCCTATTGCAACTCCCAAGGAAATGGTGGAGTCACCATCCCTGCAAGTATTTAAAAGATCTATAGGTGTGGTGCTGAGGGATGTGGTTGAGTGGTGACCTGGTAGTGCTAAGTTAACTTGCATTAGACAATCTGAAAGGTCTCTTCCAACCAAACAATTCTGTGTTTCCAACTGATTAAATTTTGTGCAGGAATACACAGAACACTATTGTGCAGAGCCAGGGAGGAACTAGATTAATTAAGCAAGTGAGTAAAGTTACTACAAGGAAATAAAGAACCCCGAGACCTGAATACTGTTGCAAAACTGTCATGCTGCAAAAGGATCACTGTTCACTGAACTTTTCAGTGCAAAGAGGGATGAAAAATGTCACTCATAATCATCTAGCTTGAAAGAAATTTTAGAAACAGAATGGGCTAGTGTTTAATGTTTTTGCAGACTCCAGTTTTACATGCTCCTATGTAATTAATACACAGCTGCCAATGTTGTCTTTTCTTGTTCAGGATGCATTTTTCAAATTAGATCAAAGTACAGACCATGCAAGCCTTTGTAATGTTACAGTAAAGATGTTTCACTAATTCTGAGGGTGCAAGCACCAGAATTAAATCAAGGGTGACATGTGGCTGGTTTTGGTACCAGTTCTACCCATACCTGTCACTTGCAGCAACCAGTTAAAGTTTGCTGTGCACTGCCCTATCACTTTTGAAATGAATGGAAAAAGTTACAAATAGCAGATAGCTTTAGAGCACACCAGCTGTGGAAGAGTCCAGCACCTCTAGCCTCTATTTTGAGTTCAGGCATTGAGATCAGCTGTGTGCATTTGATAACTGCTAGGTTGGAAGCAGCTGAAACTGCTGTTTCATGGCCTATATTCAGGCTGTTAAGAGGACATCAGACTTTGTGACTGCTCTGACTGATCTAAGATCAGCCCCTTCTGGATTCGTGGCCGGCCAGAAACCTCCCGAGCCAGTAAATCTGTTTTTCACTGGCTCTGGTGCCTGAGGAGCTTCCAAGCAAGGCAGGGCTGCCAAAGCTCAGAGTATGCTGAATGCCAGCACTTGCTCACCCCAGAGAAGCTGTAGGTAACCTGAATTAAGGGGAAGAAAAAGGCTATGAGAGCACTTATATTTCTGGGCAGGGAGAATGGGCTAGTCTTCACTGCCTTCCTTCCCTTCCCCAATGAGTGTATAGCTCCCAAAGGCTAAGGGGATGAAGCCCTCTGCTAACATTCATTTGGGATGGTGATCAATGTGACTGATAGCAGATGACAGCCTGGCCTATCACAGAGCCTGTCAAATGAAGTTGCTGCAAACTCCCATTTAAGAAGTTTTGAAGTCTTCATTTAAGTTTTCAGTTACTGCAGCTTTGGAGGCTTCTGTGAAGTAAGATGATTAAAAGACTGTTTATGTGAAGAGGTAAAGGACTGCTGATCATCCCTGGGCTGTGTTTTGTCCCTTACATCTTTAGATCACTTGAAGGAATAATAATGCAGAAGTCGACTGTGTCATTCAGATAGCTACATTTGTCTATATGTTTTAGAAAAATGCAGAAATATATGAGGTTGGTGGGGTGTTTTGTAATTATGTGACCTTATGAAGGCCATATTCCAGGAGAAATTTAGTGAGGGCAGTAATATGTTCAGAAGTAGAGGTAGGAAGAGAGCTGCTAGCCAACACATAGGCATTTTCCCCGTTTACATTGTGACCAAATGTCTCATCACTGCCAGAATCAGGCCCTAAGAAAGCAAGTTTCTGAATGAGTCCAGAAACTGTGTCACCTTTCCGGAGGATGTGAGTCACACAGGTTTTATCTCACCTCCACAGCTCTTGCTCTTATTAGTGGTTCACTAATTTGGGCAATTTTCTACATCTTTCTCTCTGATCACAAAAGCAAAATGCTTGCTTTGTTGTTTTTTTTTTTTTTCTTATTCAGTGACACAGTTCCTGGTGCTGGGGACTCTGTGAGAGTACAAAATATGAAAAATAGCCTGTTTAGTGAGGCATGTTCTCAGTGTGGGCCCAAACAGAGAGGAAGTAGCAAGGCTTACGTGTACCAGACAAGAGGAGCATTAGATTACTTTTGGAAGCTTCTGTGGACATTGAACTACTGTAAGGTAAAGAATTCTAGTGATTATTTATGAAAGAGGATCAGCAGGAATAGTGACTCAGACCTGGGGTGATAAAATACAGAAAGAATTTAGAAGAGAGAACTCTTCTCTGCATTGTCTATTACATTTCAGCATTCAAAGCTATGTAAAAGTGGCAATGTGTTCTTTTTTTTTAGGAGAAAACCTGTCCAATTGTGTTACTGATTTTATTCTCTGTATCACAAGGGGAAAAAAATACACTATTTCCACAGTTTATATGCATCTGAATTATGAAAAGTTGTATGTGAAGACGATAAAGACATGGCTAAAACAGAACTATGGACATGATTCAATGGTTAACTTATTTCCTAAATGAATGAGAAAGGAAACAGGTTGCTGCAAGCTTCTGCTCTCACTTCCTTATGAGAGAAGACACAGACGCTGTCCCCGAAAGAACCAGGCCGTTGTGCACACTCGTCTCAGGCAGTCATGGGTAACTGGGTGGAGAATGAAGGACTGTCCATCTTTGTCGTTGTAAGTACCATTCTTATTGTGATTTGTGTCCAGTAAAAAGTTCTACAGAAAGCTGTACCAAGCGGTTCTGGCTGTGCAAGTGAATGATTCGTCTGACTATGCTGAGACTAGGGCAGCAAGTGCAGTGAGATGCTTTGAGGGAATAATGTTTTTAAGGAGCTTTGTCCAGTGTCTCGCTTGCTCTAGGCTTCCTTGTCAACTGAGGAATGATCATATGTTAACTTTGATTTGCTTTGTTAGAAGTAGCGAAGTAGCTGAGGTTTTTGGATGCAACAGTGTCTTCAGTTACATCTCACCTAACTATGTATGCTTCATCAGAGAAAGCCATTACAGCAACCACCCTTTCTTGCACTTTTATAAACAAAAGGGGATGTAACTGAAAGCAAAGTGTCTTGATGGGTATAAAGTTTGTATTAGAGTCAGATTCCAGAATTTAGAGCAGAGAGTTATGAATCCTTCATTAAGACAATTACTATTTGCATTGAGTTTGTACACAGCTTGCACAGAGGGGCTGTAAAAGTATATTAAATTAATGCTGAGCAAGATTTAAAAGTAAAATCCCAGTCATGTTTAAAAGAGTAAAGTAGTGCAGTCTTCCTTGAAGAAAATTTAGGCAGAAGTTAATATTTCAGTGCTTTCTTTTTTTCATTTCACAATGTGAAACAAGAGCTATAGGTGTACAATTGTACACATACACATACAATGTGTACATTGTACACATACAATTGTACACATACACATACATATATAAATACATATATAATACCAAAGTGTACTATCAGTTAAGGTATTGTTGCCAAGTGTGGTTAGAAGATACAAATACTTAGGAAAAAAAAGAAAGGGCATAGAACTTATGTATTTGTGCTCACTGAAGTGTGAACATCTATGCAAAAAATATTTCTGCTGGTTTGAACAATTAATGCAAAACTGTACTGTAGATGTGTAGCTCTAGTTTAAGAACATAATCTGGCACTACAGTGCTTCAAAAAGTAGTAACTGTGTTTGCTGTTACCTCCAGTGACTTGAAGTTGAAACTGCAGAGAGGTGAATTCTGGCTTCTTTTTCTCTTCCACCAGAACTGAAATATTAAAAATTATTTTGAAAGAGGAATAAGGAATCTTTTTTTTAGAGCCTCAAAGCTATAACAAGGTCAGCTAATAGGGAAAAATACTAATGAAGTCACTGATAAAGAAACCAGTTAAAAGGACAGTTCACTTGAAGCCTTACCAAAGTGTTCTGCATTGCCCTCTCCAGCTTTGTTGCATGTTGATTAGGTACAGAGTTGCCCAGCACTTGAAAGAAACAGGACAGGCAGAATTTTTATTGATTACCTCAATAAAACAGAAACATGGCAGCCTTAACCCCAGCCTACGTTGTCTCCATTGGTCCTGGCTAAGAGCATGGGTGCCTGCTAACTCTTCCACTCAACCCAAGAAGCCAGAGAGCATCATAGGTCCATAGACCCATTTTCAAAGGGTCTGTGTCCCCTGTGGGTCAGCACCAAGAATAACTGTGAGAGACCAGCAGGGATGATGCCAAACCTCTTGGTTTTCTGGGCATGCTGTCAGGCTGCCGTACATGGGAGTGGCACACTGTCACTTGAAGTATGTCTCCTAAGCATTTAATCCTGAGATGAGCTTAGTTTTTAATAAGGATTTGGGGATTTCCCATACACTGCCTTAGCATGTCGGAAATCCCTTTATTTCCCTGCATTTATGCCACAAGGGTAAGATGTTTTCAAGACTTAAACTAATCCCAAGTTTTTTAGATTGTCAACTGGGCCAAAGGACTAGCAAAACATATGCATTAGGAAGGGTGAAGGACTGCAATGTCACGGTTTCTAGCATCCTTAACCTGTAAACAGAGACTGGGTTTTCTCCCAGTTCTAAGACTTTCTCTCCTCTGTTTTCATACACCACCTAGTAAATCTACACTGATACAGATTGGTTTCACTATAGGATGTGAAATCAGTCAATCAGCATCAGGAGAGCAGGCGCCCAGATTTACTATGACAAATTTGGCCAGATGGGCTTTGAGAATCAGGTCTGAGAAGGGCTAATAGCCTCTCTTTTGTTAAAGAAACCTGCATCATAGGATGTGCAATTGTGAGAGAATACCACAGTACAGCTATGAAGAAGCCCAGTTTGGGATAGTTTAGACACTGTCAAAGTGCCCTGTGCTCAATATTTCCTGCTGGCTGATTTCAGATCTTCAGCACCTCCTACTCAGTTCGGCTATATGTGTAATTTAGGCCATCAGTATTTAGATCTCAAGCTTCTTTGTCACAGCTCTAAAGTCTTCCTCTTACATAGGTTAATATGTTTGAGAAACTGCCATTTGGAAGAGGCCTTTACCTTTAATGATGTTTGGAGATTCAGCTTGACTCACAGACTTAGCTGAACACTGGTAATACAATGCTTGTTATACAATCATGTCCAAACCTCTTGAGCTGTGCAAATGTTTCTACTATCCATTGCTATATTTTGGTTTATTAGCATTCCTGTGTGCACATCAGACACCATTGCCACCAGAAAAATTTCTATTGCCCTACTGAACCCTTCATACCCTACAGTACACCTCTCTGTGAAAACAAGAGCACGATGAGCTGGTTGGCCATTATTGAACCATGTGTAAATTTTGATGTATGATCTCTGAAAACAAACTATCAAGCTTCCTGTTCCATTTCTTTCAGCTTGTGTGGTTGGGCTTAAACGTCTTCCTCTTTTGGTGGTACTACCTTGCCTACGATGTCCCACCAAAATTCTTCTACACCAGAGTACTCCTTGGCGTAAGTAAAACCCA
The DNA here is from genome assembly GCF_027791375.1 of Indicator indicator. Taxonomy (NCBI): domain Eukaryota; kingdom Metazoa; phylum Chordata; class Aves; order Piciformes; family Indicatoridae; genus Indicator; species Indicator indicator. The sequence continues at coordinate 122,000,296 of NC_072010.1, read as the reverse complement.
TGTATTGTCTTGGTTATCATGGCATAGACAGAGTACACAGCATTTTTTTCCCCTAGTGCATTAAAGTGGCTGGAGCAGCAGGTTCATGCAGGAGTTAAAAGTTACATGCAAACAGATAACTGAATGCTGACAGAAGTTCAGTGCTTCTGAATAGAAAGCTGCTTGCAAAATAGAGAGAGATCCTATTCTAAAGTTGTATTCAGGTAACTGTTATGCTCCTGGTGATTAATGGGAGTGTGAATTGTGGCTGCTTAATTAAGCAAAAGATGAATAATATATTGTCATTGAACTATCGTGCAACCATTTCCCCTTGCGATTGCTTTTCATAGCATGAATAGTTTATAAAGCTGATGGCTCTGAAAAACAATCATCCTTCACATACTCATCAAGTGTGTGAACTGTAGGCAAGTGGTGAAGTGATCCTGGACCCTGGGCTATTCAATATAGTCCAACTGGTTAATGCAACATTAAGTGTCCTACTACAAACTTGCTTCCTAAGCTACCGCAGGTCATGACTAATTGACAAGGAAAATTAATTTGTTCATATATTTTCAAAGGCTGATCAGACATGAAAATCAGTCTTAAGCTTCAAATTATAGAACACAGCACTTTGTAAAAGGTTTGCAAAGACGTGGTTTAATTCAGCACGGCGTGAAATCCCATTTTGCGTACAGCTTCCCATCTATGGATCAAATTCTGTCCTTTGCAATCATAGTGCAGTTGCCTTTGAAGTCACGGAGACCTGTGCTTGGGTAACTAGAATTCAGCCTAATGTCCCACAGTCAGTAACTGTGATTTGAAACCTGAAAATGTCCCAGCCAATGCCAGGAAAGCAAACATCAATATTATTTCTTGTCTTCCCTTCATTGTGGTTGGAGTAATATGGTTGTTATCCCCTTCTTTCAAACAGCCTTCGTTCAACATCTTAACTCATCCAAGATGTGAAGAGCAATATTAAGAAAACATATTCCTAAAAGACAAGGGAACAAATTTCCCTACACTGCCTTCCCTGACAACACAGAACATAAAAATGCTTTCTTCATAAGCTGTCCTTCTGTCTACCGTAACTTCCCATCCAACTGAAACCACAGCAGTGAGACTTTCTTTACAGCCTTGTGTCAGATAACTCTACTAATGGCTTACCCTTGTATCTGTGCTTGGCAATTGGTTGTCAGATATGATGACGAGCACTTTGTACAACCATATTACTTCAATACTGGTGTCTAGCTGAAGGAATGTGTTCTGTCTGCATATGTGTCTCTGACTTGGCCAGAGCATGACTACTCTGAAATGTGAACATTGTCAAGTACCTTTAGATCTCACACTGCTGAAAAGTTGTGATATAATATAGAAATAAAATATATGCCTGGATAATGTCTCAAGTAAGGCATTTAATAACAGTGTCTCTCCAATTACAGCGTGCTTTGGCTCTGGCAAGGGCCCCTGCAGCTTGTCTGAATTTCAATTGCATGCTGATTCTGCTGCCAGTATGTCGAAACTTGCTCTCCTTCCTCAGAGGATCAAGTGCGGTAAGATGAAGAAAGAATTTCAAAATTTATGAAAGGGAACCTAAGCAGCCTTGCAAATGTACCAAGCAACTTCATCCAAGTTCCCCAAAAATACTTTGGGGATGTCCTTAATTAAGAAGTAGATAAGCCTGGAGTTTTGGTATGGGCAAGACTGAGATCTATATTCCAAGGGGTCTAGAGCTCTGTTGAAAGATTTAGCTTTGAATTAGCCTCCTTTCAGTCTGCCCTTTTTGCTTGCCTCCTGGGTACCACGTAAAGTGTAAAGTCCTTCTTCCAGTTGGCAGCAGCCATAGGTGGTGCTTACGTGTTTGCCTTGTTTGTCACTGTGTTGACAGCACTGGGTGTTGACCCATTTAGATCTGGACATCCTGCTCTATGTCTTCTGTCTTTGCAGGTTCAATTCTTAAGGTAAATTTAGTCTTCCACAGACTTTTGAGATGGGACGGGGTTTTTTTCAGCTAGTTCATAAATGATATTCCTACTTGTCTGAGCTGCATTTCCATCTCAAGATGAAATCACAGAACATTTCTAGCTCCCAAATGCAAATGTTATATGCAGCACTGAGGAACCACTCCTAAGGAAAGGACAACTGATTCTAAGTCACAGATGGAGAGGCTGCACTGGCTGTATCACAACCTTGAAATCTAGATCTCTGGCTGTTATAACAGAAATAATGCAGACTGCATGCCATGAGGTCATGAAAAAGCAATAGTCTCCCCAAGCTCATGAACTCTCTTTACAAATACATCATGATTCTCCCTTTCTTTCTACCCTCTTTGATATATACATGGTCAACAAAACTGTTTTACGGAAGTTGGTTCTCATCTGTAAATATGATATAAATTCTTTCACATAAATGAGACAGCCTTTGGGGGCTGACAAAGCAGAGTAAAAGAGGAAACAATAAAATTGATGCAGTGCTTTAAGAGGCCTTTGTAAGGGAAGAGAGTGAGATAGATACAAAGTAATAAGGAAATAATCAGAGACAGCGAAGGCTGTGCCTCCATATATCCTGACAGCGTGGTTGAATAAATGGGATGTGTTTGCCACATTAAACTTCTAAATTCCCTTTAGGAGTAAAGTCAGTGCCCTGGCCTTTTGAAGGCATAATGCTTGGAACTACACAGGCCAGGCTTTCAGTCTTGTGCTATACCCCTTCAGATTCTGCTACAAGAGCAGAGTCATACCCCAAACGTGTGTAAAAGGAAAAAAGAATAGTAAGTAAAACTTAGGGTTAAAGTTGCTCTTCCCCTGCCCTAAGATCAATTAGTATCTGCCAAAATTCAGAGCTGACTCTTCAGGTTGCAGAAGTCAATAATGAACATAAATTTAGTAAGAAACAGTGTTGCTGTTGGATGAATGCAACTGGAAAATAATGATGAACTCTTGATCATACAACATCTTCATGGGGTCTGAAACAGATTCCTTGGGGGTTGACCTGAAACCAGGTTGGGCAGAGGTCTTCTGAGGTCAAAGCAATAAAAGAGCTGGAGACACTTCTGGAAACAGTGCTGAAAGGCTTAAAACTGATTCCAAGGAATCAGAGAAATGCATGCTAGCCAGAACTTTATGCTCCTCATCCTGAACTGCCCATCTGCTGTCATTTCTAGCTCGACTTTTCTAAGCAGAACTTTGATAAAGCTGTCCCTATTGCCTTAGTATTTAATCTACAGAGTAAGTCCTCCTGCCTTGAGCACTGTGATACAATCTCACACAGGCTACACTGAATTTGCAAGTGAGAACCCTGCAGAGAGCTGCATCTCCATTTCTGCTGCCTGCCTGCAGTTTGCAATCTTGTTGATAGTGCAAAGCTGTATGAGGAAGTGAAGGACTCTGAGGATGAGCAAGGAAGTGAGGGAGAGGCATAAAGTAGGACTCTAATAAAGCTGAAGTTTGTTTAACTTCAGTTGCTTTTCTCCATAAACAGGAATTACCTCAGGAAGGAGGTAATTTTGTATCTTCAGCAGAACATGCACAGCCAGTGTGCCAGTAGCAGTGTCAGGGCTGTAGTGGCTTTAGCACGCGGGTACAACAGCTTGTGCTTGTTCTGTTGTTGTCTCTGATTAGCTATGCTCTGCAAGTGACACCTGTGAGGATCTGTTAAGAGAAATAAGGGTCTTAAAATGTCAAATAACTGACTGAAGGGGTAGTCACCTTTCCAACAGAAATGTCATTGGGTTTGAGGAGAGGGGAGAAATGTTCAAACCCACTGTTCAGTCAGGATGTGCTGGAAAGTCTTGCCCTTCCCATCCTACCACCCAGAAATCAAACACCACAGAGTTGTTTGTTATTAACTGAAAGAACAGCTGTGTTGTCTTTTCATGCCCTTTCTTGCTGTATTCATCTCTAAGTTAAAGAGCCTCACTACTGAACCCAGCTACAGCATTTTGCCATTGCTTGGCCTTCAGCTTCTTAAGCAGAAAGATAAGGTGGAAGGTGGTCAAGCAGAGTTGGCACTTCCTCTCTGTGATACAGTTTATTCTACAGTCTTTTAATTATGTCTCAAGGAGGAGGAGGCCAAATTTCTCCTGGCTGTTGTTACAGTTTACTGAAGTCATTGCAATAGCCCCAGAGCATTAGAGTTTGCCCTTTAAGCAGTGTCACAGCTGGAGAATAACTAAAGGAGAGAACTGTTTCCTGCTCATCTTTTTATCTGTACAACTGATACTTGTAAGATATTTAGAAATGGCCTGAAATGGAAGAGTAAGGCCACTGCTGGTATACTTTCACTAAGTAAGGAACAGATTAGAAATTAAACTGTTCTGGTGTTTTGTCATCCTTTCTTTTGTTTCACTCCTTGATGGCTTGGGATGATCAGCTCCATGCTGTCAGATGGGAAGATACTTTACCCCACCATCCAGAAAGTTAAGCAAACATCTGGGCTCTCTTAATTTGTTGTGTGAAGCACACAAATAGTTCCTCTCAGGAAATGTTTGTGTCAGTTTTCACAGTTTTTGCCAGTCAGCAAAAGCAATATAAAGACACAATACAGGATAATCATGCTCTCTACTCTGTGGAGACATCAAATGCTATCTTCACAGGAACTTGAAGTTACAGGAAACCTCCTTTTCAGTAAAACTTAGATGGGGCCTGATAGGAACCTGACATCATTTTTAATGCAATTATCATTTCTCTTAAGAACCAACTTCTCCATTTTTGTACTACACAGATTTATTTATTTATTTATTTATTTATAATTTCGGTTTCTCTTTTGGTAATTCCAGCAACAAGTTGTAAATCAATGTCCAGCAAGTACTTCCATAATTCTAGGGAAGCAATCACTTCGTATTTCCAACCATAAATGACCAGCACATTTGGGGTGGAAGCTCCCTAAGACAGTTATACTCAAACTTTGCAATCGTTTTATACATTGTGAACCACACCAGGTCCTATGCTAGCTGCCAGCTTGAAACTCTACCAAAGCAGACCCCTGCCATGGCAGACTGTGATCCCTCCTTCTGTTTATAACTTGTAACAGATAAGATATACTGGATGCTAAGTTATTTTACATTATCAAATACTTTGTCTCAATGGAACACGTGAAAACATTCTCTCATATTCCCATATTCTGAAGCATGGGGGGGAAATATTTTTATCTATATTTATTTAGATTTTTCACTAGCCACACCACCAATTGTTGTGCTCAGGGTGTCGGTTTTTGTCCTTGGATTTAAATAAGTATACAGAGATATCACAAACAGTCTTCAAGTGCTTCTTTTCTTCTTCACACCCAAAGTGCTGCTCTACCCGTGTCAGACGGCAGCTGGACAGGAACCTCACCTTTCACAAAATGGTGGCATGGATGATTGCCCTTCATACTGGTTGGTACTTGTATCTTTCTTTATTTATTCCCTTCTCCTGCATTTTGTACAGAATCCAAGTGGCATTCAGTTTCTTAAGGATATGGCAGGTGACCTGATTTCATTAACCTAAAGGAGTGATCCCTGACAGCTCTGCAGAAGGGAGAGGGCAGGATTTAAAAGCAAACCCCACACCCAGCAGTCCAAATGCCACAGGTGTTACCATCTGCAGCCACTGATGTGGTGGAGGAAGGTGGGGAATGAGGCTAATCCCACCCCGTGGTGCTGCCAGCCTGGCTCTAGCAGCCATCTGAGAAGATGAGAGCCATGAGATGCCACCAAACCTCTTCAACAGATGTGGAAGCTAGCACATTCCAGTGTGTCTCCAGGGAAGAGCACAGGGATCCAGCTCTGGCTGTGGGTTTGGGAAGTGGGGCTCAGTCAGGGTGCTGGGTCCTGGAGCAGGGTCTGGGTCCCACTTGATTTGTTACTTCTGGGTTGGGATTTGATGCTTCCAGCCTGTGAGTCTCTCCTTGGGAAGGGAGAATGACTCTCCATTGGGCTGGTAATGGTGGGGTGGGCAGTTGCTTTGGCTTTCTGTGAAACACCAGCTCCTGATGTCAGAGCCTCAAAGCTGTGTCCTTAGAGCACTACAAGTGAAGCCCAGTTAAGCTCCTTACTCCTTACCTTTGCCTTTGGCTGGCAGTGAGCAAGGGTGACTAAGCTGGACTCCAGCCCTCTGGGAAGCTGCAGAGGTGTTCTACCAGGGCAATGTCCTGGCTATGAAAAATAGATTTTTTTTTAATAATTAAAAAAAAAAAAAAAGGCAGCAGGTTACCCAGGGGTATTGTGGAGGCTCCATCCCTGAAGATATTCAAGGTGAGGCTTGATGGGGCTCTGAGCAGCCTGATCTAGTTGGGGATGTCCCTGCTGATTGCAGGGGATGTTGGACTAGATGATCTTTAAAGGTCCCTTCCAACCCAGTGTATTCTATGATTCTAAGACTTAAATCAGTTTCCAAATATTATTTTGCACCTGGTAGAGTGCAAAAAAACAAATAAGAAAGATTATTTTTCTCATGAAATGTCAGCACCATTTAAGACACTGGTTAATAAAGGGTGTTTAGCTGTGCCCTGAGAACCAGATACCCTGTCTTTAATTCTTCTTTAGACTTATTTCTTAGCTGTCATGTCTGAAACTAATAATAGAGATTATGAAAGAGAAAGATATAAAAAACTTGGACAGGCCATGGAAACGTTTCCATATTTTATCTCTCATTTTGTTTATTAAGAATCCTGTCTCAATGCAAGTACCTTACAAATCACATATCCTAGAACAGTCTTTGTATCAGTAGATTACTTGAGCTGAGCAGGTTCCCTTTCTGAGCTGTGGCTGAAATCTCATCACCACTTCATAGAAAAGGAGCAGGACAATGCAGTTAACATAAAGCCACAGAGGAGGTCTGCAGCAGAGGTTGCGTTGTTGTGGAGTGTTGTGTCTGCACCCATCAGGTCCTCTTTTGAAGGTGAATAAGTGTCTGGTAACACCAAAGGGGAAATGTTTAGAAAAGCGTTGTGCAATAATGTGTGGTGGAAGTAGTGTGGAACTCCTCAGCTGTACTGGGTTTATGGATGCATCCGGCTCAGCAAGAACATTATTAGTGATTATCAGCAGTACAGCAGAGCAAAACACCAACAGCAAATGTGATACCAGAGAGATCCAAATTTGCTACTTGGCTCTTTTACAGAATTCTTGGATGATACTAACAAACAATTTAAGTCATCCCATTCTTCAGTTTCCCAGTATTAGGGAACTATTACATGAACTGTTGAAAGTCTTGGTTGAACAAAGGCATCATGGAAACTTCCTTTACTCGTAGAATCATAGAATGGTCCAGGCTGGAAGAGACCTCCAAAGGTCATCTAGTCTGACCTCCCTGCAGTCAGCAGGACATCCCCAACTAGATCAGGTTGCCCAGGGCCTTGTTGAGCTTCACCTTGAATATCTCCAGGCTCCAGAGAAGGGGCCTCAACCACCTCCCTGGGCAACCTGTTCCAGTGTTCCACCATCAGAACTTCCTTCCTTCCATGGTAAATCTCTAACGGTAGCACACATCAGTCATCTGAAATTGTGGAAGAAGAGGGTGAGAGGGGCAGAGGTTTTAAGGTGCAGTTGACAAAGGTTACAAAGTTTCAAATGTCATCCTAAACAACTGAATGATTACCCGCTGAGTATCTTGTGCTTAACCCTGGTTATGTCTTTCCTGTCACTCCTAGCCATTCACACCATTGCACATTTATTCAACGTGGAGTGGAGCGTGCAAGCCCGTGTTGAAGAGGAAGGAACTCTGGCAGCTGCACTTTCTAGCCTTGGTGATAAGCCACATGAAACCTATGTCAACTTTTTTAGAAAAACTATTGGGGTAAGTGACATTGAGCTGTGAAGAGTCATTATTACACTTGGTTAGATGTTCATACAAGACTGTTTGATCAGAGTGCCTGTTTCTGTTGTGCACAATATGGGTCTGGGCCATCTTGCAGCAAAACTTCATATGATTCATTCTTCTGTATTTATCAGTAATATTGTTGCTGAATTTTGGAAATCATAGAATAAGAGAATGACTTAGGTTGGAAGAGACCTTAGAGGTCATCTACTCCAACCTCCCCTCCATAGGCAGGGCAGCCTTTCAACTAGGCTTGGCTGCTCAAGGCCTAATCCAACCTGGCGTTGAACACCCCCAGGGAAGAGGCATCCACACCTTCCCTGGGCAGCTTATTCCAGAGTCTCACCACTCTTGTACTGAAGAACTTCTTCCTAAGATCCAGTCTAAACCTACTCTCTCTCGGCTTAAAACCATTCCCTCTTGTCCTATTGATAGAAACCCTTATGAATAGTCTCTTTCCAGCCTTCCTGTAGGATCCCTTCAGATACTGGAAGGCAGCTGTAAGGTCCCACACAGAGTCTTGTCTTCTCTAGGCTGAAAAATCTCAGCTACCTCAGCCTATCCTCATAGCAGGAGTGTTCCAGCCCTTGGATCATCTTTGTGACCCTCCTCTGGACTGACTCCAACAGCTCTGTGTCCTTCTTATGCTGGGGACACCAGAACTGGATGCAGCATTCGAGGAGTATTTAATTTTTTTTTTTTTTTCACCAGAGGATTTCAATATTGTTTTAAAAGATGATGTCAACACCAATACCCTGTAAAGCAGTCTTCTGACTAGGGTAGACATGGCACAAAGAAAGGCACACAGAAATTAAGGCAAAAGTTTTGATCTAAAAGCATCCTAAAAGTTTTGGTCTGCCCTAGTTCTGGTTATAAAAACCAAAATTACAAGAATTACCAAAATTATATAGACCAAAAGCACTGAGCATCCTGTCTGTGTGTGAGTTACAAGACCCACAGCTGCACAATGCCACTGAAAAGGAGAGTTTTCATTTTGCTCCCTAAGCATGGGTGTAGAATTCCAGATTTTAGTAAAGGACAGTACAAATGTTTTCACCTTCCCCATGCTCAAATTGCTGAGCAGTGGCAGAATTAAAATGTTCAATGTGTGAACCAGTGGAAATCCTTTTCTTTCTACTTCCACTTTCTTTAGTCAAGGTAAATCTGCACTGTAGCAAAACTGGAGTGGGATTTTGGCATCGTTCACAGACAGGTTCACGCAGCATGACTTGAAGACTTGTAACAAGGTGAAGGATTGGGCAGGTGACACAGAGGCTCTACTTTGATGTAACCCTTTCCTCAGACCAACATGTGCTGTTATTTTATAGAATCCTGTGGGAGGCCTCTATGTGGCTTTCACATACTTGGCTGGTCTCACTGGTGTTGTCATCACGCTGGCCCTCATACTAATCATCACATCATCCACCAAAACCATCCGAAGGTCCTATTTTGAAGTATTTTGGTACACCCACCACCTCTTTGTCATCTTCTTTATTGGCCTTGTCATCCATGGTGCTGGGTGAGTATTCCCACTTATGCATGGTAACTACTGGATCTTAATGTAAAGCTCTTGACACACATAAGTATAGGGACTTTAAGCAGCAGGGGGTTTTGATGGTGGTGATAGGGCAATAGAGGCTCTAAGAACCAAGAGCCTCTCACTGATAAATGCCACAACCTATTCCTGTGCATCAGGCTTTGTGAGACTTTGGCATACCTAAGATCACTGATATTCAACTCTTTCTGACATTTTAATTGGAAAGCTCTTTCTCAAGGTTCCTGTTTCTAATTGTTAATTTGTCTTTCTCTCACAAAATGAATTGCATCACACAGATTAGCATAAGAACTGATACAGTCTAGAATTTTGTTGGGTAAATGAAAACTATAATGACACCAATCTGTCTTTCAGACTTGCATGAACTTCAGTATCTGCAGCATTTCAGAATAGATTAAATGGCAATTTTAGAAAAATTAACCTTAGTTCTGTTTTATAATACCACAGAAGTGCTGGGTAAAGAGATAAAAAACAATTAAAGCATCCAAGCCACATTTCATTGTTCATACTTACACTATATTGTCCATTTTGAAGGAAATTCTGGGTGCACTAGAAAGTGTGCTTTGAAAATGCCTGGCACAAATGACTATTCAAAAACACTTCCTCTCAGTCCAATAGTGACAGAGAAAGGACAAATATGAGACTAGAACAGGAAGAACAAAAATAGAAGGCAGATGAGAATTGCCACCAGCATATTTCTTCATTCCAACTTCCAAAAGAAGAAGAAGTTTTGAGCAAAACCTGTTGAAGGAAAGCAACAACTTGTTTCCTGCAGCAAATATTGTATAATTACTGACAAAATAGCCAAACTTGCCCCAGCAGTGACTACACAATGCTATCAGAAAGTAAGCATTGCTCTTTCTAAAGGCCAGTGAGGAGCAGATCTTTCATAAAAGTTGACATTTTCTTTACTTTCACATTCAGTGTGTTTCCACCATTTTATTACACCATACTGAAAAGGTAAGAATTTGGACAGCAGTGGAGTTGAACACGGTTGTCAGAGTAGTTCAGTTGTCTTTTGGAAGGAAATAAGCACAGAAATATTATTATCTGTAGAGGGAAAGATGCTTTCTCTCTGTGAACTCAGTGCCCTCACTTATTTGGCCCTAAAGGCAATAATGACATTTTGAGTTTAGTAAAACTACCAGCACATAAAAAAATTGGAAGGCTTGTTGCACTCGAGGAAGGCATCATGAGTGTGCAAAGATGGATGTTATGGGACAAGTATGATCTTAATTACAGTACTGGAAGAGCATCTATGCTGAGTAACAAGGGAAACTAAGTATTTTCTTTCTCTTATTACAGGGTACTGAGATTTTCAAACTTTGAATGGAGCATAGGGCAAGGCAAAAACCTTCAGGGCCACTTTTCCTTAAGCAATGGGGAGCTGATTGGCAGGAAATAGTCTCCTCCCATTCCAGTAACTCACCCCAGAGGGTAGCTGAACCCGTTGTCACTAGTGGGGAAGTAAACTGTGACTGGTGATGTTCCCACACATTGCAGCTTGTGATGCTCCTGGGACAGTGTCATTGGTTCCCTTTATTTGTCTGGCAGGATGTTAATCAAACTTTTAATGAGGAAGAGGTTCATCAGTAATATTTATGACCAGTGCAATATTTTAACGTTCAAGACTGTGCACTGGCTTTCTAATAATCCTCTGATTGATATATCTGGCACTTAAAGCTAGGCATACACAGGACTTAGATACCATGGGTTCTTTGAAAGATCAGAAACATAGTCCAGAGAATGGAAACTTAACTAGAATAGCAGAAAGAGAAGTCATGGGAAGAAGGTATCAACCATATCATGTTGGCATAAAACTGAACAGCCTGATGAGAAGAGGACTGTTTCTAGGGAAAGTCAGCAGATCTTAATCTGAATTTTTCTACTGTGACCTTCATCCTACTAATTGACATCATTTTTTGGGATTCTAACATACCTCTGAGGTTAGCAGAAATCCAGACAGAGGCAGGAAATAGTGAACAAGATCAGAATATATTTTCCCCCTTAAAAACTGTCATTCAGCACTCGCTCTGCCACTGGAAATACAGCTGAACAGTCAGGCTTCTCCAAAATAACAACAACAATAAACCAAACAGAAAATCTTAATCAAGCAAAATTATAGAGACCAGATCATCAGCTGACATAAGCTGGTGTAGCTGGCACAGCTGCTTTGGGTGAGAAGCATTTGTGTGCATTCACAACCAACTGAATGGCTATTCCATAGCTTTAGAGGGGAGGAAGGATGGGAGGAAGAATGTAAGTAGGAAAGAGAATAAGAAAGAGTCCTCCAGATTCTCTGAGATAAACAACAGAAATAATTTCTTTACTGGTCACTAGGAAATTGTCTACCTTGCTCACTGCAGGTTTTGTTTTTATTGAAGAAAAAATAATTACATCATTTCAGATAGCTCTGAAGAGAATTAATTTTGCCTATTGTGATCACACCCTGCAAACAGTAATGAACACACCTCACAGTTCCTTACCTAATTTTGTAGTCAATATTTTCCCCAACAAAATTTCCTCCCTTTTTTTTTCACTTAAATAGTAATTTTGTGAGTTGGTTAGAGCAGTAAAGCTGTAGCATTGCAGAGGTCCACAGCTCCACATAAACAGTGTAGTAGATAAATAGAATAAAAATAAGGGATGGATACCTTAATTTTCGTTTCATTGCCTTAAATGGTTTTTATTTGTTTCCAGACGTATTGTACGGGGGCAGACAGATGAGAGCCTGGAGGAACATAATCCAGAGATTTGCTACAAGAACTTCACTCACTGGGGGAAGAAGGGGGATTGCCCAATCCCCAGGTTTTCAGGGAATCCTCCTATGGTAAGAACAGTAGCCTTGAGTGTAAATCCAGTTGAAAATGTTTACAGTTTACTCTTTTTGTTAAATAACTCATGCACTTGCTGTAGAAAAGCAGCTGTGTAACCCACAGTGCTCTTCAGTGGCAGTTTAAATAAAGCAAGAGATTTCAACACCATGGATTGTAAACAGAAATGGACTGCAGACAGACAGGCAGCTCACTTCCAGTGTAGTGTAAAATGACCACAATTAATAGGCAAAGAAAAAGAGCAAATTGTATCTGAGAACTGTTCACATAAAGTGTGTTTTGTGGCTTGTGGGGAATTCTAGAAAGTGCTATAATTCATATTATAAAAAGTTTTGCGTTATTAATGGACTAATGATCATTAATAGAATATTAATGCCTCTGGAAACGTGACTTGAAACTTCATCTTTTATTGACTAACCAAGCACATTTCAGCCTGATCTGTTAACAGAAGCAACATCTTTTCCTGCAATAATATGGTACTGAGTCAATGATACATTCAGAGCTTTACTCCACATTTCACTTAGTTACCTTAATTTTTAGACAAATACAAAATCCCTTGTGGAAAAATATCTTGCTGTAACTCTAGTAGCAACTAAAACGCCAGCTGCAACTCTCAACAGAGAAATAATTTCCCTCTCTGACAAGAAGTAATTTTGAAGGTGTCATAGCTCTTAAAGGTTCCCTGCTCTGGTTGATAAAGAGCCTAGATTACTTGAATTTCATCTCTGCTTAGAACATTTCCATGACTTGATTTAATCTAAGTTTCCATGACCATAACTTGGCTTCTTATTTTGTTCTCCTTACAGACATGGAAGTGGGTAATAGGTCCCATGTTCTTGTACCTGTGTGAGAGGCTGGTGCGGTTGTGGAGGTCACAGCAGAAGGTTGTTATCACAAAGGTATGTGTTGATGCTATGCTTAACACCAGGCAAAACATTACCAAGCTTTCCAAAAGGTGCAGCAAAGTCAGCAGTTCCTACACCACAGACAGTGCCATCAAGGAAAAGAATGTTCTGGGTGCTGTCATGATGCTAACCTCTGTCGTGATGCTAACCTCTAAACGTAGCCTGCCCCTAAAAGAAAGCAAGAGGAGGACATTAGCTAAGGCACAGGAAGAGAAATTAATTTTCTTTCTATTGAGTGAAAAATTCAACAATGTAGAAATTCCACAACCTTAAGAGTAACTTAAGATAGCAAATCTTTGTTTTCAGAGCTACTCAAATATTAGTTCTTCTTTTTCAGCAGAACAAATTGCACCTGAAAAGGATAGTTAGGAGGTCCCTGTTTTTTGCAAGGAAAGCTAATGCTGAGCTTCCATTCCCCATGGTGTGTTGCAGAGATTAATCCTGGTTCTAAAAATCTGACAGTCAAATTAGCATGGCACTAAGCTCAAACAAATAAAACTACCTTGGCCTTTCCCAGTGCAACGTCTTCTCATGGCACTGTGCTGCATCTTGTCGACATGCCCTGTTCAAATCATAGCAGGGTTTGGGGGATGACATTAGGTGACTCTCCTGTGCCCTGGAACAATGCTGACATGTTGGAAGGCTCCTATATGCTAGGGTGCTTTTTGGTAATTTTACCAAAGTATCTCTGAGCCATTTCTACACCATATGTCTATGGCTTAGTTCCCTCTTGGCAGATAATTTCTTCCACGATCTTAAGCACTATTATTAATACCTGCATTAACAGATAGAGAGACTTAGTTCTTCATCTTGCAAATCTCTTCTGAAAAATGAGATTAACCCTAGCAGGTAACTCTAGGATTAAAAACTCTTAGTGATGGAAATATTAGCCTTGTTTCTAAAAGATTGCTTCTATTTATTCTTGGCTAATGCCCATATTACAGTTGTCACACAGCCATAACACAACAGCATCGCTTTCCATGCTACTATCTGTCCAATTCCCTATCTGTATGACAGCCCTATGGTTTTGCCCCTATACATACAGCCAGGTCCATTAACACTATCATAGAATCATAGAATGGTTTGGATTGGAAGGGACCTCTAAAGGTCATCCAGTCCAACCCCCTCTGCAGTAAGCAGGGACATCCTCAACTAGAGCAGGTTGCCCAGAGCCCTGTTGAGCCTCATTTTGAATATCTCCAGGGATGGGGCCCCAACAATCTCCCTGGGCAACCTGTTCCAGTGTTCCACCACCCTCCTGGTGTGTGTCACTGTGTAATGCACCTCTGGAATTAACAACATGAATACACATAGATCTGGTGATGTGTTACAAGATGAGACAATCTGACCTTTTGGACTGACTGCAAGCGTGGTGTGAAAAAACACTTCAACCAAAAATTCACCATGTCCAGTTTTTCATCTGTCTGTCAGGTGCTGTTCCTCACTTGCAGTTGTGTCTGGGAACTTCACCTTACCCTGCTAGCAGATGATGATGTTAAAGATGGAGGATGCAGATACATCCACTGGACAGTGAAGACAGCCTTGTTGCTTTCATTTTGTTTTCCTTTGTCCCCCTGTAGGTGGTCATTCATCCCTTCAAGACAATTGAGCTCCAGATGATGAAGAAGGGCTTCAAGATGGAGGTTGGGCAGTACATTTTTGTGAAATGCCCAGCAGTGTCTAAACTGGAATGGCATCCATTTACATTAACCTCTGCTCCAGAAGAGGATTACTTCAGCATTCATGTCCGTATTGTAGGAGACTGGACAGAGGGCTTGTTTAATGCCTGTGGATGTGATAAGCAAGAATTCCAGGAGGCATGGAAGTTGCCCAAGTATGTACAAAGAGTTTCCATGGTCAAATCAACCATGGAAGTTGCCCAAGTGTGTACAAAGAGTTTCCATGATAAAATCAACCAACACATATGACAGTTTAATTTTTGCACAACCGGTTTGGTGGGACCTCTGATACAATCCTTAACTATTTCCATCACAGATGTGGTCCTTGGATGGCTCTTTACAGTTTCTTCCTATCAACCCCACCTCATATTTTGCTGACTAGTATTCAGCCCAAACGGACGTTGTAGCAGACAAACATCTTACCTTTTTATTGTTGTTTTAAATGGTGTTCATAAATATTTGCTATTGATTTATTAAATGTGCTTTCAATTTCAGGATAGCTGTGGATGGTCCCTTTGGAACAGCAAGTGAGGATGTATTCAGATATGAAACCGTTATGCTGGTTGGAGCTGGAATAGGAGTCACCCCCTTTGCATCTGTACTCAAGTCTGTCTGGTACAAATACTGCCACGATGCAACCAACCTCAAACTCAAGAAGGTACATGTCCTCTTCCCCAGAACCCTTGTAGTCATTCACAGGCTGACAGCCCAAATCCAAATAGCCCCAGAAGAGGTGATCTGACTTCAGGCATATGTGAGTCCTAAGAGAAAAGTCCAGTTACCTCATAAGAGGGTCAAAAGCTCAAACACAATGAAAGGAAAAATAACCTATGAGCAAAAGCACACATGCAAATTCTGACTGTGGCCCTAGGGACTTCTACCTGCAGTGGACATGCTGTTCAATCTGCATGAGAAGCACAAAGTCCAAGGCACTAATACAGCCTATGAAAATATTGCATTCCTTCCCTAAGCACAGAGAGCAACTTTATGTCAGTGGAAGAGCACTGCTACCATCCTCCTCCCCCATCTTGCCCCTGGAAAGCCCCTGCGCAGAGGTGTGGAGAGGTATTCAGAGTACAGAACTGGTTTTGTTACCTGCTTTAATTTATCTTGCCTCCCAGCAGGCAGGAAGATAGAGTCTATGTCTAAATCATTAATTTATATCCTAATAAATGGTTTTATAAGGATGTAAATGGGGAAACATCATTAACTAAATAATGTAACCTGCTGATGGATGAGAAATAGAAAGATGTTTCCTTGTTCTTGCAGTCACTCATTCTGTTTTGTAACCCTCACAGCATCAAAACTCCTGAATAGCTTCAATAGCAACCTACCTATCTACTGAAGTGGTCAGGCCACTTTCTACAGGAACTCTACAATCCTCATTCTGTCAGCAGACACACAACCAGAAAACCATAAGTGCTTATGTCCCCTGACAGCTCACTCTTGTCTCTTCCAGATTTATTTTTACTGGCTTTGCAGGGACACTCATGCCTTTGAATGGTTTGCTGACCTCTTGCAGTCTTTGGAGGCTCAAATGCAGGAGAGGAATAATGCAGAATTTCTCAGCTATAACATCTACCTTACAGGCTGGGATGAATCTCAGGTAACAATAGGGTGGAAAACACCACTTACATGTGCAATGAGGTTGATGTCAGCAAGTCTGTTATGCTTTGGGAAATGTTCAAATGGTCTTTATCCTGGGGCCTCTGTCTGGGTCTCAGAGGTTTTAAATGCAGGCATGTATTAGCCATCAGAAGCTACATGGGATCAGCTGCTAACATGCATTCTGACTTCCTTTCTGGTTTACTCTAGCTGTACTCCCTGGGAAGCAGTCTTTCCTCACAGCAGCAACCTTAGCTGCCCATGCAAATATCTCTAAGACAGGCAGTACTGCTTAAAGCACAAGTAATTACATCTGGGACTGGAGAAACTAATGCACAAAGTTTGAGCAATGGCAGACATATTTGTTTCAGGACTCTCAAGTTCTCTGTCTAGTCCCATGCAGGTAGGTGACTGTAGGGATACAAAGGAGCAGCTCTTCTATGAACTGCTTGAGAATGTGTGATTGAGTCAGGAAAGGTGCTTATCCTGCTACTTTTCATGATATTTTAATTTACTTATATCTCACTGTTTCACCATGTGCCTGAGGTGCTGTAGCTCAGCTAGATGGACAGGGAAGGTGGGAGCAAGATAAGAAGTTATCACACATGCAGTGGGAAAAAAAATGGAACAGAAGAAGAAAAGTCGTACAATTTTTTGCTTGAGGAGAAAGTTACCTGTAACTTTTTTCTCATACAAGAGTGCTGCAGAATTCCATGAGGCTTTAACTGATGTCCTTAACCACATCTTTTCTTCCTGGCTTTGCTTAGCTTAGCTGGTCTGTGTGAAAGTTGCACAGGGAGGGTGGAGAAGACCTCCTCATATGGATCAAACTTTCCAGAGATCAAACTGTCAGGACATCACTAAGGTCAAGGGACTTGTATTACTGTACCTGAAGGGGAAGTTTTGGTTAATCCTTACAGCTTTATTTTGCAATTCTTAGACTAAAGCAGTTCATTATAAAAGGAAATGGGCTTAAGTTGTGCCAGGGGAGGTTTAGATTGGACATTAGGGAAAACTTCTTTACTGAGAGAGTGGTGAGGCATTGGAACAGGTTGCCCAGAGAGGTGAAGTCATCATCCCTGGAGGTGTTCCAGAAGCGTGTAGATGTGGTGCTTCAGGATATAGTTTAATGGCCATGGTAGTTGAGTTATGTTTGGACTCGATGGTCTTAAATGTTTTTTCCAGCTTTAGTGATTCTATGAGATGTAGTTAGTTGCTGTGTCCAGTGCTTCATGGCTTTAACTCTTGACATCACCCAGTCTGGGGAAAAGGAAGAGATAGACACTGACAGTCAGCACCAATGTTAGCTTTCCTTTCTAATTACCATTAATTCCATATTCTCAATCAGGAAATAATTCATAGAATCATAGAATAGTCTGGGCCAGAAGGAACCTCCAAAGGTCATCTAGTCCTCCCTCCTCACAGTCAGCAGGCACATCCTCCACTAGATCAGGCTGCCCAGGGCCTCACTGAGCCTCACCTTGAATATTTCCAGGGAAGGGGCCTCAACCACCTCCCTGGGAAACCTGTTCCAGTGTTCCACTGCCCTCATAGTGAAGAACTTGTTCCTAACATCCAATCTAAACCTGAACACCCCCAGCTCCCTCAGCCTGTTATTGTAGCAGAGGTGCTCTAACCCCCTGATCACTGAGTGTGTATCAACATTATTTACTTTTTTTTTTTAACAGAACATAATGCTGCCATATCTAACTCTGTCTTTACATTGTCCTTTGTGTTTCATTTCCTACAGGCCACTCACTTTGTAGTGCATCATGATGAAGAGAAAGATGTGATCACAGGCCTTAAACAGAAAACCTTATATGGAAGACCTAACTGGGAAAATGAGTTCAAAACTATTGCAGGACAGCATCCTGGGTAAACCTGTACAAATTGATAGTATCCATGGGCTTCCTCTATGTAAATGCCGTAATAGTACAGTCTTGTTCCTTCAGCTGTTAAAGTTTGAGGAACATTTTTTCTAACAATCTCCAGGTATTTTCTATTTTTGGTTCAGCATGGACATGGTCTATGGTCTTGACCCATAATTTTAACCTACAGTTAAAACAAAAAAAAAGAAAAACAAATCATCCCTTTATGGTGAGGTACTTCATGGAGTGTCTGTCTAGTAACAGAAAGTATAGGAATGTCTAAATAAATCCAAAAATACTTCCTACCTCAAAACCCAAACTGTGAATATGGATGACTTTTTGCTGAGCATCCAAAATTAGAAAAAATGAAGAACAGTCCCTTTCAAGAATTTATGCTATAAGCTCTTTGAAGCTCTATTTCCTTGATTCCCCTGAGGTCAAGAAAACTGTCTTCAGTAACTTTCACTGAGCTGAGATTGAACCCACCATTTCTTTTTGAAGCAGCAGCAAATGCCTTTTAAGGGGTTGTAAGTTTTAAGGGATAGAAATCCAGTTCTACTTCAGTTCCTTATAATGTAATGGAGAACCTACAGAACATGAGTGATTTACATGAAAAACACCCAGCTGCTCCATACCTAGTTTCTGACCCTATTTTCATTTTCTTAACAGCTCCAGAATAGGTGTTTTTCTCTGTGGACCTGAGGGCCTAGCTGACACACTCAACAAGCAGAGCATCAGCAACTCAGAAGCTGACCCACGAGGAGTACACTTCATTTTTAACAAGGAAAATTTCTAACTCCCAAAGCATGTGGAAGCCATTTAATACAAAGTCTAAAGACTGGATCTCCTTTTTCTGTTTAGAGTCTGGGAAGGACAGCCCAGCTTCTAATCTCATCTACACTAATGCTTCTTGGGAATTATTTTTGGCACTGTGGTAGAGTGAAAGAGTCAAGTTTTACCTTGGGAAAGTTTGCACTGCCCTCCTGGTGCTGTCAGTTTGGTAGAAATCTGTTTTCTGTGTGTGATGGGATTTCCTCCCAATTTACTGCCATTACCCTTCTATGATTCATAATGACTGCTGAAGGCTCTAGGCAGCCTTATGCATTTGGGAGCCAATTCACACCCATAAGGCTTAATGCTATTAAAGAATAAAGCATAATGCTTGCTATTAGAAAATCCCCTTTGTATCAGCATCTTTCAGGCTTCCAAATAGGAACCTAAATGTCTTGTCCAAGAGATAACACAGGCAGCTGTTCCTTTTTAGGAAAGGAGAGAACTGGAAAGGAACCACTTGGATTTCTGAGTGCCACCTCTACCCCAGATATGGTGGGCTGATGAGGATGGAGTCAAACCAAGTCCCTTGGGTTGTAAACCATCTCTTTGCTGATTCTAATATCTTCACATCTTCAAATTCACAGTGCAGCGAGCCAAACAAGAAGAGGTTTTGTGTTTTCAGGACTGCCATTTCTGATTCTGAAGGCTGATAAAGCTTGTTGCTAAATGCTGGTAATTTTCTGAAGCATTCTTAAGAGCATACAGTGCTTTTGGCCCTATTGTTCAGCTGTTCCTCTTTGACAGTGAAACAGGTTTGAGAAAGCAATAATCATGTGGGCAGTAGCTGGAATAGCTATGAATAAATTTTCTGATGTGTACAAGACACCCATATGCAGCACAGTACTTCTATGAATATATACACAGAGATTATTTACATATATATAGTACTTCTATACATACTTCTATCAGTATGTACACTACAGATAACAGGTTCTCAGAAAGAATTTTTTTTAAAAAAGGGGGAAATCAAAGCTTTTAATACCAACAACAGAGAAAAGAAAAGCATTAAAACCAGCAGCATAGGAAATAAAAAGAAAAAAAAATGCCAAAAGCCTTGAAAAAGCCACACAGTTCAGTCTGCTATACTGTTAGTGACTTCTAAACTCCACAGCCAAGCCCTGTGATAGCTCCTACGTAGCACAAAACCTTGCTGACAGGTTCTTACAGAAGAAAATGATCTCTGGCAATTTCAGACAAGCTTGTGTAGCCATCTGGTTGCACACAGCGTATTTTAAACCTCCATTTGTCAGACAGGATGTGTTCTCTCTTTACAGCATTTAAAATGTTATCCAGGCACTCCACGCTACTTCAGGACAGCCTCTGATTTATTAATATCAGTTTCTGGCAAATGCTGGTGGAGAATTTTTCAGTTCTTTCCCTCAAAAAAAGGGAGAAACTCCATATTTAAATCCACATCATTCTGATCGAAGCACACCTACTAAATTAGAACAAGAGCATAAGCAGAACTATAGGAACTTCTTCTGTGGAACAGAAAATACTGCTATTGAAATACAATACAGCTCTCATCCTGTGCAGAGAGCACTGAAATATTTGCCTTTGATTTTCCAGTTCTGGGCTTCCCAGTTCAAGAGGAACTGAGAGTCCAATGGAGGGCTACAAGGATGATTAAGGGACTGGAACATTTATCTTATGAGGAAAGGCTGAGAGACCTGGGGCCGTTTAGCCTGGAAAAAGAGAAGGTTGACAGGGAATCTTATTAATGTCTGTAAATATCTGAGGGGTGCTTGTGAAGAAGAAGAAGATGCTAATCCCTTTTTGACAGTGCCCTGTGATAGGAACAAGGGACAATGGATACTGCTACACAGGCAGAACAGCCAGTGACCCTCATTCACCTGGATGAGAAGGCTAGGGCAGTGGGCTACAGGTAACCTTAGACCCACTCTTTTGGGGCCAGATGCCACTGGTTGCAATCTGACCACTGCTATCAGTTAAGCTTCAGCTACAAATTTCCTCTTTCTGTGTGTTTGATGATGTTGTCTCTCTGGAATGAAGGAAGGGGTCTTTTTCACAATAAACTAATCCTTTTGTTCTCAAATTGCTGACTCCAAAGGGCCTGCCCTGGAAAGAGTGGCCTCTCACCTTTGTTTAAGAAAATGCACATGATACTTAGCAGTTCAGGCAACACTATCTGGCACCATGGCCCTGCTGCAGTAGCACCAACAAGGTTTTCAGAAAGGAAGAGACATCTCAAGGTTGCTTCTGCAGACAGCGAGGGGAAGCAGCATGAGGTGGGTGGCAGTGAATGGCTGAAGGCAGGACTGAGCAAGGGTCACTTGTTTCATTGACAAGGGTCAGTTGTCACCACAGAACTTTACAAAGCTCCTTATTGGCTGGGTGCCAAAGTAAATGAGCTATTGGGCTTGCTTTGGAAGAGCTCTGCCACTGGCCACACTTGCCAGGGTCTCTCGTGCGCTCCAGAATTATCTCCACTTCCACTGAACATCAAGAGCAGCTCTCCCATTAAGGCTGTCCTTTAACAATAACCTTTGGTCCCAACTCTGCTGTATCTGGAGAGATGACTCTAAAAGAGTTGTGAACCTCTTAGCTACTCCTGACACCATCAGCAGAGACAAGAGCACAGCCTGTCTGGCTTGTACTGTTGAACTCATGCTGCACCAGAGTTTACAACTGTTTCAACTAATGGAAGCAATTAGGAATTCAGTTCAAAGTGACTGACAAGTTTATCTCACCATCTCAGTTCGGCATGTTTTCCTTCCCTTCTTATATTTTCTCTCTCTGCCTATATATAATCATCTGGAATATGCAGTTAATTAATTTGTCGCTATCCTTGATGGTCACTGGATCCTTTGAGTTGTTGTGGTTAGTCCTGAATTTAAAGACTGACTGGGGTGCTAGGTAGCTCTGGTTTCCATTGATTTTGGAAACTGGAAGGGGGCTTTGGAGGGGGCATGGCACCTGACTATATTCAGATAATAAATTAAAGTGGGACCTCAATATGTACTGAGTTTCATCTGGTCATCCTTCGTTGCCTGGTACACACTTGCAAAATGTACCCACAGGCGAGTGGAATCTAAGATTTCCTAAGCTTTAATCTACAATAAAAATGCTACTCACCATCATGCATGTCCCAGGGGAAACCACCCTGGTTGCAAAATAGGGCTTCCTCTTTTCAGTGGTGTAAGACTTTCTCTGCTGGGTGGGGACTTTCTGCCTTTCATTCCTCAAATGGTGAGTTAAACCAAAGTAGAAGCAGAAAAAACAACCCAAAAGTTGCCTGTGACACACAACGTGCTTTTGAACAAACAAGAAGTCCTGTTAGGGTCTCATGACAACACTTTTTCTCAGGACCCTGCTTTGGAGTATACACAGCAGATGAATGTTGACTGGTTTTGTTTGTTTTATTTTTCAGTTAGTTCTTTGTAGCATTCGTAGTCAAATGTAAGCCCTGACACCTCAAACACATAGGTGTATATATATGTGCTCAAAGGAAGTTAGGAGTATAGTTTAAGATGCTAAAGGTTATAATCATTGACAGGATCGAGATCCTCATGTTTGACTGTGTACAACAGTGCTAGTTCCACAGACAGAAGCCAGAGTAATTACTTGTCATGAACCACATATTCATTTTTGCATTTCATACAGACCTTAGCAACCAGTTGGTCTCATTTACATTCACCACACACAAACCAGCCCAGACTAGCAGCAAAATTAATTACAGTAGAGTGGAAAAGTGTTGAGAGACTTGCTGAAAGCTTACAAATGTTTTCCATCCCCATTCTTCACCTCTGCTACTCTGCTAACCTCATTCCTTCCCTTTCCACAGGTACTCTTCTGCCTGGCTAACTGGTTGTGTATCTCTGCTGCCCACCCAGCTAGACTTTGCTCTGTCCATCCTCTTCTATCAACTGCTGCTTCCATCCCTTCACTCAACTCCCTCCTTCCTGTTCCCCAGCTCTGCAAGTTTCCCCAAGATCTTCAGCTCCCATGTTCTTTATGCTCATTGTGCAAATGCTTGCGCCCACTGCAAGTGCAGGGAGAGACATGAGGGCTTTGCTCCCAGCTCCAACCAGTGCAGCACACATCTCACATATCATGATTCAGATACAACTTCCCTTGTCACCACAAATAGACAGGGCTGTAGCCACCCCTGGATTGCCCAGACTATTTTGGTCCCTTCCTGTAATATTCTCTCCCCTTGCTTAACAATTTTTATTTTAAATTCTACAATGATGGAATTCTATGAGCTGCTCTGTTCTAGAATTTCAGCATTTATGGGTCAAATGATGTACTTTCATCCCATAAAACACACCTGCACTTGACCTTACATTTCATTTACCTTGTTCAGAAATGAGGGAAATGGCCCAAAAAATCAGTCCCTCACAAATACCCACTCACCTTGCTGAGCTTTACCATAGAGGGAGGGAGGGAAAGGTGAGCCAAGGGGAAGTCAGATTGCCTCTCTCCCTTTGAACTGATGCTTAATAATTCTGGGAACAATTTACAAAGCAAAGTGCCCTGCAAATGACTCTTTGGTTGTCTTTGTTTAGTACTTGTAGATCAACTGGAGTTAAGATCAGAAAATAGGCAAATTGCTCCTCCATGAATTTTACTGTCTTCAGTAAAGGACAAAAGGATTTCAGAGATATCTTTGGTCAAGCTGCCTTTGAAGTAAAATGTAGGTGCTTCCTATGTTATTGTTGTCTTTTTACACTCCTGTGAGTGGGCCATACAAAAGTCCTGGGTTCACATAGCAGCTCTGAAAGGTTCCTCTTTGAATGATGGAGAGCACTGAGAAAATTCAGGTGGAATTTTCCTGAGTGTAGAAATGCCAGCATCTCTTTGCAGTTGACAGGTCAAAATGTAGTTGTTAATAACAGTGTTAACATCAGGGGATTTTGGCATAGTAGGTGTCCAGTTTCATACCACAGACTCTCCACCTTTATAGAGATTTCTACCCTGCAAGCCCATGCATCCAGGGCATAAGTGAATATTCCTGCAGGACAACCCAAGGTTGTGCAAGTTCCCATGAAAAGCTAATGAAGACAGCTGCTGCTGTGGTTTTATCACTCTCTCTGCCTTTTTTCTCTTACTTCCCTTCTGTGACAACCAATGCTAGCTCAAGCCTCTTTTCAGGTGCCCTCTGAGACCTTAGCCTTGCTCAGACAGTAGCAAGGAACTAATTAGCAAAGACTGGCAAACCAAACATAAGAAACATTTTCTCGAGCAAATTCTCTTGAGAAGACAGGAGAAGATCCTAATGAACCATCAGCAGTTACCTTCTGCTTCAAAATGTTTAAAGTTCCTCTTACCTGTCAGCAACTCATGAAATACCCTCACTATAATAGGGCTGCAAATGATTAAGTAAATATGTGGATCATTGTCCATCACTGTTGTCCATCTCATGTGCATAAATTAAGCACTCAATAGCAAAGAACTAATGTTACAAGCCAAAACAAATAATGATAAAACCAGTGTGTAACACTGTTGCAATGAAACACCGCTTACAGAGGATTAACTGATTCTCAGTTAACCAAGATTACTTCTTTTTTACTTTACAGGAAACCCCTAAAAATTGTATCCTTTGCTGCAGTTATTCCTGCAGCTGGAAGTGAGCCCTTTCCCTACCACTTCATACCCTTTGAGGCAGGCAGCAAAGCCCATGTTGCAAACATAGCCAGAGAATCCTGCTTCAAGTTTAGTCATTGCCGTGGTAATTCAATTCATGCCCCAAAGCCCTTATCTGCATTAATCTCTCAGATGTTTGGCTGGTACCACTGTAACAGCCACGCAATGAATTGTGACCATTTGGGGGCTGCAGGTCCCTATGACATGTGCCCTCACACCACTGCCTGGGCTATACCAGCAGCTTTTTCACAAGAACCTCTCTGAATAACTGTTCTCCTCCAGGATAACTGTAGTGATATGGGTGTTGGCCTGAGGGTTGCATTACAGGGCAAATACATTGGTACATTTAGTGTGTTTGACAGTGTGCCTTGTTGACAGCCTTGAAGACAAATTCCTGCTATTGAAGCCCTTTATGCACTGACTCTCTCTGTGGGAACTTGTATGTCCTAAACACTTCCATGGTAGCAGAGTGGCTGACTGTAAGTTAGCAAGATGCAGGCATAGCAGGTTAAAGATTGGTGTAGCAGCATTTGGAAAGGGTGTCTTTGAGGCTGGCAGAAAGAGAACAGTCGTAATCAGGGAGGGAGATGATGAGAGCCACCATATGAGTCTTGACTTCTAAGCCTGGATAGAAAGAACAGGTCCCTCCAATTGGCATGCTTCAAAGAAACCTGCAGTTCTCAGACTTAGTCAGGAGGTGATAGATACAGGCAGCTTACTAACAGGAACATTAAACAGACACACGTGCACTTACTTAAGCAACTGAAACTAGCCCCCAAACCAAAGAGATTATGAAAATCCTCGTGTTACTGCAAAGACTAAGCTGTAACCCATTAAGATGGCCACTTCCCCTTTCGTAGTAACAGGTGTTCCCTCCAGCTGAGGTTCACAGCCATTTAATTTGTTTCAAGATGCTGGAACTTTCCTTTGTCTCCCTACCAGTGGACAAAGCTGCTGTTCATTGTCAGCTAATGGGGGCAGCTTTTGCGTTTTGTAACTGCACAAGGAAGCTGTATCAGAAGAGAAAATATGGCTGGGGCAAGCTAGCAAATGCCTTGCATGTTGAGTAGGTATTTACTCCTGTCAAGGAAGGTGTCAGTGGGAAATGTTGCCCAGGACTGGCCTTTGTGTAGCTTGTAAATGCCACACAAGCTGCAAAGGGACCCTCTCACCTTGTTTGTCTTGTTCTCCACCCAGTTCAAGAATCCTCTCAAATCAGTTTTTGACTAATGTAACTACCACCCCTTCTTCTCTTCCATCTATAACTGAAAAAGTATTTTATACAGAGGGAAACTCTCAAATGCTGTGACTAAAGTTTCTAGCTAGGCCTAGATCCCTAGATCCCTAGCCCTCAGTTGTTGCCCTTCTACATATCAGTCAGCACAAACATGCTCAGCCATGGCATTCCTCGGAGATGAAGATCCCTGTCCTTAGTAGAGACAATTTAGGAGTACTGTGTTTGGGTTGGCTGATATTGCTTGTGTTCCTAAGACTGCCTGTGTCCATTCATTGCAGTTTTCTCTTTGAAGTCAAATTGAACAGCTGTCAGAGAGCAGCTGGGCTTTTCTTTGAATAACATCCAGCATAGCAAGGCATTGGTGCAAACTCTGTGTTTCTAAGTGATGCAGTAACAATAACATTATAATGACACTACTACTGCTGCTAAGGAAAACCAGGCTCACACATGTCAGTGGCTACTGTTTAGCAATTTAGCTAAGTTTACAAGATAGGTTTATTTGTTTAATTAATTTAATGTTTAAAGAAATGAGACAGGAGTTGAAAGAAATGAGACAGGAGTTGAGGGAACAAATGGATTGCTGAAAAAAAGAGACAGAGGCCAAGCTTTGTAAATTCAGTTGCATTTCAGGAGCTGGACTGTCATTTAAATAATCTGCCCGTGTGGAAAATAAAAAAAATAAATCTGGAGCTCTATTCCTCTGTCTTCTTTCTTCAGACTCTGTTTCAGCTGTTGGTGTTTACTTTGCCCCTTCACACTGCCTGTCCTTGGTTTTCTCCAGTTCAAGTCTGACTTGCAGATATTGACAGTACAGATTAGGGGTTGACCTGCTGGAAAGCAGCTCCATGGAGGACCTTGGAGTCCTAGTGGGCAACAGATTAGCCATGGGACAACAATGTGCCCTTGTGGCCAAGAAGGCCAATGGTATCCTGGGGTGCATTAAGAAGAGTGTGGCTAGAAGGTCAAGGGAGGTTCTCCCCCACCTCTACTCTGCCCTTTTGAGACCACATCTGAAGTATTGTGTTCAAGAGGGCATGGAAACTCTAGAGAGTGTTCAACAGGTGATTAAGGGACTGGAACCTGTTATAATGAAATGCTGAGAGACCTGGGGCTGTTTAGTATGGAGAAGACTGAGAGGGGATCTTATTAAAGTTTACAAATATCTGGCAGGTGGTTGTCAAAAAGAAGGTGATCCTGCTTTGGTTGGAGAGTTGGACTTGATCTCCAGAGGTTTCTTCCAACCCACACCCCTATGATTGTATGAAGAGGAAACATCATGTAAATGTTTATGAGATTGTGCAGTCCCTTGTTAGGCTCCCATGGGTGAATGAACAAGGCTGACAATATATACCACCAGTTCTATTTTTAATACCCCAACATCTGTTCAGTATCAAAAGATATCACTACAGTTGTGGTACGACACATGAATGGCAGTCCTGTGTCTCTTCTCAAGAGAAAATGTCTTTAATAGTAGCAACACTGAAATTAGATGGATGCCATATATATATATATATATATATAGCTAAGCATGTGTACAAAAAGCTTACTTTGATGAGATCCAACAGCTAATGTAAAAATAACCGAAGTCAGAAGATGGGGGAGTGACTGTTGCTTACACAGCTCACAGCTGCTGCCACTATCTAACTCCTGAATTCGCTGTAGGGAACTAAGAGCATCTGTGGGGTACCTGTGGTCTAGCAATCACAGTTTGCAGTCTCATGTTTCCCGGAGGCTACAACAATTCAACAGAAAACGTGTTTCAAGAGGAATGGCATAACCGTAACTGCTGCATTTTGTTTTGTAAGAAAGTTACTGTTACGTGTGATCGCTACGACTTCTAAGACTACAGTTTGGCGTTTTCCACCTTCCTTGTTTCCCGTGCCAGCGGCTGTGTTTGGCTGCTGCCTCGCCCCCTCGCCTTGTAAGGGTTCCTCTTTGCCCGGCGTGGCACTGTGCCCGGACTCGGAGGCTCCGCCAGACCGGCCCCCTTGGCGGCAGCTGCCAGCCGGCCGTGCCCCAGGCAGGGAAGCACCGGGCTTTTGCACCGATCGCTGTGAAACGCAGGCGAGCGGCGCAGCTCTGCTGCCAGGAGCTGTGGCTGCCCTGTATGACGGCCCCTCTCCCACCCACAGCCCAGCCTGGCCAGGCCGCGCTCTCCTTCCTTGGCGCTGGCGGCGCCCTGCCCGCGCTCCCGCCGGAGCCTCCATAGGGCAGCTCTGCACCACACCGAATCCCCGCCACACGGCGGCCCGGCCGCTCTGTGCCTGCTGCCCGCCGCCACCCGCCGGAGTGTTACGAGCCCCTCACACACCGCAGCCGCCCGGGGACGGCTCTCCTCAGGCCGAGCAGCTGTGAGTTTTCACAAGCCGACAGGATCCTGGAGGCACAGCCCGCCCCCTCGCCAGAGCCTGAGCAGAGCTGCGGCTGGGAGCTCGGCCGCGTCCTCCCGCGGCGCCACCTGCCGCCGGCTTCGGCCCTCGACCGGAGGCGTGAGGGGGCCGCGGCGCGCTGGCTCCTGTGCAGGAGTAAGCACCCAAAGACTCCCAAAATCCTGAAAACGAGCGGCTGGGCCTCCCTTGAAATCCGGAGGTGCCGGCAACCAGTGTGTGCCCAAGCCCTAACACAGCCGGTTCAGTATTTGCTGTCATGAAGCTGCTCTAACTGGGAAATGGGTGCAGAGTGGCAGTTTAAGAGTAAGCACCCAAGGTCCGGGGTAAAAGCCGAACTTGCCAAGATTGTATCTCCTAGATAAGTGAAAGGCAGGACAGGTTCATGCTGTATTCCTGCCTACTCCCAGCAGCAGAACTGCATGTTTAGAGAAGTTTGTGTTTGCTTCATGTGGAGCAATTCATGAAGTATGAATTCCTTCAGGAAAAATACAAGAGAAAATTGAGTTAAAATTGATTTGGAATGATTTGCACAGAGATCAAAGGTGTGTGAAAAGGTAAGGGAGACCCTCCTGCTTGGTCATGAGGTTCTGAATGGACCCACTTGCTTTCTAAGTTCCTTCTGAGAGAGGAGTCTAGGTGCAGCTAGATCCCCTCCTAGTCCCAGACTTGGTCAACAATTTATGTCTAAAGAATTATATGTGTTTGTGGTTAAGGGATTATATGTGTTTAGGGCTAAAGGACTGTATTTATGGTCAAAGTATCATATGTGTTAAACTTGATCCTTTCTGTCATGTAGCTAGGATTTCAGAAGTTCAACATGCTTGTTCCCAATTCACTTTATAAAATAAATGTTTGAATAGAGTGGTACAGCAGCAGGGGTACCTTGCACAGGGGCTCTCCAGAAAGGGTTCCACAAAAATAACAACAGACCCACACCAACCCACAAACAAAAACCCCACAAACAAAAACCCCAAACAAACAACAACAACCAAAAAAAAAACCCCACAAAACAAAAAAGAAAAAAAAAAGAAAAAAAAAAAGGAAGGAGAAAAGGAAGGAAAGCCCCAAACAATGAAATCCCTAGACAATTACACCCTTACAGAGTATTCACTCAACCCTCATACAACAGTTCAGTCCAGTGTGGGTCTGGAGTCTTCTTGTTCCTCATTGGGTCTGAAAAATTATTATTGTCCGGCATCTTTGTTGAATTCCTTCACTGTCTCCAGCCCAGCTGTTATCTTGTCTAGTTGCACCTGCAGTTTATGGCTGTAGTCTTGAAGCCTGCTTGTCTTCTGATTTATGCAGGTTCTGGAGGCCCTGTTTTGATTAAGTAGGTACATATTCAGTAAATCTTAGTGGAACTTTCCATCCCGTGTCCTAAGGCTTCAGCAGATATAGCGACTCACAGCTAAGTAAAGCTAAGCAAACAGCATACTAAATCATGCAACATTGTAACTCCAAGTGATTCAGTCTGTATCAAACCTACTCTTTTAAGTTGAACAACTAATATGTGTGAACACCTAGAGATGTCCCTGCTCAACAGGGAGAGATGCTTGGTGTACAGTCCAGTTGCTGCCCACGGAGAATTGAAATTTGGCTCATCCATTGATTTGCCACTGGTAAGAGATCTCATTGCTGGAGAGCAGCTCGTGCAGCCATGCTGCCTATCAGAGAGCTCCAAGAAGGCTCACTTACGCTGTCATATTTCTGGAATAAAGTGGCTGGCTCACAGTCAAACTGCACATTGGGAAAAGTATACATGAGACTCCCTGTACCCACAACTTAAGCTTGTTTACTGTGCTGTTTTGGGGGTTTCCTGGAGGAGTTCTTGGCCCAGCTATGGCTCATGACTTTGCCTTCTTTGGAGTCAGGTGCATCCATCACAAGCCCCAAAAGCTTGTTTACATGAGAGAGTTAAGCCTGACACAAATAATAATTGTCAGTGAGGTGTGTTTCCATAACTGAATTCCTTTTCAATTCATTTTAGATCAGATAGCAGGACAGGAGTTACTGGGGTGTTTGTAGTTCTCACTTGGGCACTACTCTGTTCCTTTTTAGAAAACTTTTGCATAACAAAGCTGTTGTTACAGTGTATTTCTGTGTCTTGAAACAGATGCTTGATGGAACGAGTGAGCTAAAACCTCCAGTTAGTCAGTAGTGATTTAGACTCACTGGAATAGAAAAACCTCTCAATGGGTATGTGGTGTTTGGCTACAGCCTTCCTTGCAGTGTGGGGTGAAGAGAGAAACCATTCCACTGACAAGCCACTGTGCACAGCCCCCTTAGCTGCTATAGACTCAAAAGGCTAGAACAGCTCACGTACCAGACAACAGAAGCATGACTACATAGCGTTGGAGCCACTTTGCAACTGGGTCTATTGCCACATTTAGAGAGTACCACATCTGAGCTCAGATATTCCCCAAGAGACAAACCAGTGCCAGCTTTGAGCTGAAATGTTCTACAGACACACAGGCAGAACTTCTTGGCTCAGGACGTTCTGATGGGGGTGTGTGTGTGCAGTCTGGCTCCATGCTTGTGTCACACTGTGACTGTGCTAAAAAAATCCCTCTCCAAATTAAATGGGAAGAGAACAACCTGCCACAAGACCCATCCCAACACTTAGGTAATAATTGCTTTTTACAGGATCTGCTGCCTTTATTAGGGAAAATTCCTATTTTTCTCTGCATGGCAGCTACTGCACTAATGCATATCTAATTAATGTTCTCTCTTTTATGGTGTAATAAAATATCAGTGCTGACATTCATGTCCAGCTCTCAACAGGGTAGCTATACGCTGGGGTTTCAGCAGCTTCTCTGAAGTGCTGTACATTGCATGAATCTAAATTGAACATACCAGGATTGTACTTGAGTAACCCATCTGGATGCATTCCTTTGCAAAAAGCTTCAGGGGAACCTGCTTTAGCAGGAGGGGTTGGACTAAATGATCCCTAGAGGTCCTTTCAAACCACTACCATTCTGTGATTCTGTGATAATTGGAAGGCAGTCAAGAAGTTACTGACAGATATCTGGCAGGTAACATAAAGGAAAATAAGAAATCTGTTCCCTTAGTTTCCCTTTCATGCTTGTCTGTTTAAATTAACAAAATCTACATGTGAGGAACAGGCATCTTTTGTCATGACACCATATACAGGAATGTATAGCTTCGTATGTTCATATATTCATACCTTCCCATAAAGGAATGTGGGCTAAGCCTTAATGCAAACTCTTCTGGGAAAGCAGTTAAAATAACTAGGCTACGATACAAAATAAAAATTCCCAGAGTTTTGCAATAATATTTCTGGAGTGACCATCAAGACAAGCAGTAAGAGGAAGAGGTCTGAGTAGACAAGAGGTGTAAGACATGAGATAAAGTTTGGGAACTAGTATTTGATGAGGTCTCATCTCTAAAATCTACACACAACTTCAATAAATTTCCCCAAGTTCTCACTGTTGTATACAAGTGAAGGAAAGCAAAAGGAGTATTTTTCTCAGTTCCTACTTATAACGATCAAGAACAAGAGGCAAAAATACAACTAAGGCAAAACTTTATTTATTTAATTTTTGGTAGAAAGTAAAATGAAGCAGTCTTATAATTAAGCAAAGTTTCTATGTTTCTTCCGCAGCAGAACTTCCAACAACCCTCATTAAACTGATAGTCTTATTCAGTGCACCTTGTTTTCAAGTAAAGTAAAAATACCACAGATTACAAGTGGCTATTTGGAATATTTCTTCTGACCATGGCACCCAATTGCCCATTAAAAAGGGATAACAGCCACTGCTATTTTTACTCACGTCTTAAACTGTATCAATCATACCAACTTTTTTTCCAGTTGTTACCCTACTTATTTTTTCACTTTACACAATCCCAAATAACAGTAAAACTACTGCATTCTTGTCAGTTCCACAACTCAGCTTTTGGATGCTGGCACCTACTTTAGAAACTGCTGTCTTAATCCAAGTAACAATAAATTATTATACATTTGAAGGTCACTACAACATATATACGCTACACTTGCCTGTCAGGCAACTGTAGTATTACAGTATTAATTTTATTTGCACTTAGGTAAAAGCAGAACTTTATTTGCAAAGCAAGAGATTTTGAATGGTATTGTGAATTACATGTACACACGTTCCTTCTGCAGTCTGACACTAGCTATATGTATACACAGTTTAAGCAATGAAATGTTTTTTTAGCTTGTTCTTTGTACAAGACACTTGCTACATGTCCCAAAAGTCAGTTATCTGAAAAACAAAACAAATCAAAACAAAACTGCGTAATAGTGCTTTTAAGACTCATTTGTTAAAATACAAAACAGCCTTACAGTAGCTGTTAGGTAGTTACCAGTCTCTTCCAAAGATATGCAGTAATAAAGAATAAAATAAAATCTATTCTCAAGCAGCATCTGAGAAAACAACTTAATTTAGCTGCCACTTAGTGGCAGCCATCACTTAGGCATTTTTGGTGTTGATACATCTCTTTATCATAGAATTTGTGCATTAGTCAACAAAAAACATAGGCCCCAATTCAGCAAATACTTGCATGTGTGCAAATGCTTTTCCTCCCCATGGAGTATTTCAAGTTATGACTCATAAGATGAGCAAAGCTAAGTTAAATCTTTACAGGAGGGGAATTCTTAGTGCTTAAACCTGAACTGTATTATTTCATAGGACTAAGATCCAATTATAAACTTACAGAACATAGGAGACACTCCCATAACGAATGGATATGTTGCTTTAAGACAAATGCTTTCAAAGCTAGCAAGAGCCTCTAGAAATGTGTGTGCCCTCTCTCCACTTTAATCCTACTTGGGAGTAATGTGGGCCCAGTGTTGCTGCCCTACCTCCTGGCTGCTGCATGAGAAATTAGTAAAGTGCTCATCACAAATTCTGCACTTACAGAGCAAAAGCAAATTTAACTATCTTCAGAATGTTTTCATATTTATAAATCATAATGTTTGATGTCCAGTATATTTCCCTGGGTCACAAACATGTTCTTAATTCTGAAGATAAATTAGAATTCTGCTAGGACTAGGTGTGTTTCACCTTTGTCCCAGTGAAGTCATTCTCTGCCTCCAGAGGAAAGCTTAACTGGATTTAATTTCCCTGTAAATGTTCACGCTTGACTAAAATGCGATGCTCATGCAATTTCAAAAGCACCAGCATTCAGTGTGACAGTTAGCTTTGTTTAATCAACCATGAAGCACCAGTATTATTTAAAGTATATCCACTCTGAATTGCATTCAGATTTATTCCCAAATGCACTCTACTCCTGAGAGGTCTTGCTTGCCCTTTGCCTTTTCTTTTGATTTGATGTGTCTCCTTCCTCTCAAAAACAACATCTTTGTATTGATCTTTGTGGTATCTTCTCATTAACATAATTCTGAATACTTAAATTACTTAAAACTTTCTCTTTAGATAGATACATTTTTTTTCTAGCTTTCAGATAATTAATCTACGAGAACTGACTTAGACTGTATGCTCTCTGTATGTAACTTCTGTATGCTCCTCATATGAAAACAAATAATGGTTTGAAATATTTAGCCATGTGTTTGGATGATTATTTTTTTTAAAGGCTTCGGTGTTGCTCCTACTTATCTTTCAGTAAGCTACAGAATAATAGCAACAGCAAACACATTGACAATGCAGTTCATTGTTCGGTTTTCCCATCTCACTGTGCAGGTTCCTAGAAGAGACGAGTACAAAATAAAAAAATTAATGCCAGCATCTTTACTACATTCACGGTGAAAATTATGTCAAATTAATAAGAATAATTCAGTTGTGATTTAAGGTGAGTACTGTTATGTTATCTTGGCTGTAAATAGACTATACTCCTCAAAACATTTTCATTAACTTGTACATTCTTTACTACCTAACGTGAGCTTTGCATGCTTAAGATGGTTTCCAGGAAACTTGCAAAAATCCTTATAAAATCTCATATCGAAACTGGCAAGATTGAATCAGACAAGAAATCCGAAAACAAGAACAGATTGAATGCCTTCTAGTGTGTTTCCCTTCTATAGTTTTTCCTCTTTTATTGTATCAATGCTTTAGAAGCCAAGAAAACACAAAGATCAAACTGTACTTGTTTATTTAACACCATTTTATGATCATTTTTGTTTAACCTTGGCTGACTTTCTAAGCCATATCTATTTTAAAGTTAAATCTCGGTGTCCTCTTCTAAAAAGACCTGAGTCTGAGACAGATACAAGATTATTTAACCTTGAGGAAAAAATGCATTTAGAACTAGTTTGGAAGCAGGAAAAGGAATCTAAAGTCTGGCTGATAGTTAAGCAACCAAAACACAGACTGATATTCAAATTGTTTCTATCGTTTATCAACTTCTCTTCTCCAAAGTAGCACTGGTCCTTTAGAGCAGACAGGCAGATATGTTTAAGACTGCCCACTTACATTTGTGGTGAGCAATGTTTTACTATCTATGGATAGGATGAGGAGGGTTAAATGTTTTGACTCACTTCAGAATTAAGGCATTTCTACTCCTGCTTCGCATCATTTACAAAGCAATCGCTCTTAACACAGGCAGGGACCGCTAACAACATTTTTCTGCTAGGATTGTAAACAACCATTTAATCCTGGAAGCTACTGCTTCTGCAGTCACTCTTGAAAATGTTCAACCTCACTGTGGCAGCTGAGCAGGAACATTTACTACAAATTTTTGAGAGAGGAAGCTAACCATCAGTTGTGGTATCCCAGAAGCATGAGCTTGCTGTGTGAAGACCGGCTCCACTTCTCTGCATCACTGCACAGGTTACTGCAAGATACAGTCATAAAATGAAGGCATTCATTATAAGAGCAGAAGAGGTGAATCATTCATTACTCCTGAACTCAAGCCTGCATTATGTTTCAAAATGGCTAGCAGGTGGCATTCAACTAGGTCAAACCCTTTTTTGACAACCTCTTTGCTCCCAGTGTTTTCCTCAAGAACTTGGTATTAATTTCATGATTGATTTTACTTGCATAAAGGCAACAGCTCTAACAAAATGCTTGCTAATAGGATTGTGGGTCTTATCTTTTAAACTATTTAGACATGGATTGTGCCATGTGCACCTCAGAATGGGATTGCAGGTGCTGTCCTCACAGGTACAGCAGAAGCTGCATTTGATGGGAGTTGTTTCCCAAAGAAATGATGGACTGCCCTCTGAAACCACACTCCAGTAACATGCAGCATTTCTAGACTACAGTGCAATGGTCATAAAACCAATGACAATCTGAATCCTAGACTTCCAAATCAGAACAGAGTGCAGACACTCCGGAAAAGTGGGTAAAACTTCTCCTTATTTCCCCTTCCCTTCCAAAGTATGCACATATATGTAATGGGATGTCTTTGTTTCACGGAAAACAGAAGCTCACTTACCCCTCCCCAAAGGAGTAAATGAAAAATGCTCCACACACACAGAGAATTGCAAAGAATCAGAAATTTAAATGGAAATACTATTCTTAACTATATACAACAATACAAAATACACATATTTCATATTCAGCCTCAGCCCAGCTCTCCACCCTGGGCTTCTCCAAAACCTCACTAGGCCAGAACCTTCCAAAGCTTCCCTGGCACCAGACCAAACCCCCAGGCCTCAAGGCCTGTCCCCTATACCTCCCTACCCAGGCCTGAATGACACAGGAAAAATTAGCTCTGCCAAGGCTGAGCCAGGCCACAAACCTCCCCCACAAGAGACAAGGTCTGTCTGGGAGAAGAGAGAGAGAGAAAAAGGGCAGAATAGCCAGAAATGTGCATTTATAAAGGGGAGATGCAGCCATGACGGGATGAAATAGCAAAAGATTACATTTTCTGGTGTCCACCTCCCTGCACCTCTCTGGTCCTTGGAGGACTTCTCTGTGGTTAAGACCTCCCAGGTCTTAAACCCATAACATGGGACACGACTTGGAGCACTGGACTGAAGTCTTTCAAATGCCTGCATTTACAGGAAGTTTAATCCTACTGAAAATTTTATTTAAGATAACCAATTATTTCCTGAAGTGATGCCAAAAAGTTGACACAATAGTTTTGGAGTTGCTTAACAAACTGTGTAACATGTCATCTCCTGTGATAAGTGCTGCCAACATGCTTAGCCCAGGTAAAATTGTCATGGCTTTCCCATAAGTATTACTAAAAATCTATACAATGGAAGGGTTCAGCTATCTGCTCTGCTTTGTTTACAGTTTAAAACTTCCTACTGAATATACCACTGCATTCAAATGAACCTTTCAGCTATTACTTATCATGATATAATGTGGTAAAATTATGACTGCTTCTACTTACCAATGTACTTGTACGTTTTTCCAAGTTTTACCAGGTGTGTCAGTGACTGTTCCACTATAGCAGCAGTCCACTGGTTGACTTTGTTGTGATTATAATCTGCCTTGCCTAAAACACTTTCTATGCACTAAAATAAAACGAGAATTACAATAAACATCCTTCAAATTGTAGAGGTTTAAAACGTCTTGCATAATCTGAGGAATTTTATCTGGCAATTGGATTACTTTAAATCACTTGAGCTCATCAGGTATCAGTTGCTGAATGGGAGGTAAAATGAGCCTTCTTGGAAACTTATTTTTAGTATGTGTTTACCACATTATTATACCACATTATTATATAGCAAAGAAAGAGGCTCTGGATGAATATTTCCTGTAGGACAGACCTTAGCCATGCACTTTAAGACCCAGATTAATAAAAATGATCTATTTACCAGTGAAGACACTTGCACATCCCACTGTTCCTAATGACTGCCTACTTCAGCTTGGCATTAAGAAGCTGCTGCAATAGGAATGTTATAGAAATCAGATATGTCAGCTTGGGCTGGCCAACACTTCAGAGCCTGGGAGCAATATACCAAAATCTTCAGAGCAAAAATCTTCCGTTAGAGCTGCATGCCCCAGCTCAAAAGATGAGGAAGATACAAGTGTGAGAGATACTCAAGGGTCATATCTTGCAATAGAAAAAGCACCTGAACTGCTTGAAAACTGCATGTTACCCCACAGTTACAAGACTGGTCAATGCTTGCTTAAACTTAAGATTAGCGTAACTTTTACACTGCATTCTCTGCTCCTAAGAAATTCAGAATTATGTGCTGATGGGTACTTCTTCAGAAATTTTCTTAAGAAATACACAGCAAGTAAAATAAAACTATAGTCTCCTCTGATCCCATAAGATGAATCCCACACACTGGCCACCAACAGGCTGTGTAAGATACTTGATCCCCAGATCTTAGAAAGCCCGATTAGTTCTGATCAGCGTACAAAGCTGAACAAAGGCTTCAATGGAAACAAACATTCACAAAACAGAAGAGAAGGCAGAAGAGGGATGAGAAGATTCCCCAGGGATTTTGGTCCTTGCAAAAAAGTACTCAGTGCTAGGGCTCCTCTGCACTGGCTAAGCTTGCAATCAGAGGCAGGAACACTTGGCTTTACTCCCAGTGTCTGGAGACACTGTCATGCCGTATTTGGCCTTTCAAGGCAGGGACGATTATATAAAGGGTTGAATCGTTGTTTATCTAATATCTAAGAGCTTGCTGTTGTGTACTGGGACAGCTGTCAAAGTGCAGGTGGGAGAGGACCTGCCCCTCTGCAGGGATTGCTTTCTCTAAACAGTAGTTCCATGCAAAACCTGACAGCATCTTTATGCCACAGGCTTTGTTAATCATTGTCTAGTTACTAGGTATTCGATTTAGAACATTAGGCTGGTGCCAGTTTGTTCTTTTTGTATAAAAACTGTTTTTCAAAAGCATTGCTGGAACAACAAGCTCATGTAGTATAACCTCCTGTTCAAGCCAAGATAACTTCCAAGTTTGATCATGTTGCTCAAGACCTAGTCCAGTCAAGTTTTAAAAATTCCTATGGATGCAGACTGCACAAGCTCCCCCTGCAACCTCTCTACTCTTTATTTGGATAAAGGCAGGGGAGAGGGGGAATTGAGTGAATTTTCCTTGCAGTTTGTGACTGCTACACCTCATTTTTTTCCACTGTAAAGTGAATTCTGGTTCTCTTTTCTTTCATCTACCTTCTCTGTAGAGAGATGAAGACAGCAATTAGATCAAGCTTGAAGCTGCTCCCAATAAAAATCTGTCTTTATTTGATATAAGTAGCACTTTCATGTGAGATTGAATTTGTATAAGATAGTCAATGAAAATAATTGCTTTCACTAGAGGGCAAGGTAAGATAAAGAATGTCTTTGAAATGCAGCTGCAAGCTAAAACCTACCTCCTTAACTATGTTGTGAGCCTCATCAGCGTTGAAGATCATCTGTAATAAAAATGAATTATTACTATTTCTGATAGAAAAGTAAACAAATTATGCAGTTTTAAGTAACATGCAACGACCAGGCCTCACATCTGGTTATCTGCATCATACAGTCTATTAGTATAATTCTAAAATCTTACATTTTTTTCCCCCAGCACCATACACACCTTATTTAGTAGTGCTTTGCTAGTCATGTTTGAGTATACCCAAAAAGCTCAGGCCTCAGTAAGCTTGGAAACAGGTTCAATTTACACTTTTTTTAAAGGTTAAATCTCACCACTATTTGTTTATCATGGGCATATTTTCCATAACAAGAAGCTAAATGGCAAATATTTTGCACTGGGTCCCAATCCAATTTTTATTGAAGTCACAAACATGCTAATCCATGGTTTACACAAGGTTTTGGAACTTTAGTAACAAGAAGACCAGATCCCACAGTCATTACTTTACCCAACTAACTTTCTCGAGTGCAGAAAAAGCTTGCAAGTTTTAGTGCCTCCTACTTTCTGCTCATTCGTGCTTGGCTTCCAAAGTCAACATGAGATGTGCCACCGTGCCATCTGCCTCACTGCAGCCATCAATTTCAAATACTTGGGCACAGAGAGAAACCTCACAGACACCTTTTTTTTTTAATGAAAACTGGTGGCTAAAGACCCATGGGAAAGGAAAGGCTCCTCACTTTTGGCTAGTAGGGATCAGCCTGTAGCGTAGATCAGGCCCAATGCTGCTTAGATTTTTTTCCAGGGGTGATTTAAGAAAGATGGCCGCAGACTGACAGCTCCAGAGCGGGCGACAGCTCCAGAGCGGGCGGCAGCACCCTCCAAAACCGCTTCCGCTTTGCCTTGCAGGAACTTTTAGCTCCCAGAACTGCCACAGACCGGTAACAACCGAAGCCCCTGGCAGCGCCAAGTCCCCCGAATGCACCAACGAACCCCACTCCGCCTCGAGGTGGACAGCTAGGGGTTGCACCGGCCCGGGAGCACTCAAGTGGCGGGGAACGAGAGGTGACTACGCATAGCTCACCTGTACAGCTACAGCCTTCAACCTGCCCGTCCCGCCCGGGGAAAGGGCCCCAGCAGCACTGCCCGCCCCGCGCCGGGCTCTCGGCCGGGGTCCTTCGGAGCGGCGGAGGCAGCGCGGGGCCCGGGGACTGCGTGGCGGAAGAGCTCGCACCCCTCCAGGGCATAGCCCACAGCCCCCCGTCCCATCGGAAAGCGGAGGGTCCTACCTCATCGTTGTGGGGGTGAAACTCGTCCATGGCCCCGGCGCGGGCGGCGGCTGTTCCGGCAGCGGAGGCGGTGGCGGCTGCGAGTCCTGCGCAGCTCCGCCTCCGCCGGGCCGGGTGGAGCCTCCTGCGGCAGCGGCCGGCGGGCAGCGGGGGACGGAGGTGGCGCGGGCAGGGTTTGGCTTGGTCGGTGGTTAGCTGGAGCTAGCCTTGCCGAGCCGAAAAGGAAAGGAATTGACCGCCTGCCCTCAAAGCCCATCTGGGCTGGCAGTGACCTCCTCCGGGCATCCGCACCAGCGAGTCTGGGGCCGCCCCTCTGCCTCCCGGCGTGGCGGGTGCGGCGGTGGTGAGCGGTGTCGCTACTCGGTTGATGCTGAAACCGCCGGTGATAACACTGCCGCATGAAAGCGATGAAGCGCTTATTTGTAACTTTATTGCTGTATATCTGCCCTTTGCTGGACATAGAGGGGCGGTTCCTCCAGAGGAGCAGTAACACCCTGGGATTTTTTCCCCTCTGTTCCTTGAACGAGTCTGTGTCAATTATCTGATACAAAGATGCTGTTAGAATTTAGTAGTTGCAAATTGCAATGTCAGGTTCTTTTCATTCCACTTTTTCCTAAAAAATTAATCCTTAGTTTAATTTGACTCGATACATTATATATATATAAAATAAAAATACCTTTATATATACATATATATATATATAAATGCATCAGGTATTTTTTCTCTGCAGTTGCCTGGGAAACAAAAATAAAACATCTAGTGCAAAACAGAAGTTTTAATGGTGCTTGGTTTTTATATTGCTGTGCTCTCCCACTACCGTTCAATACTCAACACTTGCTAATGGTTATAGTAGGAGAAGGCTGAATATGAAGTCCGAACTTCTTTAAGAGCAGATCTTTATGAGCAAGCACAGATGAATGTCATAGGGAAACACATGAAATAAAACCTCCTTCAGTATAAAGTTTTTTGTGTTGTGACTTATCAGTATTTTTGCAGGCTGAGCTAGGGATAAAATTGAATGTTAATTTTTAAATAAATAAAAGTTCCATCTAAACATGAGGAGGAACTTCCTTGCATTGAAGGTGGTGGAGTACAGGAACAGTTTGTCCGGAAAGGTGGTGGAGTCTCCTTCTCTGCAGTCATTCAGAGTCTGCCTTGATGCCATCCTGTGCAGCCTGCTGTAGATGAACTTGTTCTGGCAGGGAGGTTGGACTAGATGATCTCTAGAGTTCCCTTCCAACCCCTATCATTCTGTGCTTCTGGGAAGCATGTGCTGTTCATGCATTGGCATCCTGTAGGACAAAGCTAAAAGCATTAAAATAACTTACCCTTGGATCCTGTGTATTTTTTAATCTCTGGGTTTTTTTCAGAGGTCATGCACCTTTACATCTGTATCTTTGGCTGCAATATGCTACCAAAGTCGTTTCTAGAGTATTTTTCAGTTCTGCTCAGAAATATTCAAAGAAGTAGATTCCTTGAAATACTAGCAAAATTATACCAGTGAATTTTATGGAAACTAGGGTTGCTGAATGATAGATGAGCTCTGTGTGCATGTGTGTATGCATTAATGAAAAAAGATTACCCATTCTTCCTCCTTCACTACCCTTTACAGATAGGAGAGAGCAGGAGCTCTGAGGACACTGAGTACATCAGTCTCAGATCAGCATCCAGAGAGCCATAAGTAACAAAATGGCAAAATAATATTAATCCAGGAAGTGTTCACAAATGAACATTTGGCGTCACCCATAAACAGCCAGCAAAATTTGTCAAGAGTACCTATCAAAAAATCTGATTTTATTTTTTCTTGGGCAACTGGTTTAATGGACGAAGAGGAAATAAATAGTAGGTGTGTAATTTTGTAGTAAAATACATCTTTTTATGCACTCCTACATAAGAAAATATAATCTAGGGGAAAAGTAACCAATCATTCCTAATAAAGGGTTATCAAAGTAGGAGGAATAAATGCAAGAAAATGGGTTGGTTTTGCCCCAAGAGCTAATCAGTATTAGTCACAATAACTGAAATAATGGAATAAAAATGCTGCTTATAAAACCTTTTAATGACAGCATGTTGAAAGAAGTTACAAGCACATTGAATGACAAGATCAAAACTAAATGTATTGCACAGATTGGAGAAATCAGCAAGAAGAAATCTCATACAAAAATATAAAGTATTATCTGGAAAACCAAGACATCAAATGCACAAACACAAAATGGGGACTTATTGTCTAGGAAGCAACAACTACGGAAATATGAAAAAAAAACCCAAGAAAAAAAACCCAAATTGTAATAAATAGGAACCCAAGTATGATGTTATAAATAACTAAATGCATCAAAGAATACCATGAAGGGCACAGAATTCAGTGATGTTGTTCTGCTTGATGTTTTTCAGGCATGAAATATAACTCTCACCCCAGGATGATGGCAGGAGAGACAGAAAAGTAATTCTTCTTGAAGGCAGCAAGACCAAAAGGAAGCTCAGAAAATGTGACTTCGGGAGGAACTGCATTGCTTTCTCTCTCTTGTCCAGTCTTTCTTGTAGATGTCTCTTACTGTATAGCAATTTATTGAAAAAGACCAAAGTATGATGAAAGGTAGGACAAGAAATAATGGCTTCAGTGTGAACTCCGGGAGATTTATGCTACATATTAGGAAAAAAATTCCAGGTGTAACAGTAATAAAGCACTGAAGCAGACCTGGTTTAGAATCACCTTTGCTGGATCAATAACACATTAGATAGCATCTGCCAGGCATCCAGATAGCCTTTAGAAAAGAGGAGGCATTAAATAATCTTTTGAGATAGTTCTAGGCTCACATTTATTCAACTTTCACAACTATTGAATGGTTATTTTCCTTTTTTTTCCCTAACAGAATCACTTTTTATCTGATTTCAGTAACAAAATCATCAGGATTTTTCTTTTTTCTTTTCTTTCTTTTTTTTTTTTTTTTTCTGCAAATGACTAATGCAAATGACTGATTTCACAAGAGCAATGCTAAATCATAGCAAGGAACCAGTACAGTTCTTTTCAAGGGGGATTACCAGATAACATTTCTTAATTCTTTATTACACTACTGTGAATTGTAAACTGGAAAATGTAAATGGATTGGCAGTATAATTAGTCCTGTGAATTGTAATAGGAAATGTGAAAAGCGCTGAAAGAGGTGGCTCAGAAGCACAACCATAGATTTGAAAGAGCTGTAGGCTTTCATCATTCAAATGCAGAACAGGAGCTCTTATAAAGAGGGTGAATAAAAAGCTCAACTCAAAAAATTTGTTGATTAAAAAGCATATTGGAGAGGTAACAGGCTGTGCAGATCCTCTACTGCTTGAGCAGAGGCAGTAAAAAATGTGAATACCAATGCAGCTATAATAGCACGCCTCCTCTCTCACATTTTCCTTTTAACTTGTAAACATTTTATACCTTCACATCTACCTTAAGCTGTTGAATACAAAGTCAGTAGAACCCTGGTATTTAATTTTTGTGACTTAATTCCTCACATGTGTCCATGTGCTGGAGGAAGGATCATCGTGTGCTGCTGTTGTTCTTGCTCATATGAGTGCTCAGTATCACTACACTCTGGAGAGACCCCACCTGGAGTACTGCATCCAGTTCTGGAGCCCCTATTACAAGAAGGATCTGAACATGCAGGAACATGTCCAGAGAAGGGCCATGAGGATGATCAGAGGGCTGGAGCTTGCCAGCTACGAAGACAGACTGAGAGAGTTGGGGCTATTCAGTCTGGAGAAGAGAAGGCTCCAGAGTCTCGTGGCCTTCCAGTATCTGAAGGGGGCCTACAAGAAAGCTGGGGAGGGACTTTTTAGGGTGTTAGGTAGTGATAGGACTAGAATGAAACAAAAATAGAAATGGGTAGATTCAGATTGGATGTTAGGAAGAAGTTCTTCACCATGAGACACTGGAAGAGGTTGGAAGAGGGAGGTGGTGGAAGCCTCATCCCTGGAGGTTTTGAAGGCCAGGATGGATGTGGCTCTGAGCAACCTGATCTAGTGTGAGATGTCCCTGCCCATGGCAGGGGGGTTGGAACTGGATGATCCTTGAGGTGCCTTCCAACCCTAACAATTCTATGATTCTGTCAGAGGGAATGGAGCAGTGGGTTACATGGACCTTTGGGCTGCTCACTGTGGCAGATGGTATGGACAGGGCAGGTCTGAAACAGTCAGACTAAACAGGAGAAAAAGCATAGCGGGGAAGAGACAAGAAGTTGACAGCCAATATGGAATACAAAGCCCAGTGCACCTGATTTTCAAAATGCCTCTGCTGGTCAACAAAGGGCTGTGAATCCCAGTGGCAAAATGAAATATAGTCTAGCACAGAAAAAAGTCACACCTCTCCTTGCAGCCCTGAGACTGAGTCTTTTAGAAAGGCTTATCACAAAATAGTCAAGGCTGCACCCCGAATACTGTGTTCAGTTTTGGAGCCTTCACTACACAAAGTCACAAAGACAGCAAGTTGCTGGAGTGTGTCCAGAGAAGGGCAACAAAGCTGGTGAAGAGTCTAGAGAACAAGTCTTATAAGAAGTGGCTGATGGAACTGGGATTGTTTAGTCTGGAGAAGAGGAGACTGAGGGAAGACCTTATTACTCTCTACAGCTACTTGAAAGGAGGTTGTAGTGAGATGGGGGGGGGGGGGTGTCTATCTCCTCTCCCAAGTAAATGGTGATAATACAAGAGGAAATGGCTTCAAGTTGTGCCAGGGGAGGCTTAGATCAGATACGAGGCAAAATTTCTTTATTGAAAGAGTGGTCAAGCATTAAAACAGGCTGACCAGGGAAGAGCTGGACACACCATCCTTGCAGGTGTTAAAAAACATGTAGACATTCACTTTGGGACATGGTTTAGTGGTCATGGTGGTGCTGGGTTGACTGTTGGACTTGATGATCTTAGAGGTCTTTCCTAACCTTAATGGTTTTCTGGTTCTATGCTGCAGCCATTCTAATACGGAAAGAGAGAAACACTATTCCTACACAACACAGAAACTACTGAGCTAGAAGGGGAGAAGAGCACTTGCCTCCCTTGCTGCCTAAGCCTTGAAATTATTCAATCATCAAGCAGACAGAACAATGTCATGTGCTTGTGCCTAGGCAACTATAAAGACATGTTTCACTTGGGATGAAAGCTGATCAACACTTTGAATTTCAGTTCCATGGGAAATGCTGACATTTCATCCTTCACAGATTTGGCAG
This sequence comes from Indicator indicator, assembly GCF_027791375.1. Taxonomy (NCBI): domain Eukaryota; kingdom Metazoa; phylum Chordata; class Aves; order Piciformes; family Indicatoridae; genus Indicator; species Indicator indicator. The sequence continues at coordinate 121,955,328 of NC_072010.1, read as the reverse complement.
AAACTCAGGTCTCAAAATGAAATGTGATTTATGGAAACTGTACACCTGTGCACTGAAGGCAGCTGCTTTCCTAACAGCACAAGGCAATCCATGATCAAACCAGCTTGCATGGTTCATATCTACTGTCTTTATGTCAAAGTTCAATACTGAAGCTAGAAGCCAACTACTGCCACCAAGCTTATCTGGCAATAAAGAAGAAAAATTGTTTGATGAATGTGGGATGAAGCACTAACAAAGTGCATGGTTAGATTGTCCAAAGAAATCAGTGATTCATGGCAGTAATTTATCAGTTCATTGAACTACTTCAGCAGAAGGTGTTACCTGCCCTGAAGAATGATTACAGTATTTTTGTGTTCATAGAACTTTCTAACTTCTCTGAGAAGAGAAAAATACGGGGGGGGGGGGGGAGTGGGATATGAAAAAGTGCTCTCCTATGACAAACTCCGTGGCACCAAGCTTTGAAAAAGTTTGTGACACATCTAATTAATCTTTCTAGATTTTAAATATAAATGTTAGACTCAGGAAGAGATAAAGGGTTTCAGGCTTGTTGATGAAAGCAATAGGAGGTCCTTGGGAACAGTTTGATCTTTGACGATTTTAGGAAATAGTAAAACTCCTACCTAGGAAGAGAATAATATGCTTGCAACTTAACACAGCTGACTTCTTGTTTTGTTTCTGCCTGTGCAGGCACAGAGGTCCCAAATAATGGTGAAAACTTTCTGTACTGGGTTTATGTAGCAAGGTGCTGTCAGTAATTGAGGGTCTGCATGGGTGGTCTCTGCAAGAAGACACCAGGAGCTGCCATCGTGCCCCTTGCTCCAAAACGGACCCAGTGCTGTCCAAAGCTGAATGTGCCTCTGTGATAATTTGTTTAGGAAAAGGTGGAAAACCACTCTGCAGCAGCTGTATGAAAGAGTTTGCTTGTTTGTGATAGTAGTTGGTTAGTGATTGCCCTCTCTTAATCCTGACCCAGGAGTCTTTATCCTGACCCAGGAGCTTTTCCATATTGCTTTCTCTCTCTGCTGAGAAGAGGGGGAGTGATGGAGCAGCTGGGTGGAGGGGGAGTGATGGAGTGGCTGCTTGTGGATCTGGCAGCCTGCCAGGGTCAAGCCAACACACCTACCACCCACAGATCATGGCAGTCCATCTGAAAGCCACAGATTTCTCCAAGCTGCTAGCTGTACACTCTGTTACAGAACAACTGCCAGTGTTGTTTTATTAAGCAATACCAAGCAATTAGAGACACAAAAGGTAGGAGAACAGAAGGTAAAGGCCTCTGAGTAGCAGCTTTCTTAGAGCAGGAGAGGAAGATGCATGTGCTGTTTATCATTTGTTCCACTTCAGTCGTTTTTCCTATGGTTTGATAAATACAAAACAGGAACAGCAGGAACAGCTAAAGAACAGAACAAGGAAACAAAGGCTGAAGCACAGAAACACTTCCTCACAGAAAGGCTGATGAGGCACTGGGATGGACTGCCCAGGGAAGTGGTGGAGTCACCATCCCTGGAGATCTTTAAGAAAAGATTGGATGTGGTACTTGGTGGCATGGTTTAGCTGATGTCATGGTGTTAGGTCATAAGCTGGACTTGATGATCTTGGAGGTCTTTTCCAGCCTCAATAATTCTGTGATTCTATGATGTATAAACCTTTAGATAAAGATAAGAGCTGTTTTCAAAAGTCTTTGTTTAAAGACATCTAGCCTATGAATTTTGTTGTTATGTACTATACATAAAACCATCTTAACCTCAGTCTGTAGTGTCAGCTGCTAAAGCAGGCACACTTCTTTTCTGAAATGCAAGGCTACAATGTCATGAAAGTCAAATAAAACATGTGGTTCTTTGCCATGACCAGCAGAGCACTTACATCTTTGAAGTTATTGTTCAGTTTACTGAGGTGAAAATAACCATTATAGAACTGGGCTGCATTCCTGATACTGTTCTTAATACAGCTGATGTAAAATGTCAAACTGGCAAGAATATTACATGGGTGCACTTACATATTTTTTTTTCTTGTTGTTTGGAAAAAAGAAAGAAACAAACACACATTACTTCTAAGGTGAAGGAAACCAACACCATGAGACAGCTGAGATGATGTAAAGGCTCAGTGCCAGCATATTAAGTAGTCCAGCCCCCATCCCCTCAATTTCCTTCCTCAGCAGCACAACCCTGTCTTCCATGGCATAGGCACCAGTCCTCCAGCTGACTCCTCACCCTGGAGATGTGGCTTATCAGCAACAAAAAATGAGTAACTTTCTGCTAGTTTTCTTGCACTGGCTTGCCTCTTAAGAGGTCACACAGACAGCAGAGCAAGAGTGAACAACATTGAAGAATAGAGAAAAGGTAAGTACTGGAGTGAGTGCAGAGGAGGGCAATGAAGCTGGTGAAGGGCCTGAAAAATAAGTCTTATGAAGAGTGACTGAAGGAGCTGGGGCTGTTTAGTTTGGAAAAGAGGAGGCTGAAAGGAGACCACATTGATCTCTACAACTACCTTAAAGGAGGTTTTGGAGAGGCTGGTGCCGGTCTCTTCTCACAGGGAATTAGTGATAGAAGAAGAGGGAATGGCCTCAAGATGCAGCTGGGTAGGTTTAGACTGGACATTAGGAAAAAATTTTTCATGGAAAGAGTGGTCAGGCATTGGAATGTGCTGCCCAGGGAGGTGGCTGAGTCACAAACCCTGGATATGTGGTATATATGGTTTAGGGGTGGATCTTGTAGAGTAGGGTTATTGGTTGGACTTGGTAATCCTTGAACTTGGTCATTTCCAACCTGAACTTTTCTGTGTGATTCTGTGTAGTAATTCATGGGTTTCACCTTTCACCTTGCAATCTATTAGACAAACTTTTAACCAAACATGAGCTTGTTTTCCCTGAGAATCAAAAGAATTTTTAAAAACAATATTTTTATGTAGTAATTTTCTATCTATACCTGTACAAGGAGTTACTCTCAAAGAGCAGGACCTTGATGGATCTTCTCTGTCACAGTCCTGGTTTAATGGACCAGGACTAATTCAAGTGGAAAGGGAAGGGTTGTTGAACTTCCATTTTCTCCATTCTGGCTGAAACAATAAAAACCATTGTCCATAGTACTGTCCAATGTACCACAGAAGAACACAAAAAGAAACTTTTTTTTTTTTTTCACTAAAGAGCTTCTCTGAACTGGGAATACAGGAGCTGGGCAGTTGTCTTCATGTACCAAGGAAGGGACAGTCAGCAAAGCTACATGATTGTACCCTAAAGACCCTAAAAAGCAGAGCTTGCTTTGAAAAACACCCTTCCCACAAAGAGAAAACAGAATTTCTGCAAAGGAAAATGCCTATTGAAAGTATTATCTTTTCATAGTGTTCATGTTAACACAGTTGGGCTGTGTTTATAAGTCACTTAAACCATGTTGAAGAAACACTTCTTTCAAGTTGACAGCTTTTCTCTTAGCAAAAATTACCTCATAAGGCTACACCTGTGCACAAGTGCTTTGAGCAAAACACAATGCAAATGAAAGACAGACAGATGAGTGACTCTTGCCAAGCCACTGAGTTTTCCAGAGGGCAAAGAATTCTTTTAATATAATAAATGGGAGCATTTTTCACTGTGAAGATAGAAGTTTGCCTCCTCATTTTTTTTGTCCAAACCCTGTTTCAAATGCAGAATACAGCTCCTGGCTTCCTGAGTGCTGCTTCTTGTTGAAACAAGTTATTTGAGTTAAAAATTTCTTTTGGTTTCTGACTTTTCTTTTGGTTTCTGACTTTTCTTTTGGTTTTCTGCTTTAAATGGTTGATGTTAACAAATATCTTTTCTCAATATGAAATATTTTTGTAGATTAAACACAAATATGGGGATTGAATAGTTGATACACTATGCTGATTCAGTGCATGAACCCTGTAGTTTTGTAGACTCATTTTCTGGTTGGCATTGAGTACTGTGTTCAATTCTGGGTGCCACAGCATAGGAAAGACACTGAGGTCCTGAGTGTGTCCAGAGAAGAGCAACAAAGCTGGTGAGGAGTATGGAAGGCATGTCATAAGAGGAGCAGCTGAGGGAGCTGGGATTGTTTAGTCTGGAGAAGGGAAGGCTAAGGGAGATCTTATTGCTCTCCACAACTACCTGAAAGGAGGTTGTAGTGAGGCTGATGTTGGTCTCTTCTCCCAGGTAACTAATGATAGGATGAGAGGAAATCGGTTGAAATTGTGCCAGGGGAGGTTTAGATTGGATGTGAGGAAAAATTTCTTTACTGAGAGAGTGGTGTGGCATTGGAACAGGCTGCCCAGGGAGGTGATGTAGATGTGGTGCTTCAAGATATGGCTTAGTGTTCATGGCAATTGGGTTGTGCTTGGACTGGATCATCTTAAATGTCTTTTCTTAGTGATTCTGACTCCATGATTCTATATATTGAAGTCATACACCGAGTCAAGGTGATGCAAAGATACTGATGAAATATCTTAACCCTAGAATAGTTCAGTGATGATAGTAAACAGAGAAGAAGGAAGAGTTTTGCCTGAAACCCTAGAAATTCTAGCAATTCACATATTATTGACTGGCTCTAAGAGTCCTGTGTATTCATTTTCAGTGAAAGTAACTCTTGCAGAGCTTTAAGGAGGCTTTTGATAGAAGAAATGGCATAACTCTTCACAGCTCCAGCAAAACTGTTGAGGTTAAGTGTCATTAGAATTTTTAGCAACAAAGCATTTGTGAACAATACAGGTATTTTACTGATGGATTTGCTATCTAACAGAACTCTGGCTAGCTATTTTGAAGTAAAATGATAATTCTAACATGTACTCTGGTATATTTAGGATAAAATTATATGCTGTCCTCCCAATTTAAGCCTTACAGGTTTGCCATACCTGTCCAAGTGTTTTTAACAGTTGTCTTAGTGTTGCTCAAGGAACATTTCTTGATGTCATGCTTTGGAAGACAGGGCATCTAGATGTAAACTGAATGTTTCTTCATGGCTTAACAGAGCACAGTGAGATGCCAATTTTCTTTTGAATGTACTAAAGAAAAGCAGGAGCAAGAAAACAAATATCTCAGTTTATGATCAGAGAATGAGAAATGTGTTGCTGCATTTGATCCATCTCTAAGTCCACTTTTAACTTTCTCTTTTAGAAAGAGCAGGAGACACTATAATCACCCTAGAAAGCTTTTTGCAATTACTTGCTTTTCTAAATCTTTTCACTGACTGAAACAGAAATGGCCTTGTCTCAGAACAGCAAATGACACCGGTTCCCCATTTTTCATTTCTAAGCCCATGACATCTAATTTTCCTCTTCATGTAGTATCTAACACTGAGAAAAACCTGAAATAATTGCCTCTTGGAGATGTTGCCCTCTTGTACATGAAAAGGCTTTGTTCTTACTGTAGAACAGTTTCTGCAACCTCATTTTGCTTTTGACAATGCTTGTTCAGTATGGAGAGGAAGAGAAGGCTAAGACAACAGTGAATAACAGTAATGAAGCTTGAAAAATATGGCTTTTTACTTAAAGGTGAGTTTCTTGGCTTTGTAATAAGAAAACCTCTTTGTGTCTCATATGTAAAAATGATGGGGCAAGTAAGCTCAGGGACAAGAGTCACAGAATCACAGAATTATTGAGGCTGGAAAAGACCTGTGAGATCATCAAGTTCAGGCTATGACTTAACACTACAACATCAGCTAAACATGTCACCTCTGACTTGCAGCCCAGTACCATTGTCATAAACACAAAATCCAAGCCTTCAGAAAAGCAGGTGGGTCTGGATCCCATGGTTACTTGGTTGCACTGATCCAATGAGCATCTGTGATGCACCCTGAAAAGAACATGGTTGACAGGGTTATGTCAAATTCCAACAAATCCCATCTGTCACGCTTTCATCAAGCGGGAATTGTAAAGAAAGACTCTCAAGTGAAATTAGATATGTTTTAAGAAAGATGAAACAGCAGGCACAACAGCCTTGAACAAATCTGTCTTCTTTCAAGAAGGAGTGCTGTACAAGCTTGTGAGTGGTTTAAAGAAACACAGTGGTGCTATTGCTTCTGCAGCAGCATTTCTTCTTGAAATGTCATTTTGTCTTATTCACAACTGCATCAAAACAGGCATTCTTTTTTCAAAACATAAATTTTACTTTTTTCCCCTTTTAACTGGCAGTGGAGGGAAGCACATCAGTACCACAAGCCACATTAAAATTTGAACAGAGAGGCTTTTTACAGAAATACCAAAAAGTTCTTCATTTAAAATTCAAAACATACAAAATCTCAAACCACTGAAAAAAAAAATGCACAGCAATAGGACACTTCTATTGAATTACCTTCCATAACTTCCTGACTGGTGGTTGTGGATGTCCCCTCCCTGGAGGTATCACAGTATCACAGTATACAGAGGTTGGAAGGGACCTCAAAAGATCATCAGGTCCAACCCCCCTGCCAGAGCAGGATCACTTAGGGTAGTCTGCACAGGAATGCATCCAGGTGGGTTTTGAAAGTCTCTAGAGAAGGAGACTCCACAACCCCCCTGGGGAGCCTGTTCCAATGCTCTGTCACCCTCAATGGTAAGAAGTTTCTCCTCATGTTGAGGTGAAATAGTTTGAACCCATTGTTCCTTGTCTTATCACTGTGTACCACTGAAAAGAGCCTGGCCCCCTCCACTTGACACCCACCCCTCAGATATTGATAGACATTGATCAGATCCCCTCTCAGTCTTTTCTTCTCCAGACTAAACAGCCCAAGGGATCTCAGTCTCTCTTCCTAGGGGAGAAGCTCAAGACCCCTAATCACCCTCGTGGCTCTCTGTTGGATTCTCTCCAGGTGTTCAAGGCCAGGTTGCATGAGGCCTTGAGGAACCTGGTTTGATGTCTCTGTGCATGGCAGGGGGTTTGGAAGTAGATGATCTTTAAGGTCTCTTCCAACCCAACCCATTCTATGAATATATGAAAGCCTCTGATTTTTTGTGGGTTTTTTAATTTTTTTATGAAGACCTCCACCAAGTGAGAGCTCAAATCCTTGAGCAATGAGAGTTAGTAGAAGGCACCTTCCTCTCTCATTGTTATGTCTGCCATTATGATTTTGGAAAATAGCCAAGGGAGTGCTCAGCTGGGCGTCAAGAACTTGCATATCTCAGCTTCCTCAACAAAGATTTCTTTAAAAATTTTGTTCCCAAAATCTTCTCTTAGGACCTGTGTTATTTAGGGGTGAAATGTAAATAGTTATCCCATAGCAGCTCTCACTGCCAACAGCTATGGAAGTTTGTTAAAAAAGGAAATTATTTTTTATTTCATGCCACATGATTTCTTACTCAAAATCTTTTGGTTTAGCAAACTGCACTAACAGTCTAGTTTCTGGTATTTACTGACAGATTAGATTAAGGTGAGGAGAAATAAAAGCTTGCAGAGTACTCTGCAATGCTACCTGAAACGAAAGCAAACTGGGTTTTGTTGGTTGATGTTATTGAACTGAGTTCTGTGTCATTTGTGCCAGTTCTTCATGTTTGGAAGGCGTTGTGACAGTGTGAAGCAGGATATCAATAAATGTCTAAGTTCCTTGATTTCTGGTGTATGAAGTTAGTGGTTATGTATCCAGAGAAGAAAACCACCATCCCAGAGGACAAGAGAGTTGCCATAGCACTCTGGAAAAGAGCCATGAGTACTGCAAGTCATTCCCAATAAAGCTGCAGCCTGGGGCTGTAATGGGGCAATTCTTTACAGGGATGCAAGTGCTACTGATGGAGATTGAAGTCACTAGATAAATAATGGTAAGAATTGCTCAGCTTTGTTCTAAGCAAAGGTGATTGATTTCTGCAATCCTGATCTGTGAAGGCCTTGGTTCATGTGTTATGGATCACAAAGGGCACTTAAAAAATGTGGATTTGTACAGGGCAGTGCTACCAAAATAACATGGGGTCTGCAGTCTCTGCTTTCTATCCCAGCAAAAACACAAAAGGTCTGTGATGTTCCTCAGAAATTCTGTTTGTACTTGGGTAGAAGAACTTCTTCAGTGCAAGGGTGGTGAGACTTGGGGAATAGGTTGCCCAAAGTGGTTGTGGATGTCCCCTCCCTGGAGGCATTCAAGGCCAGGCTGCATGAGGCCTTGAGCAGCAGAGTCTAGTTGAGAGGCATGCCTGCCCAGGTGAGGTTGGAGTAAATGATCTCTAAGGTCCCTTCCAACCTACGCTGTGCTATGATTCTATTAAGGGTATTAGCCCTTCTTTTCAGCAGGCACCCCCCACTGCCTCCCTCCAACAAAACAGAGTTTATGTGATGAAGCTGTAAGACATCACATAAATCAGAAGCTATTGGTTTAACTCTTTAAGTCATGCATTACAGAGACTATTCACCTGTCTATCCATCTTTTTTGATCACGATTCACAGCGAGACAGAGACCAACGTGTTGTTCTGGTAATTACAAACAATGTACCTGGTCATTTAATTTAGAGCAGATCCCTTTTTTAGCTTTTTCTGAACAAATCAAAGAATGATCTTGTGAGTATAATATGTAGCAAACTCAAAATAACCTTAAAATTACTTGTATTTATACACTAAGTAAACATTGTACCTCCTTCCCAGTATGTTGGTCATTTGGAATAAACCAAGCGCAGTAGTTTCTTAAAACTGCAACACTAGGAGTTTGATAAGTGAGGTTTCATTGCTGTTGTGCATTAACTGCAATCTTTATGCTAAAACTGTATGCATCAGAGTTTTTGGAAAGTACTAAAATTAGATCAGTTTTAAAGCCTGTGAAAAAGAAAAGTATTTTCATGTGGTCTACCTCTGTTTACTGCAGATCCAAACCCGTATTTTCACATGTTGGTAATTTACCACACAAATGGTAAATTAGTTTCCTGATCTTTTTCAGATGCCTGCTGTGTGAGCTCTTCAGGTGCCTGAGGATATCTGTGAGTATGAATGAATCATTCAGTTCATCTGAATGAATCAAGATGCTGTAGGGAGGACAGCTACAAGTGCCTTTAATTATGCATTTAAATACCGTTTTACCTTTCGGACGCTTCTCTCACCCAGGGCACAGAACAGACACATCTACAGCTACTATTTCCTAATACTTGAAAATCGCAAATACCCTCTTTTACCCCTTCAAAACCTATCCAGAGAATGACTCGCCGCCTGCGCTGCTGGCTCCATGCAGCAAAGACACGTCTGAAACCGAGGAGCGGACAGTGCCGCGAAGGCAGCCACTGCAGCCAGGGGGGCTACGCACCCTGCCTCAGCCCCGTCGGGGGGGACACTTGCGCTGGCGCAGGGTGCCCCAGACGGGCTGCGCCGCTCCTCCGTGCGTCATTGCTTGAGTGCCCCCAGCCCAGTCCCGCTCCGCCGGGACAACAGCCCCGGACCGGCAACAGTCGGTGGCTTGCTACCGGCAGGGCAGGGAGTGCTGTAAGGCTGCGGGCGAGCGGCCGCTGGGAAGGAGCGGCAAGGTTTGCCCAGCAGCAGCCCTAGAGGTAACCGGAGAGGACATCTAGCAGGGTGTGGGGGGCGGCTCCCCTCCCAGCGGGGAGGGCTGGGCGGTGAACACCGCCCCCTTCGCCCCAGGCAGCTCCAGCGCTCCCCGAGCGTAGGGGGAGCCCTTGGCTGCGGGGAGAGCGGTGCTAAGGGTGGAGAAGGGGTGAGGCTGGCTGCCGCAGGGCAGCACCTGTGGGCGGCAGGGTGAGTCTATCCATGCCCTCGGCCTGTGCTGTGCTTGGAGGGGAGAGGGTTCCGTGCGTGCCCGGCGTGGTGTGTGCGCTCCGTGCCCGAGCCGGCAGCTGAGCCGCACCGCGGCGGGAGCAGGGTATCACCTCCCAGCTCCATCGATCTGCGGAGTTGACATCAGCAGCCCTCAGCTGCTTCGGCGGCGATGTTGCTGCCTGCATGTATTTTTCCTCTCCAGCAGAGGTACCTGGTAAGTCCTTCTTTCGTAGTAGCAAGTAAGGTATTGGGTATTTCTTCCACCGTGAGAAGAACTCGAGGGAGCGGAGGACGAGAGAGTCTACCGAACGGTCCCGGCGGAGGGCGAGTGCTGCGCTCGGGGAGGTCGCTCTGGGCTTGTCCGGCCGCGGAGCTGCGGTCCCCCGGAGCAGGGTTGTGCTAGCCCCGCTCCTCCTCCACACCCCGCCGGCGTGAGTAACCTGAAGGGAGGTGCTTGCGCGTCTGGATGGGTTTTGTTTTTTAATGCTTTTCTCTATGATAATGTGAAGGTGATGGATCTTGCCTGTCAGTGATGCTATTTGTAGTTATTGTTCGGTGGAAGGGATGATAAGGAACGGATCCTTAATTATTCTCTTCATCACCGAGCAGGTGAATGGCTTTGTGGTGCTCAGATGAAAATCAGCTCTTGGTTGTGTGCTAGCCAAAGTTTTCTTTCAGGATTTTGCTCTGGAAAAGATTGTGTGCTTGCTTTATTAAGAAAGGAGTAAATGAAGAAGGCTGAGAACCACTTATTTAAAGTAGTTTGGGTTATTTGGTAGTTACTGAGTGCAGCTAGCCAACATGCGTTTCAGCATACCCAGCATGGAGTCATACTGCAAGAAACAGTGAGTTAAAAGATTCAGTGCCCCAGAATCAGTGGTTTTTGGAAAGCCTTGAGAAGGCTGTTAGGCAATCAGCCAGGGAGCAGCCCTTCATGTGAATGTGAGAAGATGGAGGTGAGAAGTTCACCTGTGAGGTTGTGAGGAGTGCAGGTGCTAGTGTTTTGCTTTATGCACTTCAGGTGAGAGATTTGTGTGCAAGGTGCGGCCCATTGCATTGCATAAAACACTTTAAAGCTCCTTTTTTCACAGCCTTTCGGAGCACATGTTGTCGTGTCCGGATCCAAAATAATGAAACAAGTGATTGGATCATTGCCTAGAAATGCCAAAGTTAGGAGTAATGGGCTCTGAAGTAAGAAAAGACAGCATCCAGTACCAGAAATGGGAAGTTGGACATTCTGAGAGTAGACAAGGGGTGCAGTTTTTTTTAAAGTAATGACACTCATCAGACTAACTAATGATGAGAAAACTTGAAGAATTTAGAGAAGTCCTTGTTTTAATGTTTAATAGCAGGTCTGTTTTTAGTAGGACTTTAGTGTGGAGAAATCTTACATGCTACATGCAGGGGAGGCTGGGAGAGGTGATTGTGGTGAACCCTTTTTCCCTCTCTTAGGCAGATGATTAGGAAAGCTGTGTCGTCTCAGAGCACATGCTCCATATACTCTCTCTTTCCTTCCCTTTGCTCCCCCAGGTTTCTTGAGGTAAAAGGGCTCTATAATATGAATGATTAGCCTTTGGCTTTGTGCTTTTCTGTCTATCTCTAGTATAAATTATTCCCCAAATAAAGTTAGATCCAGATGTCTCTGTGCTTCTGTTTTACACTGAAGCTGTTAGAATGAAGCTCTAGAAGGTGAGAGTTGTGATGAGAGTTGCTGTTCATAGATATGAGAAGGATTTGAGGAATGTGGTATGTAAGGCTGGAGGTGTGAATATGGTTTCCAGAAAATATGTGTGTTTAAACATTTGAAGTAATTTAACACAATAACATTTCCAAGCTTTCTTCAACACTACATTTACCCTTAGCAGCATTTTTTGACTTTTATAGATTTGGTGATAGCTGAAATCTGAAGTTCTTTTGGCATGGAGAAATGCTTATTTAATAAAAGTCTATGCAAATTTCAGATTGTAGCTGTGTTTGTTAGAGTGGAAAACCAGTAAGTATGGATGATCTTGTTAAACAATTGTCAGTGTGATGTTGCAGTCATCAAGTTGTTTTCCTATCTGCCAAACATATTCTTATTACATAATATTATCTCCTCTAAATCTCTTGCTCAGGAGAGGTGAATTCCATATCTGATGATTAACTGTTGTCTCTTAGTAAGACATTTGGTCCTGCAGAATGGAGAGGGAGGGAATCCATTTCATAAAGCAACAGCTGCAGTGCAGGATTGCTCTGTGACTGAGCATTTTGTTTCCCAGTTCTTTATTGCTATTGCTTTGCCTACATTTGCTCTGCTTTGTAATTAAACTTCCTTCATACCAGTGATGAGCATGCTGATGTGTTTTCCCAGAGCCTGAAAATTTAGGAAAATAGACTAGGTAAGAGCAATTGGAAGGGCAGACTTTGAAGAACATCATGGGTTTGAGTCCATGGATGGTAGGTAGGGGGTATATTTGTGGTAGGCACAGGAAGCTGCTATTGTGTGTATTTCTTTTTGGCTCTCTAGAGTAGATTTTCCCCATCTATTTATATAGAAGGACCATATAAACATACACATCCAAAGTATACCAATGAACATAATAAATACATACAGAATATACCAGTGAAACCTTCTGCATTCTTTCTATTCCAAACAGACTGCCTCTGCTGTAAACAAACAAACAAACAAAATTTCTTCAAGCTTGTATCTTAGCCTGTCTTGGGTACAATGGGGTAGCCTCATTCTGTGTGGCTTTCTGTATGCTGAGGCACAACTTCAGAGCAGAATCAATTTCTTGGGAGTTGAATTGGTCTATTGATTTTTGGTTTTGTTTTTAATCTGTGCCTCAGCCTGCCTAAAATGTCTTCATAATTCAGTTACTCTAATCTGTACCCTTTTATTTTCACTGTAACTTTTCCCTAGGTATATTTTTTTGGTATTGCTTAGCAACTTAAATGAATATCTGAAATGAAACAAAAGTCCATTGTGGCTTGTACTATATCCCACAAATTAATATTAATAGAATGTCCTTAAATGAGCATTCTATTTATTTTTAAGAGAGTTGCTCTGCATATTCACTTCCGTTCATCTCTGAATATTTGAATTCTCTGAGGCATCCCTCATTGATGCCACAGAATTTCTCTTTTCAGTTGCTCTCTATCTTGGTTCCAGATGAATTTGTGGTCTTCTTTGTTTGTTTGTTTGGGGTTTTGTTTGTTTGTGGGAAATTATCTCTCAGTACAGACATTTCATGTAAGGAAGACTGTGATTTTAGGACTCATTGCAATATGCCTTGGAGTAACTTGTGATCTGAATGCAACTGAACTTATTAAGGTCCCTCTGCTGTGACTCTGGTAACTTTTGGATTAGGCTAATACCTCTGACCTGTGCAGCCTCACAAGTAGAGCCCCTGGAAGTAGCAGGTGGGAGGAAAATGTGCTTGCAGCATGAATGTCTCACAAGTTTTTATAAAATGCATTACAAAGATGGGGACAAAGCAGGAATTGTGTTCAGGACCAGTGCATTACCGGGGGTTAAACATGAGAGTGACGCTTGGAGGAAATGGGTTTTTATGTGTAAGGTACAGAAATTGCAGGGTGTTATCTGAATACCATGGAAGCAACTCTCCATGACCACAGGAACATTGTTTCCAAGGATTCTGCTATTAGACAGATCTCTGGGAGGAAGCACTGTTTGAAAACAAGCCATTTGTCATTTGGAGCTGGTATTTTTCATTCGCAGTTACTGCACGCCACAGTTGATAGCTTGTTGAGCAGTTGTATATGTTTGAACCTGAGCTTGCCTCCTTGCTGCTGGAGGCATTGCAGACCTGGAGGAAAGGTCAGACTTGGGAAGAGATGTACTCAATATTGCTTCTAAAACCTCATTCCTTCTCCTCAGTCTTTGTGCAAGATCTCTAGTGCCAGGTGGGAGAGGATAGAGATAATGGAGGAAATCAGGAACTGAATTCCTGTTCCTGCAATGTTAAACCTGCTTAACATAATAAATAGGCTAATGATTCATAGAATTGAATACCAGATTGGAAGGGACCTCAAAGACCATCCACTCCAACCTTTCAGGATAAGAATATAGTTTAAATGAGGTAGCCCAGCACCCTGTCAAGATAGGCCTTGAAACTGTCTAACGTAGGGGAATCCACCACCTCCCTTGGGAGTTTATTCTAGTGTTTAATAGTTTGAATGGTGAATTTTTTTTTCCCCTGGCATCCAGTCCAAATCTCTCCAGTAGCAACTTGTGCCCATTTGTCTTTACCATGTGAGCCTTTGTCAAAGGGATGTCGAAGATGGCAGGTGCTTGCACACACGTGAGACTTCAGAAGGCTGCGAGAAACGTGAGTCACACATTCCGTTAAATAAAGCTCTGGTGTAGGAATTACCATCCATTCACTGGAAGCATTAGTGCAGCAGTACTGCTAACTGCACTGTCAAGTGAGTCAACATGGACAGATGAGATTGGGAGGTTTATATTGGGGTGGGGGATGGGGAATTTTTGTCCCGTGTGAAGTAATTCAGAAGACTGGAATTTAATGAAAGTGAGTGTGGGGGGTTGAAAAGTCCCCCCAACATAATTTCCAGACCAGCTCAGCTGGAAAGCAAATGAAGCTGCATTTACAAGCAAAGCTGCAATCTAAAATATGGACTGCAATGAATATACAAAATACACAATATTTACATATATGTACAATTTATAAACACAAGAACCCCTCTGGAAAAGCCAGGGGGCTACTAATAGCTTTGCCCTCCCTGCTCCCTTCCCTCCCCCCTGTACATGGGACAAGAGAAAAAGCAGAGAGTTGCTGTTAGTACTTAAGCACAAGAAGAATGTGTTTAAGATCAGCAAAGCCAGCAGAAGCACAGGTTAGTATCTGCCAGAGTGAGGAAGCCAAAAAAAGAGAAAGTTAGTTTCCAGATCTAACTTTTATGTTAGTTATCTGTCCAATGGGATTATTTAGACCTTATCATTATTTTCCTTTTCACATCCAATAGTAATTTATTTACATTCTTCCGCTGTCTGTTCAAGATCAGTGGAAAATTTTCCAGCTGTAAGTTTGAAATGTATTTGGGGTTTGCATTGGAGATTGATAGTAAAAAAATTGCAATACAGCTGCCTACAGCGATATGTTGCGTTGCAGATGGCACTTTTTCTAACAGCCTTTTCTATACTACCTGCTGTTTCTGTAGAATTTTTCACAACTGCAAACTATACAATAACTTCTTTGACTTTTGTCATGCTCTGGATTTAAAGCACAAGTATATACTTCTCTCCAGGAATATTGCTATCCCTTTGGTCTATAAACATAATTTAGGTAGACTAAGATCACAGAATGTTAAGGTTTGGAATAGACCTCCAAAGATTGAGCCCAACACCCCTGCCAAAGCAGGGTCACCTAGGGCAGGCTGCACATGAACACATTCAGGTGGGTTTTGAAAGTCTCCAGAGAAGGAGACTCCAGAAAGTCTCCAGAGAAGGAGACTCCAGAAAGTCTCCAGAGAAGGAGACTCCAGAAAGTCTCCAGAGAAGGAGACTCCAGAAAGTCTCCAGAGAAGGAGACTCCAGACAGTCTCCAGAGAAGGAGACTCCAGAAAGTCTCCAGAGAAGGAGACTCCAGAAAGTCTCCAGAGAAGGAGACTCCAGAAAGTCTCCAGAGAAGGAGACTCCAGAACCTCTCTGGGCAGTTTGTTCCAGTGCTCCATCACCCCCACCATAAAGAAGTGTCTCCTTGTGTTGAGGTGAAACCTTCTGTGTTCTAGTTTCTATCTGTTGTTCCTTGTCCCATTGCTGGGCACTGGGCCAGAGACCATCACCTCATCTTGACTCCCACCCCTCAGATATTTATAGACTTTGATAAGATCCCCTCTCATCCTTTTCTTCTCAAGATTAAACAGCCCCAGGGCTCTCAGTCTTTCTTCATAGGAGAAATGTTCCAGTCCCACAATCATCCTTGTAGCTCTATGATATAACCATGAAAATATCTGTTAACTGTTGGCATCTGCATCTAGATTAAAATCCTCTCCATTGTTTTTACCAATGTTAAGTTTTAGAGGTGAAAAACGATGAAGCCATAGATAACACTCAACAGAACTGTTGATTTAAACCACATCCAGTTTTGTAACCTTTGCTGTCAGAACAATATGGACAAGTAGAATGCAGTCAGGAGAAGAAAAATTACTAATGCACTGAAGAGTAATAATTTATTAGGTAAGAGAGAAGGTATTTTATTTCTGCTGTGGAATGATTATGGCAGCAAAGAAAGGTGGAGAAGTATGAGTAAACTGTGCAAACAAAAGTGGCAACTGGCTGGTGCTATGGTGAGCAAGGAGTGCCCTGAAAGACTTAGGGTGACAGGAACATGCCATGGTGCTGGTGGTGAATTTGTGAACCCTGTGCTTTCATTAGTAGACATTTGTCTGGGTTTGGCTTTTCAACTGTAGAACCTGGAATTTGGCCATTTAGGTGAATTTAAGTGCACATTCTACCAACATTTGGGCTGTCAGCATCTCATCTTAGAAATAATATCACCTTGGATTTCCTGCCTTTCCTGAATGTCTTTAGGCAGGGTTTGTTTTGATTATGATATTGTAAGGGGAATTCTTTAAGAGAATTGTTTAAACAGTATCATCCATGATAAGGTATAAATGATTTGACAGGAATGTGCAGTTTGTCCTCAAATCACAGAATCACAGATTGTTAGGGGTTGGAAGAAACCTTGGAAGATCATCTAGTCCAACACCCCCTGCCAGAGCAGGATCACCTATACCAGGTCATACCGGAACACATCCAGGCAGGTCTTGAGTATCCCCAGAGGAGAAGACACTACAACCCCCCTGAGCAGCCTGTTCCATCACCTTCACAGTGAAAAAATTTTTCCTCATGTTTCCATGGAACTTCCTATGCCTCAACCCATTGCCCCTTGTCCTGTCACTGGGCATCACCAAGCAGAGCCTGGCTCCATCCTCTTGGCACTCACCCTTTACAAATTTATAAACATTAATGAGCTCACCCCTTGGGCTCTTCCTCTCCAAGCTAAAGAGCCTCAGCTCCCTCAGTCTCTCCTCATAAGGAAGATGTTCCACTCCATTCATAATTTCTGTGGCTCTGTGCTGGACTCTTTCAAGCAGTTCCCTGAGGTCCTTCGTGAACTGAGTAGCCCAGAATGGGACACAATAATCCAGATGCAGTCTCACCAGGGCAGAATAGAGGGGGAGGAGAACCTCCCTTGACCTACTAACCACTCCCCTTCTAATACACCCCAGAAAGGCATGAGGAGCACATTGCTGGCTTTGAACCATAATGACATTGCATTCGTGTCATGGAAATGATTTATGGAATATGAGTTTTGAAAGTGCACATTCTCGATTAAATGTTTAAATAATTCATGTAGTATTGCTTATAACCACATTGAAATGAAGATCTTGCTTCTGATTAATTTTGTGCAAAGGTTTTAAGTCTGGCTCACCACACCATGTTTCCAAACACAAAAAGACTGTATTCAGAAGTAAAAGCTACCAAGCGTTTAGCTTTAGGCTTGAAGAAAGATGTGTACCATTGATACTTACAAAGGCCTTGTCACCAATTTGCTGAGCTCAGTGCTGATGATTGCTACAAGTCTTTCTAATTGTCATTTTTCAGAGTAAAGTTGGGTTTTGAGGAAAGCAAGAGAAAAGAAATGTGTTAAGGACTGGTTTTCATTGTCCCCAGGCTTCTGCTTCCAGTGATATTGTATATGGTTTTAATTGATCATCCACTATGGCCTGGGTACATCCTGCTGCTGCTTTTAACCCTATTCCAGAAGAAGTGTGTCTCCTGTGTGAGAAGAGGAAACTCATTTATCATCGACCTCCCTTAATGAATCAAGGATGCACAACGTCCAGTAATAGAAGTTGTAAGTCAGTCATTTTCATTTCAGCACTTTGCAGAACAGAGTTAAGCTTTGGGCTTAACAACCCACATATGTGATGCTTTTACAACGAAGAGTAAGAAGACCTACTGTTCAAAGACACTGATGTAGAATGGTTTTCCAAACAGTTTACCACCTTCTGAAGACTGCTGCTTCTCTCCCAGACTCAAGACTGGCAGACTTGCTCCTGGATAAAAGGAAAACGGAAAAAGAAAAAAAAAAAGCCATGGGTTTTCTTTTATTTTTGCCTTTTACTGCTTTACTGAAATGACCTGGCTGAAAGCCTTCTTTCTGAACAAGTGCTGTCTTTCTTTTGGCTGATTCTTTTGCCTGCTCCCATTGGCTTTCATTTGTTGAAGCTCTTCCCTTGTTCACATGTTGGCTTCTGGTGAGACAGCTGAAGCGGTGCTGTTACTACAGATAGATTCATTTCCTTCAATTTAAACATACTGTACATCAGTTCAGACGCTTCTTGTGCCTGTTGCATGTCACCTTAAAATGCTTAGCAATATCACAAATGATGTTTTAGTAGCCTGATCTTTCTCCCTTTAATTGAAACATGTTAGAAAAGCAAGAACCTTAAATCTGGGCAACACCAGGTTTCATTTAATACCAAAACTTCTGGCTTCAGAGTGCTGTGTCCCTCCTGCCCTCTCATTGCATTGGGTGAAGATGGTTGACAGAGCACATGCTGGTGTCTATTGCATGACCCTGGGTGACTGAATCACATCAGCCTGACTTCAGAGGGAGGAGAGCACAAGTGAGACATGGGTTAAGATGATAAAAGACACCCAGAAGTTCTACATTAGAGTTTAACTGTAGTCTGTTTAGTATGAGACTTATAGCTTTGTTCAAGGAGAGTGAATATGTCTATGTTCACAAACAAAGGAAACTCAAGCTGATTCACAGGCAGCATTTTTTTTTTTAGGCAGCTATGCAAGTGTCTTCAGACATTGTCTAAGGACAGCAATGAAGTAATGCACAGTTATTAGTGCATACATTACGTGAGAGAAGGTTGAAAGCTTTCATTTCTGCATTTCATTTCATTACTGCATTACATTCATTACTGCATTTCATTCTGCATTACATTTCATTACTGCAAATGTTCTTGAGCCTTGCTGTCAATGTAAGGGCCCCCATTCTCATCTGTCAGCTTGTTCTTTTGTTTTGAGGAGGAAAATTGAAAGATCTGGAAATAAAGGACATCATACACAGCAAGACATTCTTCTTTCACTATTGTAAGCAGATCTTTTCCTTTGGGAAGGAAAGCAGTGAAGAGGTCATAAAAGTGTGTTATATTTGGGTTCCAGAAGATAAATAATTCTGGCACACTTTTATGGGATTGTAAGGTGCTTTCATTTACTGTCATGCTATCACACATACTCAAAAAGCAGTTCTTAGGCAAAAGAGTAGCAGCAGAAGGGTGAGGCAATATCATGCCTCAAGGGGTAGGAGGGAATAAGCAAGAAGCCAGTGCAACTCTCTGTGTTTTGTAGTTTAGAGTGAGTTTCTTTTTTGCCTCTCAGTGGGTTTCTCTGTTTAGCTTTGGAGACCTAGTATACCTAGGCAGCTTGTGATTCACTTTAAAAGCTATGTAGCTTAGACTAATACTTGATCTTTTGAAAGAGTGTCTTAAAATAGCAGCTAAAAATCCCTCTAATATTAAAGCTGACTCCCTGTGGCATGATATTCTTTGTTTACTTGCTGAATATGGATAGTGCAGAGAGAAAACAGGCTGAGCACATGGCTCCATAAAAATAAAGAGAATTTTTCAGTCGGCTGGAATCTGCATTCACAGAGTCATAGAATGGCTCAGGCTGGAAGAGACTTTAGGAATCATCTACTCCAACCTCCCTATCATGGGCAGGGACACTTCTCAACTTGACTTGGCTGATCAAGGCCCCATCCAACCTGGCCTTGAACATCCCCAGGGAAGAGGCATCCACAGCCTCCGTGGGCAGCCTATTCTAGAGTCCCACCAGCCTTGTACTGAAGAACTTCTTCCTAAGATCCAATGTAAACCTACTCTCCCTCAGCTTAAAACCATTCCCTCTAGTCCTGTTGCTAGACACCCTCCAGCCTTCCTGTAGGATCCCTTCAGGTATTGGAAGGCAGCCCTAAGGTCCCTGTAGGAGACTTCTCCAAGCTGAACAACCCCAGCTCCATCAGCCTATGCTCATAACAGAGGTGCTTCAGCCCTAGGATCTTCTTTGTGGCCCCCCTCTGGACTCACTCCAACAGCTCTGTGTCCTTCTTATGATGGGGTTGCCAGAACTGGATGCAGTATTCAAGGTGGAGACTCAATAGAGCAGAGTGGAGGGGCAGAATCACCTCTCTTGACCTGCTGGCCTCATTCCTTTTGATGCAGCCTAGGATATGATTTGCATTTTGGGCTGCATGAGCACACTGCTGGTTCATGTTGAGCTTCTCCTCAATCAATACACCCAAGTCTCTTTCTTCAGGGCTACTCTAAACCCACTCTGCACCCAGCCTGTATTTGTGCCTGGGGTTGGCCCAACCCAGATGCAGGACCTCGCACTATGACATGTTGGACCTGATGCATTCAAGCAAACATTTCTGAATTAGCCAGATGCCAATTACTTTTATGTTATAAATTTTCTGCACCCTTAAGTTAGGGGTACCATGACCATATTCTTTGCATTGACTATTAAAACATTATAACTTTTTTACTATTTGTGGAATCCCACACTGTTTATCCAGGCTGAGTTATTAATGCTGCATCTCCAGCTGAGCACCTGCTGGAGTGTGAGGATGCTGATTCATGACTGCACAGCATAGCATAGCATAATTTTGTCTTTCTGCCTGTGGGTTTTCTTGCACTACAATAGTATGATCTTCAGTTGCAGAGGCTGACTTCTCCAAATGTGTTCTGAAACCTTATATAAATATAAGATCAGCCTGAGACAGTGTATGAAACCAGCTGAGCAGTAATGGTCATGATGAAACATTGTGTGATATTTGAGATGTCCAGGATTCTCTAGAAATAAATAGAAATTTTACCAGTTATGCTTTTTGGTGGGCTTGGCTGAAAAGGTGTCCAGTGATTCTAGCAGATGAAAACTATGCTTTTATTGTGCTCAGGGATTTGTTCTGGTTTATTGCAACTCCATGGAGGGAAACTAAGAATGGAGCTGAACCAAACTGAGCAATATAATAACTATTCTCTTTCCTTAAAGGGAGCTGTATTGTCTATATTACCAGAGGAGCTGGATTCTTGTTTTTAAAGCAGTTTAAAGTGGATTTCTTGTTCTCATGGAGAACTCTGTCTGGCACAGCGGGTGGGGAGAGTTCTTTTATTGTCATTCCAGACACAAATTTAAATGGTTAACTCCCTCACATACATGGAAACTTACTCATTAGTATGTGTGCCCCTGCACATCTGGAAATCTGCTGGAAGCTGGTAGTCCTCAGTCTTCTACCAAAACTCAGATCACCTGGGCAGATTTTCATGACAAGCTTGATGACCAAAATAGGCTTTTACAACGTTTGTGGTAGTTCTGATTTGGAACAAAATCTATACTGAATAGGTTTGAGTAGGTTTTATTCTAGAGTGAGTTTGAACAGAGTCATTGTTTCAGTCACAGTGGCTGAAAGAGAATGGAAATACTTGTCTCAAGATCTAACAAAACCAGATAATTTTTCACACCTCAAGATATTTCACCCTTAGAGTCCCTTTTCCAACCCCTGGTACAATAGTTCTTCACTCTTTTCTGCCAGCAGAGCACCAAGAACAGAGGGCCTGCTTCACCAAAATACTGTTCACTTTCCCCACACCAAAAATTTGCAAGTGTATATCTGTCAGGGGACCTTACAGTGATGGAGTGGGGGAAAGTTGTGACCAAAAGGAAAAAAAAAAAAGAAAAAAAAAAGAAAATAGATTAGTCGCTTGCTGAAGGAGAGCAGTCAGGCAAACTGAAACCAGCAGAATAGTATTAAACCCCTTTATAGTATTGTCTTAGACAAAGTCCTCAAATGAACTATTTGTTTTGGTGTGTAGTGTTCCTACACTACACCTCCAAGTTTCATCTGCTCCAGAAACATGAATTTCATTGCTTAATGGGTGACACATGCTTAGGGAAAGGTCTCACGATCCTTCATGTATTTTTTTCCTGGAAGTCAGCTCTTGGGGCAAGAGAAGAGATTCTTCCTGTGTAGGCTGGGAGCTGAAGAGGGCAGAAGCTAAGAGATGTGCTGTGGTTTACACGTGGAGAAAAGTTTCCTCTTGGCAGCAGTCTCATGTTCCTCTTGGGGGATTGTCACTTTTCCTATTTTTACATGGTGATAGAGATTCTCATGAGGAGTGGTGAACTGATGATTTATGTGACAATGTATCACAGAACAAAAGTGTTTCAGAAACTTCCCAAAAATGTGGGGATCTTATACTAATTTACATGGAAATTACTTCTATAAATGGAACTTCTAGTTTAGAAATGTCTATAATAAATTACTGAGGAGACACAATCTGATTGAAGAGTTACAGAGAGCCAAACTATGAAACCTCTCTTATCTTTAAATGCCTTTAAATGAGTCGTAGGAAGCGGTGCCTGCTACAAAAGGAGAATAGAGTATTTGAAAAGCTGATGAAAACTTTGGAGAGCTTAATACCAGCAGGATGTCAGAGTAGCTAAATTGATGGATGGATTTTGAGAAGAGTTTCATGTGATATTACATACATAAACACACACAAGATTAGTAGTATATATTCCCCCAATGTCCTGGTGAACTTGACAGCATGAGTCCTACTTAGCCAATCCTGCAGCAGTATGGAAAAGAGTAACCTGACTGCTCTCTGTCTAGCAATTACATGGTCACTTGATCCTGATTTTCCTGCCTACTTTTTCAGGCTGGAGGGTGTGTTCCAGTGTCAAAGCATTCAGACCACAGAATCACAGAATTGTCAGTGTTGGAAGGGACCTCAAGGATCAACTAGTTCCAGCCCCCCTGCCATGGCCAGGGACTCCTCACGCTAGATCAGGCTGCCCAGAGCCACATCCAGGAATGGGACTTCCAGCACCTCCCTGGGCAATCTGTCCCTGTGTCTCACCACCCTTACTGTGAAGAACATCTTCCTGACATCTAAATCTCCCCTCTGCTACCTTGGATCCATTCCCTCTAATCCTATCACTACCTGACACCCTAAAAAGTCCCTCCCCAGCTTTCTTGTAGCCCCTCTTCAGATACTGGAAGGCCACAATAAGGTCTTCTCTTCTCCAAACTGAGCAACCCCAACTCTCTCAGCCTGTCCTCATAGGAGAGGTGCTCCAGCCCTCTGATCATCCTTGTGGCCATTCTCTGGACACGTTCTGGTACATCCACATCTTCACTTCTACTCCCTTTGTCTCCACAATAGGTCATGAGTAATCTTCTTTTCAGGTGGTTTGTAACAGCAGTAAGACCTGCACTCAATACATCTAGGATCAGTGGATCCATTTATTAAACCAATTTTAGTCTGCACCTAGAGACTGGAAGTCTAATTGTGCCTCTCCTTTTGTATCCATGGGTAGGACTTCCCTGTTCCCAAACATTTGGATTGTGTATAAACAACCAAGCTTCTAAACAAGTTTTATTTAAATACAATATTTTTCAGTATCCTGGCTTACTCCCTTTACAAACAACGAGGAGAACATCCCACGGGTGAGATCATCTCTCATCCAGCTTCTCAATGATTAACCAGAGACTGCCTCTCCTTATTCTGCCTACATTCCCAGGGAGATGCTAATCTGGCTCAGGGAAACAAGTTGGATTTTGCTTACATGTGGGTACTGTGTCTTTGGCCCAGGCCATCTCCCAGTAGCTGCTTTCTCTTCTTACGATGTGCAGGTTTGTGTCTGTCGTGTCACAGGAGCGCATACTTCTGCCTTGAGCCATGGGATGGATGCTTCCTGTGCACATCAAGTCATTTGGAAGGACTCAAGGCAACCACACCTGGGGACAGGGCTTCCTAGTGCATTACAACCAGGGAAGATGCAAAGTTGTGCTACAGCACAGCAGATTTTTATCATCCCCTATTATCTCACCTGCCAGCTGTGTGGTGAGATGACCAGTTGCATTTGTTCATGCAAGTTCACAAACTGGGAGGAAAGCACTTGGGTTGCTGCAAAGGAGACATAACATTAAAGAAGCCTGAGATGGGAGTTGAGACAATCGTACAGATGAGATTTAACAGGTTGGCATCTCTGATGGTAATACCCCCCTCAAAAAAAGGTTGAATGAGGTCATTGCTATAGGGAAGGAATTCTTTTTTTTTTGGTGGAAATTCATGCTGCCTCTGCATTCAAGCTGCGTGCAGAAAATGTGGGGGTTTTCAGGTGACATTGGAAGAATTGTGAGCAAGCCTGGCATAAGATTTTTAACTGTGGATTGGATTTTCATGAACATAAAGGAGCACATCTTGGGATAATGCTTTGTACCCATGCATGTAAAACTAAAACTTTTGTTCCCTGAGGTTTTCTGTAATGCCCAGAGCCCATTGCAGTGAATCCTATTGTAGCGTGAAAAGAGTAAAAACATATCACCACTACTCTGTGTGTGCACACCAGTCCTACACAGCTGGTTGAACTCCAGGATCTTTGTGCACTCAGTCTTTTTGGTGTACTGCTAGCAATGTTGAGCTCTGCAGTAGAGGGAGGCCATCCACTCATTTTCCACAGATTAGTGTTAATTACTGTAGTTTAATTAAACTTTAAGTGCATCTGTTTACTAGTGAAGGAGAGTTTTTATATTAATCTGGTTTGTATTGTCTCTTTAGAACAATTGTTCATTTACCTATCATAAACCAATATATGGAAGCCACAATAACAGGAACTAAATGAGTGCATGGAAACCAGAGGGTTTGAGGGACACGATGACCATATATCAAGATGTGCTCCTAATCTGTGAGTTGAAAGAAGAGAAGACATGAATCTTGGTCCTTGTATTTAGAAGCTTGAGGCTTGCTTACCATGCAGGAAGAAAGCTGTTGCACTACAATGCAATGTAACCTCATTGCTCTCTACAACTGCCTGATAGGACATTGTGGAGAGGCTGGTGATGGTCTTTTCTCACGGGTAATTAGTGATAGAAGAAGAGGGAATGGCCTCAAGCTAAGACTGGCTAAGTTTAGACTGGACAGTAGTAAAAAATTTTTAAGGAAAGAATGGTCAGGCATTGGAATGTGCTGCCCAGGGAGGTGGTTGAGTCACCAACCCTGGATGTATTTAAAGATGGTTTGGATGTGGTGCTTGGGGATAGGGTTTAGGGGTGAACCTTGTAGAGTAGGGTTAATGGTTGGACTTGGTGATCCTGAGGATCTTTTAGAACCTGAATGTTTCTGTGATTCTGTTTAGCTGAAGGTGAATCTATGGAATGCCTATCTAAGATAATGTAGAGATAATGGGAAACAGGCCAAGGACAGACCAGCTTGTTCCTGCACATGTGAGCAGAACAGAAAAAAACAACCAAAAGAGCCTATGTGGAGATGAAAAGTACAACTAAGAGGAAGACCCTCCCAAGCCCACTGCTGAAAGACACTGCCATGTGTGGATAGGAGGAGCTGAATGCAACCAAATAGGAAATAGCATGAATATGGAGTAGCTAACTGTATATTAACTCTGTAAATCTTGTGTTCAGGCACACATGTTTGGAGGGGAAACACCCTCTGTGTACAGTGCTGTGTCTAGCACTGCACATAAATTGTTAAAGAATACCTACTGAACAGTCTTAGCTGTTGAGTCTTTCTATTTCTCTGTATCACTAGTTTACCAAATCTACTATTTAGCAGAGCCACAATACATCAAAGTTAATCATGTTTTGGTCCTAAAATTCAATAATCTAAAGATTTATCCTTTTCATAGGGATGTACATTTCAACCTTCACACTTTTTCTCCTTGCTATGCACCAAAGAAAGTGCTCAAGATCTAATTTAATCCAAGGACAGCTTAAACTTTTGTTGTTGCTGTTTAATGGAATGGTGTTCCCTGCTTGAATGCTGCTTACTTCCTTATGGCAGGAAACCTTGCTGAGGATGTTATATGCAAATAGCTCTGCATCCTGTGGTCTCTCTGCAAATGTTTGAGTTCACACTGTGTTTGACCTATGGACTGGAATAACTGCCCTGCAGAGCTACACGATCAAATGGGCTCCTACCACACTGGGTTCAATTAAAAGTTCTCCCATCTGCTAGTCTGTATTGTTTTGAAACAGGCTTCCATTTTTAAGGGACTATTCAGTACTGCTGTAGGTAGTTTATCTATAAGTTTAAGGGGTAAAGGAGTGGAAGGAGGAAGGCTGTGAATATAAATTTTGCTAAAAAGTAACATAGAATTTCTATGACTCATTTAAAAGGGGAAAGAATTACCCTTTCTAAGAGTGATCTAATCATTATCTCAGTAAGATCTTGCAGTTTTCTTGGTGATGAATTGAAGTCAATGTTGTCTTCAGATATTATTTTTAGCAAGTATTTAACTCTGAATTATCCTTACAGAGAGAATGCAGATTGATAAAAGGGTTCAGGCTAGCCTCTGTTGTTGCTGGGGTTGGTCTGTAGTTTTTTGGGTTAAGTTTGAAGCAGCTGAGTGAAATGAAAAAGTTCAGCAATGATCCCCCACAGTCTGGAGGAGAATATTCTATTCTTTTTATATGCTTTTAATAGCCTGAGGTGCATACTTTATGAGGCTCTCCTTTCCATTTCAGCAGCAAAGACAAAGCTGTGCTGTTATGCTGTCAGGTTGTGGTAATATTTTCTGCTATCAGACAGCAGTTTGAAACTGTTATGGAAGTTATTAGCTGGATTTTATGGCTTCATCTTGTGCATTATAGAGCACTAATAACACCCACTCTAACTTAAAAAAAAAATCTAAGTATTTTATACATCAAAAAAAAATATTGTATAAAAAAAACTTCTGGCAAAACATATTCTTTAATGTCTTCCAAGATGTCATCTCACAGCTGGAAAGGCTATGTAGCTGATTTTCTTCATGCCTCTTGTTATCATTTTGCTGGAAATTATTAGTTCTACAATAGTGCTGCTGCTTTTGAACAAATATTGCAGAGAACAGTTTCAGATTTCCAGTTGGTTCTAGGTGCTCTGTTGAATTGGAATGTAGAAGTGTAATCACATTGCTTAGAACTACTTTTGTAGTTTAGTTTAACTGTGTCACTGTCAAGGGTTAGGGCTGGGCTCCCTGCTAGAGGAATGACAAATGCTTCCTAAAGGGAAGAGAAAGGGAATAAGGGAATCACAGAAACATTCAGGTTTGAAAAGATCCTCAGGATCACCAAGTACAACCAAGAACCCTACTCCACAAGGTTCACCCCTAAACCCTATCCCCAAGCACCACATCCAAACCACCTTTAAACACATCCAGGGTTGGGGACTCAACTACCTCCCTGGGCAGCACATTCCAATGCCTGACCAGTTTTTCTGTGAAAATGTTTTTCCTACTGTCCAGTCTAAACCTACCCAGTCACAGCTTGAGGTCATTCCCTCTTCTATCACTAATTACCTCTGACAAGAGACCAGCCTCTCTGCAACGTCCTTTCAGGTAGTTGTAGAGAACAATGAGGTCTCCCCTCAGCCTCCTCTGGATTGTCAAGGAAAAGTAAAAGAGCTTCAATGAAAATAATAATAAAATGAAATAAGCATATACAAAGATATAAAAACCCAATATTGACCCCAGCTCCCCTGCTGGCAATTTCATCACTGTCTCCATTGAAGCTTTGGACAGGCACTGGGGGAGTCCCAGATTGGACCGACCAGCAGATGTGAAACTCAATTCAGGATCTGGATTCTGGAACTGCATTCAGGAATGCACAGCTTGGGATCAAAGGCAGAATGAACAGAGCCCTCCTCAAACAATGGCCATTGAAGAAGACAGCTTGACCCTTGTGACCCCTCAGGTTTATACTGGATATGATGTATATAGAATGGAAATGCCTCCCTCATCAGTTTAGGGTCACCTGTCCTATCTGCTTCTTGCCACAGGTGTAGCCTCTTGCTTATTGCACCCCAACATGGCACACAAGATTTATCAATGGCCTTGGCCTGTGGAGGAGCAAGTGTGTAAGTAATTTGCTTTCTGCATTCCAGTCCTTGGTAGTAACTAAGAACATCAAGCATTAGCACTTCTAGAAGCAGACACTGACTGCAAACACAAACTGCTAATTTCAGAAAATGCAGTCACTTAGAGACTGAGCTGAAAAATAAATTCACTGAACAGAATTAGTTCTGTTCTAACTCCAACAAGGACAGTCACTATTGCTTTATATTAAAGAGCATAATTGCTCTACAGTTCTGCCATAGTGTGCATGTATTTATACCCATAAATAACCAATGGATAGAGGTGGGTATTTTTCCCATTAAAAGAGATGTTTCATGGCTTTGAAAGGCATACCTCACTCCAAGAAGGACATTGAGGGGCTGGAGTGGATCCAGAGAGAGGGCTGGTGAAGGATCTGGAGAGCAGGTCTGGTGAGGAGTGGCTGAGGGAACTGGGGTTGTTGGGTTTGGAGAAGAGGGGACTGAGGGAACTGGGGTTGTTGGGTTTGGAGAAGAGGGGACTGAGGGAACTGGGGTTGTTGGGTTTGGAGAAGAGGGGGCTGAGGGAACTGGGGTTGTTGGGTTTGGAGAAGAGGGGGCTGAGGGAACTGGGGTTGTTGGGTTTGGAGAAGAGGGGGCTGAGGGAACTGGGGTTGTTGGGTTTGGAGAAGAGGGGGCTGAGGGAACTGGGGTTGTTGGGTTTGGAGAAGAGGGGACTGAGGGAACTGGGGTTGTTGGGTTTGGAGAAGAGGGGGCTGAGGGAACTGGGGTTGTTGGGTTTGGAGAAGAGGGGGCTGAGGGAACTGGGGTTGTTGGGTTTGGAGAAGAGGGGGCTGAGGGAACTGGGGTTGTTGGGTTTGGAGAAGAGGGGACTGAGGGAACTAGGGTTGTTGGGTTTGGAGAAGAGGGGACTGAGGGAACTAGGGTTGTTGGGTTTGGAGAAGAGGGGACTGAGGGAACTAGGGTTGTTGGGTTTGGAGAAGAGGGGACTGAGGGAACTAGGGTTGTTGGGTTTGGAGAAGAGGGGACTGAGGGAACTAGGGTTGTTGGGTTTGGAGAAGAGGGGGCTGAGGGAACTGGGGTTGTTGGGTTTGGAGAAGAGGGGACTGAGGGAACTGGGGTTGTTGGGTTTGGAGAAGAGGGGACTGAGGGAACTGGGGTTGTTGGGTTTGGAGAAGAGGGGGCTGAGGGAACTGGGGTTGTTGGGTTTGGAGAAGAGGGGGCTGAGGGAACTGGGGTTGTTGGGTTTGGAGAAGAGGGGACTGAGGGAACTGGGGTTGTTGGGTTTGGAGAAGAGGGGACTGAGGGAACTGGGGTTGTTGGGTTTGGAGAAGAGGGGGCTGAGGGAACTGGGGTTGTTGGGTTTGGAGAAGAGGGGGCTGAGGGAACTGGGGTTGTTGGGTTTGGAGAAAAGGGGGCTGAGGGAACTGGGGTTGTTGGGTTTGGAGAAGAGGGGGCTGAGGGAACTGGGGTTGTTGGGTTTGGAGAAGAGGGGGCTGAGGGAACTGGGGTTGTTGGGTTTGGAGAAGAGGGGGCTGAGGGAACTAGGGTTGTTGGGTTTGGAGAAGAGGGGGCTGAGGGAACTAGGGTTGTTGGGTTTGGAGAAGAGGGGGCTGAGGGAACTGGGGTTGTTGGGTTTGGAGAAGAGGGGGCTGAGGGAACTAGGGTTGTTGGGTTTGGAGAAGAGGGGTCTGAAGGGAGACCTCATTGCTCTCTGCAGGTCCCTGAGAGGTGGATGGGGTGGAGTGGGAGTCAGTCTCTTCTGCCAAGTGACTAGTGATAGGGTAAGAAGAAGTGCCCTGGAGTTGTGTTGGGGCAGGGTTAGGTTGGACATTGGGAGGGATTTCTTTCCTGAAGGAATGGTGAGGCATGGGAACAGGCTGCCCAGGGAGGTGGTGGAGTCACCATCCCTGGAGGTGTTCAAGAAATGTGTGGACATGGCACTTTGGGACATGGTTTAGTGGACATGGTAGTGCTGGGTTGATGGTTACACTTGATGTTCTTAGAGGTCTTTTCCAACCTAAATGATTCTATACCAAAGTCTTTTCAAGGGAAGACAAGGATATGTGAAGGGTTCTTGTTCTCTATAACCAGGTGAAGTATTTTGTATTTCAGGGTCTGACACTCAAAGGTCCTGGGTGTCCACAAGTTTCTTTAAAATCATATGGGATTAGAGGAACTTAATATGTTTGATAAAGCAGGTTCTCTGTAACTGGATTGTCCAGCCATCAAGATACACTCAATTACCAAACTGGTTCCCTTCCTATCCTGCCATTAATTTAGAGGATTTTGCTTTTCTGTCTAAATTTTGTGATAATACATTAAAAGTACTGTATAGATCAGTGTTTGTAAGGTGCTTGGGTGCATATATACAAGTATGGTAGAAAAAAGTTGAGTCATCTGTTAATTCTGCATTCAGGAGTGAGAAAATATGTGTCATAAATAAGGCATAAACTGTATGGAGAATAGGGACACTAGGAAGATGTTTTGGGCAGCTGTGCCATTATCTTTACTGCATCCTGAATGGAACAGGAGTCCTGTGGAAAATAACATCTCTGATTCTGTATTTTTAAAGTTTATGCATATTACCAAGTGAGCAAGAGTAAAAGTTTGCATATTTTAAGGTGTTGAACAGTTCAAATTCTGATGTAGCACTAAAGGCTGTGCCTAAAACTTCATGGCTTAGGTTTTTTGGTTTTGTTTTGTTTTGTTTTTTTTCCTAAAGATCTTCAGGAAATACAGCAACACTTGCCTAGTTCTTCAGTGCATACACAAAAGTTTAGTTGCTGAGGTTTGGAACACTACTGATACTCACAAGTGGCAAAGGCAGGTATTATTATAGAGTATTAATTTGATGATCAGAAAGTGTTTCTGTCAAGACTCTCTAAGGGTTGTGGGTTTTCTGTTTGGTTTTGTTTGCGTTTGCTTGCTGTTGATTCTGGAAACAAACTGGTTTCAGGCATAAACTTGAACTTAGGAAGTTTGGTCCAAATGTGAGGAGGAACTTCTTTGTTTTGAGGGTGATAGAGCACTGGAACAGGCTGCCCAGAGAGATGGTGGAGTCTCCCTCTCTGGAGTCATTCAAAACCTGCATGGATGCTGTCCTGTTCCAGCCAGTCCTACCAGATGACTTCCAGAGGTCCCTTCCAAACTCTATCATTCTGTGATTCTGTCTAACATTAGGGGCTGTAAATAAAGATGAAAAGATGTCTCTGAGCATGCTAATTTGCAACAGTGATAAAGGAAAGAATAAAGGTGTAAATAAGTCAAGACCCTGCACTTCTAAAAGATGAGGATGCTTGTTATCTTGTAAGATAAAAAATTTCCAATCCCAAACAGTTGTAATCAGTACTCAGTAGTCTACCCCTGGAACTGTGGGGCAGTATTTGCTAATGAGTAGTGTTTCAATGCCAATAGGATGAGAAGATGTCTACATTTAGCCCATATCTGGGACTAAACTGTAGCAATTGCTCTACCATTCAATGCCTCCCCAGCAGAGAAGAGGAATCAGGAAAAAGGAAACTCATTTGAAATGAAAATGGATTTAATGAAATAGCCAAACTGATAACCAGCGTCAGTACGAAGTATATGAAGTTATACTTTGCCAAGCAAAGGTGAGGCAGCCACAGTAACCAGGAAGGCAGTCTTCAAGAGCAGGGTCAGGAAGAGCCCAAGCAGGAGGCCTTGGCAAACTTCCTCCTTTATTATTCTGAGTGTGATGTTCATAGTATAGGCTATACCTGTAAGCCAACTCAAGTTGGCTGTCCTGCCTGATTCAGAACTTCTGATGGCCTGCAGCCAGATAAACTCATCATGGTTTTCTCATGAAGAACTTGGCTTTACAGGTCAGGTTGCGATTGCTTGATTCCTGTAGGTTAACAAGAAGGAGTAGCACTGAGAGATAATACTATCAGCATTGCCTGACTATGTCCCCATCATCTTTGAGAACTTGTGGTCCCCAGGTGAGGACATGGAGCCACCATTCCTTACAGGCTGTCAGGCTTTGACTGCCTACTCTGTCTACACTGGACCATCTCACCGGTGATTTGTACCTCTCTGACAGATCTTTCACAGATTTCCTACTGGAAAGGAAAACATCATCTTCCTATCTCCAACCCAGGTCAGTGAGTAGTTCGACCTTCAACATGTTGATGTCGTATCAAGTGGCATAAGCTGTCTGTACTGCAACGGCCATCAAAAGGCCAAAACAATTACTATGCAGATTGCTGGAGTAAATCTTGGCCAAAAAAAGAGACAGAAAGCTGCTCCAGAAAGGTCAAGCTATGATTAATATCCTGTGAGTGCAGCTCTCCATTATCTTTCTCATGAATAATTACACTTTTGCCATTTCACCACAGTTAGTCTACCAGTAACATGGTGCCTGTGCCCACCACCTTTTCTTCTTAAAGCTTGGAGAGGAGTTGTATGACAGATAGCAACTCTGGAAGCTCACCTCCAGGTCCTTAAACAGGTCTGCTTATACTGCTGCTGGAATTAATTAATCTAGCTGGAAAGAGAGAGAGAATTGTAAAGTATTGTGGTGGATTTAGGCTGATGCCTAGGGATTTTTTTCACAGATTGAGTAGAAAGTGGTAGAATGTAAATAAATTACTGCTGGATGCAAAGGGAAAATAATGATAAGGTCTAAATAAATATCCCATTGGTCTGATAACTAACATAAAGTTACTTGTATAAACTAACATTTTTCCCCCTGGGCTCTTTGCTCTAGCAGATACTAGCTGGTTGCTTCTGCGTGCTCGCTGACCTTGGCTGTGTTTCTTTGTTGTGGCTAAGTACTAACAAGCTGCTCTCTGCTCTCCTCTCTCTCTTTTACCTTGTATGAGGGGGGAAAAAACAGAGTTGAGAGGGGGAAGCTGTTGGTAACCCCCAGGTTTTGTCCAGGGGGGTTCTTGTGTTGTTTATGAATTGCAAATATACATAATATTGTATATTTTGTACACACTCATTGCATTTCATATTTCTAGATTTTAGTCTGCTTGTAAATATAGCTTCATTTGCCTTCCAACTGAGCTGGTCTGGCAATTTTATTTTGGGGGTAATTTCAAACACCCACCCCCCCACCCCCCCCCAAGTATGGTAGAAAAGGGAATCCAAAGTGAAGAGAAATGATTAAGGGGTTTGTTTGTGTCAAAGCAGGAGCTGCTTCTTGAGGGCTTCTGTGTCTTCCTGCTGTTTGTACAGCACTTGCTGGTTTTATGTTATGAAATTGCCCTGACAGATCATGTCCAGAATAATGCAAGAGAAACTTGCGATGCTTTTCTTGGAGCTAGCACAAAGTGTCTTAGTATACATAGCCTTTATATTTGAAAACCTCAGATTGCTGGTCAAGGCCTCATAAGGTCTCATAAGGCATTTCTTCAATGTAAATCTGTGTCCTCTGTCGTGTCCTGTACAGTCATCTTTAGCAGTTACATCTACTTTCCTTCTAAGTGATCCACTGTGCAGCTGTGAACTTCACTCCCCCAGTCCTGTGCCTGGTTGCTGCTTTCTAGCCGCTGTTGAAAACTCTGCTGCCAAGTCTCTGCTGTTGACTTTTTTGCAGCTAAACTGAAGTCAGACAGTCTGGTTCAGCACTGGCAGCTTCAGCTGCGTGCCCTTTTCTCAGGAAGAGATATGTCTGAGTCACTGGATGGGCTGTGCTGAGAGGGCAAAGGCTTTGAAAATGGCGAGGAAAACCATCTCAGATGTTCTCTCTGTTGAACAGTATTTTTGGAGACTGTCACTTTTCCTTGTTAAACAGTGTATGAAAAAGGATGCTGATCCTGGGGATGCTGTTGTCAGGCAGCGCCTATAGGCTTTTGCTGAAGTTGTTTGTTGGATTCATTGGGGTCCTAGGAGATCAGACAGCAGCGTGTGCTTCTTCTCTCATATGTCTGTTTTGGCCCTCAATCATAGATGATGTGCATGGCTGCTCCTCACAGGCCTTGTGCTATTACTTTGAACTGTCTTGGGTATGCTTTTATTTACCTTGGGAAGCATCCACATATTCTACTGCCTCCTCTGCTCCTCCGAAAATGATCCTCAGGACTCTGAGAGCTGGTGTGCAACCTAGTCTTCAGACTGACAACAGTGTAACCTGTGAAAGTGATACTACATTCTTTTAACTAGATATTTGTGGGGGTTTTATTTGGTTGTGGGGGTGGTTTTTTATTTGTTTTATTGGTTGGTTTTAATTTCCCTACCCACCACAAGAATTTTGGAAAAGGTTATGCTTACAAATGCAGAATTCCCAGCTATACTCATTTTGAGGTAGACACACTGGGACAATGTAATGATGCATTTCATGGCAAGATTTAAACAACACATTACCTTTATTTGCTGCTTGTAGAGGAAAGCATCATGGCATTGTGTTTAATGAGAAACAAAACAAGGCAACACTCCAAGCTCAGCCCATTTTCTGATTAGGCTGTTTATATCCTATGGCAGGGTTCTGAGCAAGTGTCCTGTGAACAGCTCCTTTTATACTGCAAATGAGAAGGACGCTCTCGTGTGTATGCCTGCATTTGAGGTAGTCATGCCACATCCCCTTCACAGTCAGTGGAGAGGAATGGATGCTACTAGATAAGGATTCCTCTGACCTTTGAAAGATCTTCTTATGAGTCATGCCCTAGAAATGCCTGTTTCTCTCTGTTGCTTATAGGGTGAGGCTGGGAAGACCAGGTCAGAAGAAACGATAGGGAATAGAACCAGAGGATGGTTTGAGTTGGAAAGGACCTTTAAAGATCATCTAGTCCAATATCCACCCCCATCCCTCCACCTTGGGCAGATGAGTCTCCTAACGATTTTTTTCTCACCTCATATCATGCCTGATTACATACCTTTGTCTTGCATGAAAACAAACTTCTCCTGTGAGAAACCTCTCCTACAAGGACAGGCTGAGTGAGTTGGGATTGTGCAGCCTGGAGAAGATGCGTTGGAGACCTAACAGTGGCCTTCCAGTACCTGAAGGGAGCCTACAAGAAGGCTGGAAAGCGACTGTTAATACAGGCATGCACTGATAGGATTAGGAGCAATGGTTTTAA
This sequence comes from Indicator indicator, assembly GCF_027791375.1. NCBI lineage: Eukaryota > Metazoa > Chordata > Aves > Piciformes > Indicatoridae > Indicator > Indicator indicator. Next base: position 121,920,711 of record NC_072010.1, on the reverse strand, counting down.
GTTAGAGAAGAGTAGATTTAGGTTGGACTTTAGGAGGAAGTTCTTTACCATGAGGGTAGTGGAACACTGGAACAGGTTTCCTAGGGAGGTAGTTGAGGCTCCATCCTTGGAGATTTTCAAGGTCAGCACCTATGGGGCTATGGGCAGCCTGACCTAACGGAGGATGTCCCTGCTTATTGCAGGGCTGGACTAGATGACCTTTGGAGGTCCCATCCAACCCGAAGCATTCTGTGATTCTTTTCATGAAATCTTGAATCCAGCTACTTGGCTGAAGGAAGTAGGAAATGACTGTAATGTGTATTGGGTAGTGAGTGCTAGTGTATCACACTGTTTGCAGAAAGGCAAAGGAGCACTTGGCGTCTTACCGGCTGAAATAACGGAGAACTGCAGTGCTCACCTTCTGCATATGGCATTTCCTCATTCAAAACACTCATGTGAAAGGTCTGGCTTCCCTCTTCCCCCAACCCAGAGAAGGTTTCACTGGCTTGGTGGATGTTTTTCTGAATGGTTGCTCTTCTAAATGCTACTTTCCTCTTCTCTGACTCTACAGCCTGGCTGCAATTCATCTGCAATCAGCAATCTTCCATCCCTTGTTGCAAAGCTCAAAAATAATTTAATTTTTCTTAATCTGTGAAGAAAGCAAAGCCAATGGCAGATATTTATCAACTGGAGTAGGTCTAAGATTGATATTCACAAAGAATAGTGTGGCCAGCAGGAGCAGGGAAGTCATTGTGCCCCTGTACTCAGCACTGGTTAGGCTGCACCTCGAGTCCTGTGTCCAGTTCTGGGCTCCTCAATTTAAGAAGGACATTGAGACACTTGAACGTGTCCAGAGAAGGGCAACGAGGCTGGGGAGAGGCCTCAAACACAAACTCTATGAGGAGAGGCTGAGGGAGCTGGGACTGTTTAGCCTGCAGAAGAGGAGGCTCAGGTATGACCTTATTGCTGTCTACAACTACCTGAAGGGAGGTTGTAGCCAGGAGGGGGTTGGTCTCTTCTCCCAGGCAACCAGCACCAGAACAAGAGGACACAGTCTCAATCTGTGCCAGGGGAGGTTTAGGCTCAAGGTGAGGAGAAAGTTCTTCATGGAGAGTGTTGTTAGCCATTGGAAATGGCTGCTCAGGGAGGTGGTGGAGTCACCATCCCTGGAGGTGTTCAAGAGGGGATTGGATGTGGCACTTGGTGACATGGTTTAGTAGTCAGGAGGTCTTGGGTGGCAGGTTGGAACGTGATGATCCTTGAGGTCTTTACAACCTTGCTGAATCTGTGATTCTGTTTGATAAACTCAGGACACCCTTTTTTGAGTACTCTTAATTCAGCAAATCAGTGAAAACATTTGAATTTGAAGACTTACAAATAAGTTTCTATTGAGATTTCTGAAGAAGCCTCATGCAATTCTGTGGAACACACCTGCTGGTGTTTTGTGATAAGAAACTTTTATTGAGGAAAAAACAAACATCATGCAAATCTACTGATATTTCTTCAGCCAGTTGCTGCTGCTAAAAGAAACAGATCCTTTTCTTTTGGTGAGAACATCTTGTTAAGTAATGAAAATAATCCTCTTCATTACCATGTTCTTTTCTACTTCATGTCAGATGAAGCCTCCTGCAGTAGTGCTGCAGAAGAGACCACTGCCCCAGGGATCCTGCATACAGTTATACATGAGAGTTGCTGCCCAGAGCAGCCTCAAGTCCTGGTGACAGGACAACAGGGCATTTAAAGAGGATAGAGATAGGTGGTAACCAGATCATGGAATCACAGAATCAACAAGGTTGGAAAAGGCCTCAAGGATCATCAAAATCCAACCTGTCAACAAAGTCCAACCAGTGAACAGCTGCTGAGCAATAAGAGAGGGGATAGTGACTTTCACATGTGCTGGGTTTGCTAGTTCACTCCTGTCAAATGCATTGTGTCTTGGTGTCAAATGCAGTCATGTCACAGCACAGTGCCTGTTAATGTAACTTCTCCTAACCTCATGGTGTGGGTGCTTGTAACAACTGTCCACCATCTATCAGCAGTTGTGCTTGACAGGGGAGGTGCCAGGCAGCTGGAGGCTTGCCAACTTGACACCCATCTACCAAAAGGTCCACAAGGAGGATCCAGAGAACTCCAGGACTGTCAGCCTGACCTCGATATTGGGGAAGATCATGGAATGGTTCCTCTTGGGTGTGCTCACACAGCAAGGGCAAGATAAATGTGGGTTCAAACTTGAACATAGAAGATTTCACCTCAACATGAGGAGAAATTTCTTTACAACCAGGGTGACAGAGCACTGGAACAGGCTGCACAGGGGGGTTGTGAAGTCCTCTTCTCTGGAGACTTTCAAAACCCACGTGGGTGCATTCCTGTGTGGACTACCCTAAGAGATCCTACTTGGCAGGGGGTTGGAAATAGATGATCCTTGAGGTCCCTTCCAACCCTGACAATTCTATGATTCTATGATTCTATGATCATCTAGCACAGGTCACACAGAAACATATCCAGATGGGTCTTGAAAGTCTCCTGAGAAGGAGATGTCCTTCCTCTCTTCCCACCTACTGTTTAGATGACTTATAGAGCTCAGCACAACGGAGTATGTGGAGATTGTGTCACAAGTTGGACATTTCCTGAATCTCCTTTTCTTGCCACTTGTGCTGTGCCCAATGGAAGCAAACATTGTTCCCTCAAAAATTCCATGATCTCTGGAGGTCCCTTCCAACCCCTAACATCCTATGACCCTGTGATTCTGTGACTTACAGAGGGTTGGACATAAAAAATTAATTTCAGCCTTTCTCTCAGCTTGTATTCATTCCAGTGCACTGACACCAATTTTATGCTGGTATTCTGTACTTTTAACATCTCTTCAAACCTTCTTGCTGCCACTCATATGTGGCTCCTTCTTTAATGCAGTGACTTGTCACTTCATAACACTTCCAGCTCTTTTATCTACAGATCTTTTATGTTTGTTCTTAGTCAGAGAATCTGCTTACTGTTTGCAGTGTAATACTGACTAGAACTCTCCCTCAGTCCCACTAACTGAGATCACGTTCAGCAAATTTGGTTTGGTTTTCTTGCCACTTGGTTTCAGTGTCTTGAGTCACTCTTGCTTACCTTGGAGATTTATTGATTTTTGTAGCAAGCATTTCCTGGTGCTTCAGCACCCACGGGAACTTAGTTTGCTTACCTGGGTGTGTGCACTCTGCAAACACACTGTTGAGAAGTGAAGCTGGTTTTTCTTGCTCCTGTACATGGCATTCTGCAGTCAGTATGCTTAAGTAGTTAATGAATTCAGGATACAGAGGACTTGTGTCTTAAGCAGCATGTGTGTGAAATGTGCCTCTTTATGTTTGAGTGTCAAAGATGGGTGCATTAAATCCAGATGCAGGACACTGTCATACATAGTTGTGGATATAGGTTTGGGAGGTGGAAGCTGTGGCCTCCTGAAGAAGGATGTAGGTTTGGGAGGTGGAAGCTGTGGCCTCCTGAGAGGTAGCAATGCCACCAATCCTGCTCGTGCTGAGCTTCCAACTTGGCAGTGGTGCTGCCTCGTGCAGCTTTGATTCAGTCAGTGGTTGGTGCCTTTTCAAGAAACAAGACATCTCAGCTTCTTCTGTGATGAAAGTCAGTTACAGTCCATCATGCCATGCTGTACCCAGCTGCTGTTGGTGGGAATTTCTTTACCAGCATGGAAATATTATTTGTGCCTGTCCCAGATACACCTGTGCTAGTGAATATGTGCACTGCATACCACATTTCTCTTCTGGCAAAGATTTCCCACCAGCAGTAGGTGAAGGTTCTGTCGCTCAAGCCATGTGAGATGATGCCCTGGTTCCTGTACCACTGCAGTCAGTGCACGTGGGAAATGCTGCCTCTGCTGCTGTCACTAAATTGTTCATGCACCAGCTGCTGGCTGAGTAAACAGAGTGGCTTGGCAGTAGGAGTAATTTCTTGCATCAAGCAGTTTGACAATAGCATCACTGAAGAAAAGAGAACAATTCCTCTCACTTCCTTTCAGTTCTGTCTCCTGGGGGCAGGATCCCTCTCCTCCTTCCTGAGGAGATGAGGGAGGCATGAGGAGAAAGTGTTTTGGAGTGCAGCTGAAGCTGTGGATTTGCTGGGTTCAGGAGGACACGTGCAGCAGTGTCAGCAGTGGGGACTGCACCTGTGCTGTCTATAAATGTAGCTGACTGCAGTGGAGTCACTCTACTTCCTGTAGCTCTGAACTAGCATCCCTTATGAAGATTTGGTTTGGGCTGCTGTATTTCCAACTGGCACAGGCACCTGTGCTAGCACTTACAAAAAAAGAAAAAAAACCCAACTCAAATCCCAGTGTTCTTCTCCACTTTAATACTTTTTCACTGCAGTATTTTCCCTCTTTTTTTTGTGTTTTTTTTTTTTTTTTAAATCAATCTTATGTAATTCTTTTCTTTTGGGAGGGTGAGCAAATGCTCTCTGCATAGACATGGTACCTACACACAGTAGATGAATGTGTACTGCAGGATAAACTGCTCTTTACTCAGTTATAATTTTGTGAGAGCTGTCATGTGCTAAAGAGTTTGTCATTTCTAATGTATTTTTCCTTAATACTTTAGAGAGGATGACTCCATTCTCACAATCCCTTTCTACAGGGTTAAGAGCATGAAAGAAAACCATGAAAGACAGTCCTAAAGAGCAGGTTTTCTACCCCTTTTTCATGAGGCAAGGAGAAATAACCACATACTTGAGAGGCTTGCTTACATGCTGTCTTGCCATTCTGCCACTTCATTCCTTCTCCTTTGCAAGGCCAATGTTAGATCATTGCATAACTCTCACTTAAGAAACTAATGCTCTGTCTACAAACTGAATGTAGATTAGAACTAACTTCATCTTATTGGGGTGTTTGCATTTTTTCCATGTATCCTAATTTGCATTTTAATATTACCTAAATGCTGTGTTGTGTGAAATCTTCATTTAGTTTAGGATGACTCCTAAAGAGTCACAGGGCTGCTTAATGAAAAAATCAAAACTCTATTAAGAAGATCATTATCATGTTTGAGAAGCTGTCTGGCTTCTTTGGTTTCTAAACCATCAGTTGCTTCATAATTCAGGTTTGTCAGCTGATTTATTCTGGACTATTTGGAGAGAGAGCAAGTGAAAAAGTGTGTGTGAGAGAGAACCCAAATCTCCCAGGACATTCAAAGATAGGTGATATGCTTAGCCATAGTGTAACTAATAACTTCTTCAGAGTTAAAAAGCAAAAAAAGCTCAGAAAATGTGACCAGATGTCAGATTAATCTTTTGAAGTGGTTTCTTCTCTTCCTTGAATTCCCAATATCAGAATGCATCTTACAAATCAGAGTGTTCTTGTCAGCTTGTCTGTTGTACCCCACTGCATTTTCTGCAAAAACCTTAGTTACCTGTAGTGCATCATCAAGACAATAATGGTGCTGACAGAGACACCACTTTTAACATGTTCTGTTGCCCTAAATTTCTAATTCTATTATTTTTTTTCCCCCATAACCTCTTGGTTTTCCATTTTTTCAATAAAACTTGTTTTTTTTTTTTTTTCTTCTTCTCAGTGTATGTTAGAACAATACTGTGTGTCACCTATAATACCCCTGAAAGGAAAACTCATGCACAGAAACTGGGAGCACCTGGACCAGCCAAGCTTATTCTCTGTCTGCTGAACTTGACTTTGTGAGTTTTGTGCTGATGACCCATGCTCCCTAGCCCACTGATCTCAGGATCCAGTTGGGATGAAAGTACTCTTTTCACCAGGCATTTTGCTAGGCAGTTCAGGAATGTAGCTAGCCTGCTTGTCCACAGCAAAGGAGAATTCACATGTTGGATTTTTCTCTACCTTACAAGTAGCTTAGCTTTATGATATCAAGGTAGACATGAGGGAGGCTGAGGGGAGACCTCATTGCTCTCTGCAACTACCTGAAAGGACTTTGTGGAGAGGCTGATGCTGGTGTCTTCTCACAGATGATTAGTGATAGAACAAGAGGGAATGGCCTCAAGCTGCAACTGGGGAGGTTTAGACTGGACAGTAGGAAAAAATTTTCACAGAGAAAGTGGTCAGGCACTGGAATGTGCTGCCCAGGGAGGTGGTGGAGTCACCACCCCTGGATGTGTTTAAAGGTGGTTTGGATGTGGTGCTTGGAGATATGGTTTAGGGGTGAACCTTGTAGAGTAGGGTTAATGGTTGGACTTGGTGATCCTGAGGGTCTTTTCCATCCTGAATGTTTCTGTGATTCTGTGATGATTTTCAAGAATGAAAATAACAGTCCAGTAGTTTATTCTATTAAAATAAATGCAGAGTATCAAAGTAATTTTTCCATATGTTTTTATTGATTATCTTTTGTATGCTTAAGACAGCAATCTAGAAAGAAGTGGTGTTCTGTGGTTTGTTGTTTCCCAGTTTTCAGGCACAGTAAGTTGATAATTTGCAGTCCTGAGTTGTATTTCTGCCTTGCATTGACCACTTGTGTCCTTTCAGTTTGTGTATGACCTTTCTGTCCCAATTTCTTACTTGATGAAGGTGACACTGATAGTTGTATCTGTATTACAGAAGCAGTAAGATTTATATTACTGTTTTCTCTGGGAGAAAAAGGAGGAAAATACAAAAATAAATATATGTCAATTGTGTATATTTATGATCTTTTTATTAATTTGAAAAAATTAAAGATTAATTAAAAGAGGTTATAAAATATCAGAGGAAATTCCTGTGCTCATGTAAGATTAATATGTCAAAAAATCTCCTTTGAGCTTCAAATGTGGTTGTTAGGAAGAGAAACAGAAGAGTATCTTGTCTTACACATATAGTCATCTTAGACTGAATTCTGCTGCTTCAATTTTCTCTGCTGTTGTCTGTCAAAACCGTCCCAAGCTGTTGAAAGCTAGAGAAGCAAGGACTGCCTCAGCAAAAGGAAATCTTATGAGCTATTGTAGTTCTTTCAGCACACATAATATACAATAAATTAGTTTTTATCTTCTGGCATATGGCAGTATGGGGAGTGGCATTGAGTGCACCCTCAGCAAGGCTGCAAATGACACCAAGCTGTGTAATCTGGGTGATGTGCTGGAGGGAAGGAATGCCATCCAGAGGGACTCGGACAGGCTTGAGAGGTGGACCCAAGGCAACCTTCATGAAGTTCAATGAGGCCAAGGGCAAGGCTCTACACCTGTTTTGGGGCAATCCCAAGCACAAATACAGGCTGGGTGAGGAGTGGCTCAAGAGCAGTCTTGAGGAGAATGACTTGGGGGTATCAACTGATGAATAACTCAACATGAGCTGGCAATGTGTGCTTGCAGCCCAGAAGGCAAATGTGTGCTGGGCTGCATCAAAAGAAGTATGACCAGCAGGATGAGTGAGGTGATTCTGCCCCTCTGTTCTTGTTAGACCCCACTTGGAGTACTCCATCCAGTTCTGGCATCCCCAGCATAAGAAAGGCATTGAACTCCTGGAGTGGGTCCAGAGTAGGGCTACAAAAATGATCAGAGTGCTGGAGCACCTCCCCTGTGGGGACAGGCTGTGAGAGTTGGAGCTGTTCAGCCTGGAGTAAAGAAGGCTCTGGGGAGAACCTTATAATGGCCTTCCAGTATCTGAAGGGAGCTTACAAGAAAGCTGGGAAGGGACTTTTTACAAGGGTTTGCAGTGATAGGATGAGAGCAAATGGACTGAAGCTTGAGGAGGGCAGATTAAGATTGGGTATCAGGAAGAGATTCTTTCCAGTGAAGGTGTTGAGGCACTGGAAAAGATTGCCTAGGGAGGTTATGGTTGCCACCTCCCTGGAGTTCAAGGCCAGGTTGGACAAGGCCTGGAGCAATCTGATCTAGTGGGAGGTGTCTTTGCCCATGGCAGGAGGGCTGGAACTAGATGATCTTCAAGGTCCCTTCCAACCCAACCCATTCTATGAACATATGCACCATGTATGCACACATAAATGTTGGCACTTTCATATGATGATGTGGATGCATTTTTTGTGCATAGCCAGGTGCATGGTTGTATACTACAGAAGTCTGTATGCTTCCAAGTACAAATTGCATCTGCTCACATGGCTGCTTTTTATTACAGAAAAGTGTCTTGGAAATCATCCTGAGTTTGGTGTGAAACTCAATGTTTTCTTATGACACTGTAAGGACTGGATGTGCCAACCAGTTGACTAGAAGTTTTAGATATTTTGCCAAGTATCTTCCTAGTGACTCTTTCCATGTTCAGAGCTCCAGCATGAATTATTTTTTCCTTGATAGTAGTTTTCTGACAAAAAACCCCAACACAACAAAACAAGTAGTGAATTTTTTCTTTCTTCTGGGTGGCTACATTTTAATACCTCACTCTTAAGTTCTCCCTGTATTTAGTGGAAGCAACTGGACTTTTCTAGAACAGGTCATCCTAAATTAAGTGTCTGCTGTAAGTGCATAAATCACTCAATGAAGGTTTCTGTTACTTGTAATTGACTGCAAAGTGAATATAATGGATGGCTTGCTGAGATGGAGGTGTATACTTGGTTTTGGGTGAGTCTTACCTTTTAGTGCTATCCTCTGAAGCCTTTCCTCTTCTTAATTTTTAAGGTTATCCCAGGGAAATGAGTAGTGTCATTCCTTTCCCTCCCATGCTCATTACTATCAGAATTAAATAATTACAGGATGAATATCGTAATTCAAATGCTTTGCAGTGGAAAGATAATTGCAGAGCCCTCATGGGAGCATAATCAAAAATCAATGACTAAATAATAACAGAAAACATGACTTGTAAGTAGCCCCTGAGACAACCTAATAGTCTGCAAGCCATTCTTTGGTAGCTTTTAAATCATTACTAGATTAAGCCTTTCTCAAACGAGCCTGGGATGGTAATGTCACCCACCTCTGTTTGCTTTGACTTTTAGGTAGGTTGAAATGAACACACCCAGCTATTTTGTGTCTCCAAACTACAATTATGCCAGGAAGCTGATTCTGCAGCTGCTTGTGAGTGCAGTCTGAAGGCCTGCAGCATGCTGCTGAGCACTGCCCAGAACCCCAGGGTGTACCCAGGAAAGTGAGTGGCTTTCTTGAGGAAGAAGCAAAGAAGAAACCTTCCTATCTTGTATAGTTGGGAGGCAAAGCAATACAACCTTGACATCTGGTTGACTTTAAAGAAGCATTTCTCAAAAGACCTCTTGACTGTGTGATCTTCTATTTCTTGTATTTCTGCCTTTGGGCTTGTGCAAATACAGCATCAGAAGAACTGCTTGGAGAAAACAGCCTTTGGAAGAGCAGCAGCTGAAGAATCATGACAAAGCACTTGGAGATCATCAATTTGTCATTCTTGTTGGAACATGAAAAGGAAACAATACTGGGAGTATTGAAGAGAGATGAGTACTTGAAGAAAATGGAAGATAAAAGGATAAGGTAACTGTTTTGATTATTGTTTTTTATAAAAGATGGTCCCTGGTATAGATATTTCTTGTGGTACCCAGTGAAGATTTTCTAAGTGCCTCAGGAGAAGGATGAGTCTTGGGAGGTGACATGATTAATTATAAGTCAAAGTAAACTGTGTTAAAAAAGAGAACTGCTTGCTAGTCTGACCCTCTGTAAACAAAAGGTAGTGGCCTTGGAAACCTGTGATGTGCCAGTAGTCACCAATCCAAGGTGTCATGTGAAGTGCAGTAGGGTATCAGGTCTGGCTTCCCAAACCCCTAGAAAGCTTTCATTTCTACTACTGTTGTTTCCCAGTTTCAAGTGGAAAGTTAAAACTCCTGAGGTTTTGTCTTCACTTTTTGTTTCATTGTCATTTTTTTGTTTGGTTGGTTGTTGTTGTTGTGTTTTAATACAGTGTCTTAAACCCCTTTTTTTGTCACTACTGGAAGTCATTCTGCCCAACCCAGTGAGCTTGAGAATCCAAGACACCCCTGAAGGATGTGTTTCAGTAAAGCAGCAGGTGGTATCTGCATATCTGTGATTTGGTACGAATGGAAAGACCACCCTAAGAGAAGAGTGAAAATGGAGCCCTATTACAAAAAAAACATGGATGTGATGGGATGTGTCCAGGGGAGGGCCATGAGGATGATCAGAGGGCTGGAGCTCCTCTCCTATGAGGACAGACTGAGAGAGTTGGGGCTGTTCAGTCTGGAGAAGAGAAGGCTCCGAGGTGACCTTCTTGTGGCCTTCCAGTATCTGAAGGGGGCTACAAGAAAGCTGGGGAGGGACTTCTTAGGATGTTGGGTAGTGATAGGACTCAGGAGAATGGATCCAAGCTAGAGGAGGGGAGATTTAGATTAGATGTTAGGAAGAAGCTCTTCACAATGAGGGTGGTGAGACACTGGAGCAGGTTGCACAAAGAGGTGGTGGAAGCCTCATTCATGGGATTTTTTAAGGCCAGGCTGGATGTGACTCTGAGCAACCTGATCTAGTAGAAAGTGTCCCTGCCCATGGCAGGGGGGTTGGAACTAGATGATCTTTGAGCTTCCTTCCAACCCTGACAATTCTATGATTCTGTGAACTGTACTCCTAATTAGCATAATTAGCATAATTAACAATGTATTGTGATGTGCTTCTAGCACCTGTGTATGAACCAACTGGTATCAAATTCAGAGTGTATTTGGAGAATTGCCATTAGACATGCAGTGCCTGGTAATATTGGAATGTAGTCTATAAAAGACTTCCAAAATATACAAAGTATAAAGACCTGGGTGGGTAACTGCTTCCTAGGAGACTTCATAATTTTTCTTCCTGAATATAGCTTTGCAAGTGTATCTTTTAATCATGGTTTATAAGTATACTTGAGAGAAACATTTGCTGTCTTTGGAATTCATTTGGTGCAATCTGTTACATGTGTTGCTGAAGTACTTTGCAGAAGAACAAGTCCCTCTGTCATTATTTGCAAGGTATTTTTCATTCTTGCAAGATGCTTACTTTTACACCGTACTGAAGAATTTTTATTAGTCCACTCCACTCTTTCTGCAACTATCTTGATATTTTTTTTTTCTCTCTCTTCCCATCAGTCTTCAAAGGTCATTGTAACAAGCAAGGGTATTTCTATTCAACATGAAAGTAGTAGTAACAATGGGAGGATGACCTACTAATGAAATTCTTAAGAGTTGTTTTAACTATCAGTGCTTCTGGAATTCTGGAGAGGAAGTGGCTATCCTTGTATTTTTATTTGATGTACAAATATTTCAATTACATGTGAGAAACACAGAAGGCAGCAGGTACTCTTTCTCTGGTCTAGCTTTGATAATAAAAATAAGCAACCTGCTGAGTAAATGTTAGTGTTTATATTCTTAACTTTGTGCATTTGGTGTGGCTAGGCATTTTGTCTGACTACTGAACAGCCCCATGCAGCACTATATGCTTTACTGTGAGGGTCACAGAGTACTGGAAGAGGTTCCCCAGAGAGGCTGTGGAATCTCCTTCTCTGGAGATTTTCAGAACCTGTCTGGACACATGTGCTAGATTCTATGGTCCTGCTCCGGCAGGGGATTGGACTCTGATCTTTGAAGATCCCTTTCAACCCCTAACATCCTGTGATCCTCTGTTATGCTGGTAGAGAGCAAACACACATGAGACACTGCTAATGTACTTTTCTTACCATGGCTGTTTTCCTAGGCAGAGTTTAAAACACTGATTCTTTTCATGCTAAGTAAAGCTCTAAATACTCTGCTTTTAGGAGAGGAGATACTAGTGTAATAATTGCTGAACTGAGAAAACAAATCAAAACCATACCAATTTCTTCAAAGGATAAGGTTTTATTGGGTCATTACTTGAACCATTCCCTCAGCATCTACCTTGCCAGAAGTTGTCTAAGAACTCCACCAGCCCCAGCTCCATATTGACAAGGGAAGTTGGCATTCCTCTCCTTTTAGTTAACTAAAATGGCATCTTCTTATCAGTCCAGAAAGATCCACAGAAGCAATTCAGGTTACTAACTTCATTACAACATAGAAGAAACTGTTAGCATGGATACCACCGTGTGGTAACTACAGGCAAGTACTTCAGGAAAAAAAAAGTAATTAGAGTAATTAGAACAGGAATTTGCTTATCTGTTGAGTATAAATTTGGACTTGTTTCTAAGCACAGAATGATGGAAAGATAATATGGTATGTGGTCTGTGTTTTTCCAAAACTGCCTACAAATATTTGAAGGAAAGAGTCCATATGTTACCACATATTGCTCATCCCTACATGAATGAGAAGTTAGGAGATTGCTTGTCAGGCAACTATCTTATTTGTCAAGTTAATTTAATGCATTGTTAATCTTTGAACCAGAGGCTTTTCCATCAGAAGTAGTTACTATTTCCACTATTCCAAGGATAGGGATGCCTGTTTTGCTCTCTGGTGTTCTTTGAGATGAAGATCATCCATTGGTGGTATTCCAGGTACTCAAATTGTTATAGATTTTACAATGCAAGAATATCTCAATGGAAATTGGTAATAGCCCATCCATTTGTCAAGTTTCAGTAATTTTACTGTCACTTTTCACATATTGCCCAGAAGGCAAATTGCATCCTAGGCTGCATGAAAAGAAACGTGGCCAGTAGATTGAGAGAGGATATGCTGCCACTTTGCTCTGGTAAGACCTCACCTGGAGTACTGTGTCCAGCTCTGGAGCCCTCAGCACAGGAAGGACATGGACCTGATGAAGCACGTCCAGAGCAGGGCCACAAAAGTGATTATGAGGCTGGCACATCTCTCCTATGAGGATGGGCTGAGGGAGCTGGGATTGTTCAGCCTGGAGAGGAGAAGGCTCAAGAGAGACCTAATAGTGGCTTTCCAGTACCTGAACAGGACCTGCATGAAGGCTGGAAGGGACTGTAGTGATAGGATGAAGGGCAATGGTTTTAAATAAGAGAAGAGTAGATTTAGATTGGATGTTAGGAATGAGTTCTTCACCAGGAAGGTGGTGGAGCACTGGAACAGGCTGCCCAGGGAGATGGTTGAGGTCTTATCGCTGATTCAAGGTCAGGCTTGACAAGGCTCTGAGCAACCTGATCTAGTGGAGGATGTCCCTGCTGACTGCAGGGACTAGAAGACCTTTGGAGGTCCCTTCCAACCAAAACCATTCTATGATTTGTCTCAAACAGGGCTTGAATTTGGAGGAGATACTGGGGATTAGGGCAGGGAGAGAATTTCCTTTCTTCCTCAGCCTCCAGAAGGACATGAATACCAGTTTATACACGAAAATTCTCCAGCATCCAAGTTTACAGCTGTACAGCAACAGAAGGAGGATGTATCAGCTCATCTGTGCAGGAAACAGAATTTTGTGAAGAACAGATGTAAGACTGGATCAAGTTCATATATTTAAACTTCTTTCCTGATGTGGTGGGTTGAAATTATCCCCAAAAATAAAATTGCCAGACCAGCTCAATATGGCAGAAAATGAAGTTGTATTTACAGGCAGAACTACAATCTAGAAATGTGAAATGCAATAAATATATACACAATATACAATATTTACATGTCTTTACAATTTATAAACAACACAAGAATCCCCCTGGACAAAACCAGGGGGCTACTAATAGCTTCCCCTTCCCTGCTCTTTCCCCCCACCCTATACAAGGTAAAAGAGAGAGAAGAGCAGAGTTAGTACTTAGTTGGTACTTAGCCACAACAAGAACACAGCCAAGGTTAGTGACAGCCAAGCAAAAGCACCAGCTAGGATCTGCTAGAGCAAAGAAGCTGAAGTGTTAATAGAATCGTAGAGTCAACAAGGTTGGAAAAGACCTCAGAGATCATCGAGTCCAACCTATCACACAGCACCTCATGACTAACTAAACCATGGCTCCGAGTGCCACATCCAGTCCTTTTTTGAACACCTCCAGGGACGGTGACTCCACCACCTCCCTGGGCAGCACATTCCAATGGCAGATCACTCTTTCTGTGAAGAACTTCCTCCTCACCTCGAGCCTAAACTTCCCCTGGCACAGCTTGAGACTGTGTCCTCTTGTTCTGGTGCTGGTTGCCTGGAGAAGAGACCAACCCCCTCCTGGCTACAACCTCTCTTCAGGTAGTTGTAGAGAGCAATAAGGTCATACCTGAGCCTCCTCTTCTCCAGGCTAATTGTCACAACTAACTTAGTGTTAGATACTAGACCAATAGGATTATTTAGACCTTATCATTATTTTCCCTTTGCATCCAATGGTAATTTATTTACATTCTACCACTTTTCTACTCCATCTGTGGAAAATTTTCCTAGACGTCAGCCTAAAACTGCCACACCTGATGAAGTTTTCAATTATGGTTGCTTATCTGCATTATTTTTACTGTAATTTTTCATGATTATTTGAACTCTGGACATTTAGGATAGCAAAAAAAAAAAAAAAAAGGAATATGCAGATTCTGCTGCTTGGTATTTTAAGATGAAAAAGGGAATAAGAAGATGCAGGAGACATTTGAAAATCCAGCTGAGGCATCATGAATGCCATTGCCTTCAACAGTGGTTTATCAAAAAAGGGAGAAGAGGTGAGGTAGAAATTTTTTTTCAAAATAAAAAGTTTTCCAATAGCCTATTGAAAAGAAAGAAATTAATTAATAAAATCAATTGAGTGTATATATATATATATATTAAAAAAAAAGAAGTTACCTGACTCAAAGTGGACCATGCTTACAGAGTTAGAAGAAATGATGGCATTTGTTCAAGTGAATTGCTTGAGCAGTGTGTGATTTGCCTCTTGCTGTAATACAGCTATTCTACTTTTACATACTTAGGGAATAAATTTCTCCAGGCTAAAGCATGCTATTAAAAAAAAAATGATCTGTTAAGGCTTCTCATTGCTTCTTCCACTTCACAGAATTTATAAGAGTTTGGGAGTATTCCATCTCTAGAGGCTACATTTGTGAGCTACATTTGTGAGGGAGCAATTGCCTTTGTCCGCCTTGTGACTTTTAGCCTCAGTAAGGAAAAGTCAGACTTTTTTAGGGCTTCTTTTGTGCTTCTTGCAGGCAATGGACAGCAGAGACACTGCACCTTGCTTTGGGTTTTGTGGTCCTTGCTGCCTGCTCTTTCCCCCCCTCCCCTCATCTTTTCAAGACGTCAAGTTTTCAGATTTACTTCAGATGGACTTAATCTTGAATCTGAGTAATTTCTCAAATTTGGTGATGGCTGTCTTTTGGGGGAGGGTTGTGTATTTTAATTTTTCTGTGTTTGACTGGTGTTGTTTTGAGTGTTGGTTGGGGTTTTCTTTTTTGTTCCTATTTCCTGCTTTGAACAGGTTAATCTGCCTGTTTCCACTCCCCCAACACAGAAGTGAGGGAAAAGTAACACACAAAGACTCTAGGTTGAGAGACAAAGAGATAAGAGTTTAATCTAAATAAGATAACATAAATGCACAATTACCTTAGCTAGTAATACAATGCATGAGTACCTTAGCTTAGGCTATTTGCAGAGAAAGCACAGCAAAATGCAGGGAAAAATCCCCCAAACCCAACAAGCAAAAAACAGAATAAAAGAAAACCACTCCCCACTCCCACCCATCTTGCCACCATTCCTGTGGAAAAGAACCAACACCCTAAACCCAGAACCCAGAACCAGCAACCAGAACAGGAGGCCTCTCGTGTTACAATCTGAACTTCAAGCTCCATAACTCTTTGCTCCTGCCAGCACTTTCATTTGGAAGCTGGCATGAGGCAAGATGGTTTTGAGTAACAGTAGATCCTCAACACATGACACAGCCCCATTTGAAAAGGCTTAGATTAAGTCATTCATCATTACCTGGAATACTACCCACAACAGAACTCTTCTGCAAAGCACTTAACAGATTTTATCAGACATCAGAGGGATCTTAATTTAAATTCACTGTTAGAGGAATGGCTAAATATTCTGCTATCCTTGGCAACAGCAAATTTCTTTGTAATAGCTATCTACTGTCAAACAGCTCTTGTAATAGATGGTTTTAGAATCTTCAGTATGTGATAAGATTCTTTTCCTCCAGCAGTTTATTAAAGTGGCTTCCGCTGAGATTTTCTCTTTCATATTACTAGGAAACGATTGGTAAATAATAATTCTTGTTTAATAGTTGAGGAAAAGATTAGTTCTTCTTTAAGAGTTGAGATTAAAAATATATATAATTGCACAGTTAATTACGTCCTTAAAATTAAAGGGAGCTCAAATGTTAGAATGAGAAAAGGAAATGGAGTGTTTATAAAACAGCTAATTCCAGTTTTGGGGGATAAGGAGCAACAGTAGGTCAGTCCAGCTATATGCTGAGCTTGTTAGCCCTCTTCAGTATTGTGTAACTAGTGCAGTGAGGTTGTTTAGAAGCTGTTATGATGATGGTTTTTTTTTCAGATGGCTCACTCACCTCCTCCTGCTTTTCATGGCCCTTGTAATGCTCCATTATTTATTTTCTTAAGATCTTAAAGTATTTGTTATGGTCAGTCAAAAGTTCAATTCAACACATAGTATGGGGAATCCCCCCCATAAAAGTTGATATCTCATGTGGCTGTCCACACATTGTTCATTTTTTTAAATTTCCCTGGATGGAGGCAATCCCAAGCACAAATCCAGGCTGGGCAGGGACTGGCTGGAAAGCAGCCCTGAGGATAGGGACTTGGGGTTGCTGGTGGATGAGAAGCTCAACATGAGCTGTCAATGTGCACTTGCAGCCCAGTAAGCCAACCAGAGCCTGGGCTGCATCAAGAGAAGTGTGGCCAGCAGGTCAAGGGAGGTGATTCTCCCCCTCTGCTCAGCTCTGGTGAGACCCCACCTGAAGTATGGTGTCCAGTTCTGGAGCCCCTATTACAAGAGGGATATGGACATGCTGGAAGGTGTCCAGAGAAGGGCCGTGAGAATGATCAGAGGGCTGGAGCTCCTCTCCTGTGAGGACAGACTGAAAGAGTTGGGGCTGTTCAGTCTGGAGAAGAGAAGGCTCCGAGGTGACCTTCTTGTGGCCTTCCAGTATCTGAAGGGGACCTACAAGAAAGCTGGGGAGGGACTTTTTAGGCTATCAGGCAGTGACAGGACTAGGGGGAATGGAATAAAGCTGGAAGTGGGGAGATTCAGACTGGACGTGAGGAAGAAGTTCTTCACCATGAGAGTGGTGAGAGCCTGGAATGGGTTGTCCAGGGAGGTGGTTGAGGTCCCATCCCTGGAGGTGTTTAAGGCCAGGCTGGATGAGGCTCTGGCCAGCCTGATCTAGTGTGAGGTGTCCCTGCCCATGGCAGGGGGGTTGGAACTAGATGATCCTTGTGGTCCCTTCCAGCCCTGACTGATTCTATGATTTAAGTGAGTGCAGAAGCTGTGGGTTGATTTATTTTTATCTCAGTTTCCCAAAAATCATGAAAGGCAATTCTGTATCCAAAAAAAAAAAACCAAAAAACCAAACAACAAACAAACAAGAAAATAAGGACTTTTCAGAATTTATGCTGTTGGAAGATAAAGTGTAATATGAAAAAAGTTCAAGATTTTGTGTCACATAAGCAGTGGAAATCACTACTACTGTGTGATCTGGTCTAGGTGATCCTGCTCTGGCAGGGGGGTTGGACTGGATGATCTCTGAGGTCCCTGTGACTCTGTAATGATGCCTTTTTAGTGTCAAAAGAACACCGATAAGTTTTTCAGCACATTGATCCAAAAGCAAGCTTTTATTTTTAAAATTTTAAAACTGTTTATTGGTTTGGACTGATAGAAATTTCTTATTGAAACTGTTTAAAACACACACTTTGTGCCCAGTGATTCTTCTAATTAAGTACGAACTGGACTGAATGTTGCAGGGGTCAAGGAGAAGGCTGGAATGTAAGAAACTCCATGAAGGTTTTGTCTCAGTATTAGACAACTGAATGCAGCCTATAAGACACACTAGTAATTACCAAAAAGATGGCATTGTACTTCTTGTGGAGCTCCTGAAATGCAGTGGGACATTGCTGATTTTATTTTTTTTTAAGTGAAAATGAGCCCATGTTAGTGCTTAGTATTGTGACCTTTTGAGATTTAAGGATTGACAATACTAACCTGAGTTACTGTTACAGTTTGAAGGGGGAACTTTAGCCTAGTCCCTGACTGCAAAGACTGAAAGTAAAACAAATTACCATTGGATGCAAAAGGAAAATAATGATAAGGTCTATATAATTCATTGGATTGCTAATGGGAGATATAGAGGAGTGGCAGAAACAGTTCTTTCTCTCTTCTCTTCTTCTGTTGCTTCTGCTTGCAACTTCTCTTTCTCTTCTTGTGGCCTTTCCAGGGGTATCTCTGTTTTGACTACTGTGTGAGGTAACAGGAAGGAGGGAGGAAGTCAGAGAGGAGGTGAATGAGTTCCCTGGATCCCTCCATGGGGTTCTGAGGGGTTTCTGTGTTGTTTATAAAATATATCTCTATTGTCCATACATTGTATAATTTGTACATATTTGTTGCATTTCATATTTCTAGGTTTTAGTTTGCTTGTAAATATAGCTTCATTTGCTTCCATCCCAAACTGAGCTGATCTGGCAGTTTTATTTTGGGGGTAGTTCTCCATATTAATTGGGAGTGTGTGTGTAATTTCCAGCCACCACAGTTACCCTGATGCTTCTGCAAGGTTCAGGATGTTGTTTTGCATGCAGATGTTCAAGTCTGTCTCGAGCCAACTCTAGGCAGTGAGTGAAGTTGTGCTAAGATTTCAAAAATTCCCTTGGAGTAAATGAAAGCAAACTGACAGCAAATGGCTGACGAGTTGTGTTTATTAGAGCCAATGAAAAGCGAATAATGAACCTTAGAGACCCTTAGTTAGACAAGAGCAGAGGGAAAACGGGAAGAAGAGAGGAAAAAACAGAGAGAAAAGGAGAGAGGGGGAGAGTTAAGTAAGAGGCAAAAAAAGCAAGCTATCATCTCTCCTTGGATTCAGTGATGTTTTCACAGGCACAGTCCAAGTCCTTCAGTGGCAGGTGGACATTGCAGCAGGGTCTTCTGTGGTAGATGCAACACGTGGACTCTGGAAGTTGTGGTCCTTTTATACCCTTTTGGTGAGGGGAGGCATCCTCCCCAAATCACAAAGGGAGGTGTGCAGAGTGAGGTGTGCCCTCCAGTGCAGTGTCTGCTGTTTGCCTTTCCATGGTGCTGTTCCAGCAGCTTTAAAGTAAGGGAAGAGGAAATGTCCACCTCTGCAGAAATGATCTCCTTTCATTGTTAAACCATTCTGCCTGGCCAGCAGCTGTCCTTGAGAGTTATTAAGGGCTATCAAAGCCATCACCCTGTCTATTCAGAGCAGGTATGTCACTCATTGTTTCGAGATGAAAGAGTAATTGGGCTCTCTCAAAGTCCCCAAAGAAACTGGAACTGCATTTTATGTGCCTTTTTAGTTCTATGGTATGCTCTTGACCAAATCTTTGCAAAACTGAACAAAAAGTGAAAATGCAATTGCCCCTCAAAGACTAGCTCTATTGACTACTATCTAGCAGCTCTACTGTCTAAAAACTCACAGGTTCAACAGGAGGCCATGAAGACAATAAAGCAGAGAGAGACCAAGCAATGATCAAGTACAGAAATGGTGCTCTATGTTGGCAAACAAATTAGGTAGGGTGTGATCAGCAGAAGAAGCACTGTAATCAAGAAGATGGGATGGAAGGGGTCCTGTGCCAAGCATATCCACATACATTTGCCAACAAGGGAGAGCAGGTCAGATATGGGAAGACTGGGACAGCATTGTTTTGGTCACTGTGAGTGGAGCTCAGCATGTTGAGCTGAAGGAAAAGAGCAAAAAAGATCACAGCTCTGGACTTCAGGAAAATGGATTTGGGGTTGTTCAGGGGCTTGCTGGAAGGAGTCTCATAGGAGACTGTACTGGCAAGAAGAGAGGCCCAAGAGAGCTGGTTAAGGTGGATTGTTTTGGTTTGGGGTTTTGTTTTTTGGAGGGGATGGGGAAGCTAGGAGTTGGTTGTTTTGAAGGATTTTATTGAAAAGATACAGCTTTATGAGGAGAAATAATATTTGTCTGAGAAAATACTAGCCCAGGTATATTTATTTGTCTTCACTTCTCTGATTTTTTGTGCCATAGAAATGTTTCCCTTCTCCTCTCTGGTGTTTCAGGGAGTATAGAAAGACCTATGGAATTCAGCTGTTTATCATGAGCTCTTCTGCTTGCTATTTCTCCCTCCTTACTCAATAACCAATGTCTGTGTTCACAGGAATCTAGCTGAAGACAGTTTCTGTGCTCCAGATGAAATAAGAATGTCTCAGTGCTCCTGGCTTCTATCACACCATTAGAACCCCTCAGACTTTGTTGTGTTTTTTCTTAGCCCACAGCATCTTGGTGCCATGGTTTAGTGGTCATGAGGTCTTGGGTGACAGGTTGGACTTTGATGATCCTTGAGGTCTTTTCCAACCTTATTGATTCTGTGATCTTGAGTTTTCTTAGGTTTCATTGTGAGTGAACAGAGGGAAAAGTAAATCCTGTCCCCTGTGGTGGCACAGAGAAGCTTGAGCATACTCAAGGAACCAGATATGATTTTTAAATGTTGAGGATCATTTTAATGTTCAGTCAATCATATGACTCTGGGGGGAGAGAATTTTGAATGGATTCAAGAATGCCAAGACTTGCACATGTCTAAGCTGCCATTATTGTGGATGGGTGACCAGATGAAAATGTGGTGAGAGGTGGGTAAACAATGAGAGAACATTTTGTGTTTAAAGCTGATTTGCCCTCTTCTTCTCCAGTGGCTGCCTCTCTAGCAAGCTGGTTTTGCTGGTGCAGGAGACTCAGAACAAAAAAGGAGACAGGAAGGAGAAAAGGAAGCAGTGATGAGTTGACCTTGGCTGGCTGCCACACTTCCACCAAGCCACACTCTTGCTCCCTCCCTTCCTGACCAGAACCAGGGAGAAAATAAGATGAAAAAACGTATGGATTGAGATGATGGGGAGATTGCTTACCACAAGAAAAACAGACTTGTCTTGGGGGAAATGAATTTGATTTTTTGCCAATTTAAAAATACAACACCAAACAACCACTTTGAAATACGAACAAAACTGTGAACAAATGCCCCTTAACCCCTGCTTCTTCCCAGGCTCACCCTCACTCCTTCATTCCTGACTCTTTCTATCTCTTCCCTTGCCCATATTGGAGCAGGGGGATGGGGAATGAAGGCTGTGGTCAGTTCAAAACACTTTTTCTCCTTTGCCACTGCTTCCCTCTCACCTTTTCCCCCATTCCAGCACAGATTGTTTCCATGAGAGACAGTCCTTCAGGAACAGACTGCTCCTGTGTGGGTCCCCTGTGGATACAGTTCCAGCACTGCATAGGCTGAAGCTTTCTTCAGAGCATACTCACCTGCTCCAGTGTAGTCCTCCAGGGGCTACAAGGAGGCAGCACCCCTGAACACCACCAACTGCCAAAACCTTGCCATGTAAACTTAGTACAGACACAGGGAGAGTTTTGTGTGAGGAAGCTATGTAAAGCTGAATCTGTTAGTATTTGCTAGTTGTGCTTAGATGTAAACCATAGCTGTCACCTCTGCATCAGTAAGTGTGACCAATTCTGAACTGGTCTGTGAAAAGTGAGTAGGAAGAGTGGAGTGGCTGATGTGCCAAAGAAGCCACACAGAAGCATCAAGCAGTCTTAGGGCTCTGGTTGGACAGTGTGTCCTTGTGTGTTGTCAGCTCACAGTGGGCAGTTAGAACTGAAATTTGTGGGTGCAGTTGAAGATAGTGATCTATGTGGCATGTGCAAACTTGATCTACCCTGCCTCTTTTCTCCCTTTGGTCTGCTATTTCTGTTCTTGAAGGTCATCTGACAGTGGTGTTCCCCACAGAATATCAAGGCTGGAAAAGACCTCTGAGATCATCAAGTCCAGCCTATGACCTAACACCGTGACATCACCTAAACCATGCCACCCCGTGCCACATCCAAGCTTTTCTTAAAGACCTCCAGGAATGGTGACTCCACCACCTCCCTGGGCAGTCCATCCCAGTGCCTCATCAGCCTTTCTGTGAGGAAGTGCTTCCTAATATCCAACCTGAACCTCCCCTGGCACAGCTTCACACCATGCCCTCTTGTCCTGTCACAAGTTGCCTGGGAGAAGAGCCTGACCCCCACCTGACTACAACTTTAGGTAGTTTTAGAGAGTGATAAGTCTCCTCTTCTCTCCTGCTGCAGTTCTGAGAGCTGTTCACTGGTTGGACCCAGTGCAGAGGCAAGTGAATGACTTCAGCAAGCTCCAGGAAGGCAAAAAAGTAGGTGAGAGGGACAGAAGCACCAAATTCAGCTAGATGAGGAATTCCTGGTGAAGAAGGACACTCAAGGAGGACACTTCAGTGGTGAACCTGAAAAGTGTTGCAATACCTTTCAATGTGTAAAAGCAGTGTCTGTACTAAAATAAAAGGACTGTGTAGCACAGTACTTTGACAAATTCCCACTGCTGAGAGGGGAGACAGGGAATCACTAAGAATCTGTTAAAATCTGTTTTCTGATATATAATGAAATGTAAGTGGCCACAACCTCAGTGGTGATTAGATGCCTTCATAAGCACTGGAAGGTGATGCTGTTATGCAGGTCACTAGATATGACATGTTCTAGCAACTGGGAGTGTGTGTTGGGACTGTGCCTTTAGTTTTCAGTCCAGGAGAAGCAGATAAATTGACTTTTGCTGTTGTGGTAGTTTTAGGCTGTACCTTGAAAATTTTCCACAGATCTTGAACAGATAGTGGTAAAATGTAAACCAGCCACCACTGGATGTAAAAAGGAAAATAATTATAAGTTCTAAATAATCCCATTGGGCAGATAACAAACATAAAAGTTAGATCTGGAAACTAACTTTCTCTCTTCTTGTCGTCCTCACACTGGCAGATACTAACCTGTGCCTCTACTGGCTTGCTGACCTTGAACGCATTCTTGTTGTGGTTAAGTAACTAACAGCAACTCTCTGCTCTTTCTCTTGTCCTTTGTACAGGGAGCAGGGAAGGGGGAAGCTATTAGTAGCCCCCTGGTTTGTCCAGAGGGGTTTTCTTGTGTTGTTTCTAGATTATAAATATATGTAAATATTGTATATTTTGTACATGTTCATTGCATTTCATATTTAGATTGTAGTTTTGCTTGTAAATACAGTTTTGTTTCCTTCCACTGAGCTGGTCTGGCAATTTTATGTTGGGGGGGAATTTCAACCCACCACACCCCTGTTTGAAGGCAGGCTTGTTTAGGAGGTAGATCCAAGGAGGGAGTGTCAAAAGCAATGATCACCTGCCTTCCCTGTGCACATGGCAATATTGCAGTGTAGGTCACTCATCTGCATTTGGAACTGGCTGACTGACAGAAGAAAATGGATATGGACCTGTAACTAAGTGGATCTCTGCAGAAGGTGGCAGGCAGAAGAAGCAATTGATAAACTGCAAGAACAATTAGAAAAGTGCCATGAAAGCTTGTGAAGCTTGGACAGTCTTTGGAAGGCTATGGCATGAGATGAAGGCTGTTTGTTTAGAATGTGGGAGAGGTACCCAAATTGCTTTTGGCTAGAGATCAGCAGAGGAAAATGCTTGCCAGGATTTGTAGTTGCTGTGTGGAGGCAATGGACATCCCATTTTTCAAAAGCTGTCAGAGGTTGGGTATCCACAGGCCAGGTGTCTGCAGAGCAGCTGTTCTCCATGGGATCACAGTGGGAAGCAAAAAGCTAGCCAACCTTTTAGCAAGGCAATGTATCCACAAATACCGTATTTTCTGTCAGAACTTGGTCCCTGGTGGCCCAAGCAATATTCCTGGCTTCCTTCACTGGGCTACAACCTGTAATCTTTCATTGGTTTTATTTTCCCCAAGTGTTTTGATTCCTGACACCTTTTTACTGATCTTTCAGTGGGGCAAATAACCTTTTTTGCCCTTTTTTTTTTTTTTATCCCCCTTAAAGCAGCTACGTGTATGCAGAGATTGTGATTTCAGTGAGTGGGAGTGCTTCATGAAAGAGGGACTCTTGCCTAATGGCCATGCATGAAAGAAAGTGTAGGGAAGGGTGAGGGAATGAGGGCACAGCAACATCCAGGCATGAAAAACTGGAGGAACTCAGCAGCTGCTGAGCTGGGGCCTTGGGGATGAGGTATTGAGGAATAAAGTCAGGTCTTGAAGGCTGGTAATCTGCAAGTGGTATTATTTAAACTGACATTCTCTCTCTCTTTTTTCTTTTTTCCTTTATAACACTACTGTTTATTTAGATGGTTTGATTTGATTTTTTTTTTTAAGGCTTTGAACAGCCACTGCAGGATTTCATATGCATTCCCAGATAACTCTACACTGACATAGTATTAAATGCACACCAACAAGAGGAAAGCTTTTGTTGGTTTCATGGATGCACACGTGTTATGGTTTAGTGCGAGGGCTAACCTGCCTGCTCCCCCAGCACAAAACTGAGGGGAAAAGTGACACAGAAAGCTCAGGCTTGAGATAAAGAGATAAGAGTTTAATACAACATAAGAAGTCATAATCACAATGCATAATTACCTTAGTCAATAATCTAATTAATGATACAATGCATGATTACATTCGCTTAGCCTATTTGCAGAAGCAGTGCAGTGAAATTCAGGAGAAAAACAGCATAAAAGAAAAAGCCCAAAACAGTGAGCTACCCAATTCCCTCCCATCTCACCACTATGCCTGCAGAAAGAAGCCAACGCCCAAGACAGCAACTGGAACAAGAAGCCTCTCATGTTGCAATCTGAACTTCAAGCCCCACAGTTTGCTCCAGTTAGCACTTTTTTTGTTTTTGGAAGCTGGCATGATGGCAGCACAGTGTGGATAACAGGAGCAGATTCAACTCAACCCATGGCAACAGATGTGGTAGTTTCAGGCTGTGCCTGTGGAAAATTTTCCAGGCACAGCCTGAAACTGCCACAACTGACAGTCCCAGTTTTGAGCTGTAATCAGCCTGTGCTCAGAATGACTTGAATTATTGATGAAGGGCAAGCAAAGATAGTTTACCAATTGTCCAGAACTGCTCAGCTGTCTGCAGTTATTGTACTGATCTACCACAAGATTTTTCTGAGAGGTGGAGAATAGATACATATTTTTCTTTGTCATATGTGTGTCAAAAAATACTATGAATATATATTTTTAAAATGTATTTGTTCGTGGCTGGTAGTTTTTGAACTCTGTTGAAAAGTTCTGACAGACCATCGATTTGTACCTCCAGATGAAAAGATTTTCTTTTGTTATTTCTAGGAAACTGAAAAACGAGCTTCTGGAAGTGAGAAGGAAAGGTGGAAACCATCATTGTCAACAGGACAACAGCAGGGTTTGCCTTCGCTGCCAGAAAAGCCTGGGCTTGATCTTTGACAGAGGAGATCTGTGCCAAACCTGCAAACTGCGAGTGTGCAATAAGTGTCGCGTGGTGGGAGCCGACGGGCAGTGGAAGTGCTCAGTCTGTGCCAAGATTGCGTAAGTTGTGCAGCTTTCCTGAATGCCGTTATCAAGGTGACTGCTTGTGCTGCTCTACGAGCTATTTTGTGCTGATGCTACTGTTCAACATCCCCTTAGCACAAAAGCCTATAGGCAGCAAGTGCACAAGAGGCTTCTCTGGTGGTGTTATTTGCTGCGCTAGTTTGCAGTTTTGTTGCATTTTGTTGTGCTGCGTTTTGTTGTGCTGCGTTTTGTTGTGTTGCGTTTTGTTGTGTTGCGTTTTGTTGTGTTGCGTTTTGTTGTGCTGCGTTGTGTTGTGCTGCGTTTTGTTGTGCTGCGTTTTGTTGTGCTGCGTTGTGTTGTGCTGCGTTTTGTTGTGTTGCGTTTTGTTGTGCTGCGTTTTGTTGTGCTGCGTTTTGTTGTGCTGCGTTTTGTTGTGCTGCGTTTTGTTGTGTTGCGTTTTGTTGTGCTGCGTTGTGTTGTGTTGCGTTGTGTTGTGTTGCGTTGTGTTGTGTTGCGTTTTGTTGCGTTGCGTTTTGTTGCGTTGCGTTTTGTTGCGTTGCGTTTTGTGTTGCGTTGCGTTTTGTGTTGCGTTGTGTTGCGTTGCGTTTTGTTGCGTTGCGTTTTGTTGTGTTGCGTTTTGTTGTGCTGCGTTTTGTTGTGCTGCGTTGTGTTGTGCTGCGTTGTGTTGTGCTGCGTTGTGTTGTGCTGCGTTGTGTTGTGCTGCGTTGCGTTGTGCTGCGTTGCGTTGCGTTTTGTGTTGCGTTGTGTTGCGTTTTGTGTTGCGTTGCGTTTTGGTGTGGTGTGTTGCGTTTCGGTGTGTTGCGTTTCGGTGTGTTGCGTTTCGGTGTGTTGCGTTTCGGTGTGTTGCGTTTCGGTGTGTTGCGTTTCGGTGTGTTGCGTTTCGGTGTGCTGCGTTTCGGTGTGTTGCGTTTCGGTGTGCTGCGTTTTGGTGTGTTGCGTTTTGGTGTGTTGCGTTTCGGTGTGTTTTGTTTGTTTTGTTTTGTTGTGTTGTGTTTTGGCGTGTTGCGTTGTGTTTTGGCGTGGTGTGTTTTGGTGTGTTTTGGTGTGTTTTGGCGTGTTGTGTTGCGTTGTGTTGCATTGTGTTGCGTTGTGTTGTGTTCTGTTGTGCTCCTTGTGTTCTGTTGTGTTGTGTTTTGTTTTGTTTTGTTGGAAGTTCCAAGCCAGTTTCAACCACCTTGCTGTCTAAAGAAAACTGCAGGCATCACTGAGAGTAAGCTGTTGGTGGGTAGTTGTGCTGGGTTGAAATCACCCACATAAAATTTGCCAGACCAGCTCAGTTGAAAGCAAATGAAGTTATATTTACAAGCACACTACAATCTAGAAATATGGAATGCAATGAATATGTACAAAATATACAATATTTGCATGTATTTGCAATTTATAAACAACACAAAACCCCCCCTGGACAGAACCAGGGGGTTACCAACAGCTTCCCTCCTCTTCCCTCCCTTCCTCCCTGTACACAGGACAAGAGAAAGAGAAGAGCAGATGGTAGCTTGTTAGTACTTAGCCACAACAAGAACACAGCCAAGGCCAGCAACAGCCAAGCA